>NW_024704758.1:10298272-11035772 GCF_018977255.1 Callorhinchus milii | reverse complement strand
ATTGGAATGTCAGTCCAGACTAAGCTCAAACTCCTGACACGGGGCTTGAACCCGCAACCTACAGCACAATCTCAGGTAGCGATGGCAAAGCACAATCAGTTTGGGGTAACGCATGTCAGATGCCATTAAAGCCATTTCATTCATCAGAATGACATCTGAAATGAATCACAATCATGAACGTGTGATACAGTGACAATAATAACAATAACTTTGATACTGAGCAGAGAGAAGCAAGGAAATAGCCCAAGTACAGGGTCCGCGTAGGGTTAATCAGCAGCACGATCCACATTCCTGAAAATAGCACTCGCGTTTTCCGTTATAAATCAGCTCTGCACCACTTAGACCAAACACTTATTCTATATGCCCAACAAGGGGTTAGGTTATTTGCAGTCTGCTTTCGTTTAGTTTTCCAAGCAAAACTCACCAGAATCTCAAAGTGAATTATATAGTATTACTATTTCAACAATAATAATTTACTTTAGTGATTCTTCACTACTTATTATGACTGAGGTATCAGAAGTGTTGCAAAAGTGAATGTATACAGAAACTATGTTGAAACTTAGTGACTTAAGTGCATTTGCTTTATACAAACATCAACCTGACACTATTAATAGGCACAAGGATTGTTACAAGCTTAAGAAGGAACAAAAACTCATTCCATGCTGTATTTTCTAATTCAGATTTGTGGGGAAATTTTACTTATTAATACCATCAATTTTCCTTACTAAAACTGGAGTGGGTCTGTGGAAATATCTGTGTTGATATACATCAGTTCTTAAGGCAGGGGAACTGAATTTGAGCTCTGGATTTGATATCCCCAGATCACAAACAAGTTTTTTTCCCCTCGTATACTCCTTGCATTTTCCCATGTATTCTCCTGTAAAGCTCATACCCATTTTATATTACTAAAAATTATGCGACATCTCTAGCAGCAACAGAACTATTCAGATTAGAAAATTGGATTTATATTTGCCAGTCCCGATCACTGTGAAATTAGTTGACGTATAATCCAATCGTATTTGACGTCAATTCCAGATGAAAATTGAATGGAATCAACAATAATAAATAATAATTTGTTACAGTGCATTTGGTAAAGTGCCTTATCCGAAATGCTGTACACTGTCCAGCGCCTTGGGACGTCCTCCCGACGTGAAAGGCGCTATACAAATGTAATTTTGTTGTTGTTGTTATCACGGTGTCAAGTTGTTTCAAAGTGCTTCACAGGATACACTGTGAAGTGGATTGACTGTGTATTTTGTGGCCAAACAAAGAGCAATATAAACGGAGGCTAAGTAACACATCTTTCTGTTTGCATTAAATTGTGAAAATGTGCTAAGAAAAATTGTACAAATGCTTTTAGATTCGAGGCATGCAACGCAATTGCTTTGTGAATTGCTTTCTCATTGCACAGAGAGCACAATTGAAGAGGAAACTGCGAAGTTTGTAGATTTTTTTTATATGCGGGGGCTTCCATGTTTAGGTTGCTGCTGTCTTTTGCTTTTTGGCATAATTTCTAAATGGTTTAATGTAAAACAGCAAAAATCTCAAGCGAGATACATGGGAACAAAATATATGGGTTTGGGCGTACAAAGAGAGTTTGTTGAGAGTCAGAGTACTACAGGAAAACAGTGGTTGATTAATGAGTGCAGAGAGGCTAGCCTTGCAGCTGCTCTTAATGCTGATCATGAAGGCAATTTTATAAAAAAGAGTTGTAGGAAAGATATGCCTGGCTACACTTAAGTTTAGAAATGCCAAGCTATACATATTCCAGAAATGCCTGTATTAGTAACTGATGTCAGCAAAGGCCCAAGCTCAAATACAATATATAATTGTAATATACAATCTTACATTGATATAGTCCCTTTCACATCGCCACAATGTCTCAAAGTGCTCCACAGTGCTGGATGGGCACCTGAACTGGGAGCGGGAGCCAAAATAGGTGGAGAAGGGAAAGATGACCAAAAACATAGAGTCAAAGAGATACGTTTTCATATGGGTTTTGAAAGAGGGGCAGGAGGCAGGAAGCGAGTTAATCTGAGGGATGCCAGGATAGAGGTCCAGAGAGCAGGGGGCAGAATGGCTGAAAACCTGCTCACCGATGGTGGGCAGATAGGGCAGGGGGTCATGAAGCAGACCAGTATTCCCTGAGTGAAGGCAACAGTGCGGTGGCTGCAGACGTATCGTGGGGAAGAGACCATGGCAGGATCTTGAGTTATTTTCTCAAATGAGACTCATTATGGGAAAACAATATAGTCAATTATTTTGCTGTAAGGATAGATAGGGGAATAAAGTGGACGTAACCAATAAATGTACTATTTTAAAATTGTGACTGTTGATTATAAAAGGCAAATATCCCTTATTTTCTCTACTTCCATACGCTTTTTTTTAGTTATGACTTAAATGAATTCCATGTGTTGACTGAATTGAAGGTACTTTGTCAGGAAGATTCATTTAACTTCAATTTGTATAAGCCTTGGGAGGTATTTAGTCTTTAATATGTTACATAAACAGTCAAATTATGGACGTGTTCAACATTGTTTAAAAAAAGTTTTGGAATAAGACATAAAACGCAAAGGTAATTTTCGCATTGGCATGTTCTGAAAATAAGGTCCTCTTTATGTCTCGTAATGCGAGTCACATTCAATCGCATTTATGATTCAAGATCTTTGGCTCACACTGGTTCACCTCTGTGGGTTAAACCAGTCTGGCCAAGGGCCACTCCGCAGGGTCTGTTTCTGACTCACGTGCAGACATCTGAAATTTGCTGCTTAATTGTGTTCTTGGCTAACTGCAACCCATTGTCTTTACATCAAAAGTAAACCAACTTATGTTCTGCAGTGTAGTTTATGAATTACAACAAAAGATAATGCACCCACTACTATTAAATACCGTTACTATTAAATACCATAATTTATTCCAAACTTAATTCTGCAGTACTTTTTATTTTTTGATCTTAAATATTCAGTCAGAAAATACAGCGAACTATCAATATTTATACAATATTCACGCTTTGTGCTGAGTTACACTGTAGCTTGAAACAAATTATTTGATTATGCGGTTGAGACTACTCTGGCTACACTACACCCCTGGGTCGAACATGATTTGATATCTTGTTATCGGTACCGCAAATTTGTATAATATTAGACGAATCATAACATTATATGTCTATAAAAGTATGCAAACTCAACTGTGCACAAAACATCTCACGCACAGCCGGGCTGGCTGCCAGTAGAACATTATGCGGATTATAACAATAGGTGACTTAACATGTGCAAACTCAACTGCATGTTATTGTACACAGAATTAGGCTCAATTGGTAGCATTCTCACTTTTGAGTTAGAAGGTTGTGGGTTCAACTCTCGCATTGGGATTTGGAACCTATTTAGTCGAGTTGATACTCTAGTGAAGTGCTGATGGTGTGCTGCATTGACAGAGGTGTTATCCTTCGGACGAGAAATTTAACCAAGGTCCCATTTACCTGTAAGGAACACAATAAAGATTTCATTGCTACAATGCAAGGTCATTGCTACAAGATGACTATGAACAGAGAAGAGACTTTCTCCCGGTTTCTCCCCTGGACAACTATTGTCCAAATAAAATGTTTATTCACTTCATGGTCGTTTGTGGGACATTGCTGTGCCCAAATTGGCTGTCTCATTCGTCTACAAAATACACAGACACTCTGCTTTACAGTATATGCTTTGAAGTGATTTGAGACATCCTCCCAACATGAAAAACTCAATATCAAATGTAATACATGCAACACACACATCCTGGAAAGTAAAATCCTAAGTGGGTTAGAGGAGCAAAGGGATCTTGGGGTACCCATAAACAATTCAGTAAAAGTAACAACGCAGGTTAATAAGGCCAGAAAAAAAGGCAAACCAGGTATTGGGGTTTATTTTTAGAGGGATACAAATGAAAAGCAGGGAAGCTATGCTAAACTTCTTTAGAACCTTGGTTAGACCACACCTAGAATATTGTGTGCAGTTCTGGTCCCCACATTATAGAAGGGATGTAGAGGCACTGACGGGTGCAAAGGAGATTCACAAGGATGATCCCAGAACTGAGAGGTTATACTTATCAGGAAAAGAGGAGGGTAAGGGGTAACCTGATGGAGGTCTTTAAAATTATGAAAGGTTTTGATAGGGTCGACAAAGCGAAGATGTTTCCACTTGTGGGGGAGACCAAAACCAGGGGCCATCAATATAAAATAGTCACAAGTAGATCAAATAGGGAAGTTAGAAGAAATTTCTTCACACAGTGGGAATGTGGAACATGTTACCACAAAGAGTTGTTGAGGCAAATAGGATGGATGTACTTAAGGGAAAGCTGGATAGATACAAGAGAGAGAAAGGAATTGAAGGTTATGCTTGAAGGCTTAGTTGAGGAAGGGCAGGAGGAGACTCATGTGGAGCATAAACACCGGCATAGACCAGTTGGGCCGAATGGCCTGTTTCTGTGCTGTATATTCTTATATATGTATTCTAATGTATTCTAGATGTGTTTTGCAGTCAGAGAATAAATGTAATATATATATACATGTATATACACACACACATATGGTGTATACATAACTTATATTAATCTATTTTCCAGGTCAAATTTAATATGTTAAAGAGCTAAATTGAAAGGCTGTTCTTCAAGTGAAACTTGACCTGAATTGAATCTGGATATCTGCAAAATCTTGTATGCTGCAAAATCTGACTGAGCAATCCTTTTTATTTATAATTTACTTTGAACATCATTGCCAATTTTGCTGTGAAAACCATCAGAATCCTTTTGCTGTTCACTTTTGCCAAAGATCCTCTAAAAATATATGATATCTGAGTAAAGCAAAATGTTGGTCTGTTGTGTTCTTTTTGGCAGTCACAAACTAAAATGATATTTCCTTCGCAGCTGATGTATTTTAGTTCTGTGTTTTTTTCCACCAATTGTATTTCCATAAAAGGAATTCCTTTTTTAAAAAAAGTACTACAATTTCTATCTTGTTTTATTCATTTGCTGCTTATATAGAGGAGCATTTTCAGGGTTGTGTTTTGGTATTAGATGTGGAGCACTTTACAATTTGTGTCTTGATGTTGGTGTTGTGTAACGCCAACCGTTCCACAGCTTTAGTTCTTCACCCAGAATTATCTTCCTACTAAGCAAAAGGGAAGCATTGTATGCCAACAAAACTGTAGGCTTCTTGTGTGAGAATGGACTCATTGCCCTTTGCCAAAAAGTTTTGAGGAGAATACATTACTTCAGCCGAGAAGAACTTACAGCAGCCCTTGCCAACAATTACCACTGTTGTATAAGAACCAAATTCACAAAACACTATAAAAAAGCCTGATGTTTGAATTGCAATAGTGTAGTAGAAAGAAGGCTGAATAGCATAAAAGCAAGAGGTGAACAAATAAATCTGAAGACTTATTCCATTTTTTGCAGTTCTTGAGGCACAGTAGATATCTGTAAATGCAAAGAGAGAAATTGTTAATATCCTGCCTATAGAGCCTGAGAAAAAGATTAAGGCAAATTAATTTTTTAAATCATTTTTTATTGTTCTCTTTGCATTTTTATTATTCGCAGGCCATTTGGGGATTTCAGTGTTTTGTTATTAACAGAAATTAACTAGGTGCACAATATAGCCACTGACTCAAATTTCGATCTTAAGCATTCATTAACAGGGAAACTGATTTATTTCCATGTGTACAAATAAGCATTTCAACATTTTGAACTTGCCTTTTTGCTTATGAAATGTTCCTTTTAGTCCTGAATTATACTGATTTTAAATAACTCCAAAACAGCAGATAGGATTCCTCTCACTGGTCCAGTGATTATAGAGATTATAAAGATGTAACTAAAGGATTGCTGCAAACCATTGTGGCTCATGTCTCATACAAAGAGTCATGGTGACAGTGCTTGTACTTGCATATGTGTATTTATAATTGACACATAATCAACGTGATACAGTGATGTATCTTTTACTTTCATCTTACATTTCATAGACGAAATATGTTTGAATTTCATAGAATTAGAATTTCAATCAAGAGAACTTTACGTTTTGATCAGCTTGCAGTTGTATTCCATTTAATTAGATTCAACGGTCACCAGTTCCCTGTGCAAGCAGCTTGCTATAAATGGCAATAGGCCATCTTGTTAATCCACTTTTTTCCTTTTCTTTCAAGGGCCTCTTGCCTCAAGCAATCAAGGAAACTGACTGACACTTGTGTTGTGTGGATTGAAATGAAACATCAGGAATGGAGCAAGGTGAGATGGCAGCTGCTGGATTTCTCTGCCCAGAGATGGGCCTCTGTTAATGACTGGATAGTACACCTTGCAGCAAAGTGGAATAGATTGCAAGCATCACTGATAGATTGCAGGCTTGATTTCTAAACCTGTTTTAGCCTAGCAGCAGTGCACCCCAGTGTTTTGTAGTGACATTGCACTCTACTGCTGTTCATTGGCATTTCTTAGTACTTCTTTGCATTTTATTAAATAAAGATTATGTGCCCAGTGGTGCATTCATAATGTAATAATGAATAATAATCCTTGTATTTGTTATAGGACCTTTCATGTTGATAGGATGTCTCAAAGCATTCACAGTATACACTGTAAAACATAGTGACTGTGTATTTTGTAGACAAATGCAATGGGCAATTTTCACACAGAAATGCTCCACAAATAGCCATGAAGTGAATGACCAATTTTAACGGGGGGTTCGTTGGTCAATGTAGAACTGCTTCCTGCGGTAGTAAACTCCCAGTCCTACAAATGTATAATACCCAGTGGTTTCTATTGCAACCCTGATAGTCTTTGAAACAAGTTTGCGTGCAGATATTTTTGAAGTCACTTCACCGCACGATCACAAGAGCGATTTGGATGAAGAAAGCTGTTCAGCCCAATTTGATCTCATCCTTTCAGCATTTCCTTCCTAATGCCATCCTAATATGTAAATTGAGATTCAAATAACTGTATTTATCCAGTCTGCCTATCAAATTTCCCGTCTGCTTGTGCAGGTAGACATTAAAGTTCCCATGGCACAATTCAAAAAGAGAATGGAGTTTGTCTTGATCTCCAGATAAAGTTGGTCATTCACTTCATAGCTCTTTGTGGGACATTGTTGTGTGCAAATTAACTGCTGCATTGCCTACAGATACACAGCAGGCAATCTCAAAGCACTTCACAGGACTCGCTTCACAGTAAGTCCTGTGAAATGCTTTGAGGCATCCTCCGAAAATGAAAGGTACTATATTAAATGCGTGGATTATTATTATTAATATTATTATCAAAAGTGTCTACATCGTAGAATAATTAAATCTGCATAACAGATGACCTAACACCCAAATCTAATCATACAATAAAAGGGGGAAAGAAACATATTTCTGGCACCATATAATTTGCTGTATTCAGTTCATGGTACACTTGAATTCTGATCTTTTAAATTTACACAAATTATTTTCTCGGCAAAATCATAGTTCTGGAGGCACTATTACTATATGATGATTAGAGCCTGGTCTTTAAGCAGCACCATACCTTCAGGCAGGTCAAGTCAGCTGTCAGCACTCTGACTTTGAAGTTTTAAGTACTGTATATGTTAATGTGAAAGCTTACTCACAGAAAGAGTGGAAAAGCATGGTTATCATCATGCATTGATAGTTTTTTTTATGAAGTCTTAAGTTTCAGAAGCATCATTGTGACAATGTAATACTTCAGTTTCAACATGGGCAATTATTCAGATGAAATTAGCGAAATGATACCAATTATATTTTAACTGCAATTACTCGAGCAATTCGATACGCAATTCTGAGAATTTTTTCCAAACCCCCTAAGACAACGTTCTTTTCAGTTTTTGAAACAACAGTGTTCAATTATCGTCAATCTTTCTATGGTAAGTTGATGTTTAGTGGGAAATAAGTAATATGCTATGCACTGAACTTTTTTATGCAGTTGCTTTATCTCAGCTCTTCAGAAATACTTGCTTACTGAAATATTTTTGCCTGGATTTCAAATGAGCCCATGTTTGCTGAGAAGAAAGTTCATTTAGCTATTGCATAGCTGAACAGAGAAAGATAAGAAAAGCTGTGTTGGGATAGAGGGAGTTTCTTAAAGGTCACCAGAGAGAGAGAGAGAATAATCACCTGTCAGATGAGAAGCCAGAGTGTGAGAGAGGTATGTGAGCTCTAGTTATAGTTCGGGGTGAGTTTTATTTTATGGACTTAAGAGTTATTGATGGGAAAGGAGAGTTGGACATGAAATAAGAATTTCAAGTTTCCTGAAGACAACTTTAGCAGTGGAGAAAATGTGAGCATTCCTTTGGTGATTAGCAATGATAGTAAGACCAGGAAAGTTGATTAAAAATAAGATAAGAATTGGTGGGTTTTGTGGAGACTGGTAGCTGTTGTGTGGTTTGGATGAGATCAAAGTTTAGTGATTCACCTATTGGTTGTGGAAAGAAAGTTGAGCGCATTGAGTGTGTGCTCGTGCACTGCATCACAAAATGCTAGAACGTGGGTTTATGCCTCTCGCTTTCCGCAGACTGCCAAGTTCCCAGAGCTGTCAGGAAGATTCAGTGAGAGAGGGGAAGTGAATAATCACAGGGAAGGGGAGAAAATCAGAAGCCAATTACTGTAATCACAGAGTCTCTTGTGAACTAACAAGTCATTGTTTACAGACCAGCATTGGCAGAGTCTGAGCATAAGACTTAATAATAATAATCCTTGCATTTGGTCTAGCACCTTATCACGTTATCAAGACAACTCAAAGTGCTTCACATGATATACTGTAAGGTGGAGTGACAGTGTATTTTGCGGGTGAGATTTATCTCTCAATCAGGAAATGATGGGCAGCACAACAGCGCCTAAAAGAGAAGTGAACGGAACCTGAACTACAGGAGGTTAAAAATAAATTGAGCTCTTAAATATCTCTATTGTGTTCACAGATATTAATTACTAACAATTCAGATTTCCATTCCAGGATTTGATATCCTGAAGGGTTTAAAATAAGTTACATCAAAAGTTTTTGAATACCAGCAGTATGGTTTGAGATTTTTTTTTGGTAGAGTTGAGCTCATGGAAAGAATTTTTCAGTTGCGTGCTTTGATTTCTACAGCCAATTATTTTTCTAACAGTATCTTTTCACTCAAGGAATTAACTTCAATTGACCTCAGCTGTTACAATGTGATAAAAATTATTTCCATTACAGCATTACTATATCAATTGGACTGATGCAGTTTTACTAACGGGTAAGCAGTTATGTCATCAACTGAGTCATCAACTTGAAATGATGTCTCACCTCTCGCCGAACTCTAACTATGAAAGTGTGACAAAGGGGTATTTAGTTTAAAGTATGGGCGACAATACATTTCACCCTCACTCACTACAAAACCTTTATTTTTTCCATATTACAAAGATATAGGAACCTGGTTTCTGAACTTTACATGTTCCATTGACATGTCCCAACCCATTGGATCATTGATTCTTGTGAATAATGTACCTCCTTTGAATTGTGTAACATTTACTAAAACTTGTATCTGTCTGGGATTAACTCCCCAAATCCCCCCTCCTAGTACCTTCTGTCCCTCCCAAAAAGTCTATCCCTTTGACCATAGCTATTGTATTGCTGGATAGAAATGTTTTATTCTAAAAATTCACATTATAACGAATGTTCAAAATATATTTTATTTATTGCATTTATGGAATATTGTTATGGTTATTGTATACGCAAGAACAACCTGTTTAATAATACTTTCATGGCCATTCTTATAGTCTATGACTGCTTTATTGACTTAAGGTTTGCATGTTTTTCATGCCTTTTAAAAGCAATGTATGTTATTCAACTACCAGAAATACAACTCTGAATAATTTCTCAAAAATATTGATGATGTCAATTGCAAGAGTTTCAGAAGGCTTAATAACCTTAATACCCCATGAAATGTGAAGCAAGGGAGATTTAACACCAGAAGCAAGTTGGTTTATTAATAGTTTGCCATGGAAATTTTACCACAAGTGTTAATAAGTCAAATATAATGAATATAAATGGAACTAAGAAAAGCTATTATGGGATCCAAAGGTTACAACATGGAAACATGTTATATTGATTATGTAAACAAATATTTCAAGTGTTGAAAACAGCAAGTGAATGGGAACAATGTAATACATTAATTCTAGACTATTCTTGATATTATATCAGAGTTGAGTTCAATTTGTTTAGAAACCAAAATGATACAGTTTATAAACAATCTGATCCTTTATTTCTAGAAGAAAACACTATAATTAATATAAAGGAGTTAATAAAGTGGTGGGAAATATTAGTGATATAACCAACAACTGTTTAAAGGCATTCGAATTAGATCAAGAGAGTTTAGTGCCAATCAATCATGAACCTTGAATTTGTGACTTTCTACTTGAGATTCATGTGAATTTATTTCTTAAGCAGTACAGTATTTGTTCTAACGTTTTGTTCACTGGAGGAAGGGGGAGCGGAAATGCCACAAAATGATTATAAGCATGTATTTGACATCTTTCAAAGTGACTTTCATGTCCCTCTGATCATTTGCAGATAGTTAATTTGCAATGTTGCAAGTTTTGATTCGATATCTGTAAGACGCAAAATAAGATCTACCAAACTGGCTTTCATGAAACGGTTTTAGCTTATTTAGAAATGTGAAACTTCTCTAATCCTGTGCATTGCTCTTCTTGCAGTATATCAGCTGTACTTAATAGGTTATTCCATGTTGCTTTCATTTTTTCTCACATTCCATCACCACTTGAGATAACTGACCGCAGCATATTACTGGAATTTTTATTTTGTTGATGCTTTGGTTGGGTGTGGTGGGAGTATAGTGGTTCAGTTTCCTGCACAGCTCATAATACTGTCAGGAATTAATTAAACAGAAAATTGATAATGGGTGGGCCGACAGCAAATTACAGCTCTGCAACTATTTCTATCTTGTCACCAGTTCAAGAATGGCATGTGACAGCTTGTGTCAAAACATTATAGCTGAACACTATTGGAAAATGTAACCTTTTTTTGCATTTTTTGTTGCAGACAAAGTTGCAGGTTTCATAAGTAAAGTTTTATCATATGTATAACACAGGAAACTATTATTAACTGAAAATATTCCAAAGTGTTATGACAATCAAAAGGACTCTTGCCAGTAAAAAGTTATGCCTCAGCTTTTTAAACCGATGTTGAATCTACACGCAGTGGAAAAAAAAATATGTGCTGGTACTCAGTTAGCAGTCAGCAGAGACAGAGCGACCTTTGAATGTGCTACGTGGGAAAGCTGGATGAGCTGGGCTGAAGCCTTTCTCTTCCTGGATCACTTACTCTAGCTCAATGAGTCAGGAATTTGGCATTGCACTGATAACCCAGGGTGGATTTCACCCTCTTAAATATTGTGCTGTGTGTCATTAACACACATTTCAATGTAATCCCCACCACTTGTACACTGTACGTAATGCTTTGCTTCAGTGAACTAGGTAATAAAATAATACAATTGAGTCAAGATATATAACACATTCCAGATATGCTGCTGCAATATGTGTGCAATATGTCATCTGTGTATTATTATTATATGTACTCGTGCCCAAAACATAGAATTTAGCCCTGAGTTTAATCGCAAATCACACCAAAAATTCACATGAAATAATTTTCTTCCTTTCATCGAATAGTGCGATGGGATCTCAAGGAGGGACAGACATTGATTTAACATCTCACTCAAAAGAGAGCACCTCTGACAATGTAGAACTCCCCCAGCACTGCACTGGAGTGCCAGTCTAGACGATGAGCTTAAAGTGATGGACATTAATAGTGAGTCATGCGGGAAATTGAAGGATTGCATCATCAACAGATAATGACCCATAAAGAAGTTCACAAGCTTTGATCAGTTAAAGATTGAGAGGTTTTTTTTAAACTTGTGTCTGCAGAAGGAAACTAAATGGATTCTGTTGATAGTATTCACATTTAGGTAGTTATTTTTTTTCTTGGTATAATTACTGACCTTTGGCTGTATATCAAATACATTTTTAAGTGTCCAGCACCAGAGGCCAACACATATTCAGCCAGCAGCACAGATTAATATATTCATGCTGGCAACCCTAAACTGACTGACAAGGGGAAAATGTTTACATAAGGCCCATTATTGCATTGCACATATAGAGTAGACACATGGCTTTGTGAGTTCAAAATAAAGTAGTGACAGCTGTTCGAGAAACATTCTCCAGTGATTGCTGTTATGAATTCAATTTAACATCATGACATTTAGTATTAAAATGTGTAAATGTGAGGTGAGAAAATAATATTCTGTTCTATATGGGAAGCAAATTACTTTGGGTGGGAGAATAAGAAATTTAGTTTGATGTATGAGATTCCCCACACTGTTAGCTTTTTTGAATTAAACTTACCAATGTTCATTTAGCATCCAACAAATTCTCATTCAGATCTCTTAAATGTAATTTTTAAATGAGCTTTTCCAATATGCCTATTTATAAAATTACTAATCATTGCAGTTGTTACCCAGTGATTCTGTTCAACATATCAATATTATTGCGTATTACTTTAGACCACAAGTAAGGTTTAAAGCTCCCTCGATCCTGAATCATTTTTGCATATAGTATTGAAGTGAATAGCCAAATTTGTTGTCAAGAATACTGTATTACAGATTCCTTGGACCTTAAATAACCTGCAATTTATTTTCCAATTCAATGTTATCCTTGGATAGGGAGTCCTATAAAATGTACCTCAAATGAGACTATTTTCAAATAATTAAATGACAGTCCATTGAAGTGAATGAAAAGTGGTTTGAATTATGTTTGGATAAAAATGAAGTTTGGAAAATGTTTTCATGTGCCTTCATGGAATGGCTTATATTGTGAAATCCCATAGCCAAAATACATTGCAATGTTTGCTTGCAAGTAAATCATATGGAAAGTCCCATTCTCTGCACCTGCTTAGCAACATCACAACAGGGCTTTGTTGTACTATAAACAACTTAATAACTGGTTCTTGTGCCAGAAGAATTTTCATTGTAATTCATAAATTTTGGCCACAGCGAATGAAAATTGGGTTGCACAGATTTCAATTCTGTTTGATCTATTCAATTTGTCTCATTTTCACAGACCTCCTATGCCCTTTCCTTTCCTATTGCTTTGTGGTTTCCCTTTTTGAAATGTACACAGATTTGAACGTGTCATAATGTGACATTGGGTTGCAGTGACATGATACTAATTGACAGGAGAGAGGCTGTAAATGCCTACTTTATCCACATTCACTAGCAGTGAAGGAATGCGAGATGTATTTTAGGTTGGGTGATTTTTTTGGCACAGTAGCACAGCATGATGTGTAACTTTATACATCACTTTTTTTAGATTCAGTGATTATTAGGTGCTGCAGATTTAAAGAGCTTAAAGTATAATTAAAGGTTATTTTTTTAAAAAAATACTCCCGTCTTTGAGGCTTCACTGCTGTGTGCGGAAAGGAGTGGATCAATTACAGAGCATACAACATGAGGATCTATCTGTCTATAAACAAAATGACTAAACCATTTTCAGATAGATTCAGCCATTTGTTTGAGCGATTTCTCTAGACAGGCAATAAATTGTGGAATAACATTAAAAATGAAGAACACTGTGGGTTGTTAACTCTTTCAGGGCTCTGGCAAGTTACTAAGATTGTTCATTATAGTTCTAAAAGACTAACCCATTTTACTTTGCAGCTTTTAGTTAGGAATAAAGACTAAACAGTAATGTGCATATAAAGTAGTGGGAAAAGTCATTATTGTCAATTCTAAATGTAACACAAATAAAACTAGTGATAGAATAATGATTCTTTATGAACTAATGTCACTTGATATCAAAATATGCATACGTTTGATTTAGTAACTGTTTAAGGTAAATGAAGCAGAGAGTAGTCATAAGGGAGTTAAGTTAAAAGGGGAGTTTGAGTGGAGTGCTGTGATTCCCTACTGTGATTAGTATACATATAATATTTTTACTCAGCCCAAGGTATAGGAACTAAATTATTAAATACACAATGTAGGGGGCGCTTTAGAATCAAAGGAGATAGCCGGTAGCTTTCAAAGAGCATTTGATAGGTATGCACTTGGGTTGATCACTGCCAAGTGACATTCAATGCAGACAATGCAAAGTAGTGGATGTTGGGAATCAAATCTTGAGGTATATGTATTCCTTGGATGGAATAGAACTTGCCAAAGGAAAGTTGAACAAAATCTGGGAAGGTTAATTGATCTTTTGCTCTGTGTGCTCGAACAGTGTGACACAGCATTAAATCAAGCAAATAGGGTGCCGAGTTACATCATTTTAATCTGTATTCATTTACATTTTAACTGCTGCAATGACAACCCAAAGTGAATGATAAATTTTGTGTGGCCTATAAAAGACTGGTGGCTTTCGAGCTTACTAAATCACGTTATTGTGCCTTAAATTCAAAAGGGAGTCGAATGGCTATTTGGAGAAGACATTAAGTGTGAAGCATGAGTGATAAAGTGGTGTAAGATCATTTCTGTTCTTTTAGACCAGCCAAAAGGACCACAGTAGTCTTTTCCGGTGGAGTACATTCCTATCTTCCTATGTATGTTGTCTTTCTCGTGATTCATTGTAACATCTGTGGCCAGCGGATTATTTCTTTCATGTCGTGCCACTCTTTGGGATTTTTATCCATCCTTTGTGGTGCTACATTGTTGAAGTTCTCACATGATTACTCTGCTGTAAAAATAAAAACTCAGACTAGCAAACAAATGAGAGCATTCATGCACGCGAGTTGTGGGTAAGTTTCTGAAGTCACTCAGACTGCATTGATTACAATCTAGAGATAAAAAGGTCAGATTTAGTTCAAAGCTATCTCTGTAAATTAATCTGATAGCTCTTGTACTAAAAGAAATAGTGATTTTGAACCTTCTGGAACTAACAGTTGTTAGTTGATTGGCGGATCGCTTTCCAGGGGTAATAATCCCTTCAAAAAAGAAATAATATTAATTTGGTCACTCAATCCACGAGTGTTTGTGGGATAATGCTGTGCGCAACTGGCTGCCGTGTTTCACCCACAAAATACACGGTCATTTCACTTTACAATGTATCCTGTGAAGCTCTTTGAGACGTGTTGAAGACGTGATAAAGTGCTATATCAAATGCAAGGAATATTATTATATATTATACAGTAAATAATGTTGTATCCGATGCACAATAAAGTCACAAAAGTAATTCCCATTACTGTATTTTAAGGGAATCCCTCCAATTATTGCTGAAACAAATGAGCATTATAGGATTAGTATTCTCAAGGTAATGAACTTTCCACTGCCACAATAATAACATTTATATGCAATGCATTTCTAAAATGTTGTGATATTCCATCATTATCTATCACACTCTCCAAATCAAAGGTTCATTTATGCCTTACAAGTCAACAGGAAGCACTGATTTTTGTAATCACGGTAAAACCAAAAGCTAACTATTTACATGTTCTAGCAATGATCTATTTACTGAAAGCCTCACTTCCGGCTGAGTCTAAGTACCCAGAGCTCCCGGGTTGAGTTTTTAAGCATAAAAGTTACAAAGCAGGTGATTTGGAAAGGAACAGCACCTTAAATCACCTTCTTCTTTAGTTACAAAATGAAATGCTGTAAAAGCATGTTGTCTTCGAAGTGGGTACAATTAATTCTGCAATTAGACAGTAATTTATGGAAAATAAGTGGCAGACATATAGTTGTGTGACTATTTTCTTCTCAGACTGTTTGTTCTGGCATGTCACAGTGCAGGATATGACTTAATTGTAGCATTTTCATTTTTCATTTCCTTGCTAGGTTTATGGAAGATGTTAATACCAACTGTGAATACAAGGAGCAGGAAACTAATCGGATGCGTATCTGGAAGCGTTAAATAGTCAATCGTTTAGATAAATCTCGAATCTGCACAAACTGTAATTGATCAAACCTTAATGAAGTAAGAGCGAATAAAGGGTACATGAAATTATTCCTTTGATAATTCCATTCACTTATGCATATTTACACATGTTCCTAGATATGTGAGTTTAATTAAGCAACAACAACAAGATTACATTTGTATAGCGCCTTTCAGACCCAATGGTATGGTCGAAGATATAAATATAATATAAACAGATATTATATGTTATTATTATTTATATTATAAAAGTCCAGATTCCCCGATCTGTTTTTCAGTGAATTAAAACATCAACTGAATACATTGATTGTTTTTAAATTTGTGCTATATGGTAGTCAGCTAATTCTTAAGTACTTTATGCAAAGCCTATGGCAAATATTATATCTGCACAATAATGAAATTATAATAATTGGACTTTACATGTACATTTACCCGATGAGATAAAGAAGCAATCACCATCCACAATATTTTGCCTTGATTTTGCCTTCTATTGCTTTGGAAGTCTTCTCAGTGCCAAAATTCAGCTACATTTTACATTTGAATACTGTTACATTACTAAAACAACAACAGTTTGCATTTATATGCGCTCTTTGTGCAGGGTAGTATTTTGGAATATTTAAAAGCCTAAATATTTGGAATTGTTCATCATATTTGTGTTTAAATATAGAATATTGTCATTAATATACTGCACTTTAGAATATATATATAATATATATATTTACATATATTCATTTAAGATTAAAAATGTTTGTAAATTTACCTGCCCAATACAATATTTGGTCAGCTTAGTGAATTCACTGGATTGTATTGATTGTGATCTGCAGTTTAAAAAGGTTGGATTTAGTCCAATTAAATTAATTTGTAACTTAACCTAATAGCACTTGTGCTAAACAATAGTGAAGAAGTGGACAGCACTAGTGACGGTTGGGTTTAATGCCTTTCCCTTGTTGTCCCGAAAAAGGTGATGGTGGTGGCAGCACCTTCTCTTTGAACCAATGCAATCATCGCGGCAGTGGTGATCCCATAATGGTATTTAACACAATAGTTTCGACTCTTCTGTTAAATGCCAATAACAATTCATCAGTTGATTATTAAAACCTCTTGCAGCACATGCAATGGTTTGCGAAAATTTTTGCTCAAGTTTCTGAGCGGGATGGATGTGGAGGCAGAGTGGCTCACTGCAGTGGGCTGAAAACCACACAGGCTGTCTTGCACCACATGAAGCATACCTCCTGTTGGCTGAGCCTAAAGAGGAGTTGGAGTTAACAGCCATGGAAAATTCCTTGACTTGTTTGCTCAAGCAATGAGCTGGATGAGGCTGTGCATGAGTTGAAGCTCACAAAAGTGAAAAGTCCGTGAAAACAATAAAAAAAAGTGTAATCTTGGTATTAAAAGTAACTCATTAAAACCTGTACTATAAAGCTGTTTTCAAGGAAGGAATTAATATATATTAAATATATTATGTATATTAAAGGAAGATAATGTAAAGAAATACTTTCCGTATAAAAATTTGTGTAAGAAACTGCTAGCGTTGATTTTATTGCTAGGCTTTACTCGGTGCATATATTTGCTTTGCCGAAACCAGCTTGATTGAGAGAACGTTGCTGGTTTGCGCACTTCTCATTCAGAAACCTTGGTTATCAGCAAAGCAACTCCTTGGTTTGAGTTGAAGTCTGACAATATAAGTTGTCAGATCTCAACTCAAATCAAGATGTGCTACAATACTAAAATTAAGTATCTTCTTCCAGATAGGGGATTTTATCTTTTTTAAGCTATTATAACAATCCTTGCCTTTGATATCACGTCTTATCACATTGTTGAGACATTTCAAAATGGCTTCACAGAATATACCGTAAAGTGGAATGGCTGTGTATTTTGTGGGTGAAACGTAGCATCCAAGATGTAGGGAAAAGTGTTATCAGGAATGCTATTCCTCTGCAGAACCAATTGTTGGCTACTCATTGAATAGGACTCAAGTCCTAAAGGGAACACCACTAAATAGAATTGAGGCAGGGCTTTGCTAGATGAATAATATGATTATCAGGAAGTTTATTTGCTCATATTGTGCTGGCATGAGACTTGATTTTAAATTAGAACTCTCTTCCGCTTTCATTCTGGATTTAATATCCCAGAACAGGTTGGGATATATCAGGTGATGTCTGCTTTGGTTTAATAGTTTCCTCTCCAGACCATCTTTTTACACAAAGCATCATCTTTTGTGAACTGTTCGGGTATTCTGTTTTGCAGAGTACTAAGAGAAGTGGAAGAGAAAGAAAAAGAGAGAGAGATGCTAACCCAAGCCAGAGTGTAGGTAGAGCAGACTTTCAAAGAGATTGCTTATTGTTCATTGCAGCCAACTATAATGTCATCATCCAATCATTTATATTTGTAATATAGATATTTTTTGGTGAAGGATTTTGTGCTCAACCAGTGAGTGAAGAATATCAGTGCTGGATATCTTCAGTTTCGATACTTAAAGTCAGCATTGTCCTCTTGGCCAGGTGCAGGCAGAATCAGGCTGTTTCTAATTTGCCCAATAACCTTGCTCTCAAAAGAGAGCACTCTGTAAAGTTATGAGCCATGGCATTAGCTTGTTATAGATCAGGAGTACCCAAAGCACACTTTGGAGTACCCAATGCCAAGGTCTGTACCAGCACAAACTGTATTTTCCAGACATAGGAAATCAGCGTGTCTCCAGGGGGAGAGAACTCATTCTAGCGCTGGCTTTGCTGCTGTGAGTTCTTGGAAGCTGAAACTAGAGATTTTTAAGAGGACTCTCAATTGACTGAACAATAATACTGTATGCCTTTAGAGCAGTTCAGGATAGGTGTGGTCTTCATAAGTGACATCTGGAGCAGAGCAGACCTAATTGCTACAGACAGGCTTTGAAGTAGGGAGAAGCTATGTCGAGAGCAAATGTAAACTTTAAATTGTCATTGGGGAAGTAAACACTATGCAGCCAGGAACGAAAGCAGCACTGAGTGTAGTAACAATAATCATAATAATAACCGTTGCATTTGATACAGCGCCTTATCACATCTTCAGTTCGTCACAAAGTGCTTCACAAGATATGCTGTAAACTGTATATATTATGGATGAAACACAGCAGCCAGTTGCACACAGCAATGTCCCACAAACAGCTGTGGAGTGAGTGACCAATTTTATTTGGTGGATTGATGGCCAAGACAGTGGAAGAAACTCCCAAATCGTTTTGAATAGTGCCATAGGATAAACTGTTTTGCCTGGATTATGTCGTGAAATACTTCTAGGGAAATACAAGATGGTAAGAGTGGAACAAGGAGCCAATGGCTTTACCTTCAGCCCAAAATATGTCAAGAGTTTTGGAACAAAATATTCAGAAATTCTAGCTGTTGTTCCCCCATTGATATATCCATGACTATGAGGAATTTGGAATTGCACAAGAAGCCACAGACCAGAGTTGGCTCAGGTTAGAATTAATGACCAGAGAGCAAAAGCAGAAAAAGAACAAGGAAGGTAGGACGTTTGATTACATTATGGAAAAATAGAACGAGAAGCAGATGCACCAGATTGGAGGGCCAGAGTCAGAGGTTGAATTTTGACATATTTAGGGTTTTAGCAAGGGGTATTGTCAGTAATAGTATTAAAATGTAGATGGATTTTGAGAAGTATTCTAAAGCAACAGGAACAAAAAATTCAAGGCAAATTATTGTGGTTTGTGATTGCCTCTTATCTCATCGGATAAATGTGCATGTCAGGACCAATCTGTGTAACATTATGTCTCCCGAGCTAAGATAAGGGATGTTACAGGGACAACAGACAGAATAATAAGACCCTTCTGACGAAAGGTCGTGGACCCGAAATGTTGACTCACTTTCTTTTCTCCATAGAGGCTGCCTGACCTGCTGAGTGTTCCCAGCGACTTCTGTTTTTGTTTCAGAATAATAAGAGGGTTGTGAGAGCAGATAATTATTGTCATATAAAGAGGATTAAAACGTGACTGTCGGAAGAGTACTGAAGTGTATATAAATCCAAAGATATCTTCTTAAACATACTTCCGATGACAAGGAATAAGCTTAGAAGGATTCTCAGTCTAACGCGGCAGTGGTGTGTAGGAGCATAAACATTACAGGTTGGTGATAACATTGGCCAAATATTACAAATAACATGTTGTCTATAAGTGTGTCCCTTGGGCCCTGCTCATTTTCCTAAAGTTATCAATCTTATCCAGTAGATTACAAAAGAAATGTGTTGGCACTTTTGCCTGAGTTTCCACTGGCGTTGCATCATATGAAATACTTTGTTTTAATTGAGCAATAACAGAACTCACAGTTGAGATTTCTGGGCAAAAATATAGCCATTCCTAGTGCAGACTTTCTGATGGTTGGTTTGACTTCAGAAATGGATATCAAAGTAACAATTGTTAGGAACATGAAACAGACATTAGATACAAAAAGGATCACGAAGATTCTCAGCCCTATTTTACTTGCCTTCTCACCATGTTTATTCCCCTCGCAGAAACAAATAGATGTGTCCCTTGTTCACTCAAAACAAGAATCAGTTACAGAGACATGTTGTGTATAACATATTAAGCTACAATATTGTTCATCTGTACCAACAATGTAGGAGACAACATTGAATTCCTCTTTGAAAATGTCATTTTACATTCTAAAACAGCTACAATCAATTACAATCAGTAAATATTTCCTGAGAGAAAGAAATGAAACTCAAACTAGATACAACAAAATCTAATAAGAACATTCAGCAACAATTAAGCTACTTTTAATAAACCTGGCTGTAAAGCAAAGTGATCAAATGCTATGTAACTTTATTTTTCTTAGTTTGCGTTTATGATGTACTAGGTTTTTAGTCGGTTTACACAGGCAAGTGCTGGCATCAGCCAGGCTTTGGTTATAATCCTACCCTCACACTTGTATACACCTGCCTTCAGCAAAAAACTGGCATGGGAGTCATTAACACTGGTGACTGAGCAAGTGGATGTATATTTATTATGAGTTAAGAACACAGTTGTTTAATCTTCTATCTTCCGACCCAACACGGACGAAGGCGTACTCCCTACTGGCACAATCGAAATAAATGTCGACATAACACGTGACTTGCTTGTTGCGGTTCTCGATGTATTCATTTCAATGGTAATCACATAAGAACGGTAAAGCAACAAGTTGGCCAAAATTAAATGTCTTTGAACCTGTTAATTCCACAATTGAGGAGGTTTGGCTCACTTGCTTGAGCGAAAGATGAAACAGGAAAGGTATGGTGAAATTCAAGGTATGTCAGAGGCCAGCCAGTTTACACACTTTGAGTCACTGAGGAGAAACAAACAAATTGCAGATTGCATAGTAAAGAATTTTGGGGGCGGGAGGGTGGGAGTGGCGGGGGTGGGGGGGGGGGTGGGGATCCTATATAAATATTTTTATTCCTAACTTGTGTTTCGCGAAGAAAACGGTTCTTCAATGTGGAGTTGTGAATCTGATGCCAGTCCAGCAAATTGATGATTGTATGGAAAGACGAACATGATGATTAGTGATATAACATTAAATCTTTTTAAGTCCCAGAGCAATATCACACAATCCCTATTCCCATACTTCCTGGAACTGATTGATTTATATTTTAGCATTTTGATACTTTTCCAGATGGAAATCGCTTATTTTTCTGACAAATATTTTGCCAAGACATCTGGTGTCCCCACTTCTACTCAGAAAACTGTACTCCCAGTGTATATTTATGTGTCCATAATGACTGCATTGAATGAAATTGTATAGCCTACTTTAAATCAAGAAGGATTACAAATCATGTTTGAATTGAATGGTACAAAGCTTGTTGAATGCCACTGAAAGAAATTACACCTCCTTTGACTAACTGTGAATGTAGTTTTAGACATTATACATCATGACTTTGGAGTTCATTCACGGGATTGATAGCTATTGGGAACACTTTCCTTTCGACTTTAAAGTGACAAATATTAACGGAACCTTCTATAGTAATTGGATTAGACAGTGATGGATGATTTTTTTTATCAACTCTTGACACCTGGCATTAAGATGATTTACTGTTCTTATAGCAAGCCCGAGCTTGACGTTATCATCTACTGCCCATTCAGACCTAACTGGCCTAGAAATCAGCCTGCTTTCTGTTTCAAGTGCATCCACAAGCAACTAGCCTGAAGCTTCTTTCACTGAATTCTCTTTAGACTGGAAAATAGTAGCAAAAAGAAGCTAAATGCAGCAGGAAGCTACAATTGTCAAAACAAGCCCTATAAATAGTTACGAACACAAGACAATGAATAAGGATTCCCAAGTTTCTGATGTTTCTCGCTTTGCCAACGTTTGTGCATGTCCAAAGACATTAAAGATTGTTGCGGTTTTCAGATCATCAACTAAAATGCTTCCATGTTTCCTTCCCTCGGTTCTAAAATGAGGTATAATTTGCAGTTAATGTCAAGTTGCAGATTTCCATGAAATAAACTTCCAAAGAGATTTTCTGGGTTATTCATGTAGCTCCTGATATATTTACTTATACTCATAAGAATAGTTCCCTTTATTTAACTCTCTGTGCGCTTTGCATTTTAAATGTCAAAGTTGGATGCACTGTGGGTAATTGAGGGTCTGGACATTGTTTTATAAACTGCTTGCATTGCACTATTAAAATATTAGCTGGTTAAAATTGTAGTGCTTGATTTAAAGGTCTCCTATCATTGCCAATGTGTACTTAAATATTTTAATATAATTGAAAATTCTTCCATTGCTTTCAAAATACAATGCATTTTTGAGGTTGCTGAACAATGTACAATTTTTATGAGTGCATTAGGTTTAAAGCAAAGAAGTGTAGTATGCAGAATTTAAATGTATAGTTTTATGCCAAAATAAATTGAAAATAATTGCCACCAGTGCTTTTTTAAGACTCAAATGTTTCCATACTTGCTTCCCTAACCTTTGAAATGTACATTTCCCAGACCTTATGGAAGTGGGGTCTTGTTTCATTACAGGAGTTGTCTGATTTTGAAAAAAAACAACATTTCCTTACAAATATATCTAGTATTTTACATCAAGTCTGGATTTTTGGTTCAATGGACGACTTTAACCTTTCGTTGTAGTTTTGAAGGTAATTAATAACAATAATAATAATAATCCTTGCATTTTATATAGCTCTTTTCATGTCTTCTAGACGTCTCAAAGCACTTCACAGAATATACTGTAAAGTGAATTGACTGTATATTTGTGGACGAAACCCGGCAGCCAATTACGCACAGCAGTGTTCCACCAACACTCGTGGATTGAAGTGACCAATTTTTATTATTGTTTATTTTTCTTGAGGGATTATTGTTAGGCGTGTGGAGTAAGGAAACTTGCCCAAGATTTCACCCCGTCGGGAATCAAACTCAGGTCTCTTGCTTGTGAGGCGAGTGCTCTAACCACTGAGCTACAGGACTCCACAATTATGTGCACGAAGCACTTCTTTGTTCTTGATTTTTTTCCTCTCCTTCAAGCCAATGATTTATTCTGAGATGCGGTTCAATGGAAAACATCCACACTGCTGTATCACATCCAAGTGTTTTTTCTTTATCTTTGACTCGACAGTGAATACTGTCAGGCTATTCTATCATGGAGTGGTGCAAACAAGCACTATTCTCATACAACGATAGGTATACATCACTTTAAAGCGGTTTGGAAAAAGTAAACCCAGAACAATACTTTCAGATGTTTGAAGTCAGTAGAACAAGAGGACGTAGGTCTAGAGTTGCAAAGCGCAATTTCAGGACAGATCCCCAGAAGTACTTCACTACCCAGAGGGATGATTAGTGATTGGAACAGGTTACCAGGAAGGCTAGGAAACTGGACACATAAGAAGCGTGTTGCTGTGATGGGAAGTTGGGATGGAGGGTATTCTGGAAGGATAAGAACAAATGGGTTTTAAGGACTTTCTTCATCCAAATTTCTCTTGTGATCTTGTGCCATTCAATCTGTATTTTCTAGCAGGGAATTACTGGACCAGGGGGTGGAAATCCTGACAAGTTATTTTCCCTTGTCATTCTCGTTTGGTTAATTTGTTTAAAAAAAAAATTCTTGTTAGAAAAATAGAGGGGAGGGGAGGTTAAGAACAGAATTCATGTGATGAGAATTTTTACTGATCTCACATTAACTCTAACTATTTCAGCCACCATCTTCTTTAAGACATTTTACAATTTCTCCTGTTCGTTTGAGGAATGTGCTCATTTGTTTGTTTCTTAGTTCTCCCCCCTTCCCCCTCACCGTACCTTATCTTTACATCTAGCCCCTATTGGTTTGTGCTGCAGGTGTTAGTAAATATTTTACACTCAGTTTGGCAGTGTGTATTTTCCTCCGCACAACAATTTGTGATGACTCTTTGATCTTTCTGATAATATTCTTAATAATCCCCTTTTGCTTCCTTTTCATCATTGCTTCTTTCAGTCAGTGACTCTATCAGCACTGCTGGGTTTAGAGATAAGGAGTCTGTAATTAGCATTGAGCGATGATGTTCATCGTGGACACTTCGATGAGGAACAGGAATGCTGTTTTGCTCGTGTAGTTTTGCAGTTCCCTCTTTAAGATGAGAGTTAACATAATATAACATGTAGTCAGCATTCTACACATGATGCAGACATTTACAACCCATAAATATGTCAGATGTGAATGATGGTGTCACAAATTCCATGGGTGAAGCCTTTGAAAAACATCTAGGTTTTTGCTCTTTGGTGATAAATTATGATATGCGACTGAGCAACAAAGAGAGGAAGGAAAATAATTGAAAGACGTGTTACATAGAAACACCGGAGTAGGCCATTCAGCCTCTCGAGCATGTTCCACCTTTCCATAAGATCATGGCTGATCTGTACCTCAACTCCAATTACCTGCCCTTGCCCCATATCCCTTGATACCCTGACCTAACAAATACCTATCCACCTCAGTCTTGTTCAAGTAGAACATAATGTTTGCAATTACAGTGTGAAAAAGTGATGACATTTCTTAATTATGATTAGCATTAGCTTTTAGGTGAGGCTAAAGAAAATATTCCTGTGGTTTGAAATTTAATTGCAGTGTAGGCAAGTAAATAGTTTGAGGCACGTGTTTTCCAATAAGGATCGGATTGGTTCAAAAGCATTCCTCGATCAACTCAGTGCTCAGCCCAACCTGGCTGCTGTCCTGCTCAAGAACAGTTCAAAACTGCATGTTTACCTCGGTTTTAATATGCTCAGATCCATATTAGAGTTCAGCTCCACTGATTTTTTTATACAGCCTTCACATCGAGAGAATGTCTCAAAGTGTTTCACAGGATTTACTGCAATGCGTAGTGACTGTATTTTGTCGGGAAATGCGACATTCCCAAGAGCAGCCTTTATTTACACTGTATGGTGAAAACCTGATTTTGACTTGGATTAAACTATACCAGAGATAGGGTTTTGTGCCTATTCCCTGTGGAAAAATAGCCTGTTCTCAATCAGTATGAGAGCAGTTGTTGAATAATGTTTGTTAATTACCAGTTGTTTCAATTGCCAAAGATCATCTAGTTGAGGAGAGTTTAAATCTTCCACTGTTCATACTTTGCCATAATTATTGCTAAGAAAAACAATGACAGCAATGAAAAAGCACATGGAGTGCAATGGACAAGACTGTTCTATTTTTCATGGCTGTTCCACACGCGATCTATGATAAACTGTGTAGATTTTGGTCCACGAGGTTGGGAAACTCCCAATCTTTGCATTTGATTTCACATAAATGTTGAGGGAAACCTATTGCCCCACGAATATATTCCCTCAATGCAAATTGAAATGTAGTTAACCCTCTTCTTTTTAATCTGACAAAACATCAAGCTCCAGCAAGATGCTCAGTAAAATTAAAACAGACACGCTCTCAGGCCCTGGAGAATTGTACATTTTCCTCCAAGTTTAAAAAAAGACGCGCAGAGCAGTCTTACTTTGATGATTTATGGTCGCTGTCTGTCTGGAATCACTGGGGAACAATTCATACATTGTACTGAACCAAGACCTGCAAAGGCCCCTCTTTTCCTGCTGCTGTGAAGATGTATTTTTCCATAACATTCCACGGAGGCTTTAGCTCCTCTACGCCTGAACAATGGAGAGAGTGCACCATCTGCTCGTCCATGTAGTGTATTATAATGGAGCACCACAGCAGTGTTTATCTTGGAATTAAAGAAAGGGAAGGATGAAGGAATGGGATATTTCATTTGGAAAATGTCTCCATCTGCTGGGGGTTAATGGGACAGTAATGTTAATTTGAGTGCCTTCAGGTTAATGTACAGTAATTTTAATTGATTGTTATGCCAGACAAAATAATATGAAACAATGCTCGGAGGGAACACTGTTAATTACAACATGGTACAGCACTTAACACATTTCAACCGGGTTCGAAATATAGTCATTTGCTCTTACCATTAGCATTCAGAATGATTTAGCCAAACATGACAATTACTGTATACCCGAACTAAATTATATGAAAAACACGTTATTCTCTCCCCCCACCGCCCCCCCCCAAAAAAAAAATAATTTAACCATCTGCATGCACATTATTCCATGTGTCTCCCTGTTTAAAAAAATAATGCAGAATTTCAGTTTGCAGCCCCCTCTATGCCCTCAAACAAGTCTCTTGAGACGTAGGTCCAGGTTGCTGGATGTCTTCATTGATAATAATAATAATAATCCTTGCATTTGATATATGCACAAAGTCTTTTGCCCCAGGGCTACAGTGGCTGTTTCCGTGCTGTTAAAATTACCGTGGCTGTGCTGTTGCGGTTATGCTGTTATTATTACAATAATAATCAATAATTATTATGTAATTAATAATAAGAAGAATCCTCGCATTTGATACGGCGCCTTATCACGTCTTCGAGACGTCTCAAGGCGCTTCACGGGATATACCGTAAAGTGAATCGACTGTATATTTGCGGGAGAAATAGCAGTGAGCCCCCCCCACACAGAGCAGTACCCCCCCCCACCCCCCACACACACACAGAGCAGTACCCCCCACACACACACACAGAGCAGTACCCCCCACACACAGAGCAGTACCCCCCCCCCACACACACAGAGCAGTACCCCCCCACACACACACACAGAGCAGTACCCCCCCCACACACAGAGCAGTACCCCCCCACACACACAGAGCAGTACCCCCCACACACAGAGCAGTACCCCCCCACACACACACACAGAGCAGTACCCCCCCCACACACACACAGAGCAGAACCCCCACACACACACACACAGAGCAGTACCCCCCCCACCCCCCCCCACACACACACACAGAGCAGTACCCCCCCACCCCCCCCCCCACACACACACAGAGCAGTACCCCCCCCCACACACACACACAGAGCAGTACCCCCCCACCCACACACACAGAGCAGTACCCCCCCACCCACACACAGAGCAGTACCCCCCACCCCCACACAGAGCAGTACACCCCCCCCACACACACACACACACAGAGCAGTACCCCCCCCCCACACACAGAGCAGTACCCCCCCCCCACACACACACACACAGCAGTGCTCTCCCACACACTGTGGTGGATTGAGTGACCGAAGTCTCGGTGCTGCAGTTGCGCTGCCTGTGCGCAGGGGGCGCTGTGGGGGGAGCGGGCCGGGCCCGGGGCCGGGGCCGGGCGGTGTGGGGCCGGGCCGCTGATTTCCGGGGTTGCCTGCGGTGCGGGTGCGGGTTGCGGTGCGGGTGGATTGGGCGGCGCTGTTCCTCCCAACGGCTGGACATGGCCCCGGGAGCGGATGGCGGCTGAGAGATGCGGATTTGCTGCGAGGTACCGTCCCCCTGACTCTGCCCCTGTCTCTGTGTGAGGGTCTGTGTGTGTGAGGGTCTGTGTGTGTGAGGGTCTGTGTGAGGGTCTCTGCCCCTGTCCCGGGGTCTGTGTGTGTGAGGGTCTGTGGTGTGTGTGTATGAGGGTCTGTGTGTGTGAGGGTCTGTGTGTGTGAGAGTGTGTGTGAGTGAGGGTCTGTGTGTCTGTGTGTGAGGGTCTGTGTGTGTGAGGGTCTGTGTGTCTGTGTGTGAGGGTCTGTGTGTGTGAGGGTCTGTGTGTGTGAGGGTCTGTGTGTGTGAGGGTCTGTGTGTGTGAGGGTCTGTGTGTGAGGGTCCTGTGTGTGTGAGGGTCTGTGTGTGTGAGGGTCTGTGTGTGTGAGGGTCTGTGTGTGTGTGTGTGTGAGAGAGAGTGTGTGTGAGGGTCTGTGTGTGTGAGGGTCTGTGTGTGTGAGGGTCTGTGTGTGTGAGGGTCTGTGTGTGTGAGGGTCTGTGTGTGTGAGGGTCTGTGTGTGTGAGGGTCTGTGTGTGTGAGGGTGTGTGTGAGGGTGTGAGTGTGTGTGTGAGGGTGTGTGTGAGGGTCTGTGTGTGTGAGGGTCTGTGTGTGTGAGGGTCTGTGTGTGAGGGTCTGTGTGAGTGAGTGTAGTGTGTGTGAGGGTCTGTGTGTGTGAGGGTCTGTGTGTGAGTGTAGTGTGTGTGTGAGAGAGAGTGTGTGTGAGGGTCTGTGTGTGAGGGTCTGTGTGTGAGTGTAGTGTGTGTGTATGTGTTCCAGGGGCTCCCAGGCTCTACACACACTCTCTCACTCACACACACACCCATTAGCTGCAGAGTGTCCCAGTAAAATATGCTTTCAAACCTCTGTCATCACACACTCTCTCTTTCTCTGATTGACCAATATATCTAACCCCCTCCCTATACATGTCGGGTAACTATGGTTAAATATCATACCTGGTTAAATAATAATGATGTGTATGTATATATATGTGTGTGTAGTTACTTTATGGATAATAATAATAATAATCCTTGCAATCCTCGCATTTGATACAGCACCTTATTATGTCGTTGAGATGTCTGAAGCTCTTCACAGAATATATTGTAAAGAGGATTGACTTTTTGGCTGAATTGTCCAGATATAATGTAGTATATCTGTAATACATAAGATGATTATATCATATACAACATTATGTTATGATTATAATATATAATACTTTACAACATAGGCTGCAAAGGACTTTGAGACGTCTCAAGAAAGTGATAAGGCACAACATCAAGTGCAACAATGATTTATTTTATCTGATTAAATTATTCTAATATGGTTATTGTAATATGGCTAATTAACGGTTAAATATTAAACACCTGATTAAGTACAACATCTGACTTACATGTTATGATCACATGCTTTTGATATGTAATGTGATTAAATATTATTATGTTTTAATAATCTGATGGGACTGGAAATACTAGCCAGAACTTGACTGAGCTACTTACCTCTACTGCCATGTTATGTTTCTGTATGTGCTATTGAAACATTTTTTTTACGAAGATAAAGAGTTTGTTTTCTCCCCATGCCTCTGAGCAGTCTATATCTGTTACTTTATATTGACACCTTCAAACTGGATGAGACTTGACATCCAAGAGCTTTGTAACTTCAGAGATGTGTATGATTACTGATGAGTTCTTAGAAGTCCACAACCATCTCGCAAGGGAAAGGATGGTCCATCCTTCACACACGCCCATGTTGCTGCGTGGAGGAGGAATGGTGAATTTAGATATTAGCAAAAACACGTTTGAAATAATGCAATGGGTAGATTGGATTTTAAACTGAGATTGGAATTTAAGTGTCCCGAGTGAAGAACGAGAAATGAGCATTTTAGTTTAATGTCGCCCTCTGAAGGATGGCAACTTGAAAATTGAGCATTCCCACATTGTTGAATGGACGTGTAAGCCCAGATTATGTTCGGATTCAGTCAAAGGTGCTCCCGGGACGTTTGGGCCTGTGCCTCTCCGTCTTATGCTGAGGATGACATTTCCAAATCAACAGAGCAGATTTTGGGGGAGTCGGTGCCACTGAGAGCAGAAGGAAGACTGACTTCCACTGGCTGCAGCAGTGTTAGGTGCTGTTATTTTCTGGTTGTGGGTAGCCCGCACTCTGCTCCACTGAATATAGTCCCAGTTTGTGACTGGGAACAACTGTGTGGGCTCGAGTTCATATAAATACTGGTATTTCTGGTTTGATGCAAATATGACTTTTACCCTGAAGCTTAAGTGGGACAACTCCAGAGCACTAACAACCTCGGAGTACTACAGATTTGCTTTTATTTGATAAATGTGCCAAAAGAAACATTATTAAAAACAACATGGAACTTAGAATGAGTAGATTTCCCTTTTTTTCAGATTGAAGTGTCTTATCAGCTATTGTTTAATATACTGTTGCTAGTTTTTTTGCTTCTTCAGCTCTATTATTATTTTGAAATAAACGTAAAGCTGAAATGGGAGTTGTTTTCCAAACAATTAACCACACTTTTTTTTAAAACAAACTGTTGCTTTGAAAATATGCGTGCTTTCGTTTATTACACGTTGCTTGTTTATTTCAAGCTTTTTCTTTAAGACTAATTTACCTGGAGTAAATCAGGGAAGCAATATGTATTAGACTATAGAATTTCAGTTTCAAATACTGTATTTACCTGTTACTACAGTGAAACTTGAATGAAACATGACAAGGCTCAGAAAATGCGTAGCAGCTTAGTTAGCGCCTGAACGGGAAAGACTAAATCCTGCTGAAAATTTTTTATCAGAAACCTGAACCTGCCTTTCAATTTGGATACAGTTGACGTTCTGTGCATTCACAGCATTTTCTCTTCAGATTTCCTGATTTTCAGCATTTGCAGTTTGTTTTACCTCGTCACGTATACACGTGTTACTAAAGTTCAAAGGCCGTACATTTTTTTTACAATGGATTATAAATTTGAGTGTGTGGTAGGGCATTTTAAGTCCCATTTCACGATTCCTCGTGGCAAATCCTAGGAAGAGGATTATTTTTATTTCTTAAGAGGCCATAGGTTTGAACCCAATGTCCCCTTGAGTCCCTGAAACTGGCTGGAACATTGGGTGGAGGCAGCGATGACAGACAGACTCAGGTGTGACTCAATCTAGGTTACTCTCGCAGCTTTCTCAGCAGTCGAGTAGGAGCACGCTTGTTGGTTTCCACATTCTGCCTGGTGTGGGAGAACTTGAGAGGAATGAGAGAAACTCATGTAATTAACGGGTGGGGAGGAACAATACAAAACTGGTTTTGTTCCAGAGTTTTTGCGAGGAGTCCAGGAAATGGTATTGATCGCCTTTGGCTGCGGATGAATGGTCGGATGTTTCCAGAAGCGACAATCCAAAATCAAATACTTTCGGTGGATACGTTTCAATGTTCAATATTGCAAAGGGTTAATGGTGTAGGTTGGGAGGACTTTGCTATCAAGCCGCGCAGGGATTCTCTTGCCTCTATCCTGTGGCCTACCCGCTGCTCTGTGTTTGAGCCTCCGCTTATGGAATGTAATCAATAACAACAAAATTAATCAAGGGGTAGCGCCATGGCTGTGTTTCTGCACACGACCTTCTCTTCGTTGTCCAGTGAGAGAAAGCAAAAAGCCGGTTTGCCCCCAGCAGCCACAGAGAAAATATGAAAGTTGTGTATTAAACCCATAGAACCCTCAGCTTCGATGGATATCAGTACTGCAATTCTTCCCCTTTCCTGTGCCAGAACTCGACTTGGCAAACACTCCCAATAGAATGATTCAACTCAGAAGCTTGCCACATGTGGAATCGTGGGTGCAGACTTCCTCCGTCTCTCTGTTGTGCAAGGGGTTTGCGCGTACCTGAGAGCAACCTTCAAGACTGACAGTGCTTGGATGTCGCTAGGATAAAAAGTTTGTGAGTGGCACTGACTGATGAATTCTGGAAAAGCGGCCATGCCTCCTCCAGGTTGAATACCTCTTCGACCTCAGCAAAGTAAAAAGTCTAATAGCTTTCTGTGTTGTGCCTACCGTTAGTGCTTTTCATACTCTATCTCCGATTCTCTCCTGTTTCTTCCTTTTCCCACAGCATCTGACCTTTTGCAGCTCTTCTCTCCCCTTTTCCTAACACCTGGTTGATAGAAAAGGTGTAATTTGTTTATAGGATTCAATTCCTCCGGTTGTCATTTGGGGTAAGTGAAAAGCATTGCAACAGAAAAAAGCCCTAGTCGTTTCATTGGTTGCCTGTATTTTAAGAAAAGAATGAAAAATAACTACAGCACTGACTGATGTAGAGCGAGAGAGAAACTCTGCCTTTTGTTTGTGTACAAAGCTGAGGGAAGTCTGGATTGTGAAATCAGTTAATAAAATATGGTTTGAGATCCCCGCTATAATGAAATGACTTCCTCCATCTTCTGCTGTATGGAGCCTTGTCGTCCCACTTCTACTGTTTACTTGGTTAGTTCTATGAGCGGTGCTTATGTGCAACATTGAACGAAATGATCTGTAATGTTCCTGTGTGGTGCATGCTATTTCACAATAAGTGGTTCTGAAGTTGAAAAAGAATGATATTACAAAGGATTTCAGGAGGGTTCCTTTTGGGCAGAGCTAAGCAAGATTATTTTTTGAGCAAAGAAATTAGGTTGATTGTATTTGTTTATCATTTTTTGTTGGTGATGGTTGTTTTGGGAGGAAGGTGGGAATTGCAATATGACGTTTGAAGGGAGGTCACTGTTTCTCTCTGAATGTTTTTAGTATTGTATAGGAAAATCAATAATATTTGAGTAAGTGCACTTCATGGTTCAAAACTTCAAATGCATGCAGGCTTGTTTGGCAATGTAGTCTGGTCATTAGGAGTAGTATAGATTATTCAAAGCACATGTGGTGGTTAAATTCTCTCCAACCCTTCCCCAGGGTAGGACCAAAGTTCAGCATTTACTATAAAGGAGAACCTCGCCGTGACTTTTTCCCAAAGTGGTTACCGACTCGCTGTGCACCACTGTTATGCATTTTATACGTGTAATGTTTTGCATGAAAGCACACTTAAATTCCAGGAAAACTGGGGAGATGACGAACAATTCAGTTGAATTGTATACAGCTGTGTTAATTTGAATAGTGAGTGTTTGAGGTGTGGTACACAGCTACAGGCTTGAGCAGGTTTCAGTCCCAGCGTGGTGCAAACATGCATATAAGTCTTCATATTATAAATGTCCGTCCTGGTACACTTCAATAAAGACAGGGAGTAGACTGGCGTGTCTAGTTTTATATTACAGTTGAAAATGCAGACTGCTGGCAGCAATATTCACAACGTAAATGCTCAGCAGTTTTTAGCATTTTCATATTTGCCAGTGGCTGCTTTTATGCTCCAAAAGAAAAAAGACGGAGGATATTTAACACTTACAAACAAGCAATTGTACCCAACTACAGATCTTCCTTGATTTCTATTTGGGCACAGATTTCATCCTTGTCACCGAAACACCCAGTAATGCAACAGCTTTCTCTTGCACAATGTTCTTGTTCTTTTATATCCCGGTGCGCTTCAGGGTCCTTGCAGATTTATGAAGTGCTGTAGAAACCCTTTCCAACCTAAAATGTGAAATGCAATTGATGTTTTTCAAATTGGATGCAGATGGTACTTGAATAGACTGTACTTAATGTCCAAAATCGAATTGCTCCAAATTAATACAAGCTTGAAATGTCAACCCTGTATTGCAGTGCAGATTATGAGCATTATTTTGACAACAATTTGAATCATTCTTGCCTTTTGGGTTTTTAACATGTTCTACCTTTTTTAAAAAAAAGATTATGATGGTGATTGATCAAAATGCATGGTTGAACGTTTAAAGGATCCTAATTTTACTGCACAGCAGAATTAATCTCTCTAATTGAAAGTTACTCGATGCTGAGCAGTAGGTGGTAAAAGATAACTATTTGTTCATTAGTTTTAATATCTAAATCTTTATGACTCTGTTTCCCCTTTGTATTTTTTTAAAAAAAGGGAAATCACTGCAACATTAAAACAGATGTTTAACTAAAGCTGTTCTTAAAATATTGTGCTTTGAACTAAATTCAGCAACAGAACTCTGCTTTAATATCTTGGTGGGTTTCAAATACCAATTTTGTTTTTGCAGCTAACGAACCTGGCTGAGTAGTTTGATTTAGCAGCAGAGAGAATAGTTGCAGTTTTAAGGCTAACTGCTATAATTATTATTATTTATTAACGATTTGTATTTTTCTAATTCTCACAATCCATAGGAAGGGGAATTGCATTATGTATGCATCAAACAAGTACAGCAGCCGGGGCCCTACCCTTATTCCCAGGATGAAAACTAAACACCGAATTTATTACATAGCGCTGTTTTCAATTGTACTGCTTGGACTTGTGGCCACAGGAATGTTCCAGTTCTGGCCACATACGATAGAAGCTACTACTGAATGGACAGTAGAAAAACGCAGCATTCATGATGTTCCTGAAGTCAAACTTGCAGAAGACAGCCCTATTCCTGAACGAGGAGATCTGAGCTGCAGAATGCACACTTGCTTTGATGTATACCGATGTGGGTATAACCCAAAGAACAGGATAAAGGTGTACATCTATCCACTGAAGAAATATGTTGATGAGTTTGGAGCTGTGGTCAGCAATACTATATCTAAAGAATACAATGAATTGTTGACTGCTATTTCAGAAAGTGACTTTTATACAGATGACATGAATAGAGCTTGCTTGTTTATTCCATCACTCGATGTGCTAAATCAGAATAACCTCAGGATAAAGGAAACTGCACAAGCACTCGCCCAGTTATCCAGGTAAGTTGCAAGCAGCCGTTTTTGTTCACATATTCAGTTTTTGCAGCTTATTCAGATAGTTATTCAATCTTTTCTTGTTAACGTAAGCAAAAAAATTGAGATCTGACTTTTTAAATGCTCTTTTTTAAAATTTTTGTGTATTCCATTCAACACTTGTGAATTTTCTGGTCCTATTTCACATTTTGACAATTTAGTGTGTCAGTCAAAGTCACAGCCATTAAAGACACTGAATAATTCAATTGATTTTGTAACGTCCATTTTTATATTTAAAACAAACTCAATAGGTTTCAATCAAGTTTGCAAGGAATTACTGCTCATCCGATATTGTATTTGTTTCATACAAAAATGACAAGATTACAAAGAATGTACAGCTTGGAAACAGGCCATTTGGCATAACCAGTCCATGCTGGTGTTTATACTCCATTCTTTACTCCCTCCCATACCCTTCTGTCCCCCTTTCCCTCATGTGAAGGAAGATTGAGTAAAGGGCAGCTTTGTTTACAGTAATATCTCAGAAATAGTGCACACAGATTTTCCAGCAGAGGTCACTGGATAGCTGTCAGCAGAGGAATGCTGGCTCTTTATATTTGTGTTCCTCTCCTCGCTGGCCTGTGGATCGGAGGTCAATAGTAGCGCTCTCACTCCTGACTTAACTGAGATCAACAAATTCAGCACAGCCAGAACAGAGATTAAGCTTAAGAACCTTTGTGTCCCACAGGGCTCAGTGCCATCCCACATGCCAGTTACTCCCTGAGCCAACCCCCCCACCAATGGACATGTCCCTTTTGCAGTGTTTGCGTTTATTCTGAAAAATCCTGTGATGTAAATCGACGCATGATTTTGTGTACTTGTCTCTTGTTAATACTCAGCATGGAAACTTCTTAAATTGTTTCCAGAGCTGTTTAGCCTCTACGAGATGCATCCAATTATTGTCAATTTGTGGTGGTGTCCCCACCCATTCTCGCTAGGAAATGGGTTGAGACTCCCCCACCCCAACCCATTTTCACACTGGTCCTTGCAATCAGCTGAGACTTTCATTCTTTCAATGCCTTGATTCCTTTCAAGGTGTGATCACGACCAGTGCACCAACCAGTCAATTATGAAGGCATCTTTGTAAACTTGCATTGTATTCCCATCGTGTCGCTGTACAGATTATAGTAACTTTTCAGTCATTTTGTTTTTCTCCAAATTTGCGAGTGCAACCCATGGAGGAACTGTATCATGTCATTTTCTTCCGGATAGAATCCTGTTGTATTGCAGAGAAACTGCATGTTAATGACATTAGGATGAAGGTAGAGAATTGTACTGTTGCTGTTTCTAGCTCCTTATGTCGTGCTGAAGATAGACTTGTGTAACTTTTGAACATTCCTTCCTTTGCTCCGTTATCTTGCTGTCATTGCCAAGTTGCCACTTTCTCAGTTCAGAATTTAAAACTGAGTTTAAATGGAAGTTTCGGTCTCCTCATACTGGTTACCATCTCGACAGGAAGGTGGTGGGCCACACTGTTGCTGGACCCTATATTTCTGCACTTGGCCTAGTTGCTTCAAGTTAATTTGGAGTAGGCTAGGTTAATTCTCTCTTTGTCCTATTGTTAAAATGCCAGCTCTCCATTAAGCATTTCCCCTGATTAACATTATATTAAGTTGTATGTATGTAAGCCCCATGTTGCTCGTTTCAGCTCCCCGACCTGTAACTGTCTCGCTACCTTTTCCCAAAGCTGATTTGTACAACTGCAATGTACAACTGCTTTGTGTTGTTCTCTGTGCACTTCAGTTTACTTTGTTTTAAAATAAATTGTATTCTAAAATGTGTACTTTTTTTAAAAAAAATCTGTTTTTAGGTGGAATCGAGGGATCAACCATTTACTGTTTAACATGCTGCCAGGTGGCCCTCCCGATTATAACACTGCTCTGGATGTGCCACGAGACAAGTAAGTTTCAATCAAGCGCTATGTCTAGTTTTTAAAAAAAAAGTCTTTATTTTTTTTAAAAACGGGAATGCAGAATCACTTCTTCTGGGGGAAAAATATAAAGAAGACAAGAATTATAATGGCTTCCCTGCTTGATAGAGATGGTAACATTTTTAAAAGGAGTTTTTAATTTGCGAGAATTTGTACTAGAATTGTATTTCAAAGGTCGCTCTTTCCACCAGTGTGGTGTACGCTGATCTTGTAGCTCAAAATCAAATAATTGACTTTGCTGCAGAATAATGTAATTTGCTGTCTGACTAAACACAGCCATTCGGCAGCAACAATAATCTTTTGTGCTCTAGGATTTTAAGATTTGAAACGGGTAACAATGGTGTAAAAGTATCATCGTCTTAAACACTAAGTTAGATGTTTTTATGTTTGGGGAATTTTTTTTATTGTAGACCACAAGAGGGCAGCAAGTTCCAGTTAATGTATTTGTAGAGAATACCACAGTCCTGTACGTAGACACCATAGTGGCTGGAGCAAGTTAGCTGTAAGGATAACGTAAAGAACATTTCACCCATGATATTGGGCAGTATTATAAGTTGCATTTTAAGGACTGTAGAAAAAACATAGGAATGCATGACATGTATGCTTGGGTACAAACCTCTTGACTGTCCAGGGCCTTGAGGCGTTCTTCTGACATGAAAGGCGCTACACAAATGTAATCGTTTTTGTTGTTATCATTGCGTACTCTGACAACCCTTTGAGAGAAGAAGTTCTTCTACACCTCTCTTTTTACTTCTCGTCATTATCTTGAATTCATGCTTTCTTTCCTCGAATTCCCCACCAGCAGAAAGAATTTGACAGGTTGGATTATTTGAAACGTCTTCATAACTTAAACATCTCAATCACATCACCCTCAATTCCCTCTCAGCTCTACATTATAGTTCTATTTTTTTAAATTTCTGGTATCTCCTTAAACCTATGCTGCACTCTCTCCAAGGTAGAAATATGCTTTCTGCTATTTATTGACCAAAATTTCCAGCTCTAACCCAACCAACGACTAGTACAGATTTCTTATTACCGGTTTAGTTTTGTATTCATTGGCTCAGTATGTAAACCCTTTGAATAATTATGATTTGGTTTTTCGCTCTTAAAACTACATTTTTAAGGTGCAGAAAATATTTTGTGCCAACAATTCTGGAGATTTCTACGCTGTGAAATTCCATTTGATGAACATAAAGTTTATAGAGCCGTATACAAATGATACAAATGGTCACTTGAATCTATCTGCAATGGATAGGCATTTCTAAAAAAGGACATTGTCTATTTTCTTGGCAGTAAGCATACGAGTGTGATAACCTCCTGAATCATTTGCAGGTTATGCATTTTTAGCTCTTACATGGTGAAAATGTGCATGGTAGAAATTGCCTTATCTATTTCAAGCATTGAATTACATGCACAGAATGACTGATGGGATACCACCTTAAAGCAATTTTGATATAGAATTTTTTACATTTGAATAAGGTCTTATCCCAGCTGCAATACAGTATCTGGATTACATTTTATAACTGTAAAACAAACTCCATGGTATTACCTTATAATGTTTTCCAGTCATTAAACTGTTCCATGTGGTTTCTTTCGAAATTCAGTTTAAATGTTACACATAATTTTTACAGGGCCATAAAAAATAATGGTACACTCGTTTTTGGAACATTGCCACTTGTTAAATCCAGAGTATATCAAATACCTTTTTATTTTTCCAGCATATTGGTATATATATATTGGGAGACTATTGGGTAGGTTTAATTTTTTAAATGTAGTCTTTGGTATAAAGGCCATTGTGAAGGTGTTGCCAGGGAGCAAAGCCAATTGATGATCACTGCCACTCTAACCTTTCTACCTCTCTGGTAGAAAGTTTTGCTACTTTTGCTTTACTTTATAATCCCCACATCCTTTGCCGCTTACTTTACATTAACTACAAAGTGCTTGTAATTCTACCGTTGGTCACAAAATACTATTTTTTTCAGTTTTAATATTTTTTTTGGCCTGTGACTGTTATGTCCACTGGATTAAGGTTGAGGAAACTAGTGAAAGCTACAGTGCTGATCCAAAACCGTGAGGTTAGATTTATGAGGACTGAATTTTGGATAGTTTTTTTCTCGAATTACTCAATGAGCAACAGAGAATCCCTTTGGACCGCCCAAGAACTTTCAAAGGAACATTTCAACTGGCTTTTTAATAACAGCTGGTCAGACAGATACGTGTGGAAAAGAGGCAAGGAAGTTGGATATAAAAATGGAGGGAACTGGCTCAACAGGCTGAATGGTCCAATTCCAATGTTCATAAAGTATTTAAAAAAAGATATCCCCTGATATTGGAATTCTGCTCATGTCCTTGGTTGCTTAGAACTCTCAAACCAGGTATAAATCAGTCGGATTGAATCACCCATTCCAGCCATTGAGCCTGTTGGTTACTTGCTACATCAAACGCAAGGAGTATTATTATTATTATTGACCTTTAGTCTCATTGCGGGCAGAATCTCAACTCCAAACTCTTGAGAACCAAATTTTTTGGGGGGAAATATGTGAATATTAAATTTCTGCCTTCTACATCAATACTGCAGATATGAAACCTACTCTGATGGGAATACTGTTAACTTTGTTTTAGCATTTGGCATGGAGACTTTACTGTAAGGAAGAATTGATATCCTTTCAGAGAGGGAAAACAAACTTTGGCAAAATTACAGAGAAATATGTTCTTGAAAGGTACTTTGCTTTGTTTGACCAGAATGATGTGGTCATTTCTTATTTTGCTTCCTCTGATTCTGATTGAAGTTGTGTATTCAAATCCTATTCTATCTGTACTCGGGACATTTCCCTTTCTTTCCTTTACTACTTCATTGGGGTAGTGTCAGGGTAGTGGAAATCTGGAACTCTCTTCCCATCAAAAGGATGTGGATGCTGGATCCATTCAAATTTTCAAGACTGGGATGGATAGATATTTGTTAGGTAAGGGTATCAAGGATATGGTGCACAGGCAGGTAATTGGAATTGAGATATAGATCAGCCATAATCTAATAGAATGGCGGAAGAGGCTTGAGGGGCTGAATGGACTCCTCCTGTTCCCAAGTTCCTATCACTACGTCAGATCAATGTGCTGGCTGATAAATGTTGAGGTCTGGTAATCCACAGCTACTAACAAACTTTATAGCCTGACCCTTTTCTATAATGTATTTGCTCATTTTGAAGCAATTGTAGGGTGACACATATAAGAGAGTTTTTAGCTCTGACATTTAGATTATAATCAACCTGAAGCTGCATTGAGATGTACTCCTACATTTGCTAAATGTGACTTTTCTATTCTCCAAGAAAACAGTTTCTTTGCAAATCCAATGATGTTCTGCAAGTGTAATCTTGTCAGGTTTTACTGTCAGATTTAGTCTTGACTGTTTCCAGATACAATTTTCAGTGTCAATGTGACCTGTTTCAGGAGTCAGGTTTATTTTATGATCAGTGCCTTCATCACAGTCAAAAAATCAATACTTTAATGATAATGTTATAACAATTGCTGTGTGGTATGCACACAGATTTTCATTCTAAGCAAAAGTTGGAGACATTTTTCAGTATATGCTGGTATAGTACTTAACATGTTTGTTCTGCAGTAGATTAATGGTCTACAGAATGTTTCTATGCTATTGCATCTGTTAGTAATTTTCTATTATTATGGTTGCATCTTCAGAGTGTGCCACAGTTTAAGATAAAAGGAACATCTTCAGTGGGTAACAACCAAAATATCTATTAAATGGGCAAGAGGTCACTTGATGAAACTGAGCATTTCATTCCACTTCTTGTCCACTAAGTGACTGGTAGAAAGTGATGTTCTCACAAGGTACAGCTAGTGCTAGTACTAAAAGAAGTACTAAAAACACCCTCACGGACACAGTTACTACACTTAACCCTAATTACTGTGAAGGGCTTTGAGATCTTTCAACGTGATGATGTGCAAAATCAAATGTACAAAATGTATTTGTTAATCTCATTCCACTAAAATTAAGCATGAACTGGATACAGTACAGTATCAGACATTACAGTATTACTGGATGCATCAGACATTACAGTATTTTTATATAAATTCTGTGAACAATAGTGGGACAGATTCTATCTTTATTATGTGAATAGACACTTAAAACACTTCACAAGCTGAAAGAAAATTTTTGGGCGGATCACTTTGTGATCTACCTTTTCACAAATAAACATTTTATAGTTTAACAATGGTGGCTTCTTACACAAATGTCTTGAAAGATTGTTATAGCAAGGGGTTGTATTTGGAGTTCATAATGCGCATTCATGTTGCTAAGAAGGTTTAAAACTGAAAATGTGAGTAAAAGTGAATTCCTGGTTTTAGAGGTAGTGTTAAAAAAAATACTTCACTTGATGATGGCACAGCTTTATCTGTGTTCACATGGTCTGACTACTTTGCTGCTCAACTGTTTGAAGTTCTAACTTAGTGTTTTTATGATGAGAAGCTATAAGAACTCAGGAATGCGTAGGCTCTGTTTCTGACCTGTGCAATCATTCTATTGATTGTGCCTGTCCAAATGCTTTATGTCTATGATTAGCTATTCTATTTGCAGATCGAAACTGGCACCTCTTTCAAATCAGGTTGTAATAGCAGCAAGATTCTTCCCTCTGTCTCATCCTGTGTGCATTGTTATAAAGTGTTTGTATTTAGGGAGAGGAATATAAGTGGATGTGTTGTAATGTTTGAGGCGAGAGCCAAGGATAGTGATTCAGCACCATTTGTTCTGCTTAATGCAGCTGTCTTGAACAATTCTGTTCTTTTTTTAAAAAAATTCAAGTTCATCATTGTGCAATAAAATCATTTTCCCTCGCTCATCCTCCTCACCCCTCCCCACCCACCCCCAAACACTCTGATCCTTCCTCCTCACCCCTCTTGCACAAAATTCTCAACAACTTCTTTCTCTCGCCTCCCCCTCCAATGAGTTATATATGTTTTGTGGTGAACTGCTTGTGAATAAGTTTGCACAAAATGTACTGTAGTTAACGATCAGTAATTTAGCAACGAATCCAGATTGAAATGTTAGAAGGTTCCCTCTATTGTACCCTTTCCTAAGAATTTCCCAAAGACAAACATTGAAGCACCTTAACAAATGCCACTTTAATAAAAAAAAGCACTGGCCCAAGCAGCTATAAAGTGTTACAGAATATAAAATTAATAGGACTTCAGTTCATAAATATCCTTAATCAAAGAAGGCTAAACAAATCCTGTTCTTTCATTACTTACCAAATAAATATACAGTTCAAGGAGCTTGGACAGATTTCCTTTCCAGTATTAAGTCCGCACAATTTGTTTTGATAACCTTGTGTAACTAGTCCTTACTAAAATTACTTCACATCCTTGTGAGGGTCTGAGGAATGGATTCACATTTTCTTTAATTGCCAGTGTCGGGATTTGGTAGCTGGCTTGATCATTATGAAATTACTCTCACTCTAAACAACTAGTGCTTCTGAATGTTTCACATTAGTCCTAGTTAAGACTTGCGAAGAACAGGCTTCTGTGCTAGATGTTGATACAGGACAACCCCATGATAATGTGCCTTGCTATTATGTGGTTTCACTTATAAACATGATTGGACTGCGGACACTGACGTACTTGAAAATCGAAATCCCATGTCCCACAATTTCGGAAACTGCAGCCTACAGTGCTCAATTTACAGCACTGAATAGGAAAGAAGTCTAGACTTAGGGGTATAGTATTGATTGTAGCAAGGAACCAATCTGCCTCCCTAGAATGTGATGAGTTGTCTCTTGAAACTTTCTGAGCCTATACTGGCACAGTATTGGGAGCAGTCATTGAGTTCACTGTCTTCCGTCGAGGCTAGCTTGTTTTATCAGATCATTGAACTGTCTTCATGACTCATTCTTCAAACAAGAATACTGTTGGCGAACTTGGATTTGTCTTGAGGAAATGTTTCATTGCATGGTTTGAAACCGATCCCCGCTCGGATCTGGGGGAGGAAGAGGAAAAACCATGTAGCAGATGTTTGTGTGCAGTTGAAAGTAGAGCTGGGGAGATATTGCACAGCTGAGGAGAGGTTGACACTGAAGTGGGAAAGCCTTTTCAATGGGTGATCAAGTTTTAGACAAGAGTATCCTTGCCAAGGAGCTGATTATCAATCCCTTGAAAATTTTAATTGCAGACATTTGGATGTTTATGCTCATCCCTATTAATCATCTCTTGGTAACCAACTCACATGATAACAACAGTTTTCTTTGTGGTTTTGGTTGCTGTTCATTTAACCTCTCAACTCTGGCACAGAATTAATTTTTTTGAGTTAGCAAATTGATACGTGGAGGCATCTCATCTCAACTGTCGGAAACTGATAGCTCACTTACAGAAGAGTTGAGTTTCCATTGCTTCATTAATCTTTGCTTCAAACAGTGTACATAGCAGTTATCAGAACAATCTGCACAGACACAGATTCAATCTTCAATGGAAACCCATGATTCCTAGTTTTCTGACTGATGGATCAACATCCTACCAATCTAATCCATAGCTCTTGTACAGTATCGTAAACTGATTATATAAATTTGCACTCTTTTGTGCTGATGGACATAACTAGTAAAATAGCTTAGCTTGAGTGAGTGAGTTTCATGCATCAATCGCAGAGAACAGCCTGTGTGATTTGGAAACTTGTCATTGGCTACAATTACCCTGAAGGGAGATCTCTTCTGTTCCAAGTTTCTATTTACAATATATGCAATAAAGTACATTATCACCTTGGCACTCAGCATAGTTAAATTCCTTCAAACGTACTCGCGATAGCTCCACTCCGTCAAATGCTGCACAGACATGAACATGTCCTCAAATCAACCAGAAAAGCTTGGTAGTAATATTCTTGTTGTTTTTACTCCTTTAAGGGCACTGCTTGCAGGCGGCGGCTTCTCCACCTGGACCTATCGGCAAGGCTATGATATCAGCATTCCGGTGTTCAGTCCGTTGTCAGTGGAGGTTAATCTACCTGAGAAACCTGTAGGGTAAGAGACGTGAAAGTTACCTCAGTAACGATAATTGTTGCCAACATTAATTGTTTGACTGCTGAAGGGTATAAGATTTCAAATGTACTTTGAAAATGTCAATAACCAAACTGGTATTTGGTACTTCTTGAGAGATGTTTCTTCCTGCAACATGTGCTTTATTTAGTAGGCCATATTTTCCTTTTAGAATATTATCTGCTCCTTTTCCCTCTTGCTTTCAGTTTCCATCTCTCCGCTCAACCCTTTTAAATGAACTTTGTTGTGGAGAAACTCAGATTTATACAGAAAACATTCCACTGTTCCAATTCACTTGCTGTGTAATTGAATGGAATAATGCTGCTTTTGCAGTGAAATTGTTACCAGCTTGCAGTGAAGATTGAGGGTTAACCTTCCATTGTTTGACTAATAAGAGCAGTGGAATTGACCCACAGATCATTAGAAGTCACAAAGCAGTGAATCTTTTTTTCATTTGCAGGAAACTCCCATCTCAAGAGTGCAAGCCTTTCTTGACAAAATCGTTCTGTTCAGGCTCATGAGAGATGAGAACATCTTTTAATCACTATTAGGTTGTAATAGCTTTAGGTTCGCCTTACTTTGAACTTGGGAGTCCTGTTTCTCAGTGGTTAGGGCACTTGCCTTGCAAGCAAGAGACCTGGGTCCGATTATCGGCAGGGCGAAATGTTGGGCAAGTTTCCTTACTCCACACGTCTCTGTTTACCGAGCAGTAAATAGGAACTCAGTTATTAGTTGATTGGTGAATCGCTTTTCCGGGGGTCATAATTCCTTGAAAAAAATAATAATAATAAATTGGTCACTTCAATCCACAACTACTGTTTATGGGACACTGCTGTGCGCAATTGGCTGACGCGTTTCGCCCACAAAATATACAGTCAATTCACTTTACAGCATATTCTGTGAAGCGCTTTGAGACGTCTCGAAGATGTGATAAACCGCTATATCAAATGCAAGGATTATTATTACTACTATAACTGAAATACATTTGATCAAACATCACAAAACGAGGCTTAACCTCAACTTGTTCCTTCCCGTAAAGTTCAAGTGGTGTACAACTGGATGGTACAAGTGCATCTTTTCCCACGTGCACAGTCTCTTGTGTACAAACTTGCACTATTGATTTGAGTGGCAGAAGAATGCCAGTTTCTTCATTGTCACTTAAGATGGCACAAATGATCAATATTTATATCCAGAAGTGCTTTATGTTTGTGATTCTAACCAGAAGTGCTTCACATTGCCCTGTGGGAACTCTTGCTTTAGTTTGGAAGAATAATGTTAATCCTATTTTAATATCTTTTCTGCAGTTTTAGGATGTATTTTATCTTGTCTGCACAAATGGCTATCCATTCGGAATACCGCTCTGAGCTGGAGGCAATGGAAGCAGAACATGGAGATTCCCTGCTAATCCTGGACAAATGTACCAACTTGTCAGAGGGCGTTCCTTCCACAAGGAAGCGCTGCCATAAAAATCAAGTCTTTGACTACCCACAGATCCTACAGGTATTTACTTATTGGAGGACAGAATCATCAGTTGAAATGCTGCTTTACATAACTTAGATTTCAGCTGGAGTTTTGACTTAGATCAAGCTTTTTCTGCCTGGCATTGTTTTATTATTATGACTATTTGCCAGGGATTTCAACTCTGACACTGCACAGATTATTGTTGAATCCACAATAGTTCCCAAATTGTCTCTTGATTGAAAGCAGCATGTGTCTTTGGTGACATCAGGGGAGGGAATGTCGGTCTGTGATCTGATTAGCTGTTTCTGTCTCCTGGGTTCAAGATATTCAAGAACTTGGTTTCTACTTAGTCACTTTTTTTAAAACAATTTTCAACTTGGTATCCTATAACCAATGTTATTTAAAAGTTGACTTTAATAGCTCAAAACCTACCTAATGAGTTCAGATTTGATAACTAAACGCTTGAAGGTTTACCCAGTCCATTCACACAAGCGTCCATGTCATTCGCTCGCTCAGAAAGAGCAGAAAATCAGGAATTGAGTCTCACCAGTCTGCGAATGTGAATTATTGCTACTTTGGGAAGGTTGCAATTTGACATGAGTGGGTGTCTTTGGTCCTCTTAAACATTAATGCTTGTGTATGCCAAAAGCATGTTTTGATTTTATATTGTGCAATAAGCTCTTTTAAAGGAGAGTTCTGTAAACTTCAGCTCATAGCATGGTTACCGAAATGGTTGCCTCGGTCCGCAAAGTCGAACACTACTACAAATTTTGCAAAAAGACAGATGGGAAAATAGCAGATGGAAGCGATTTGCTGTCTAGATAAGGAGGATCTTACTATGTGTGGAATTCCTCAGGTTCTCTCCTACATATGAAGATCAAACTATGTGCAGCAACTTTATCATCAGGTCAGTCCACCTTAAATAGTGGAGCTCAGCTAAGGATGTTCCCTTGGTATCCAGATGGGACCCAGTGTACTGGAGCACCTTATAATCCTTCAGTTTAAGCATGGGAATTATATCTGAAGGTGCACAAAGTGATGTAAACTTAATTTGAACTGTTGTCTTTCTGGGACAAGAAGCTTGTGACATGAAAACTACCCATTCTGCTGTCTTCAGTCAGTGCCAGCTGGGAGGATGATAAACTACATGCCTTAGTCACTGAGCGTTGCTGTCTCATTTGACAGAAGGCCAAGGAAACGGAAACAGATATTTTCTGCACAGAAGGAGGACATTTGGGCTATCGTGTCTGTGCACTGCAGCCGTTTTTTTCCAAACTGATCTTTTTCTAATAAACCTCCAGAATTTAGATCTGGTCCAGTATTCCAGTCCATATTTGTGTCTGCTTTTTAAATTGATAAAAATATTCCTTTTTTTGGCCTTCTCTGCAAATTAATCTGAAATGAAACACTGGGTCAAGCTTTTTGCCTGGCATTGTTATTTCAGGGTGGTTGGCCTCATTGCAAAAAGGGGCAACTTCAAAAATAATTTGAACACTTAACCTGCAGTTAAACATGTATACTGACATCCATAAAATAAATTAAGCTCCAGTTTGTTGCCACACTATCCCCATCATTGTTCGATCGTAAATTTGTGGATCAATGTCTTTTCATTTGGGGACTTGTGTGAGCATTGCTCAGATTTTAGAAGCTATATTTAGAAAATAAATAGCCACCCACATTTCAGAAGCTTTTCAAGTAATGTTAAACACTAGCATTATTGTTTTGAACACAATTCTTCCCTTACCTGAAGAGTTAACTGATGGAACTGCTTTGTGTGTTTGGAAGGTAGTTTTAACTGTGTACTGCGAATGTGGTTTCACACAATTGGAAACCTCCACTGAACAGCATTTTGTACAGAAAAACTTGGATTAAGACCGAGGTGGTTCTTTGTATTAGTCAGACTTGGACAGTGATTTAATAATTTAAGTAAACGCCCATTTATAGTTCAAGTAATTAGAAGGCAAACACACATGCACGAAAACCACAGGGGTATATTTTACCGACATCTGTTTTCATTCTGTGTGTTGTGTTCAGTGTGAAAATAAAATCACTGCTGTATTATTCCATGCCTTTTGGAAGTGTTTATTTTAAACCATTTGGGACAAGGTGATTTTCATATTTAGAGTGGATTGTTATTGTTCAACTCCACTTGATTCCAAAAGCTATTGTTTGAATGATTTATTGTTCCAATCATTGCTGTTCAAGTTGATTAGCAATCTAGTAGTGCATTATTGGGGTTTCACATTGTGCACACTGCACACTGAGGACTGTTAGTCTAAGAAAGTGGAAAGCACCAGTTAAATTTCTACCACTTTAACCTTTTCTAAAATTGCAGGGTGTTATTATATGGTATACTGATTGTGAGTTTCTGGTAATTGGCTACATATAATGTAGAACTTGGTGGTAATATCACAATTATTAATCCCCTGCTCACGTATTGGATGCAATCTTGCAGGCTGAGCTGTTGATGAGAGTTTATTGGGCAGTAGGAGGTCTTTTTTGTTCAAGAGAATTATATCACAGAATGCTTTGCTTATGTCCATTGGCTCAAAAAATGTGGTTTATGATATCCTCTGAGCTCCTCAATTCCTGGTTTATTGAGCTATTTCTTGTTTGGAAATTGATGGTGAATTTGTCAGGATCTTCCAGGTTCTTTGAAATCTTTTGAGGCTGCCAGATGTTGTTTCTTTTACACAGCAATAGCTTCAATAAAGCTCGAAGAAGTTTTAAGAGTAATTTTATTTGTATTGTTAACAACAGGACGCTACATTCTGCATTGTGTTACGTGGCGCACGGCTTGGGCAAGCAGCACTAAGTTAACAGCAGAAGTTTTCTAATTTATACATCCCCCGCTACGTCACTACTCTCTGGAGGTCTTTTGACAACGCCCACCAGACTTACGTCGTTTGCTTTTCCTTAATTCTACCCACAGTGTTTCCACGGCCCGATCACCCTTACTGAAATCCTTTCTTTCTGCTGCTGTAATTGTGTCTTCTATCCATATTGCCGCACACCTTCATTTCCCAATTTCCCTGTGCCTCCTGAAGATCGTCCCAAACCAAAAACAATAATAAAATTGGTCATTTTCAATCCACGACTGTTTGTGGGACATTGCTGTGCGCCATCGGCTGCCGCGTTCGCCCACAAACATACAGTCAGTTCACTTTACAGTGTGTTCTGTGAAGCGCTTTGGGACGTCCTCCCGACGTGAAAAGCGCTATATCAAATGCAAGGATTATTATTATTATAAGTGAGGTCCTTCAAGCGGGATGTATTCCTGTCATTGTTGCCGATTCTTATATCCTCCCATTTTCAGAAGTATTAGATTGGAAAAGGTATGTACTACAACAACAACAACACAATTACATTTATAGAGCGCCTTTCACGTCAGGAGGACATCCCAAAGCTCTGGACAGTCAGGGGTCGGGACCCGAGCCGTGGGGTAGATTTGGGGGAAGGGAGAGAGGTGGGAGGGCGACCGAAGGCACGATCGAAGAGAAGGGTCTTGAGACAGGAGGACGTCCCAAAGCGCCAGACAGTCAGGGGTTGGGACCCGAGCATGGGGGAGGGGTGAGGTAGAGGTGAGGGAACTACTTGTTGTTGATAATAAAAAAAGATCTATTTATCGTGAAATAAGAATGAGTAGCAAAAGGAATTATTTTGGTCTGTGAGCCCTTTGCTAACCATTTCACAGCATCTACAGTGGAACCTTTTAATTATACAGTAATGACCTTGACTGAAAATTGTACTTGGGCATTTATTTTTAAATATTCACAAAAACCTATAAGGATTTGATTGGCCAAGAACCTTGGATTTAAACCTCTCAGAAAAAATATTTTGTTTAAATTTAACTTTACATTCTGTGCCTCTGATCCGTACTGATATTTAATTCTATTGCGTCTCCCCCCACATTTGTAATTAAGTAATACAATAATATTAATAGTATTAATGCATTAATTAATTAGTATTAATAGTAATGCATTAGTAGTTTTGTCACCAAACCTGTGAAGGGCCAAAAAATAAAACATCTGTTATTTCTCAAGCCTTCAGAGGGTGGATAGATCAAAACATCTGATTGATCACTACTGAAAACAGTGCTGATGCTCAAAGTTCCTTGTGCAGTGAATTATTTCGGATGTCTTCAATGGTTTCTTTTCCTTACTTATACAGACCCCAAATTCAAATTCCCGTCACAAGCTCAAATTTATAATTATTGTGAGTTTTTTTTAATCATACCCCTTTAAGTTTGTTTGGCATTCTGCTTCAGCATTGTGGTGGAATAAAAATCTGTGATAAATCGCACAGCTTGTTCACTCTTTTCTAAATGGTCAATATAAATTTACAGGTAATTCAGGGTAGCCTCTGATGGCTCAGTGATGACACAGTCTTTTGTGGTGCTGAGCTATATAGATCATGACCATACAAGTAAAATCGCTGCTCTGTACTGAGTTACCTTGGGAAGGAGGTAAGAGTGCTATATTTATCCTCACTGTTCACTCCTGTCTTTGTTTTATTTTCCCAGAGCATCTGTGGTGATACCTGAAGACAAACTTTCTGAAATGTACAGTATTTTAAAGTCCATTCCTCAACAGCAAATTGAAGATATGCAGAGACGGGTAAGACAGTGCAAATACTTTCTGTGAAGATTATGCCCGTGAGTCTGCATGCACCACCATATTAAGGAATAAGACTATTCAGTTTATAAATTTAAACCTATTTAGTTTAAAGTCAAATTTCTTTAGCCTAATACTTGCTCAAGATTAATCACTGAAATCAATAAAGAACGCATATGCTTAAAGGGTTAAACATTGAGAACTGACATTGGAATGTATATGACTGAAAATATCCAGAGTAATTGGCTGTCTTCCTTTTAAAATAATCTGAACTGGATAATTACTCAAACTCTACTGTGACAGTAATAATAATAATAATCCTTACATTTGATATAGTGCTTTTCACGTCGGGAGGACGTCCCAAAGCGCTTCACAGAACACACTGTAAAGTGAATTGACTGTATATTTGTGGGCGAACGCGGCAGCCAATTGCGCACAGCAATGTCCCACAAACAATCGTAGATTGAAAATGACCAATTTATTATTGTTTTTGGAGGGATTATTATTAGGCTCTTAAATAAATTAAATTAAGTAGTGCTTAAATGGAAATTCTGACCGATCCATGCACAAACTGCAAATGGCATATGATGGCATCATTCGAAGATCAAATTCATATTGTCCTGAGCATGTGTGTGCACATTCAGCCTTCCTTCTCCATTAATATTTTGCATTGTACATTAAATGCTCTTGTTTATTTCTTGCTTGAATTTAATGTACATTAAACATTTATAATATTTTTTTAAAACTGTTTATGCCTGCAAACAATGAGCAATCTATTGAAACCTTCCGGGGACGTCACAGAAGAACACCGCACTTTGTGCCGCCTCCAAAATGGATCATTAACAGTTTCTTAAATGTACCTGTGGAACTACATTTTCATGCATACATTGTAATTCTTTCAAACCTTAAAATGCTGCTGAAGATTGTGCTAAAAGGGCTAAATGAAGTTTCCTCTTGAGTGCACCACTGTTCCTCTAGTGGAACCGTTCTCCACTTTGGATTATTCCTTTTTCCCTATGGATCACTAAGGAAAATAAGAACAGCTGTAACAAGCGTCTCTCTTCGTGTTTCATTTGCCAGCTGTATATTTCTAGTTGTTTGGATATCTGTGATGGTGCCATAGGCAGCTGAGCACACTGTTGAGCACTCTAGGAGCTCACCAGAGTTGAGCTGGGCCAATGATAAAGCTGCCATTCATTGACAGAAATCAGAGCTTGCATCAGTGGGAGTTCATTTGTTAGTCAGACAAGGGCACAATCTCAAGGTATAAAGAGGAATTGAGAGCATTCTCATTATTTTTAAGCAAGTGTAATGACTGATGAGAACACCTCCTACAGAAAACTGTTAAGATTGACTGACCGACTATAAACCTGTTCTAGTTTGCACTGATGTTCTATACAGATTAAGAATTAATTACAGAAGTTGGTGGTATTTGCCTGACCCTATTCTGTTTCTCTTTGATTATACTTTTGTACTTTTTTGCAATTTTAAAATGAAAATGCAACTTTTATCGTTCTCTAATTTATTGAACATTTTTTGGCATATTGTTGCTACCTTTCCTTTGGGCAGAACTGCTCTCAAAAGACTACATTATGGTGATAAGAAAAATGATCTAATTTTTGTTGTAATTGTTCTATTTTGGGTGTAAGTGCATTCCTTCGAGTTGGTTATCTTGCACCTTTCCCATTGCCTATTTGGTGTAAGGATATTGACCAGATTTGCCAGGAAAATATTACCACATCCAAATGTGAACTTCAGTAAATCATGTATTTAGCGAGTTTTTGATTTTCTTCTAAATAACAAATTTGACTTCCTGAGAATACAATCACGACAATATTAATTAATTTTTTTTAAAGGATTATTGATGCTGGTAACTGCTTCTATCACTTCAGTATGGGCTGAAGTGTTCCATATAAATAGTTCTTGAAAGTACGGAAGCATGCTCTTGATGATTTAGAGATGCACCCGATATTTGATCGTGTTCAAATCCATTCACTTCCTGACACCTCCCAACCTCTTGGACCTCCTCACTCCCCAACCCACTACCCGGCGCATCCGCTCGACTGGCACCAGCCTCCTGCTCGTCCCTCACACCCTAACCCCCCATCGGAGGTCGTGCTTTCAGCCACTACACCCCAAAACTCTGGAACACTCCCTCAATCCCTCCGCCTTGCCCCCTCTCTCCCCTCTTTCAGGTCCCGCCTAAAAACTTTCCTCTCCGACTGTGCTCACGGCCCCCTCCCCCCGGCTTGGAGTCACGCTCCACCCCTGTTAAGTGCGCTGAAATGCTACCCTGCATGGAGGGTGCTATGTAAGTCAAGTTGTTGTTGTTGTTGATTGAGGGTAACAAGTATTGATTGTACTGGTTCACGAGATGGACATAGTTAGTGTAGATGTGAAACAGCAAATGTTGGAGAGGTCCTATGACTGATGCTATTCTGGCTCTTCTCCTCGGCATTCCCATGTGTCCTGCATCTGGTGGTGTTGTATGTGTATGAATAATACATCCCTCTTGGCTTTATTGGCTTCCTTTGTTCTAGAAGACTGCATTGCCCTGTGGTCAGAAGCTTGTGCGTATTTTTAAAAAGGTTGTCTAGCAGCAGAGGTTCTTTTTCAAACGTGTAGAAATTTGAGTGCTATTTTTAGTGTCTTTACCTTGAAGTATCTACCAGTACTGACGTGTGGCTGTGCTATTAAGTAAACCCAACGACACTCCAGCCTCTGACCCACTTAAAGCAATACCTGTGGCAGTATTTTTTGGGGGTTAGCCGGGTGTCTAACACACGTAGAAACCCATCACCATGCTTAAGAGTATCCTAATTAGACTTGAGAGTTCCATTCATCCCGCCTACATATGGACGTTTCCTTATCTGGAATGGACCGTATATTCTCTCCCTGGAATTGTATATATTTATGTAAAACATAACACCGGCCTTGGTAATTGCTGGTGCTCAGGATACCAACACATGCCAATGCTGCAGTTGTTCTTGCTGGTTGGAATCTGTTGGTTTTCCTTGGACGTTAAAGAGGGTTCAGCGCTCAGAAATGGTTGGCAAGTTTTTACACGGGCATGTTTCACATGCAGAAGAGTTCAGAACCATTACATGAAAATTGCTGCGATGTAACATCATTATCCAGCATTACCCAATGACTGTATTAGAGGCTTACTGTTCAATGTGCAAACATGTGTAGCTGTGAGGCAATGTGTGTACCTTGTTTTATGTTGGTCTGGACCCATCTCAGCCTTAAGTAGGCAGTATAAAAATATGTAAAAGACTGACCGAAATCCCCTGCCCTCAATTTCTTCATTTTGTAGTGATAAAATGCAGTACAAATAAAAATTCGGCATGTACTCTGCTGGTCAGCACGTCAGGCAGGTAAGAGTGCATTTATGCCTTGCCTCCTGGCTCATAAAAGTGTCTCTCACATAAATGGGATAGATTTGAGAAAGAACAGGAGCACATATATTAGATTCATATATAAATTTGACATCTGTAGCCATAATAATTATTTATTCCATATTGGTGACTTTTGCAAAGCATTTTAAACTACTTTTCTCCCCTCCCTCTTCCGCCATGAAATCCACTGATCTGTTTTAATTTGTTTATGCACTACCTGTTTTTTTNCTCTCTAGTGCTTAGAAAGTGCCTGAATAATCCTACGTTACATCCTCCAGATCCCAAAGAGTATAGTAAACTGAACCACAATACAGTGTAGTCCTGTTATAACTCATTGATTTGTACAATACTAATAGAGTATAGATCCCCATTCACTGTGCATCTGTACAACTGACCATATGACAGCCGACTCTTGCACTAACAATGGCAGACTTCCAGCTGATTGGGCGGTCACTGATGCCGCTCTGTGTACCATACAGTAAGTGACATTGATGGCAACCTGCTGTCACAGAAGTTTGTCCATTTTTTTTCAAGTGAAAGTTGGCCAACGTGGGAAGCAAACCGTGTACAACCGACTGCAAGCGCTCCGGGATACTGCTACCCAACGTAACGGGTGCTATATAAATGCAAGTTGTTGTTGTTGGCTATTGCCATGTCGTTGTAAGATAGGTTGGGATTTTATGGACCCCAACCCCTGCTTTAAAGAGAGGCTTCACTGTATGTTAATAGCCACAAACTATAATGAGGTAACACTGAATGAAGCTCGGAATTAGAAACCAAGATTGGGCGAGGTACCAGAGGCAATGTTTACCTGACACTGGAGAGTGGCGAAAATTGGTGCAATCAAAATGTAAAAGGATTGATAAAACTAAAGGGGATATACAATATCCAAGTGGAAGTGTTTCATGTTAATGCCAATCTGTTCGTCATCCAGAACTAATTGGGAAGGACTGCTTAAAAGATGAATAGTAAGAAATTGCAAGAATTTCTGTCTTTGACTGAAAACAGACCTTGCATGTCTGCCAGGATGATGTATTGCGTCCTGACAGTACTTCATAAATCTTCAACTGGCGCTTTGGAAAATGTTTTGGTCTTAAGTCAAAGTGTAGTAGTGTAATGCATTTATTATCGAACTAAGTTAGAAGTGTCCATTTCAAAAGAGGATGAAAAATGATTGGTATCTTATCAGGCACGGGCTATTTTTACTTCCTTAGGACATCTTGAGCATTTTGTGTTTCCGCTCGCTTTGACTGTGAAACATTCAGGTTGTATATTTACTTTATTACCAAATGGGTAATTTTGCAGCAAAATTCTAACCAGAATTGAGTAAAGCTTCTGCTCATATCACATCAACAAATAACCAGATAACGTTTGTTTTTAACATTCTTTTCATAATTTGAGTGTAATCAACTAAAGTTTCCCATCAGTAAAGTACTGTTAAGTAAATCCTGTTCGTGCCCTTTAACTTAATTATATTATGCAAAAGTGGAGTGTTGGCTGTGGGGCAATAATATATTCCATGGATTAGAGCCTTTTGTTTGGAATAATTTATGTTTGCATAATGTTACACAAAAAAATCCACCAGCTGTATTTAAACCTGAACAACATCTGTTATTGCTTTGAAAGCTCCACTTTCTCTACAAGGAGAAAAAGTGTTGATGCAAAGAGGCTTCATGGTGCTTCTGTTGAAATTGCATCTCTTGAGGTTAGCAAAGAGAGCTTCTGTGAGTTTTGCATTGATATGCCTCAACTCCTGGACGTCAGGAAATTTGAAAGCATATTGTACCTTGATGTGCTTGAAAAATACATTCCAGCTTATTGCAGTTGGCTGTTTTCGCCAACAGTAAATTATAGAGATTGAACGGGAAAAAAACTCCCTATTAAAACTTCCAAAAAGTAAGAAATGAGGGAGGTTGCAGTTGATATCTCCCAGTTTAGCTTCTCTCATGCATTCTTATCACCTATGATATAAAACATACCATCTGCTTGCCTCCTGCGTCTGGCTGTTATCCCATCGGTTTGGCTGATAATGCCAGATAAAAACATCATCTGTAGGATGTCCTGTATGTTTAAAGATACAGATGTTAATGAATTAAGAGATCAATTTAGCTGAAGATTTTTCCATGTTAAAAAAAATTACGGTTAATTGCAGATGTGAATGGTTTTATTATCCAAATTACGACAGATTTATCAACTGTTTTAAAAATTGCTTTTTTTTGCATAGCTCACTAAGAGCTACTAATTTAGAGCATAAATTTAAAATACATCATGCATAAGAATTGGATCTTTTCTCATTTTGTTGGTCTGACACATGGGGAAACTCATCGTCATGCTTAAGAGTATCCAAACCAAACAGAGTTCCATGCATCCCATCTATATGTAGAAATTCCAGAGATATTTATTGGAATGGAGTGTTGACTCTCTCTCCCGAGAGGGACACATCCTGGTTTCTAATTTCAGAAATTATTAGGCGCAGGTTTGCAAGAGCCGAGTTTTGGGGACCCCAGAGTGTGCGTTGTGGTACTGCTGGAGTCTAACAAGCTAAAACCGCATACAATTGCCATTGAAAGCATTGTCTGTCAAGTTTTCCCACTGCTACTCCGGGACGCTATCCAGCATGAAGGGTGCTATGTAAATGCAAGTTGTTGGTCTTGTTGTAGGACCACCCTACCAGTTGGGCTTTGACTTTCCTGTATGTATCAGTAGCTTTTTAACGTACATCCTTTTTAACTTACATCTTTGAGACGTCTTGAAGACGTAATAAGGTGCTATGTCAAATGCAAGGATTATTAATTATTATTATCCTAACCCATGCAGTTCTTGTTGCAAAGTTTCCTAGTTTATATTATGTCAGAAAACCGCAGAGATTTATCACAATTGTGCCTGACTGATTTGAGTGCCTGGCAGTGCTAAGTTCTTGAGCCCATGACTGCACACAGGGCAGGGCGTGAGTTATTGCAATACTGGGCTGCAAGAACCTAACCATATTTTATCCTTGCTGTACAAAACCAATCTCTCTTGAACAGATATTTTAGTTTTCAAAGAATTGTGAAATTATTCATTACCAATGCAATTTTAAAAGCGCAGAAGTAATACAAATGTTGTGCTTAGTTGCCTTAAAGGAAAGGTAAACAGCAGATGATGTACTCCATCACCATAACTCAGAGTGATAGGAAAGCTGTAAAAGGATCCATTATATGCTCTGCGAGTAGGCTCTCAAAACAGCTTTTTTATTGGGCAGTGGCTCCTGCTTTAGTAACCTTTAGACCTTACAGCACTCTGAGGTGCTAGAAAACACCTTGTTTTGCCTTTGAACTCTCCTTTGTGGCTGTTTAGTGAAAGCTTTGCAATTAAATCCGTATATTTTTCTTGGAACCCGCTCTGTTGTAAGGGAAGCTGATCTGAATCCTAAACAGTTGGCGTATTTAAAGATGATACCCTGGAGTGTTGAAACCTGTGGAGTCGAATTTCAAACTCTGCCCATCATGTGTCAGAAAATGACATTTCTTCAGTTCAAATTTGGCAAAATCCCAAAACCAAGCCTGAAAATTAGTTTACTCTTTTAGCAATTTACCGTATGTGGTGTGAATTTTATATGATATTAACTTCGCATTTCTCCGATTACAGTATGTATTCTAGTAAACTTCTAGCAGCACTAATTATATATATATGTGTATATATATAAATATATAAGTTGTATTTCTGGCATGGAAACATCATCCCCAGTATCTTTGGGGAACTGTACCTTTTTCATGAAAGTTCTCTGCCTGGATTCAGGCCCAGAAATACAGGTTACATTTTTCACCAATTTGTGTTAACTCGGGGCAATGAATTGTGTCTGTTGATCATGTTACAGTATTGTAGTTGATGTAATAGTCCAGAAGGTTTGAACGACAGATCTGTCTATTGAAAATAGACAACAGACTCAGTTCAGTATATACAAGTTAACACATCTATATCAGATGCAATACATCTGAGCTAGACTTGTTATTTTTTATTTATTGAACTGAGTCTGAGTCTATTCATTCTGGGAATATAGCTCAATAAGAAAATTGTTACTTTTTCACAGTAAAGCAAAAATTCCATTCTGAATTCGATATAGAAGAGTACCACTCTGGAAATGTGTTTAAATTCCACGTTAGGATATATGAATGGAAGAGAGTTAAACCTTTCTATTGCGGAAGCGTGTACAATGCCAAATTTGTAATAATTATGTAGATATCTTACTTTTAAAATCTGCCTCAGGGAAGGAAGAAAAAAAGTCTAGTCTGCTCTTTTTTTCTAACTGGAAAATGTACACCTCGTCAAGTTTCAAATTTTAGTCAGGTGGATAAAATGTCTACAAGATTTTAGTTGTGGGTGTATAGTTTGGGTTTACACATTGCCAAGGTTGTCCCTTCCCTTCCTCTCCTCTGTACCTCCTTCCTTCTAGAGTTCCATTAGAATCTCAGCCAAGGCAGCACAAATACTAAAGGGAAGATTAGTGTGAAAAGATTAATACAGAATGGAGTTGTGAATTTTCATTGTGAACAGAAAGTCTGATATTGAGGAATGAAACTGAGTTCTGGAAAGGGTGCAACGCAAATAATCCTACCACAATTGCCCTGTTAATTAATTGCCTCTTTTTTAGCCTTAAGGAAGTTAGCTCCTTTCAAGCCCACAAATTCCTAAATGCTTAGAATCAACAAATCATGAAATGGAAGATGCAAGGAACCCTTAATAAAGTTCAGTGGAATTCAGAATTTGACAATTAATTAGATGCTTGCTTTTATCAAGACGCTGAACATTTTGCCTTGATTCTGTAAACTATGTGGAGGAGGACATTAACTAGCTTCTGATTGCTGCCAAGGAGAGTTCAGTTGGAAAGGATCAACGGCACAGTGGCTTCATTAAATATCTGCAAGGCTGATTGGTATCTAGTACCTATTCTAAGAGTGAAATCTAGAGTGCAGACAATTGGAGATGATTCAAGCACCAAAGTCAAGCTGTAGAATTATCACTTACCCCATATCTTTACGCACTTGAACTTGTAATAGACATCTCCAACACGAGCAACACTATTTGAGAGTCCTGGGTTCCACTTTGTGGTCAGGAACAAGCTGTATATTCTGCTATAAATCAACTCAGGCTGCCCATTGCAGTAAAACCTTTGGAACATTTATAATTGAATGATTGTAAGCAGGCCAAAATATGCCATTTATTCATGTGTGCATTGGAGTGAGAATTCGGGGCATTTTCTTGGATTTGTTCAAACTTTAACTTTGACATTGAGGGGGGAAATGCAGTTGAACTCAATCTTGTTCTTCCCCAGAATTGGGTGTGTATCATTGAGGAAAATGTGGAAATATTTTTTTCAGAATGTGAAATATTTTTCAATAGATTCCTCTGTTTGTAAAAATTAGTTCTAAATCACAAGAAACGTTATCAACTTTAGATCATTGGGACTTTCACATGCGACTTAAAACATATTCTAGTGGGTCAACATGTGCAACCAAGTCTAATGATTTATATAATATAAAATTCCTCATTTATCCTTTTTGCTCCCAGATTGTCAGGCTTGGTGCCAGGAATACAGTTGGCTGTAGATTGTTTAAGATGCATTAGTGGTCCCCACCAGTTAATAAAAAAGATTGTCTTGTAAAATAATCTCTCACCTTTTATAGGTCAAGAGAGTATACCATTCACTTTAGACAGAATTCCAATAATGGCTGATCCGCCGGGGATTTATGTAGTTATATTTTTCCGGCATTCATTCTAGCCACTAAGCCTCTCGTATTTCTTTAAGCCTGTGTAAGAAATGTGTCCCTTGGGAAATGCCTTAATAGTCTCCCACACCACTGTTGGTGAGACCGGAGACTATCCATTTGTTATCTCAAATTTATTGTCTCCCAAGAGAGAAGTTTTAGGACACCATTGTTTAGGGTTTCTGTTCTTTAAATATGATGCTAATGCATTATCATGCACTGATTTTTTTCTGTTGATAGAATTGGAAACCAACCAGTATTCTTCATTGGCTGTGTTTTCCTACTTATCAGCTGTAGTTTATCAGTGGGTACGATTACATTCATATAGTAATGCAATTTGAACCCTTTGATAAGATTCTGCCCTCTAATTGGTTACAAATATAATTAATAGTTCATAACCTTGGTACTGTATTTCCAATTATCCTATTTGCAGTAATGATACTAAAGAATGATGTGTCCAAACTCATGAGGGATAGTTGTGTTGTACATGTTAAATTACTACAAAGGGGTATATTTGCTAGATGTTGGCAAACGAAGAAAACTTTCTTCTGATTTTGAAGCTTTCATGTTGTGCCAGTACAACTCAAGGTTTATATTAAATGTCACTATCACTCTGCCCTGAAAGCATAACAGCTGTCAATGAGAAGGTGTTTCGACTCCTGCAGAACTCATTATATACAGGAAACTTGCTGTTTTATCATAAATGCTTTATCTCTGCATTCTGGCAAACTGTGCTTCCCCTCAGTGGGTAAGGTAGAGTTGAAAGTAAGGAATTAATTTACATGATAGAAAAACATTTACTTTCTGAGTAAGCGTGTTTATGGAATCTGGCTTCCTTTCAATCACAAACACCAAATCTGCTTGTTTCTGTGTTTTCTATTGAGTTTTCTATCTTCCCTGTTCTATCATAGGGAATAAACTCATTCCTCACACAATGGAAAATAGAATACAAATGACATCCATACCTTTAAATGATAGAAGTGGAAATATTAATGGCTTCTGTAAAACGAGAAAAAAAGAACCTTCTAAATGCGTACTTTGAGTAAACCTAAGCTAAGAGTCATCACGGCCAAGGCTCTCCTCCTTTGCTCCCGTCAGCACCTTCTTGCCTCAGACACTGGCCACATCGATTTGCACAGATGCACACTCCATCTCACATCGCTAGTGTGGAACCTCATTGTCCTGTTAAACCCTCAACTGTCCTTTAAGTCTCTGTACTTGTTGGCTTTCTCCCACCTCTGCAACATTGGCCGTCTCCACTACTCTCTCTCCCAAGCAGCCAAGATCCTCATTATGCTTAATTATTTAAACCTTTCTAACCATGCTTTCAGTTACCTTCCCTCCCCCCCATCCCCAACTTATCCTTCGCAGCTTTCCTTACCCCTTGTCACGACTTCCAGTTGGCTTGTGAGATGCTTTAAGATGTCCACGATCTGTATGCATATATAAATTCCTATCTAAATGTAAATTTAGTGTACCACCTTTTCATATGGTCGATGTCTGTCTCAAAGCACTTCACACTATTTACTGTAAAGTGCAGTGACTGTATATTTTGTAGACAAATGCGGCAGTCAATTTGCAACACAGCAGCTTGCACAAACGGCCGTGAAATGAAGGATCAATTTTATTTGGAGCATTGTTGGTCAGGTACTGCTAGAAATTCCCTTCCTTTTTGAATAATTGTTTTTTGTGTGGATTTTAATGGATACCCGAACCAAACAAAATTCAAGGCTTCTTCCACAATTGCTTATGTTATGTAGGATGGAATTTGCCCAAGTAGTTTCTCAATCAAAGCGTAATATGTTTTGGTCTATATCCACTGTTGGGTATAGTCTTTATACTGCTCATTCAGTTTGTGTAATATTCCCCACAAATGTCCTTTGCAATTATAATAATGCTAAAATAAAAGTGTACCCTGGGATCTTTCTACAGCAGCTTTGTCACAGTGTTTCAATTGAATCTGAAGGCAATTACAAGTAAGCACTGCTTTAAAATAAGTAACAGCAAACTTTTTAAGTTTGATTTTTTAAAAAAACTTTCATTTTTATTGCAGGCAAGATGGTTCTGGGAAGCTTACTTCAAGTCAATGAAAGCAATTGCACTGGCGGCCCTACAAATCATCAATGACAGAATTTATCCATACGCTGCCAGATCTTATGAGGATTGGAATGATCCAATTGCCGTGGTGAGTGTATGGTGCCCAGACTTTGGAAGCCTGAATGCATGGGTCGTTAATTTGTCATACCCTCCCCTCTGAGTGCTCATCCTTCTGGAACCAGCATCTCCTGTCTCGTCTCACAATAAAAGGTTTGCTGAACCTTTATTTTCCTAGTGTGTGTGTTTATCTGAGAATCCCTAATTCTCTCACTTGAACTCTGTAAGTGAATTAAAATTAGGTTCCCCTATGGGGCTCAGACAGTAGTTTGCCACTACTTGTCTTAATGATGTGATTGGCAGTTAACAATGGCTCTCATTCCTTCATGCAGAGCACACTAATCGTATATCTTTAGCTGTTGCCTGTCTGCAGATGTGGCTTCGTTGGTGAGATTCAGCTTTGATTTTAACCCCTTTACTTCCAAATCTTTCTGAACATTTTAATAGGTTTCATAATTGGAAACCTATTAAAGTTTTCAGAAAGATTTGGAAGTAAAAGGTAGGAGGAATAGAAAGGAATTACGAAAATAGTCAAAATTTAAAAGGAAAAATACTTAAATGTTCACATGACTAAACTAGATGGTTTTCCACGGTGGTGCAGTAAGTGAACTATTGCTTTTGTACTCCTGATCACTAAACTCTGCCGTAAAGTTCATTTGTGCGCACGTTTGCTGGTCCCGAGGACAGTATATTGCCCTTACATCACACAGTCTGTCAACATGTTCATCAGTCAGAGGGAGGATGAACTGGGTCCAGGAACTGTAACCACAATTGAAAGAAAAAGGAGGAAAAAACCTTTAGGACAGGAAGAGTTGAGGGAGAAATTTCTTGGGGACAGAGAAGGAAGAAAACAGTGAAACTAGTTCACTTTTCACTTATTTCCTTTTTTCAGTGCAAAATATTTAGAAAATATTTTAGCTGTTCTCCCCGTTCCTCTCACATTGCTGCCTAGATTTATCAGCAATAATATATGCCTAGGTCTCCTGTGTATAAATACATTTTCTTGTCCAGTAATTATTGAGAATTTTTTAATACTCAAATGAATTCTGCATGGTAGTTTGGCTGTAGTTATAGGTATTAATGAACTACCCAATTTCAAGGGCATTCCTAGGAGTAATTATTATCAAGTTGAATTTCCTCTGAGGTCAGTGTCGGGTTAGAAAATGCTCACTTTCCAAAAGATATTTATTTTGTAAAATATTTGTAACCTTCTCTGGTTGGGACCAATTCATTTTTTAAAAAAAGATAATAATCCTTGCATTTGATATTTGATGTAGCGCTTTTCATGTCTTCGAGATGTCTCAAAGCACTTCACAGAATATACTGTAAAGTGAATTGACTGTATATTTGTGGGCAAAACGCAGCAGCCAATTGCACACAGCAGTGTCCCACAAACAGTCATGGATTGAGTGACCAAATTATTATTATTTTTTCATTTCATCAGAATTTTTACAGTCCAGTACAGAGGTGGGCTCTCCCATTAATCTATTAAACCTTAAGAATAAGGTTATTGAGCCACAATGTGTAAGTCATGTGTTGAATAATATTTCACCAGAAGGGTTCCACTATAACTGGCTCAAAATGTATAAATAAATAAAGTTTGATTTAGTGCTTTTTCACGTTGTTGAGACATCTCAGAGGCTTCACAGAATATACTGTAAAGTCGATTGACTGTATTTTATGGATGAAACATGGCAGTCAGTTGCGCACAGCAATGTTCCACAAACAGGTATGGAACGATTGACCAGTTTTTTTAACATTTGGAAGATTGTTGGCTTGGACATCAGGAGAACCTCCTCTTTCTGAATTAGTGCCATTGGATCTTCAAAGTTGAACAGGCAGATGGGATCTTGGTTTGATGTCTGAACTGAAGGATGGCAGGGCAGCTGGACCCAACTTACAGTAGTTTGTTGAGCACTTTGATTTTATTTAGTGCAGTATTTATTCTCCCCCCTTGTTGGATTGTCTCTGCTGCTATCACATCTGTCCATCCACTCAGAAAATGCCATTCTTGACTGAGGACATCGCCAGTGTCGCAGTTAATACTGCTCTGTGATTTCTATGAAGCAGAAATAGTGCTGCTTTTCCTCTCTTTACCCCCTTCTCCACACCTCCCCTTCATAAGTGTTCTTTTCACTCTGCTACTCCACCTACTGTCCCCATAGACTCTCAGTATTTCACTGAATAGTTTTCTCTGCACTGAGTTGTGGTGTGTTCAAGTTCATTACAGTAGTGAAAGAAAATTCAAAACTTGGCATCACTTGAGCAAACAATTGAGGAAAGACCCGAAAGAGTTAACCAACTAACATCTAGGGCTGTTTTTGGCCTTTTGACCATTACAGGATGAGAAGCAAGATGGAATACTTTCTCAAAGTATTCACTGGAAACACATCTAGGGTAATTGGACTGAAGCATTGAATAAATCAAGTGTTTTTATCCAAAAGCTGTAATTGAAACCACATTGTGGTTGGATGTAATTTAAAAGACATCATAGACAGAGTGATGTGCTTGTCTCCTCAGTCCCGAACAGGCCAAGGATGTAGGAATTCATGATTGTAAATGTGTCCACTCCCCTTCTAACAAACATTTGCGCATCTTAAAAGGCTCCCTTTGGTTTTACAGAGCGAGTGGTTGTATAGATGCTGGTGTGTTAACAAGCAGCCTTTATTGTTCCACTGTCTGTCCAAAACAGCATGTCTCTTAAGTTGTAATCTGATCAGCTCAATATAGCCATTTCTCTCTGGCTGTAGTGCTTGTCATGCATGTCTAACATTTTAAGCAAAGGAAAAAGTATCTCATATAGCACAAGTCAGCACCATAACATCATAGTAATTTACTTTGGATTTCTGGACAGTATGAAGCTGAGCAATGCCAGCTTCCGGAGACTCAAATATTATTCACGCAATAGGAATAAAAGTGCCAATTTTATATATTTTGAACAATATGGGCCTTTCTTTGATATGATATATGTGGTCTTCAGGAGCAATATTGTTTGCTTTTTTTATATCTGTAGGTTGAACAATAATCCTGAAGGATTTAAGTGAAATGCACAAAATGTACATGGCATGCATTATTTCAAGGCTGATATGTTTGTTGCTTTATTTGAACTTCCATTCTTTCATAATGAGTTCTGTAATGCTTTATTTTTCCATTTGGAACATTGTAATGATATTGAAAATTCTAGCTCCTAATGGTGGAGCAAATGATACATGCTCATACTAAAACAAGAGTGGTGCCTCACACAGTTGTGTCATTCAAAGCATGGGATCAGCCTCATGAATCTATGAAACAATTGTGAGGACCTGGGAATGCTGGAGTTCAGGGAGATGAGTTTTGAGATGTAGAATGAGTTGGTTACAATACAATGAGCTCTATATAGAAATGGAGTTCTGTAGTGTATTGGTTAGAGCACTCGCCTCGCAAACGAGAGGACCTGAGTTCAATTCATGGGCAGGGCGAAACCTTAGGCAGGTTTACTTACTCTACACGCCTCAGTTTACCCAGCAGTAAGTAAGAACCCGGTTGTTAATCAATTGGCGGAATCGCTTTCCAGGGGTAATAATCCCTTAAAAATAATATTGTAATTTGGTCACTCAATCCACGACTGTTTGTAGGACACTGTTGTGTGCAATTGTCGCCACATTTCGCCTACAATATATAGTCATTACACTTTACGGTAAATTCTATGAAGTACTTTGAGACGTCTTGAAGACATAAGGCGCTATATCAAATGCAATGATTGTAAGGTTGCAGTGTATTTGGAGTTTGGGGAGAATGAGGGAGCACACGTAAGAGGAGCAATGAAAATAATTAGCATCAATAAGTTATAAGGGTGTGTTAAATGAAACTATTCTCCTGTGTGTACTGCCTCCAGCTTTCTTTGTTTAATTAATAATTTGAGGCCATAACGATCTTTCCCAAATGATTTTCAAAATTTGAAATGTACTCTGGACACTTTCAGCAAACCTGTTCCAATTCCAAGATATTTGAAATATTTTAGATGGTCAGTGAGATACTGTAGATCTTTCTGCCATTATTTGCATCATAAATTGTCATTACTTTATGTCCATTCAAATGTCTTCAGCACAATTAAAAAAACAATGTTTAATGTGCACATATTGACATTTCTTAGTAATGTACAATGATTTTATGATTAATCACCCAATAGTGTTTACACAATCTGCCCTTGTCCAAATGCCATCAAGTTTAACACATGGCATTGATTCCAAATCGCAGTACATGTTGAGAGTTGACATCCACATCGTTCTAACCCAGAGCCGAGAGAATCAGACTATTCTTTATATGGTCGGTATTATCTGAGGGCAAGACTGTTTTTCTTCATCGTTCCCAAGGTCATGCATCAGTTGGCTGATTTCAGGCATAGAGCAATGTTGAACTCAACTGGAGGTATGCACGATTGCCCATGGGATGAATTTCCTTTTTTCCACTGGGGAATTGATGGTGCCCGCCCAGCTCTTTCTACAATGACTGGGCTAAACACTTCACGGCACCACATCCATAGAATCCTCTACTTTCAACCATAAAGACAACTCCCGTTAACAGTTTAGGCCTGTAACTTTCAGTTTTCAATATCCTACCTTGATGACCGGGCCTAAGCCTAACTCTTCCTCTTTTCTACATTGGTCCACTCCTCAACTCTAAAAAGAGTAAATGAAAAGCAGATGGATGCCACTGTACATCTGAAAAACCTTCCAGATTCCTCGTGCTTATTTCACCATAGAAATGTTGATATTAAATATTGCAGTTAATCAGTTTGAAGATGTTTTCACTTTGAACTGATGCTAAAGGTGCAGTACAAATTAGACTTGAAATGCATTCTAGCCCAAATGAGGAGGTGGTTTCAGGAATCAAATTTGTGTCATTAGCTGCGATCATTTAAAATGAAATCTATTAAAGTTGCATTTTTGAAAGGTCCATTGATCATGTGACTGGCTCTTTAATATTCAAAAAATCCTTTCTGCACCAGTTAGTGGAGTTCATAGACCTAATGTGAGCGATATCAGAACAGCAAGTATAAACCTACTGCCTGCTCCCAATGGCTGTGTTGCAAGTGGGTGATTGTTCTTGGCTAATTTGGGCTGGAAAGTGTTCAGTAAAGTCAACATCTTTTTTTTCTTTTTTTAAAAAAAACGTATTTCACCCTTTATCTTCTCTCCTCCTTCCCAATAAGTAAAATAAAACTATATAATGTTTTAACAAAAGTAAAACTACTCATGTTTTGTTAATTCTCTCTCTCTCGGAAGTAAAATCAAAAAGAATTGAGTGGCAAGTTTTTGATCTCTGGGCTTCACCTTGTCCCGCGAGGAATGTTCTGGATATTGTGACTGGTGCCAAAGCCGCTGTCTTTATGTTGTTGCAGACTTCAAGGTTTATATGTCTGGAACAGGCTCTTCATAAAAATTCAATACATGAAATGTTCTGAAAATATATTCTGGAAGCACATTCTTTCAATAGGAGGAGGATGGATAATGCTGCATATAGAGAACCCTTAATGCTCCTTTTAGGAAGTATTATAACTTGCATGTTTATGTTTTGCACTGTCTACCCTCAGGTTTCTCATAATCCTAGTTCCCAAATAAAACGACACAACTGATTCACTGCAGCAGACAAATTCATTCAATGAAAGCAAATATTGGAGTTTTCCCGTTAACTTATGGTTATAAGTTGTTTGATGTAAAACTGTGCTCAGGTTTGATCCCCAGTCTGTGCTCGCATTAGTAGGATTGCTCCACTTCCTTCAGTACCCCTGTGCTAGGGGATGAGGTGGGGGGGGAGAAACACAACCAGAGCGCCCACTCCTGATCACCAACCAGTAAGCCCCACTCAAAAATGAATGAGTGAGTATCAAGTGAGGAGAGAATTGGACTTGATTGTGATACCCCCCCCACCCCACACACACACACACACCAGCCAGACAAGAAAAATAAGCCCTTGTGTGAGGTTCTGGAGGGCGAAACCATACACCAGCTTTGTTTGGTGCCTTTGGGAGAGAGGGAGAGAATATTGCTCAATTGATTAACAAAAAAACCAAGACCACTTCAGGCAAATCTCGAATATGGTCCAAACCAAAAATATTCTTGCTGTATGTTTAGAGAGCTCATGTCTTTGTGGATGTCAACTGAACCCCCTTCATTCCTCTTTTGCCTTGTAAAAACAAAAGTGGACATCCATTTTATACAGATCTTTTTGAAAATTCCTAATCATTCCAAAAATTTTTTAAGAAAAAAATGTTATTTGGTTTGAACTGTCCTGTTACCGGAATGTAGTAATTTATGATGCTGCTTTACAGATCTGCTCTTTTCTTTTTAATTCAGAAATTGATCAGTGTGAGCAACCCTCTCTTCCTCCCACTCATCCCACCGAGGTCTCAGGGCTTCACTGCAGTTGTTCTCACTTATGATCGTGTGGAGAGTCTGTTCCGAGTGATAACTGAAGTCTCCAAGGTGCCCAGTCTTTCGAAACTGCTTGTTGTGTGGAATAATCAGAACAAGAGCCCACCTGAAGGTAAGATGTCCGTGCTGTAGATAAAATGTGATGTGGGGGAGGTAGATGAGTGGAAAGAAAGGACATTTCAGCCAGTAATGAAATTAAAGAAGTTGGGATAGCATGAATAATTGCATGGATAAAGCTTGGTTGGTATAAATTGTTTCTGAAAGGTGCTATAAATTATTCTAAATGTACAAATCTACAAATTCCCCATCTGCTTTTATAATACCGTGCAGAGCATTTATTTTGTTTACAAAATGTTACAAGTTCTTGCCATCATCTGACATTAAATTAGCCAAGTGATTCAGTAGAATAATTGTCTTGAAGCTTATTCATTGCACGTTCAGGAAATTGGCGAGAACTCTTTTGTAGTCTGTTGCCTACAGAGAGTGTTCACACTGTAACAGATGCTCAGTCTGCTGCAATCCAAATAAGTTTATACACAGATTGTTTTAATATTTAGGACATCTATTGTTTCTTCTCCCCTGGAAAAAAAACCTTTTCTCCACTTTTTCAATGATCCTTTCCAGAAGGTATTGGTTCATGGTAAAGTAGTTCCAAAAGCACTGTATTACAAAGACCAGATAGCTTTGAATGAATCACAACCGTATTGCACAACCAGCTAAATGAATTTGGCTGAAGTGCTAATTGTTTGCATGAACTGCATCTATTGCATTCATCACCGTTCCTTGAAGAATGAGAAATACTGTTCATCACATAAAGAGGTTTGTAGGATGGTGCCTGGTGTGCAAATCTGTGCTACTGCCAGTGTTCAAACTGCTTTATACACTAGTTCGAGATTGGAGCATCAATGTTGAAAAAAGACACTCATATTGAGAAATTAGATATTTTAAATTCTGCTTATGAAACCGGAAGAATAAAGTGGGTGGTTATTGCCTTTTAAAATCTGAATCTCTGTTCAGGAAGAAGCAGGTTTGTGAGTGGTGGTTCTGCAGATAAGGAAATCAGTACCACCTGGCTCTAAAGGCTGCCAGTAAGCTCTAACCTTGTGGTTCCAACTTGAAAACTCCCAATTACTGCAAGCAATGCAAGTTTTTCTTTTCCAGAGGTTTGTAATTTATAGCCAATTAAATCCAGGAAGTTATTGAAGGTTCAGTGTAGTGCAAAAAGACTGTAGTACACACATCCCAATAATTTGTGGTACTCTAGTTGATAAGAAATGTAGTTATATGCAGTGGTTTACCACACCCTAAAGTCTTGTGTGTGTATATTTTATGTGTAAGTGTATACAAATATTTATTAAGCAAACGTCTGTCTCATCAATCATTTAACTTAGGACTGTCTGTAAACATACTGCATATTTTCCAGCAATCATTGCATTTGACAATGACTTTATTTGCAATATTTTATTGTATCGGTTAACTTGCGTAATACAATTTAGTTTTAAAAGATTATAAATGAAAACTGTCCAGGGTTACAGCTGGATATACAACTGTATGGCTAAAGCTAAGTTCCTTCAATAGGAATGCTCATCAGGTACATCTTTCTTCCCCTTCCCGTCCCCCATAAAATTATAGTTATACTTGTTTATCTGTGGTTTTCATTTCCCCTCATACAAATACAGGATTCAAAAAGCATACCTTTTTTAAAATATACCAAAATTTGCTAATTCTGAGGGGAAAAAACATATTAAACACCTAGTCATTGGTCACTAACTGTAGATGTGTTTTATCCAATATAATTACATTTTGAATAAGTTGTTTTAGTGATTCCTGAGCTGTCTATCTGTATGTCTGTCTATTATAGGTATCCAAATAACCTTAGTACTTAATGAAATTAAAACTCCACAACTTAACCTATTGGGTATATTAAACCCAAGAAAAATGATGACTATGACTAACAACAAGTCTATTTTTTTCAAACATGGTACTGTTTCAATATAATCTGCCACTGTGAAGACATGTGTTTGAAGTTGCAAATCCTGTGCAGTAATTTCTTGAATGGTGGTGTAGGGACCAGCACTGAATGGAAACCGTGAATTTCTTTTGTGCCCTGTGCATATACTTGGGTGTGCATTTACTGAGCTCCGCTTTACTTGGGCGCAGAATGGATTGGTGAATGCTCTTCAGAGCTGGTTGTATTATTGTGGTCGAGTGACTTAAAATTTCTATTTTATAGCACCATATCAAATCAGTGCCTGTAGCATAACTGGCATAAAACACTTACATGCACTGTTTGTCTTTCTGAAAGGTTTTTTTGTGTGTGTGTGTGTGTTTTGGGGGGTGAGGGGGGGATATACTGATTTAAACTATTTCTGTGTGGCTGATTTGGTTTTGTCTTAGATAAATGTTACGAAAACGTTCACAAACTATTTCCTGTCACAAAACCTAAAAAATTAAGTTGCAACTGAGGTTACAAAGACTTCTCTGAGTAAATGTGGTTTGCCCCTTAGGCCAGCTCAAGTTTACTTAATCAGTTTTAATACGTTTAGTGTTGGGTTTGAGATTAGGGAGTTTAGACAGATGTCACTAAAATCATACAGCCAGTTCCAGGATAGTCTTGAAAGCCCCAATCTAGGAATGTCAAAAGTACCACAAAACTACAGTGTATTACTATAAAACAATGTGCATTGCTTTAATACACAAACAAATTTGGCATCAACAAATTAAAGGGAGAGATTGAGGGCATATTTTGTTGCACATCTTTTCAGATGATCAGAAGTGATTTTCCCTGTCAATGCTCTGTGTGGTCTTAGGGCTGCTGAACGAGTTGCAGTTACACGAGTGATGCAGGCAGGCAGCTGAGACTAAACTGCTCACGTGCCACTTTTCAATTGGGGGAATGGGGGAGAGACAGCTTTCGTGAGCAGTCTTAGTAAGAGAACAGTTAACTGGGTAGTTAGCTCTTGAAATTCAAAGTTAACACATTGAGTTCACCTAAATTCTTATTAATGTTTAATGTTTGGGTAATATTGATTGGGATTAGTGATTGAGATCGCCTTGGGATGATGACCTGCCGACGGGAAAGGCGCTGTACAAATGTGATTGCTGTTGTTGTTGGACATTAACCAGCCGTTGAGATTGCTTCAAGATGATCTCGCCACCAGCTTCAGATTGCCAATTCCTTCAGTATTCTGCTCCGCCTGTGTCGGTATGTTGTTGGGAAAGATTGCGCAAAGATCACCAGAGCAACCGGGGCCTTCATGAAGTAAGAAGTAAGCACGGTGAACAGTTGCACAATATAAACTTTAAAAATCTATAACTCCGCTTATAGCATAATGCACAGATATCTTTGAATATTTCATTTTGATGGCAGTTGAATCTTTTGGTTCAGATTGATAAGGTTTTTTTTTCCTACACGTTTTTTNCAGTCGAAGGACAAATAGGTGATTTGATGCTTTACCTCTGCTGTTGCTGAGTGTTTGAGAAGACTGCCTTTCCCTCTGTTTTCACAAAAGTACTTGTTTTCCCCTCGCTCGCCTGAAACAACTGGATTGAGAACGAAAACTAAATGTGTGGGAGTCACAACCTTCTGCATTAAACAAGTTGTTTGCGTTTTTTTAGCAATTTTAAATTACATTTTCCGACAGCTGGCTCAGCAATGGCACAGGGCGGAGGCCTAGAAGCGTCTTGTCTGCCACTTGGTATGATCACAGATGATGTATCGCTGGGAGTAGCTACAGTGGGAGGGAGGCAGAGCAAATAAATTGAAAATAATACAATTAGGAGTTTGTCAAACAGGATCTTAGGCAGGGGAAGGGTAGTGGCACATTTTTACACAGGTACCTGTGCTGTTGCCATCTATGGATCAATTATTTTGATCTGACTATTCATCCAGTGTAACTGGCATAAATCTCACATTGGAACTAATGTGGAGTAACTATGATGCTACAAATGGGGATATTAGTGTCAGTTTGTGGTTGGTTAACCCTTAGGAGCTGCATCAAATCATTTGTATCTGCTGTTTTAAGTTCTCCACCATGTCTTGACTTTTACATTCATACAGCGTTGACGGGAAGTATTGTAGCTCAGCAGTTTCAATCCTGAACGCCTGGGGAATTGAGTCTGAATGAGAGTACACTATATAGCAAGATCCAGAAAATCTAATTTGGTGCAATGTGAGTTCTAATTGCCCTTCTGCCACATCCAGGACTGGACACGGGGGAATAACGCACCTCTGTCAAATGTTCAAAGCACAGAGCAAGACTAAGTCTGTTGGCCTGGGGAAATGTTTTTGGAGAGGGAGAAATGTAGGAGAGAAATCTGCTGGAAAGTTTCTGGGTATGAAAAGTAAACAAAGGCCACTTAGAAAACAAACTGCTAATTTTAAAATAGACTAAGGCAATTGAGGTGCACTGCAGTCTGATATCCTCTGACTTTCCTTTATTAAATGGAGATTTGATATGAAAGGCAACGGTCAAGTCATTGCTAAAATGGCTTTATGAAAGAATTTCTACAAACTCTACCCCTAGGCAATATCCCACAGCAGGAAATGAGCCTGGAACTAGCTGAGAGACTTTATCTATACAGTAGCTGCCACTTATGTTCAATCCAAAGAAATTGAATCCCTTAATACTATGAGTATTAGCACTGAGTGTTGTTTATAGACATCAAAGCCAGATTTGCCAATGTTTTCAATACAGACACAAAGGTCACTGTTTCTGCATACACAAAGGGAGCATGTGATTTACGAACTGTGAAACTAAGGCAGACCAAGGTGGCTTACTGCTCTTCTGATCGTTGAATGGGACAATAGTTTAATGTGTTTTTTTTCCCCCTAGAGTCTCTGTGGCCCAAAATTGGAGTTCCCTTGAAAGTTGTGAAAACCAAAGAAAACAAACTGAGCAACAGGTTCTTTCCATATGATGAAATTGAAACTGAAGCTGTCCTGGCGATTGACGATGACATCATTATGTTGACTTCTGATGAATTGCAGTTTGGTTATGAGGTGAGTCTGTGCTGTTTGTCATGGAAATGTTTTCACACCTACAATTTGGGCTGAAATGACAAATCTGCCTCCAGTGTTTGTGCCTCATATAGATATATCATTCCACCAAAGCAAACATGTTTCTCACATTACTGTAGGTTCCGTGTACAAAACACACAACCCAAATAGCATGACTGTACTTGTGTGTACTTATAGAGGGGCCTATTTGTGCAGAGATTATCATCAGATGAGACCCCAGACAGAATATTCTCTTTGATCACCAAAACAGCCTCTCCTGCTCTCAAATATCAGCTCCACTCTCACAGCTTTCCTATTTCTTTTTTTTATTTAGAGGAATGTTCCTTTCAGTTTGAGCATGGATCTACTGTAATCTGTCCAATACTTCCTTCAACTTGACAAATATTCAGCGCCCACAAAACACACGCCATCACTCACCTTTGCAGTCTGTCCAGTGAAGCGCTTTGAGGCATCTTGATGACGTGATGAGGTGCTATATCAAATACAAGAATTATTTTTATATTATTATATCTGTCTAGAGATTTCTGGTTGAACCAAAGAGGATTGCTTCCAAGATAAAGACCAACCAGATCAATCAGAGGAGATTACCTCAAAATGTTTTAATTTTTATTTTGTTACCATAAATGAAATTTAAAACGCATGGAATATACTTTCTGTAGTAGTTATTATTGCTCTGTTTTACACACTTGAGCAATCCCCCAAATCTGACTTTCAATGTTTTTGATGATATGAATGATCTGCAATTTGCCTCATTCGGCTGTGAGATACACCTATCTGAGCTGAAATCCCAACATGGAGCTTGAGTTGGTGCTGCCAACCAAGATGAACTGACATGGTGAGTGTGGTGGAAAAGAATTGTACATGATACAGATGAGCCCTGTGCAACATGCACCAGAATTCAGAGGGTCCAGGGGGTAATGCATTATTACTTTACTTTGATTGTTGGGCAGCTGTGATTAAAATAAGTTTTGAAAAGGTCTGTTTTAATAACTTACTAATTTGTGTTCAGAAGCATAACTGATTTACAATGGATTCATGCCATGGGGCCCAAATACAGGGACTCTATCACATGCAGTCAGTCGATAATTTAGGTAAATGTAAATCCTGGCAATTCAGACATTATTTTATGTATCATATTATCGGTGTATCTTTGTTTAAATTTATTAAGGCTGGGTGCTGACTTTATCATCAGGATATTAATTATTTAGAAATGTCAACCTAGTGAATGTATGAATGAAATGTTTTCAAATCCTCACAAACAACTCTTAACAAGCAGCTGGTCTCCAGAAATTGCCATATTATTGTTTATTTTCCTAATTATGATACTCGACGATTACAAATGAAGTAAAGTGCATTCCCCAAGCTATATTTTCTGAATCATAAGCACATGTCTTGGCAAACCTCATGTAAGTACAACTGTGCATTCACCTGGAGTCACTTAAAATACTATTGGGACAATTTTGGTAATTTAAAAAATAAATCAGTAATTTTAATTCAGGTATTGCGTGATGCATTTAAAATTTGAGTCCAGTTTCTATTACGATTCTAGATACTTGGAAAAGGACCAAATTTCAATTACAACTTTCATTCTTCATATATTTTAGCCCATAAGTAAAACAGACACAGTGCTTAAATCATCTCACCGCACATTTTGAAGAATTTGGCTCAGAACAGAAAGATTGCTCCATATGAGCACAAACCTCCTTCATTCTTACATAATTTTTTGAATAGTGGACAGGTATTATCACAAAACACTTCTTCCTCATTCAGTCAGTCTCCACAAACAAATACTACAGTAAATTATCTATCACTGGGCTGGAAATTACTGTTGTATTAAATTGAATGGCAGTAATCTTCAACTGAATGAAACAATGGGTTGCTTTCTTCTCATTTTTAGAATAAATTTATTATTTTGCTGAAACAAAGTGAGCTACTTTGATCCATAGTATTTAGTAATTGCATAGCTATTTGATATGTCAGAATATGAGTGTTAGCTAATAACATTCTACACAAATTCTTCCCTCTTTAAATTAATATAGCAATTACACAGCAGCCACTGCATAAAATTGCTAAAACTGCTTAAGGCTGTTTTGCATAGCACAAAGCTGCTATGCAAATAGCCTTAAAACTCGAGGGAAACTTGTAAAGTGAATTGACTATGTTTTGTGGATGAAATGCGGCAGCCAATTGTGCACACACACCAATGTCCCATAAACACTTGTGGATTAAATGACTAAATTACTATTATTTATTTGTTCATTTTTTTTAAGGCATTATTACTCCCAGAAAAGCGATCCACCAATTGACTTACAAGCGGGTTCCTACTTACTGCTAGGTAAACAGAGGTGTGTGGAGTAAGGAAACGTGCGCAATGCTTCGTCCTGCCTGGGAATCAAACCCAGGTTACTCTCGCTTGTGAGGCGAGTGCTCTAACCATAAAATTACAGAACTCAGAAGCCTCTGAAGCAATTCTGAGTCACATTAAAGAGACCTGTGGTTTTGACTTGCCTGTTTGATTCTGTTAGCTGTACTTTTTTTTAAAAAACAAGTTAATGATGGTGTTAAATGCTTTCTCCAGCTTCTCATAATGATGAAGTGTTTGGTGTTGCGTAGGTGTGGCGTGAATTTCCTGACCGGTTGGTGGGATATCCAGGCCGCCTTCATCTCTGGGACCACGAGACTGCCAAGTGGAAATATGAATCTGAATGGACAAATGAGGTCTCCATGGTACTTACTGGAGCTGCCTTCTATCACAAGGTGCAGTAGTACAGAACAGCAGTTCAAACCTTTCGAAGAGGAGGGGTAGCACTAGTGGAGGGGTTTACAAATGTTGGTATTTAACAACTACGTTTAAGCATAAAAATTGGAAATAGCTCTTAGTTGGTTAAACTTTTAAAATGCTGGCATTCTTCTAATGACATATAATTCTTTTTCATTCGCTTAGTATTTTAACTACTTGTACACATACAAGATGCCAGGAGACATAAAGAGCTGGGTAGACGCTCACATGAACTGTGAGGACATTGCTATGAACTTCCTGGTGGCTAACATGACTGGCAAAGCACCTATTAAGGTAAGATGGTTTTAGGTGTCAGAAAAATAACATAATAATTCTTAAATTTAATCTAACACTTATATAACACTTTCCTGTCCGGAGGACGTCTCAAAACACTTTATAGGATATACAGTAAGGTATAGTGATTTTGTAGTTCTAATCATACGTATAAACGAAAACCATTTGCTTATTAATGTAGAAAACTTACATGGGTAATGTTTTAAAATTTATTTAAAAACAGATTAGATTACAATTAGACAGAAGATGCTAAAATATTGTATTCCTGCTATGCAAATATTGAAACAATTATATTATTAGGTGTTTCAATTGAGCTTTTAATGTTATGTCGGTAGCAATTGTTCAAAGGGACGACCTGCTTCATACAATCTGTATTAAAAGGATTGCAGTTCAGAAGGGTTTATAGAAGCCCACTTGGGCACTGTAAACTTTGTCACCTTCGCAGTCTCTAAATATTTACTGAAACTGTCAGTCAATTTAATGAGAAAACACATATGGGTTAATAAGGCCATATCAAAGCAGAGGAAGCAACATTTCACCGCCTTCTGATTGGAAAGGCAACCACTGCTTGTAAGAGGCGCCGTGAAGTGTGAAAACTATCATTAAATGGATTTTAATGGGTTGTCATCGCACGTTCTTCAATGAATATGAAACCTTTCTAGTGATTTTTATTGACCTCTTGTGAGTTGAAGTATGCCTCAGTGAGCCAGATGGAACGCGAGCAAAATGTTCTGAAAGGACGGTGCTCTCAGATTACACTGCAGGCGTGCTTGAACATCTCGCTGGATTAAACATGCCATTAATATTGTTGGAATTATTGTGACACACAGGTGACCCCACGTAAAAAGTTCAAGTGCCCGGAGTGCACAGCAATTGATGGGCTGTCACTAGACCAAAGCCATATGGTGGAACGGTAAGTGCTCCATTCCTCCCCATGTATTTAACAGCTTGCCTCTGCCATTTCAGAAGTGTCCAAGAAAAATACCCGTGACTGGTTCCAGATTTACAACCCGCTTGGAAAATGTTAAGTTATTAGCTTCTGCTGAAAGGATCTCTCTCCCTAGTAATTGTTCAGTTTTAAAATAGTTTCCCAAGCTTACTTAACAAACTACTTCTAAGTAACAGAATCCCGAGTTTCAAAACTATTACACGGAGCAGGTGTATTACAGAAAAGTTTGAATGTCCAATAGTAAGGTTTTCTTTACCAGATTTGAAACAGACAAGAGCAAAAACACCAACTCCCAATTTTGGCGATCTGCACAGGCTTTTGAGATCGTTAAAGTGAGTTAACTGCAACTTTTACCGCCACCACTTTGCTCCTGAAATCATTCTCCTTCAAGTGGGGTCCGAAGCGCACCTCTCGGAAGGTGAACACTGTCTCAGCCGACATTTATACTTCATGTTTGGCTTTGATTCACTGCTGAAATTGCGGCATTTGTGCAAGTGGATTAGTCGATGTGCTTGCTCTGCATCAGGTCCAATTATTAGCCATTTATATATGCTATATATATAGTTGGTTTTATTTGTGTAATGTATGAACACCCAAACAAAAGTGCATAAATCAATAGGACAGTCAAAACCTGTGTACCTTTTACAATCAAAATGTAGATTGCAGAAGTCATTATTTTAGTTTTTAAGGAATGGAAAGAAATTGAGGAAAATTCCTCAGTGGTGTATTTGAAATGTAAAGAATCTAATGAGCAATATCTTATTTCATATCAAATATAAAGGCTGCTCGATCCGGCCAACATTGGAGCCTTTACAATTCTAATGTTGCCTTAAAACAGGGGGAGCTGGTCTCGGTTCTGTTGAAGCGATTTAATTCCCATCCTACACATTATCACAGTTCACACAAATGTCATGTGTCTAACAAGGAATTAGCAAAACTGTTCAGATCTTAATTGTTCTCCTTAGATCAGAAAATTGTAGGAATATAGTTAAAAGAGATGGAATGCTTTTTCATTTTCAAGGCTTATTTAGATGGACAAAAGGCAAATGAGCAAGCAATAGTATAATTTAGGGGCGTGAATGTATTTCATCATCAAAATCAGAAAGGTCAAGATATAGTCGAATAACCTCCCTCTATACTGTAATTTCTGCAAAACATGCACGCAAGTGATCTCATTTGTCATTCTATAAAAAATGTTTCTGCTATAGCAGATTTCAGCCAAATGCCTGCAGGACACATGCAGCCTTTTTGAGAAGTAATTAAACTATTGTATCTCTGAGGCTTTCCGTGGATGGCAGAACATGTGATGCAGATGCAGTGTAAACAATTATTTTAAAATCTATCCATCGTACAGCAAACAGATGTGAACTTCAGACATAACCCCACAATGTCCAGAACACAATGACATGATGCAAGTTTTGCCATAAGCGGTGAAAGCAGCTGACAAGAATGAGAAATGACTATGAACTAACAGGATTTTGCTTATAAGCATATAACACTATTGTTGGCAGAGATAATAAGTGTTACTTAATGTTTTATACTGTTAGAAAAGCTGGTGCTGCATTACAAATGAAACTATAAAATGTGCATCCACACACAGGCGTTTTTGTTTAAAAAAAAAATTATTTTGCATTTTAAAATGTTTCCTCATTGCTTCATCATGCAGTAGCTCAGAAGACACTTCAATGAGCTGTTCTTGGGCATTGGTCTGTGGTGCTCAGTTAAAAGCCACAAGAAACTATGCCCAAGATTACTGTCTTCCTGAATGTCCCAATGTTAGGAATGCCTTGCTCCTGACCTCTCTGAGATAAGGAACTAGCCAAAGAGGCAGGGCCTGACATGTTGATTACCATTGAGGACAAAGCACCACCACCTCAATGTGCCTTAGATTTTCTTTCTGGTGCAAAATGCTTGTTTGCAAATTACTTTAGTTGACGGAATAAGAAATTGACGCTTTGCTGACTAAAATTTAGGAGCATTTATTCAAATTATAAAAGAATGAGTGCTTCAGTTCATTTTGAATTTGTACTATAATGGATAACTGCATTCTCCCTCCCTATGGGAGCCTCCAGTGGTAATTTTGCTGGCACACATTAGCTATTCCGTTTGTCTTCATAATGTTCGCTTCATAGTAATCTTATTCTTTAAACACTTCAGGTTGTTCCTTTTATGGGAAAGGTGCTATAGGAAGATTATTTTCCTGCTTAGCTCCTACTCTCAAGTTTGACAGATAGAATGGCAGAAAGTGATCAATGCAGGATATACAGAGAGAGATTTGTCATCTCATAATGGTGCCAAGCTATCGTTTCATTTTTTTAAAAATTAATGTAAAGCGGTTGAAGAATGCTTGGAATTTTTCTTGTAAGTTCCACTTTCAGCATTCTGATGACCTCTATTGTGCAGATGTTGAGTCTGATAGTGTTTTGTTAGAGGTGAATGAATGCATATATAACATGAGTCTAATTGCAGGTCAGAATGCATCAATAAATTTGCATCTGTGTTTGGGATCATGCCCCTGAAGGTGGTGGAGCATCGAGCTGACCCTGTTCTGTACAAGGATGACTTCCCAGAGAAGCTGAAAAGTTTCCCCAATATTGGCAGCTTGTAAAATATATTTAGAGCCTTGTTTGCTTCGAGTGCCCTGTCCCTCTCCATGAACTGCAGCCGGCTTTCAGTGAAGACCAGAGACTATGATTTTAAATCTCAGCTCAGCACCATTTCAAGTGTCTTACTGTGTTTTAATGGGGTTTATTAATTTAGGGATCTGAAAACTACAGTGGCTTTTTTCTTTTAAAAGGTTACAGGATTCTGCTGGTTGATCGTTAAAGACCATTGAGTAAAACCTGTCTTGACCTTTTGGTTCAATGTTTTTACAATACAAGTGTATTGTGAATGATGAAAATAATCATTGAAATTGGAAATATAAATGGCTACCAGTGCTATAAGAGAGTTCTGCAGCCATACCCAAAGCTTAGGTGGGGCCAGCAAGTAAAAGCCTATCCTTCTGAGACAGCACGTAATATCAACTAGCTTTAAATGGTTAAAGCTATATATTTACACATTATTTTTATTTTCTTTCAAAGAATTACCTGTTAAACAGCAGTCTGTTTTTACAGTTTTTTATGTAATGAGTTTTTTTTAACCTTTACACTGAATTCTACAGACACTACTATTAGAAATGGAGAATGTTCCTGATGGCGTAGCTAATTATATTGTGTAATGTTTTCCAGCAGCTGCTTTATACCATTTTAGCACCACAACATCCAGTTAATTGTCTAATCCTAGGAGTTCACGCCGAAGTAATTTCTTAGCGGGGATTCAGTACTTGGTGCAGACTGGCATTAAGAATCGTGACTTTTTCTTTAAATGTTAAACTTGTGCTGTGTAATATTAAGGTGCATTCAAATCCTCCCAGGGAGCAGAGCAATGTACATTTGGGGAGATTGTTAATGCGTAATGACTGAAGGCAAATGACGAATAATATTATCAGTACCATATGCTGCAATCTTACGAGGATTAAGTTCTCAATTGATCTTGAGCTTTTGATGTTTATATACATCCTCTGTTTATTTTATATCTGTATCAAGTAGCATTTGGTTTGCTGATGATTCTGTCCTACTGTCTGTGTTGAAATGTTGAATCGGATTGTCTCTGTAGATTTACCGCAACATTATTGTATGAAATTGTAATGGTTTAAACACATCAGTTCCTCCTGTGCCTACTCCAGCTCCGAGCTATGCTCCACGTGTGATGACTGTTTCCATCTAACAGTGTTTTTACAAAAATTGTTTATATGTTCTTTCATTTTTAAATCTGCAAGAATTTATCCCAAAAGTTTTGTCTGGGAGTAAATGTGATTTCTGCACCTCTCTCCTCAAGGTCCAAATTATTTCAGCCACGTGAAGCATTAAGTATACAAATATTGTATTGATGTCCAGATAAAACTCAGTTCTACATGTGAATTCATGTAATTTTTTTAATTCTGCATATGCCAGTAAAAAAACAATCCATGCCGACTAAAGTATTTACTTTCTTCTGTTGATGAATTGAATCACTTTTAAATGAAATCATACTGCATAATGTTTCTGAAAGATTAGGTTTCTTCAGATGAAGAACATTTATCTGCTTTGGTGTAAGAATTATTCTATTAACACATTAATCATGTGCTTAATCGGGAATACTGAAGTCACCCACTATGAATGCTTGAATGCTTTTCTGTCACTTGCCAGGAGTGGCAGATTTGGGCACAGAGCAAATATCGTCCACACGTGTGAATTTGCAAGAATCCTCAAAAAACAATATTTCACAAAATGCTTTCTGAGGAAACAGAGCTAGCATGTCGCACACTAAAGGTTATGAATCAGATATTCATTGGCACATATCAAATGGGTATTTAGTGGCAGATAGTCTTTAAAATATTACATTTTTTATGACAGGAAAAGATCAGTAGGTTGCCTGGATTAATCCCTAAATTTAGACTTTTAGATCTTCATAATGAATAGCATGTCCATTGCTGGGACTGGCTGAAGACAAAATGTTTATACTTTTCTGCTGTGTCTGTTCAGTCAAGAGTGGCAAAAACCTGCTTGTGACATTGTCGTTTACGATTACCATTTCTTTGTGTTTTTAATCAAGTGCAAAGTGTTGCCATATTTGCAGTGTACTTTATTTGCAACTGGTCCCCGTCAATTGAATGTAAATGGCCCGGCAGATTTCACAAATGGACAGAACTGTATAATGCAAGTCATATGATTGGCCATTGTAAATATTTTATGCATTGAATTCCCATTCAATTGCGGAATTAAAGTGGTCGGTCCTGAGATAATTAAGTAGACAAGCTAATGGTCGATGATTTTTAATATAAAACAAAACCACTGGATGAAATATTTCTGTCTGGCTCTAATCTAATCTAACCCTGATGTCACTTTATATTAATGTAGCATCTGACATCATTTAGATCTCAGCTGCCGGTTGGTAGATGCAGCATATTCTGCTATTAGTTTACAAACCAGGAAAAATACAAAATAAACTTATTAATAACGACAGTTTTATGACTAATGTACTAGTGTTGGACACTGAGTTTGCCCTGAACTTTTATCTCTCAGCATGTTCTGCGATTCGCACTATTCAAGATGTAAATAGAAACTGTTTGTGAAATGTTTGCTAAAAGTAAAGAATTTTGAAAGGTTATTAATAGGTGCATGTTACTATGTTTAACTTTCATTTGTAGATGGTCTGTTTTTCTAACTAAATGACACTGTGCCAGGTTGCTGGTGTATCTCATCTAGCACCTGTTAGTATAACTTCTGTAATCCTTTCTGTACTCTTGTCAGCAGTTCAGAAGGGCAATGTTTGTATTTTTGTCTACTCCAGTTAATGTGAGACTTCAATGCTCTCAGGATCACATTTCATCCCCTATCCAAAGAAAATAGTAAATTTTTTTCAGTAGGAAAAGACAATTTTTTTTATTTGGTTGGTTATACCTATCACAACAGTACATCCCATTCTGACCCTCTCTGTTACAGTCACCTAAAAATTACATATATGTAAAACCTTATCCTAAGTGCAATAACTTACTTGCCAAACAATACAACACAAGCAAATTATAAGTTCATTTCTCACAGTAATGATGAAACACTGTTCTTTCGGATGCAGTATCGTTTATTGAATGTAACCTAATTGCACCCTTTCCTACGCATTATATTTATATCAAGGCAGTTAAAGCTAAAGGAAAATTGAGTTTACAAGGTTAAAATATTTTACAACAAATTATAACAGTAATATTTTCGAGACTTGCTCTCGACCAAAAGTACACAACACACCCAAACAGATATATTACTCTGAACTTCAACCTTCTGCTTCAGTAGTATAAGTAATAGCAATGGGGGTGATTGTTGCAAAAGATAATTACATTTAAAACTGTATAACATTTCATTTTGGTATATTTAGAACATTATGCAATAAAAGATTTCTTTACTAGTTGTAAGACATCTTTTTAATTTTTTTTAGATTTTGTAAACTTTGCAAGATCTTAAACAACTGTTGCTAGTATAGGTCAGTGCGCAGGACTAGACTCCCAGGTTTTTATAAGTATAAAATCAAGTAAATGTTCTTGGAAGGTTTAAAATTTTATTTCAACTTGATATCCAGTTTATTTTAATGAAAGATTCTAACAAAATGAAATTATCATTAAATTCGTAGTCAATAAAGAGGCCGTGTAACAGGATCACTAAGACACAAGGGCTTGAACCAATATAAAGCAAACCTGAATTTACCCAAATAGTATTGACTAAAAAACAAAAACCCTTGGTTTGTGCCATGAATTATATTCAGAAACCCCCAAAGAGAAAATGCTCAGTAATGTAATTACATGTTTTCTAACAAATTGGTATTTTGCTGAATTGATGAGATGATGCCAGATGTTCAGTGTCCACTTTGAATAATTTAGACCTACAATTTTTTGTATCATAACACAGAGATTTGTTGCATCATAACACATTGGTATCGCTGCCTACATGTATTGAATATATTTATCTTTTTGTTATTATGATCTTGTCAGGAGAATATATTGTACGAGAGAATCATTCAACCCGGTTTACAAACGACTAGGCATTCTATAATATTAGTGTGTGTACAAGTTTTTTTCTGTCATTTCCTCTAGGCTTTGTCGAATATTTTATCAATTGTAGATTTAGCTCCAAATAGAAACCTCAATTTTTCATTGGATTTTTACAAGCTTCCCTCTCTACATTTAAACAAAATCTAAACAGGATATCAATTTCAAATAAAACTTTAGATTGTGAATCATTTCATGGTAGCTCTTGTAAGAGGTTTATTATAAATATTGTTTAAGTTTATGTAAACCTCGCTTCTAATCCTCCCAACCTATAATAGGCAAAGTGCTGCATATAAATCTCCATGTTGTCTTATGTCTTTAGTCCAGCATTATGTAGTAATGTATTATTTTTTCAGTGTTTGGATAACTCAAGATTTCACGGTCATGTTGCCCAAGATATAGCAGCGCTGTGCTCTTTGGCTTTCATTCTTAGGGCTGCAATGCTGGATGATTTTCGGTCTGGTTCATTACTGATGTCAAATGCGTTGATGGCAGCCCCTATCCCAGCAGTGCCAAAGAGACCACCCATATGTGTCTGTCCCACGTGGCTGCCAGGGGCAGAAACACCCAGATAGTCAGCTACCCCACCTGGTGCATGTGCGTGTGCATGTGGAGACATGCAGGATGTTACCGTTTCGCAGGGCACAACACAGGCTGGAACTGGAGAAGAGGTGCCATTGTTACCAATCCAAGAGGGGTTTTGTATCTGAAACAAAACGAGACAAAGGGTCAGTTCTACCTGTGCAATAAAACTTATTTTTCTAAAGCTCGCTAGCAAATTGACTTGTTAATTCTCTGATTACTTTTAAAAGTATGAAAGGCGCTCTACAAATGTAATTTTGTTGTTGTATGAAGAAGTGGTTAATTTAAAAAGAACTTTTTAGTCCTGTTAATGTTCTTATAATGAACCAAGTGTATAACTCCTTAACAATATGGATTCCGAATAATATTTGGGATTTCAGCCAGGTTCATCACTTTGAACCCAATGTCACTTGTGATGCTACCGGCTTATTCTATTGGAAAATTAACATAATGTTGCAACAACAGACCGAAATAACTTATATAATATACCTTGTAGAGTATAACATATTTCAATGTTTTAAAAATCATGGTATCGAACTTTTGGGGAAGGGGAAAGGACAGAAAAATATTTTGGAAATTAAGCATTAGAATAAATGTTGATGTGCAAAATCACTTGATATATTTCATTGGAATAGCACTGGGGCCTTTACAGGGGAGGGAAACGCCAGGAGACTGAGTTAGAGAAGGAATGTGATTTGGGGGCAGCTACTGATGTTTGAAGATCTTAGCATTCCATCCAATTCCCTCCGTAGATGCCTCTTGTTCCTACTGCAAACTTTGACCTCAAAGGAATTAATTTGGATTGTGCTGTATACTTGGGGGAAGCGAGGAGAAGAAGCAATGGAAGCTATTTGGTTAGCTAACTTGCCTTGTGCTGTACTTTCAACTATCGGGCAATTTTGTGGACAATAGAAGTTGTGTTTAATTGTACTGGAATCTAACAATATGTGCAATGTGCAAAAACTTCCTCAATCTGAGATTTTCATGCCACAGGATGGATATGCTATCTGTATTTTGTGTACAGATTGGAGCTTGGCAATTATTTTCTGTAATTGATTGGCAGATGTACAAATGCTTTTACAGTTGCATGCAGAAGCATAATGAGGATTTACTATTTTGTGATAAACCTTTCATGGAACTGTGCTGAACGCCAGCTGGTCAAATGAAAATACAGGAGTAAAATAATCCACGTGGGTCTTTTTTGCAGAACCAAATGCTGTTGCATTTGCTGAGCTGCATCTTAGCAGAGTTTTACCAAGAATATATTTGGATTTAGAAACTACGCTAAGGAACCTGCCAAGTGTCAATCGTTTTTTTTAAAAAAAAACAAAACACACACAATCAAATACCTTCACACTCCAAAAAATAAACCCAACTCTATATATTCCAAATGGTTTGCTTTCTGTGTCGCCATCTCTCTGATCACAAGCTTACTCCTAGCATTTCTCTTGATTTTGAAAACTGCATCGAACTAAAAGGAAGCATACCGAATTAATTTCCATGAATTAACCTGGCAGACTTGATTAAATTTTTACCTTTAAAGGACAGGTGGGGGGGGAATGGAAATACTGCTTTCAATTCTAATGTCCAACCGCAGATCAGACTAAAAATAGCCACTGTTACCACAGCAGAAAGGGCTCCACCTGCCTCAATGGGATGGTCACCGCTGCCTGGAATCTAACTGTGGGTCAATCACCTAAAACATGGACCATCCCCAAATGTCCCCCGCACAGTTGAGAGAACGTGAGGTCCCACATTCAAAAGTACTACTCTTGGTGTTGCTCATCTGAGCTATCTTCAACCCCCCCCCCCAATGGAAATGATTCCATTGCATTAGGAATGTTCCTCTCTGCGGGACTCGACAATAACATTGTGGGATGCAATAGTAATAAGCCCATAATGCGATCCCACAACGCACAAGACTTTGAAGCCCCCAGACCTGGCTGTAAAACAGTCCCACCCATGTCTCTGGAGACAATCCAGAAGCTTGATGCCTCGATTTATTTTATAGCAAAAGCATCTCAAAACGTGCGCTTTTTTTTTTTAAGTGCACAGTCACTGTTTTCCCAGTTGTCTCACCGAGAACCCGCTTTGCTCGTGGATTTCCAGGCAGCGGTTTATCAGCTCAAAATAAGGGACACGCCTCAAATCAAGCAATCGACTGATAAAAGAATGAAAATAATAATTCTGATGTACGCGACCCTTCAGGGATATCAGAACAGCTGCTGATCAGGAAAGAAGGGGTTGAGGCGAATTCCCCTTTGTGGACCAGTCCCCCCCCCACCCCTCAAAAAAAAAAAAAATTGTAAAATAATAAGAGTGCGGCGCAAAACGTTTCAAGCTGCACAGTTTTATCGGTGTAGGTTGCACTGACCCGAGTTAGATGGTCTACGTCGAGAAACTGATACAATTGAAAACGAAAGAAGCAGTTAATTAACTTTTGCGAGACATTATTTAGGGGAGGGGTGGGCGAAGGTCTAAGTGGGTCATCCGTTCAGAATCACCGTGTCCTGTTCTGCTGAGGCAACGCAGCAGAAACGTTTTAGAGTGCGTACTAATAACTCGATTGAAATTATAGGTTTTTAGGACGTAGGACATTTTTCAAAGCACACGTACTTACTTATTGGGAACTCTTATTTCGCTACCGACTGAAGTTCTTTGAAATGAATATGACTTCGCTGTCAGGGTCAGCAGGTTGTTTAGCTTATGTCGGGTTTACAGAACATTTTCTTCAAAAGTAGAACTTTATTCGACTTTTAAACCCTATAATTATTCCGACTCGTGATTTATGTCGTTAGCACAGGAAGCTAACACAGCGGGGACCTAAATATGAACCCAGTCTGGGCTGCTGAGGGGAACATTTTCTACTGCGTTAGCGAAAGAAAAGCCCTATTGAAATAAATGTGGATTATGTCAGACTGGTGTTTAGTGGGTATGGATTCACAGTGAAGAAAAAAAAAGCCCAGAAATTGACCTTAAATGTTCAGTCTCGCGATTATGCAGTCGAGCAATTGGAGCGACTTTAATAACACGCCACAAAAAGGGCATCGGTGCAGTTGCCACCTGACAGGTGCTCGACTGTTCCAAGGAAAGATTCATCTCATCAGCCAAGAGCCCTCTCCACAGTAAACCAGTGCTTACCTGTGCATAGTTCTCCCTGGTTAGAATCGGTAGTTCGTAGGCAGTGGAGAAGTGGCTTCTGACCTGTTGCATTTGCCCAAAGCGCTCTCTTTTCCTCCATTTAGCTCTTCGGTTCTGAAACCAAACCTAACGCCAGACAGCAGAACAAAACCACATGAATCACTTCCATTTCTGCTCGATGTTACAAGTCAAGAGACAGCAAACGCACACCCAGCCCGAGACTGCCCTCCCTCCTCACGTTACGGATTTGACCCCAGAGATCGTGGTCGACAGAAATCATATTTAGACAATAATTCTCGAGAAAGATGTTTTGAAGTATCTCATCACACTAACAGACACCCAGAAAATCGAAAAGCGTTACCCTAGAATCCAGATTTACGGATTCTAACTCACCCCATTGCCCAGAGAATTGCTTACGACCCCCATCTCTTCGTGGATATATTTTAGAAACACGTTCGTGAGCTTTAAAAAAGGAGGGATTTTCTTTTTTTTAAAAAACTGAAGAGTTGGGATTGTGGGTGGGATGGACCGCTCCAGTTTGTAAACTCGATGGGTGGAATGGCAACTTTTATCCAGTGATTTCCACGATTCCACAAAGACTTCGCTTTAACTGAAGAGCATCGATACAGTGGTTAAATGAAACGAACAACAGATCAATTCTATTTGTGGTTTAAACAACGGCCCCCACCCGTTGTTCTAACCTCTTTCGGGTGCTGTGGGGTTGCAATATTAGCTTCATTCGTTTAAAATGGAAAGCCTTATCAGTTACTGAATATCAAAGTCATGTGTTTGCAGATAGTTACCTAACGCTCACAGCGAAGAGAGAGAAAGAGACCGTTCTCTTTCATGTGAAAGTCAAGAGCCAACCCCCCCCCACCACCACCCCTTTTTTTTCACTGCGAGATTCCTGCAATATCCGTTTACTTTCACTATCACTTCATCTTCGACTGGTTAATGGGAATCGGCCTGGTGATGGCAAGATAACTCCTGTCATCCAATTCGGCCCAAGCGCTCAAAAACAATTGGGAAACGATTCATTTGTCGGCAAAAATTAAAAGACAAATGGGACTCTAATTAGCGAGCATCGAATTCATCGGTGTCGAAGTGAATGGGAAAGTATTTTGTGTACAGCTGTGCACATGCTATTGAATTATTTACTGTCGTTGCACTCTCTTGAATGTTGTGCGGTCTCAACTTTTTAACTTTTTAACTTTTTCAACCTCGTCAATTTTCATCTCCCAAGGAATCCTGCTCTGAATACCGCGTTGTACCGTCTTACTAAACAAACCGACTTCCTGAAAGTAAATTATTCCTTTCGATGACTTTGAATAAAATGGGTTTTTTTCAAAAAAAAATCATGTTACCGAATTGAAACACTTATAACCATCCGTTTCATTACCTTTTTGTTCTCTCTCCCCTCTCATTGAAAAAAACGCTTCCACATTACACAATGCTTTCTGCTGAATAGTGTGCACATGATGGTGATATTTTGCATTGCAGTGTGAATGATATATAATTATATCTAAACTACTGTTACATTTCCTGCTGTTGAAGCGCTTTTGATTTAAACCAAGGTACACACTCCTTATTGGGGGGCGGGGGGGGGGGGGGGGGAATAAAACCGAAAGCTGTCATGTGTTTCCAGGAAGGTGCCATTTCTAAATATAATTATTGTGGTGACAAACGTAGCATCAGTTTTGGTATTTGCATCTCAAATGAGAAATAAGGTGCAGAAAAGACTATGTTACGCCTTTCACTTCATCGATTTGTGGTCAGTTATTAACCCTCCTCCCCCTTCCCCTGAAATGTTAGTGCTATTGATTCACATTGATAGTTTTTTTTAAAAAAAATACATAAGTGGAGACATTTTTGGGGCAAATAACCCGACACAGTCCCCAGTTTCATTAGCCCGATGACTGCGCAACGTTGCAAATAGTTTAGGGATTTGGGAGGTTTTTCTGTCCAGTCTCAAAATCCTTCACACCTCGACTTTGTTTCTCACCATTTTTTTTATTTCACCAAAAATAACCGATAAACCCCTCGAGAACCGCCTGGAAACTCTTCCTCTCGGTTTGATTGGAAATCCTGGAAAGGTGAGTGGCTTTTTTTTTAAAAAAAGAGAGAGAGAGATGGAAAATTGACGAAAAGAAAAGCCAAGCCTTTTAAAAGATGAAAGCGGATCACTTTATTTTTTTTTAATCTCCGAAATAGATCGGAAATACGAGCGCTTGATGATGGGGGGAGAGGAGGGAATCTGAAAGCTGGAGAATGTTTTCATTGCATGTTTAATTTCCTGCTCGGTTTCCCTGTTTTTTTTCCCGTTTTTATTGGAGTTATACATAGGTTTCTCTCTCTCTCTCTCTCCTCTACGATGGTATTATAACAATTTACCCACACAGATCAAAACAGAGCTCGACTGTTCACAGGACTGGTCTGTGCATAAAAAAGAATCTCTTGTTTATTTGCGAAGGATATTATAAAAGTTTTTTTTTCCTCCCTTTCCCCTCCCCCTCCCCCCAAAAAAAAATGCACAGAGCGACCGATCGAACCGAGGAGTTATTTAACAGAAACGGATCCCTGTTTGAGAGATTGCACCGGAATGGGAGCGGGTTTGATCCGAATTTCTTTTTATTTTTTTAAAAAAAAATAATGCTTAGGATCTCGACGGATAGAAAAAAAAATGCGACCCAGAAAAAAAGGTTGAACGTACAAGCCGAAAGCCAAGCAAGTGCACTGAAGCGAAACAAAATGCCAAGCCCCCTCCCCACTCAAAAGTAAAAGGTTTGTGTGGGGGGGTTCCTGTCGTTTTTCACTGACACGTTTTTTGAATGCAAACTCGAGCCATCAGTCGGTCGGTGTGTGGACCAGTGCGGTAACGATCGTGAGATTAATTTTCATTTTTCTATCAGTGTTTGGAAGTGGAGCCTTTCAAGACTTTTATTCCCCCCCCACACCCCCCACACCCCCAATCCTCCTGTACTGCTGTGTGTCCAGGATATAGGTTCTCAGCTGATATCGCCTGCAATTGTGGCGAGGGTAGAGTTTCCAACCAGGGACAGATTTATGCTGTCAGCTTCCTTTCCGAAGAGACCCTGAGCTCAGCATCGCTCTCTCCCTCCCTCCCTCCCTCCTCTCTCTCTCTCTCTCTCTCTCTCTGTGTGTCTCTATTGTATATCAGGTTTACGAATGAGGCGAAATGCAAAGCATCGAGTAAACGAATCGCCCAGTGCGGCGTTTCACAGTGAGATCACATTCGGTCACGGGGGAGAGGGAGCAGAGCACATCCAATGTGAAACCGTTCAGAAGTTGCACCGATCATCACCAGCTTCTGCGGTTTCAAAGTGAAGTTGTTGGCCCCAGGTTTCTGAACTCTCGGATCTATTGAATGTACCGTTCTCGCTGAGGCTGATCGTTCCGGATAGTCCATGACACGGGTTAAGGCGGTTTTAGTAACGTGTGTCGAAGCGTTTGAAGTCGAGAGAGAGGAAGACTTAACGAGTAAAACTGTTAACCTCATCTGGGGGTGGGGGGGGTGGGGGGGGGGGGGGGGGGGGACTTCTGCAGAGGACCGCAATTGCACTCGAAACAAGAAGCTGCGTTTTGCATTAAATATAATAATCGATACACGCATTTAAAAATGTTACGGTTCGATTAAGATATGTCACGTAGTTTTAAATGCATTTAAACTCTCGGCCGTGAGCAGCGCGTTTTGTGCGATGTGGCTCCTACTGCTGTTTCATCCCCCAATTACTTCAAAGGTTGTGAATTATCGCAAAAGCGATTTGCACAGTTAACTGACAGACGCAAACGTGCGGCTCCACTTCAAGGGCAGCGCTCCTCTCGCACAGCGACAAATCACGACGTTAAAGTGTCTCCTCCGCGTTTTAATTAAACGCTGAACGTGTCGTGTATTTCGCAACAAAAATTGCTGGTTGCGAAGTCCCACACCAGGAAAACGCGTTTATCACGAAAACCTACATTTATTTCCGGGGCCATGTGTTTGAATCATGAAAACGCAGTAAACCGCGGGGGAAAATAAACAGAATAAGGAGTAGTGTTATCCAAACCCGTTTAGTCAAAAGCCCCTGAAAACAGGGCAACTGCTGTCAACCGCTGCTGTTGCAGATAGACTGTTAGTCCATATCCCTGGTAAACAAAACACATTGAATATCGTCATGCACTGGTTATTTACATGCTTTGCTGATATAATATTGGAACATAATATTTGTAACTCAAGCTCATGCTGTTATGATGGTTGCTGGCTATCCTTATAAACCCCTCTCTCTGCCTTTGCCCAGCTGTGTGTTAGCATTTACCTGGACACGAGCTTCTGTCAGGTCAGTCCTCAGGGCCAGCTGTTCCCTGGCATAAACGTCGGGATAATGAGTCTTTTGAAAAACCTTTTCCAGTTCTTCGAGCTGGTAGCTGGTGAAGGTGGTCCTGTTCCTGCGCTTCTTGCCCTTGTTGCTGTCGTTTTCGCCCTTGTCCATGGGACTGGGCATCTCGGTGCCGTTGCCTTTCATTGCAGCCTCTTTCACACTGAGGTAGGAACTCTCCATCACTGTGGGGTCTGAGCTCTGCGGCAACTCGGACTCTGCCAGTGGGCTGTCTTTGGCTAAACACACAGACAAGACTCGAATCAAACTCCACAGTGCATTTCGAGAAAGGCCACACTCTTTAGCTTAACTCTTCGAATATTCAATTCCACTGGTATTTTGAAGGACAGTTAACGTTTTTTGTTGGGGTGGGGTTCACGAGTAATGATATTATATATATATATTTAAAAAATACATTTAACCATCAATGCTTAACATGTACCATGGATAAAACACACACGACGCCTCTTAATTCGAATGAAATAAATCTTGGATTCGGTGTAAACTAATTACCCAAGTGGAGCCTCAACTGAGTGGTAATGCAAAGCCTCCTCGTACTTTCTTTCCAGTATTCCCTGCAGTATATGTACCCTTCTCAAAAGGTTGAGTGTTGTAAGTTAAGATGGCGGGTGTTCACTGTCAATACTAAAGTACAGGCCCACTGTTGACTACCATTAATGGGAATATATATTTAAAGGAAATATTTGCTCGGGAGCCAAGGAAAGGTTTTCATTGGTCATCCGCTTGGGCCCATAACTATTGCGTCTTCCTGTGGTCTGTTTTGTACTTTCTATATTAAACATACTGTGATACATATATATATATATATATATATATATATATATTATATATATGTTGAATTTCCACCTTATTTTTAGACGTGTTAGTGACTATAATAAGGCATTATGTGGGAGAGACCGATTCCATGCAAACACAACTTGAACAGACAGTCACCTTCACAATCCTTTCTGCAGGTAAAACACGATTCTCTCTCGTTGGATTCACAGAGGTGATGTGATCACAACTGTGAGGAAAGCTGCTTCACGCCACATTTCACATCAAATTCACTCCGAGTGACTGGAGATTAATCATTGGGGGGGGGGGGGGGGGGAGCAACTTTGTGCTTTCGCTTATTTGGTTAAATACATAATAAACGAAACAAGAAGCTGCGTTTGTATTAAATATATTTATATTATTATATACACAGGATATAATAATGTATATAAGATTGCATTATTGTCATTTAATTGTATTATTAATTCAATTCTTGTCATTTTGACTCATAACTGGAGCGTTATACGTAAGCTGTGACTTGCAAACTGTCGCACCACACGACGTTTGCAATGAAATGTAGGGGAATACTTTCTGACACGAATTTACAGTTGGCACGAACTAAATGTGTTGTTTTGTTTTCCCGGTGCTTGCATTTCTGTACCCAAAAGACGTGCACTAAATCAAATATACACAAACACGCCCAATCCAACTATGTTGTATTTATTAACATAAGGTTCAGCCTTGCACATACAACTCCAGAAAGCAAGTTAAACTCTCTCCTGGGCACAATCATTTACTGACCAACTGTACATTTAGAGAGGAATATTGGCTGTTCAAAGTTACTCAAAGTGTCGCAAAGGATTGAAATAATAATTTGTGATCATTTTCGAATAGGTGTTAAATATATAAAAAAAACATCAGGTTTATCTCGCCACCCCCCATCTCACACACACACACACACACACACACCGCTCTCCCTCTCTGGCAATTCTTTCAATATGATTGTTAATGTTAATGTTAAATTCGTCCTCCATCGGGCACTACCTCTGGATAATACAGAGTTTGGCAACAAAACAACGCCTGATTCTTCAATCTAATCTTGGCTAATCTGGTCTATCTAGTCTTTCTGGCTCAGAGTGGACTTGACCTTCCTATCACTCACACCCTCTGCAGAACAGGCATTAACCCCCTACGAGACCAATCTTAATTAACCTTATTGTCTGCCATTTAATGGGTGTTTCATATAATAACCTACTCTGGTGTTTGGGCGTCTTTGTGTACATCTGCATTTTGTTATGAAAGTTAGTTATTTAAACCACGTGTACAAACGTCTTGTGGCTTCTGTGAAATGTCCATTAAAAGCCAAAGTCAGGTAGATCCCCGAGACGAGGGCTGAGCTAATGTTAGTGTTTGGGAAGTACCTTCTGAGCACATTTCTATCAGAAGAAGTTCATACTCGTTGCGAATTTCACCCGGAAAGTGACATTTCCCGTTCAATTGTTCCCTAAGAATTGTGACAATTCAGAGAATGCACAGGGTGACCAGAAAGTCGTGATAACCATTATAAGTCTGATAAGTCTTAAAATAAATTAGGATATTTGTTTTTTTTAGATAATAGAGCAGTTATCACGACTTTTTGATCGCCCTGTACAAGCACCCAGACAGGTCTGCAACTAAACCATATCTGAGAAACTGGAGAGCAGTGTTCTTTCTTCAAATCTGAACCTATCGTTTGTACTTCCCAACACTGCGTTCAAACCAAGACCATATTTTGCAGAAAATAGGTGATCATATTCGAGAGAAAAANTTATGTACACCCACCTAATATTAGCCTTTGGTATTTCATGATGTACAGCCCTACCATATCATTTTTGAATGATAAGTGTTAAATATATAAAGCACCAGTTTATCTCTCCCCTTTACATTAAAAAAACTTTATATTAAAAAAACTTTATATTAACAAACACAAAAGAAATAACATTTAGCATGAGACATCGCAACAGACTCAAGTTACGTCAATTTATCCTGATTACATATTTAGAACAATTCTTTATACGTGTTTAACGTGAGCATATTTAACCATTGCAACAGGCAATACTTGCCGAGTATGGCAAATAAATACTTGTATGGAGTATGGCAAATAAGCATTAATAAATACTCGTCTATTTAAAAAAAATCTTGACCACGAAACCGTTGCAATGTGAAAATTAATAAAAATATATAATTGTTCGTATCTTTTCTTTGGGCAGAGAGAGAAAAAATATATAACACATAGAGTGTGATCTGACATAACACTCACACGAGGTTAAAACTGGCCGAAGAAGATATTTTCAGTCGAAAAACAAAATAAAGGATACTTTCGTGTGAAACGCACAACTTAGATTTGTTTGGGCTTTTTGATGTGTCTGATCACACCTTCTACACTTACAACCTCCAACACAACAGCCAGTGATTTTGCAGTGCATCATATGCTTTATCCAACAGAAGCTTAAAAAANTGACTACTTATCACCCCAGACTTTTCTTCTGAAACACATAATTTGATGGTTCAGAAACCAGGCGATTGAGACAGATTCTTCAGAATCCGTTACCAGAAACAATACGTGTCGTACAGAGTCCAGAACCCCACATACACCCAAAATGAAACGTTTTGCACGTTTGGATTCTGATAGCGTTACAGCCAAAGACTGTGAAGGGGATCTATCGAGGGTGTCGGATCCATTTGTGACTCGAAGTCGAACGAGATTGAAAGTTTATTATTTTAAGACACCCCACCGCAAAATAGTTCGAAGTCGAAAACCCCCACCGCCCCCCACTTACTGTGCCACGAAGAAACTTCGTATAACTTTCCCAGCAACAGCCCCTTTCACTTTCTTACCTTTCAGTCTGTACAGTTTATTGTCTCCAAAGAGCAAAACGAGCAGATTTCCGCAGCTGACAAAGCACTACAGGATTTCACCGAGTTAAAACTTCCTTTTTTTTTGCACCGAGGTCGAGTGAGTGCGAGGATTTCCCCGAGCAAAAAAAAAAGGGCGAGCAACAAGGGGCGAGGATGCCTGTTTTAGCAGCGTGGGGTTTTTTTTTTTGTTTAATGAAAGTGATGCCGAGAGCTGTGGAAATGATTCTCAGCCTATGATTGAAGGAGCAGGAAAATGCCCCCAAAAAATATATGCGTCACTGCCCTGTGTGTCCACACGCAGTCTCCCCGAAGGAAAACTCACTCATTCCAACGTCAGGACAATAAGACTCGCAGAAAACTTGCAGTTGTTCCCAGTCACCCACAACCGTTCAGAGACTGCGTGTTTTTAGATATATATATGTATATATATATACATATAAAAGAAGAGTTTTGCATGCGCGTTTGACACCAAAAAAAAACCCCACCACCACCACAGAGGAACCTGCATCCAAGTCCTGTTATATAACTCCCCTTTTATTTTACCAGAGGGAATACCTCCCACTCATCAATCCCAACCGAAGGTCTGATGAAGGTTTCAAGGAATCTGTGTGGAATCCGCTACCTTTGTCCAAAAGCAAAGCCTCTGCTGGAGTGAGAATCACGCCCCTTCCTCCTGGGCTTCGGGATATGTTGCCTTTATCTCGATGTGACCAATAAAACGTCTCCTGAAGAAGGCGCCTGGACGTGGTTTCTGATTGCAAACTGCGCTGCAATTGGGAAAATTGCGTTCTGCATTTTTTTTTGTTGGAGTCGGGGGGTGTGGGGGGGGGGAGGGGGGGGTGGGGGGGGGGGAGGCAGACCAAATGCACATGCGTGTGTCGGGCAACGATTTTTTTAACGTTGCCAAATCCCCAAATGGTCATTAAAACTGATCAAAATCGATGAGGAGGTTGCAGTGTATATATATTATATATATATTATATATTTGTTATATATATATATATATCTTGCATTTGCCGATGCGTGTTACATAACTCGATTTACCTACACGCTGTTAGGTACACAATACCACACCGTTACAGTAGATTATTCTGCACCAAAAAAACACACCCCCCAATGTTTTAAACGGTCTAATTGTTACGGTTGACAGTGGAGGAGAGATGTGGCCACTATTTTAAATGCAGCCTCTTCTCCCCAATCCCCTCTTGACTCGTCAATTGAATTCTGTGTTGTTCTCTCTTCCACGGCTTTCAAGTCAAACCGAAGCGTTTAATCTGAAACCCACACCCTTCCTGACCGGAACATCTTGCCATCTCCTTGCACGCAGGTGTTTAGCCTTTACACTGGGCAGATGTGGAACTCTGTACTAAAGCATATGATAGAATTTCTGTCTCAAAAGACAAAAGGAGGAAAGACTGTCACCTTTGTATTCAACTGTCTAGACGCCCACATTACCTGGACCACTGCCCGGTCCGTGTTACATTTGCAGGACGTCTTTGGTTAACAGTTTTACGTTGTGTCAGACGCTCATTTTAACTTGTACCCTTTCCACACCTGTGTCCAATTCCTGCCTTTTCTGACCTGTGCAAGGCTTTCGCCGGGATTAGGCTCGAAACTCCAGACCTCACTCAAAGAAAGAGAGACTTCAGATGGCTTTGCAATATAGGGTGTGAGGCGTACATTTCCTATTTGGGTGCAGGCAAAATCTCACCAGGTTGTGTCACCAAACCGTGTTCTGCGTTGCAATGGGGGAGGATTTACCTGCCTAAGGGGGGGGGGGGGGGGGGGGGCGTTGGGGTGGTGGGGGCATTTTTTGTTCGATTAGTTTCATTTATAATTGGTGTGAACCTGGCTCCGAGGGCAGGTATCTTTGGGTGGGTGGGGGGGGGGGGAAACATCCTCACTTCAAATGCATGCGTTCGGTGCCAGACGTGGCGGTGGCTCCCAGCTGTGGCCCAGACACAACCCAACCCCCGCATGTGCACAGCAAATGGGAACAGCTTCGCACCAATCATGTCAGCAAATCCCGCACTCAAGGGGAGGGCGACGACCCCTTCACATGGACAGCCACCGCCTGGGCCACATTTGTGGAAAAGCTCTGCCTCTGCAACAGATTCGGGTTTGTTTTTTTTTGGTGGGGGGGTGGGGGACTGTTGGCAGTGATTTGGGAAAGTCTACGAAAAAAGGAAAAGTTGTTCAGGCACGACGAGATGTATTTTACAGTGTCTGTCTGTCTGTCTGTCTGTCTGTCTGTGGGTGTATACGCATATGTAGTGGCACAGACTAAGATGATAAGGCAGATAGGAGAACGCAGCAATAGAAGTGGATTCAAGTTCTGGAGTCGACCCATTGCTTTATCTGCCGTTTTAACACACAGTCGGATCTGTGCTGCTTTGTAAAAGGTACGAGACCGGTCTGTACACGCGAAGAAAGCTGCAATAATACTGTATCTCATAACTCTGCAGGGCATACGATTCGGAAGAAGGCATCTTCCTGTTCAAAGAAATTGGATTCATAATTTTGGGTAAAATGCTCATCCCCAAATGGTCAAAGGGTTACTCAAGGAAGCTTGTAAATAAAACTACAGGAACCCCCACCCACCCACACACACACAAATGCGGACACAGGCACATATAAGGCTGATGATAAGGGGGTTTAGTTGGTCATTCACCTCATGGCTATGTGTGGGGCTTTGTTGTGTACAAATAGCTGCTACATTGGCCCACAAAAAGAGCCATTGCAATTGACAGTAATTACTTAAGAGTTTTGGAACGTTTCGACTCTATCTGTGCTACAAAAATGGAAGTCCTATCTTTCTTTCTTTCTTTCTTTCTTTCTTTCTTTCTTTCTTTCTTTCTTTCTTTCTTTCTTTCTTTCTTTCTTTCTTTCTTTCTTTCTTTCTTTCTTTCTTTCTTTCTTTCTTTCTTTCTTTCTTTCTTTCTTTCTTTCTTTCTTTCTCACAACTTGCATTAATGCCATCCACTGGTTATTATCAAGAGACACAATTGAGGCTCGCCCCAGACAATTCAATTAAAACACACTGTGCCCAGGTTATTTTGAGGGTGCAAAGGAGATGTTCCCAGTTCTCTTGCTAATCAGGAAAGAGCTTTGTGTTTGTGTACTTAAATGCCATCCAACTCATCGTGAGTTAGGGACAGTGATTTCTATTTCAGCATTTAGAAACTTAAAGACAGTTCAGCAGATTATCATAAAATGATAGAAACTTACAGCGCAGAAGTAGGTCATTCGGCCCATCGAGTCTGCACCAGCTATCTGGGGGTTTAATTTTAAAATTTCAGCTTTAAAGTTTAAAAACTTATGTTTGTATTGATTGCAATTATACAGCAGCCAGTGTAAACCCAGAACAACATCAGACACTTTCTTAAGCGATATAAACACATGAAACTGTCTCTGGGTGAGCTGTCCTCATCTTACTTATTTTGTGCTGTTAGACAATAGATACATGTTACATGAAATGTGCAATATTTCTTAATGTCTTATACTTAATTTTGCACCCAAATCTATTGCTACCAATCAACATTCATTGAACCTAGTTTCGAACCCAAGGTAACATACATTTACTAAATATATTGAATGAGACTGTGCGGTTAAACTGGAATCCATTGCACAAGATTTCTGATGGTGCATAACTATAAAGTTGTTATTTTGGGCCACAGAATGATTAAAGCAGTAACACATGCTAACAATTAGTTGTAACAAACTTCCATAGAGATAGAGTTTAAACAGTAATGAATTCTGAGATTCTTACTAAATATGAACCACATAGTATATAATTAGTCTGGCTTTGCATCCAGTACACCTATAGCTTTGTTTAATTTTCTCTGAAAGTTATATAGCATGAAGGTGCAGATTACATTCCCACCCACCACCCCCTTACACACACACACGCACACTCACACACACTTTAAACAGATATATGTAGAAACTACAACACAATTATTGTGGATGGAAACTTTCTGATGATTTTACAGGGCAAGATATCAATTTACAGTTTGATCACTGCTTTAAGTTCACTGCAAAGCTCCAATATAATTTAGAATTTAGAATGTGTAAGAGAGTAAATTATCTTTATCTTCAAATTGTTTAGTGTTGCTTCTCAATAAGTTTTATTTATGTCTGATGGGAAGTTTTGGTAATATTTGAGAGTAAGGGTGTTGGGTGCTGCAGGTAGATGTGTGCAAATTACAGCACATTTATTTTGTACACATTATTAATACATAGTAAATACCCAATATTGCTTGAAATATGAGACACTTAACATTGCAATGGTTAACTTCTTTCGTCATTCAGCCATTGTGTATAAAAACGCTGCATTCTGATGAGCGAAACGTTATATAATCAGACTTGATTAAGGACAGTTGGGTTATTAAAATGGATCGTTTATAATAGCAACTGGGGCAAAAACTACCATCTAATTCATCTCTCCTTTACCACTGTGAATGCCACTTCTATTGCTTAGAGAAAGGCCTTTGGAAGGGTTTGAACCACTTCTCCTAATAATGTCAATACTCTTTTTTACTTTCTTTTCATTTAATGCAGTAAAAAATCCTGTTCTACAATGTAAAGAGGGAGGCATTAGCAGGTTGGTAGTAAAATCAAAATTTACAGAACTGTTTATATAAGTTGTTCCATGTTATAAACCCCCAACAGGTGGCAAACATCTGCCAATAACCTCCATTAGGTTTACAATGGAGAATGGCATGCCAAAATGATTTTCTGATAGAGAAACATTTCTGAACTACTATCAGAACTGTATCAATAGATCTCTCACAGTTTTCATAATGATTGGATACATATAGGAATACATACCACAAAATATATGATGAGTTGAATATAAAAGTGTTATAAAAGATCTAGCAGTGGTCTGTGCTGTAGATACAGTTGAGTTGATTGTTACTGTACAGGGGAACTGACATTAGCATTTCAATTGAAAGGTATTGGTGGTTGTCCATTATTTTTTAATCAATGAAGACACCAACATTTGTACTCTAATTGGTTCTTTGGATGGGGAAATGAACTGCATTAGAGTTCTGAATTCTTGTAAGTTGGGCTAAATTTTGCTGAAGCTCAAAGTGCTATGGGGCTTGTGTTAATCAGAATATTGGACTGCATACCATTCAATAGTCTCTTTGTTTCTGATTCCAAAACTGAATATGCTAGATTCCTATTATACCACACCAGTGAAAACTCAAAAAAAAATTGTAACACAGGAATGCAGTCGTCAAATGCCCCAAATTAAATGTTAGTTAGGCTTCTAAGTAGGTGGTTGGATAAATTAAAATATTAAGGCCCTGTTACCCAGCTCTGCAGGATATGGACAACTTTTTTTTTGAAAAGAATATTTAATTTAATACTTTTCCCTTCACAACATACATCAATAATGATTACTAATGTTATGAGCTGGTGCTCTGAACCTAAAGTTTTCTTTGCTACTGTACAAATAATTTGGCTTGTGGCCTTGGCATTTACCCAATAAGGCAATTTTAGTGAGTGATGCACCATATGGTAGTGAACATATTAAGGAATCTTGTAAATCATCATTCCTTGATTAGTACGAGCAAAATGTTAACATATTCCTGTCAAATTATTTTGATACTTATTACATTAAAGTAACTTTTGGGCCACGTAGAGGCTCTCAAAACACCAGGGCTGATATTATATTATTTGTTTGCATAACTGTTTGGATTACATTTTTGGTTGCATGCATAAGAGGGCAATTTAACCATAAACATTGAGCAGTTTTCAATGTAGGAACATTTGATGATCTGTGAGTCATTTTACTTATGACCTGGAGATGAAAACACTTGAGAATTTAACATTCCTGGAGGGATTCTGGATTAAGGATTTCTGATAGATTAACTGCAGCACTATCTGGGTTGAATAAAATTCAGACAATCTCAGAAAAGAGGCCATAGTTTATCGACTCTTCACTCTTTGCTTCATGATGCGTGCTTTAAAGTATGTGCTTTATTTTCCTTTTGTTATTATTGAAAATTTAAGTGAATATAGGTCAGTGAACTGCAGTGACTCAACAGAAAAGAAGAAAATCTAGATAAATGAAGAGAAAGCAGTTAGGCAATGCCAAGCTTCAGTTTCAAAAGACTTTAGCGTGTAGGATGAAGGGAGGTCTGCGGGAGGAAAGGAGTTCCACAGTTTACAGGTCCTGGGAAAGAATCAGTTAGTGTAAAGACAAAGTGATGAGTTTTGATTTCAAGGCAGTAATGATGCGGGAAAGAGGAAACGCCATTCATTTAATGTTTAAGAAGAACTGAGAGGAAAAACAAAAACAGAGAAGCAATGACCAGAGTGCCATCAGTAAGAGGGAAAGAGAAGAAAGGTTGTTAGAGGAGAGTTTACTGGACAGAAAAAATGGAGACCTCGAATGTATTTCAATATGACCTCTTCCTTATTCAAGGTCTCTTATTGTCGAAAGAAATGAAAACGTCCACCAATGCAACAGTTTTTTTTTCTTCCATGGGCTGAATTAATCATACAACCTCTATCTCTACCCAAGAGATCAAATGCCTGACCGATTATAAGAACACGTAAAAATCCAAAGGAATGTATGTATGTATGTATATATGTATGTATTATAATGTATCCATTGGTTCTGGATTCCAATCTGCTATAGGTAAAGAGAGTTGGACTTGAATAATTTCACTGATTGAAGTAACGACGCAATATTTTAAATATGTGGCATCATTAACTGAGCAGCGTTCTTAATTTAGCCACGTTACTTGGGCGGCTAATGCCTTTCCAAATCTTTACAGTCTTTTTAACAACTGACACCTCCCCCGCCCCCTCTCCTCCTTGAGGATTCCTATTGGAAAGGCAAAACGATTGCTTCACAGGCAGAACATTTTTGAAGTTCATGTGTTTAACTGCAGCAAGGCTGGACCGAATGGGTCAGCAAAGGTCTGATTGACCATGGCTCTTCACCTGCCTTGCTGGCAAAATTGCAAAAAATGTATCTTTCAATGAAATGTATCTGAGAAGTCGACGTTTGATCTCGTGGGTATATATAAAAAAAAATCGATTAGAATAAATGGGCCAGTTCTCCACAGCTTGAATTTGTAGCAGCAGACTCACAGATAAGTCATTTTTGCCCAAACGTTTCAAAGTATGACCTTTATGCGTGTATTATTACACAATAAATCTTACCTCATCATAACTGTTGTGTAATAAACGTCTTCATGTTTCTTTTACTTTGGCAAAAGACATATCCTAGACATGTAACCAAAACAAGGACTGAATTTTACATAGCATTATTTTTCTATCTAAAAAAAAAAGCGAATTAGGTGCACAATTTGCAATCCGGTGTCACCCCGCTCCTTTTATGTGCTCATTTACACTTGAACGGGGGGGGGGGGTGGTGGAAGGGGGGGGGGGGGGGGGGGCAATAAACCTCTTCCTTCATTGCTGCTAATACACCAGGATTTGATGAGCGTTTAGTCACTGGCGATTCGATACTTTATATGGCGTTGGTTATTTTTGATGTGCAAAAGAGCAACGGTGCTTTGCTGCGATTGTGAGGCGGTCATATATCCTGAGAACCGTTAATCTCCAACTTGACCACATCGGTGCCCATTGCTCTTTTTGGAGACTGACGCGTGGTGCGTAAATCACCGGTCCATCCACAGAGAAGAGCGCTTCGCCCGAATTTTTACGCAAAGCGCTGGTTACAATGAAATCTGCGAGACAGTGCCAGGGACGGTGTCATGGGCTTTATAAGGTGATCAACGAAGATGTCTACACAGGGATCCCTTCCCCACAGTCATCTCACAACCTCACTGGCCGCGGCGGGTGTTGCAAACGCACAAGAGAGTGACTTAAAGACAAAGTCGCGAGGAATGGAAACTTGTGCATTTTTGTTCGGCTGCAAAATCCAATCGGTTTTTTTTTTTTTGTGTGTGTGTGGAGCTCGACCGAACCAGTTGATGTTACGCTGTGTTTTCCTCGAATCAGTGTCGTCTTTCAAAGAAGCGATTGACTGATTATAATTCATAAACACGTTGCAAAATGTTATTTTGACACTTGGGGAGGAAGGGGGCGGTGGGTGTGGGAGGGTGTGTGTGTAGGGGGGGGGGTTAACCTTTCGGAACACATGTACTTTAGAACAAAGATTTTCGCATTATCGGTGGTATAATTTGATGGAGATTAATATTTCTGCTGGTTTCCTCTGCTGCCCTCTCAGACTCCTTTTCTGCGCATCGCCAAGTGCAGACCCGACTTGTCTAAGCCGTGTGTGTTTGTGTGATCAGAGCGGCTGGGGTGGGTGGGGGTGGGTGGGTGGGGGTGGGGGGGGTCGTGAAATTGCTTGAGTCATGAGATGGAGAGGAGTGTGTGTGTGGGTGGGTGGGTGGGGGGAGATGGGGGGAGATTTGAAACACAATTGTAATCACAGCCCTCATACGACCAAAGGAGTTACTGGAAACATTGGAACATTCATCCTCAGAACTCAGCATCATCTGGTCGCTCCAATACAAAACACTTCTCTTTTTTTTTGGTGTGTGTGTGGGGGGGGGGGGGGGTTGACCAAATGCTAAGCCTTTTCCTCCCAGTTACATATTTTGTGTTACTTTTGGGTGGGGGTGGGAAAGGGGCATGTGGGGGGGGGGGGGGGGGGAGGGGGGAATATGTTGGAACTGTACCTGAATCTGAGCAACAATTCTCAGAGGCGAGAGGGTGAGTTGGGAGCAGTGGGGTTGGTTTGCTGAACATATTGTTGTGTGGGGGTGAGAGTTTGTCAGATTTTTCTTTTCTCTGGAGGGATTTTGTGTGTGGGTGTGTGTGTGTCTCTGTGTGTGTGTGTGTGTCTATCTGTGTGTGTGTGTGTGTGTGTGTGTGTGAGGCTGGATATGAGTGTAATATCCAGCTCCGAGTGGTTGGTGTGTTTGAAGGCAGGAGCTGTCAGCGACTGCTCGTCCGCCCTTTGCCTGGTGCCTTGCCTGGTGCCTTGCCTGGTGCCTTGCCCTGCCTGCCCTGCCTGCCCTGCCCTGGGCGGCCTGGCTGATGGATGAGTTGTTAATGTAACCCGGCACCTCTCGACTTGGGGCGCCGCTTCTTCATCAGCTCGGGCTCTGTTGAATTATTGTTCACAGTTTGCTCGGCACCGCCACACGGCCACTTAAGTGGAGAGCAGACAATTAGCGCAAGGTGCATCCCGGAGTGCAAAAGGGATCAGAAGAGGAGGGGTGGGGGGTGTGTGGGTGGGTGGGTGAGAGGACGTTATGTTGCACAGTGTAGTCCATCACACCACACATCCCTGTGTTTACCACCCATCTATCTCTGGTACAACACGAGCTCAGTGTTACCCCGTTCCCCACAGGCTGTCTGTCTGCACTTTCACACCGTTAATTTCCCCTTCAGTACCGTTACACGCGATCCGGTTGTAATTCCCTGGTAATGCGGGTTCCATTCCACATCAACGCCTTTTGCTAAATTGACCCGATCTCCTAAATCATTGACCGAGAAACCCCCGTTGCAAAGTACTCAACACAGGGGAAGGGGAACAAACGCTGAGCAAAAACCCAAGTTGTTTTGAGGGCTGTTGGTTTATCAGGGACACAAGAGAAATGAGGCGGATATATTCTTAGGAACATAGGAACTGCTGGAGGGGGGGAAGGGGAAAAAAAACCAAGGTCCATCTTCTTCGCCTTCTAACATCCTGATAGTCACGAATAGACACATACACGGAAGACACAGACACACACACACACACACACACACACACACTTTCTCCCAACCAGTTATTTACCGTTAAATGTCTCGGAGAGAGAAAGAGCGAGAGAAAGAGAGAGAGAGAGAGAGAGAGAGAGAGAGAGAGAACGAGAATAAAAAAAATATACAGTTGTAAGTAACAACTCACCCAACAAGGTCATGCCCAGTCTACATTGCAAGTGAGAACAAACATTTCACGTGTGTGTGTGTGCGTGTGTGTGTGTGTGTGCGTGGAGGGTGGGAGATTAACACAAGAAAAAAGTAGGAGTTTGCACACTTAATATTTCCGAGACCAAGTTTCCCGAAAGAAAGACTGAACTGAACTGAACTGACTCACCGTAACAAGGGATTAAGGCACCGTTGTGGCTGACTTCTTGAATCTTGCTGCTCTGTGCAGGAGACTTGGCCGACCTGCCAGAGCTCTGCATGTACAGGTATTTGTTAAAGGGGCTGTCGCTGCCGGGGTTTGGAGCTCCGGTGTCCAATGGCTCACATTCCTGCTGGAAAGGGCTCCTCGATTTGTCGCCATAGCTTTGGCCTTTGCTGGCGAGGAAACTGGGGCTGAACTTGTCACTCGGCTGGAAGGTTCTGAAGGGAGAGTCCTGGTGCTCCCTTCCCTGCGGAGTCGGGTTATAGTACGAATCCATGGCTATGTCACAATAAGACACGCAAGTCTCGCCGTTCATTCCTAAATATATATATATATATGTATATATATATAGATGGATGTCCGAGTATTTTTTTTTGTGTGTGCGCGTCAAGACGAGATTCTTGTCGGACTGGTAGCACTTGTCGGACTGGTCCACAACTGGACTGGTTGTGTTGGGGGGGGGGATCGATCGCGGAGGATTGAGGAGACGACCTGAACTCCAGCCCTTGGTGGATTTTTTTGCAGGAGGCAGGAGCTTTGCAGATGCACCAACTCTTCTATATCCCAGAGTCTCGGCGTCTCCCACCTCTTCTCCCCCACCCCACCCCCTCCCTCCCCACACACACACACACACACACACACACACACACAATTAATATGTAGATCAGGTCAATGGGGAGGTCAGAGCCCCCTTTGCACAAAACACTTCAAAAAGCAGAGACAATTAAACACATGACAGTAATATAATTAGGAGATGAATATATATATCTGTTCTTATCTTAAAACGCAACCGGGACAATTTAATTGAGTGCGTTGCACTTGATTTGTAACGCTCAAGCAGTTGAGTGCTCGCTTTGTCCACACAGCACAGCCTCGCAGTTTACATTTTATGGTCATTTTTTTTCTCCCCCCCCGCCCCCCCTCCCACAACGTTTCAATATTATGCTCAAACGACTTACTTACGTAAGAGGTATTAAAAAAAAGAGCTATGCGCTTTTTTAAAAAAAAAGAAACAGAACGCGTACAGTCCGCAAACGGTTTTATTTAATAATAATAATAATAAATAATAATAATAATCCTTGTATTTGATAGAGAGCTTTATCACGTCTTCGAGACGTCTCAAAGCGCTGCACTGGACGTACTATTGCTTCGAGATTCCCGGAATAAGTGGCCTTTTTCTCTCCTCCCCACCATTTCGACTTTGTAACGCTGAACCGAATGCAGTTATAATATTAAAAGAAATCGAGACAACGGAGCGGGTTCTCCGAGTCTTTAACGAGGAGGTGTTCAAGAATCAATGTAATATATTTTGCATGTGTGTGTGTGTGTGTGTGTGTGTGTGTGTGTGTGTTTGAGCTTACCTTGCCTTTTCTACTCTGCCAGATTTATTTTTTTTTCAACTGTTGGCTCCAATCTTTGCCAACATTTCAGATTTCATATTGCTATGATAACCAACCAAGTTATTTCAGCAAAACGAGTATTTTCTTAATGGTTTGCAGGCGTATATCTGTGTGTCCAGCCCGCTTTTACAAACACAAACTCTTTTAACCTATTAGACTCTGGGAATCGTTCGAAATTCTTCTCCCCAGACCACTACAACCGGAGAGGTTTGCACGCCCATCACTTTATAACTTTTTTTATTGCCTGTATTAATTCTTTCCTTAAATAACCCGGGACCTAATGAAAACCAACTCAGAATTTCCGATTTAAACTTCCTTTCCCCTCATCCCCTGACAATTCAGTGTTAAGAGCCAGTTTCTGCAAATCCCTCAGAGGAAAGCTACTAACATCTTTAACAAATTTGTACGTCTACTTTTGCTAATATGTTGTAACGTGTATGTTTGCAATGACCTCGTCACAAAGTGGGGGAAATTATTTTTTTTTAATGGCTGGTGTAGTTGGACTTAAATACAAAGAGACAAGGTCCGTCACAACGTTAAATGTGAATAAATTATTAGTTGCAGCGTTGCAATTCGTATATTTGTGAAATAGCTGCACGGAGTAGAAGGTTTATGTATATACACACACATAAATATATATATATATATATATTGCTTCATAACAAATCGATTTTTTTTTTACAATTTTTAAAAGAGGATGGAGCGTAGCCGAAGATCTGGGATGATATTTTACTGAGTCTATAAATTTACACTTACAACACAGCCAGATAGAAAATGCAACACAGATGAGGATGTGCGAACTGAGGATTTTCATTCAAGAAAGCTTTTTGGTGTCTCTATTATATTTGCTGTGCTTCATTCAGCCTGTGAGCACGTTCAATGCTCACCGTTCATTTCCAGAGTGTGTTGTCTTGTAGGTCTGACTCCCATTAATTGCATTTGTTGACATTACCGACTTCTCTCGTTTTATCGCGGATTTGTTCTCTCTCCCCTTCACAGATATGATTTAATTCTTTTCAGTTGCACTTCGCGTCCTAAATCGTCGAGGAGATGTTTCTCACTTTCTGCAGCAATGTAAGTGCCTTATCATTGTTGTTGTTGTTGTTACTATTGGTATCGTTATTATTATTGCAAGTGTTATTGCTGTTGCTTTTATAATTATTATTACTTAATTATTGTAAACAGCTGCAAACTTCAGTCGAGGTGAACAAAAACTCCCAAATCAGGTATTCATTGAGCAAATAAGAGTATAGAATACCTCTCAGCAGCTATACACTTCGAAGGCAGAAGGACATTTATGAATTGTTTGAAAGTCTGTCTGTTGATGAAAAAACTATCGCCAAAAAATATTTTTATTTTTACACTCATCATAAGGGGTGTTTTTTTTTTTCCATGAACGTGGGACTGTTTGGTTTATGGTGTTCCTTTTTTTCTGTAAAAAGGGATTTTGTTTTTTTTAAAAAAAAACAATAAAAAGTAAAAGCGATGTTATGTTAGAAGTTCACACAATACATCACTGTTCGTCTGACATAAGTGTCTGCAGAGAGAAAGAAGAGAGAGAGAGAGAGAGAGAGAGAGAGCGATTTAACCCTTTCGGGAGAAAGGGTGCCAGGCAGGGGAATGTTTTGAAATGACTTCTGACTTGATATCCTGTGATATAATGCGGCGGGAGGCATTTGTTTGAGCGTTTAAATGGACCCTTTTCAGCTGCGTGCTCTTTTGAAGAGGTAAGACGGGTTAATAACGAACGCCAGCACGCGAAGAGTTAACCATGTTCAGACACCGTTGAATTTCTTGGGAATGTTTACAGTCAAAAAAAACACCATTTTAACCCGAGACACTGCAGACAGAGTCTGAATGTAGACCCTGTAAAGTGGCCAGTACATAGCTTGACCTTCTCAGCAAAACGATCCACCTGGAATATTGATCACACGAATGGTCTGTGAAATGATAAATAAACCACTGAGATATCCCGAGTCAAAATCTAAACAGGTGAAAGAAACAAACCCGCAGATGGATGTATTTCCCCCACGATCTGAGTTGTGTCCAGGGCCACCAAAATCAGACGGTTAAAGAACCGGTGAAATGTATTTTTTTTCACGAAACACTGGAATCACAGTGAACAAAAACCACCAGCAGCTGAATACATTGAACATGAATTTAATATTTAATCCTTGCATTTGATATAGCGCCTTATCAAGTCGCCGAGACGTCTCAAAGCGCTTCAAGTGGATTATTGAATGTGCATTTTTTTTGGGTGGTGGTGGGGGGAGGGGGGGGGGGGGGGCGAAACGCTAACAATTATTATTGATGTATTTAATACATAATAATAATAATTAAATGACTAACTAATGCAAAGCAAGTTGGAAGCCGGTTCTCAATCCATTCAGGAGATAGGTCGGGTACTGTATGAGGTTTATCTGGAACTTATTAAGACTAAACTCCTGAATGAAGACAACATTATTTGAACATTATTTCCGACCCTGCTGCAGTTGGAACCTGCATTAAATTTGGCTCGAGAAAGGGAGAACCTTTTAGCTTTAACTAAGCGATTTGAACCCTATGAGATGAAAATAAAACGACGTACTGGACTTGTGTTAAATTGATTCAGTGGCTTATCTGTCGGAGTGTGAAAACAGGTCGCAATTTGTTTAATCTTTCCCCTTTTTGATGTAATAGACTTACACTGGAGATTAAAATGGAGTTAGTAACCATGATGACAATAACCTAGCTGTGAGGATGTCAAGTGAAAGAGAGTTGTGCAATTTAAGTGTCGATTTTACACCTCGAGCACTTAATGACTGACATCGGATTTAAATGCCTTCAAAAACACTTTCACACAAATCTGCCCCCACCACAACCCTCCCACCCCCCCCCCCCACGAAAAAAAATATTCATGACATTGGCAACATGGATTGTCGAACAGATTTCGCATTTTATATGAAATCCTACATTTCTTAAACGACTGAAATCCCCTGAACTCCGTTTGTCCTTTTAAGGCTACGTTTTGCTCAAGGAAATAACATGGTATTGCTCAAAGCGTTAATAAAACGTTTGCTGCCGTAAAACTGTCCGTCCAAGTGCACAGTGAAATTTGCAGGTTGAACCCCCCCCCCCCCCCCCCCCTCACCACCACACACGACAGAAATCGTACTGATTGATACAACGAGAGGCTAAAACATTATTTGAGCGATGCAAGTGATCAGGATTTTGCAGAGACAAATACCAAATACTGTGAGAGAGCCATCCGCCAAAGGAAAGGCGCACTCCACGCTGAGAGCTGATGCAAAGCCATTGTGTGCCTGTGATAGATATCGTTGGGATGGCTTGTGTATTATTATTCCTAAACCTTTAGGTTGAGAGTCCTATCGTTTGATGTCACCAACCATTTCGAACAAGAGAGCAACGCGGAATTTGCACCCACGAGCTGGAAACTGGGTACACTGTAAAGCGACATTACACGACCAAAGAGGACCAGTCCAAATCGGGATAACGTGCCCTTTTGTGGCAACGCGGTGGTGTCAGGGATGGGTTTTGCTCTTTCCGCTCGTCCTTTTTGTTTCGATCGCCCTTCTTTAAACCAACATGGTTTATTTCGACGCTGCTTTATCTCACTGACCTCGGTAGCAGTTCCAGCTCTGGGTTGGAAAGTCCCAATTCAGGGGCATGAGGTTCCTGTGGGCCGGGTTAGCACTGCAATCCGCAGCCCACGTTGTGGAGGACACAACACTAAAATGCATTCCTGCGTGAGAGTGGTACGGAAGCGCTCGTGTCATGTGAAAATCAGTTGTAATGCAAAGTGCAACACATAAGTTTTCGTTCATCCATCAACCTGATTTGATTTATGTCGGTGTAAATACTATTGATCATCCCACAAACACCGCCCCCCCACCCATCTCTCTCTCTCTCTCACACACACACACACACGTGTGTGTGTGTGTGCGCTCCAACAAAGTGATGTACTTCAGAAAAAATGCTAATCAAATAGCGTAATTGACAAGATCAGGTGCATAATGTTCACAGAAGCTGTTGACACTATCCACACACGGAGACACACGCCATATACACACGCACACATATATATATGTATATATATAACTATTATCCAATATTTTAACATAAAGTGTAACGTTGCATCAGTAGATGAGGATATATCAATGTATTTGTGGAAGCTCATGCACAATATTGTTCAATTTATAGTGAAGCCGAAATTCGCTGGGTTAATTGCTCTAATAAATGTTTCCGAGTTTATAACATGTAACAGTTTAAAACTTTCTAGAGTCCCGGAACAATTTACGAAAACCTTATTTTCTCGCGTCAAACAATACCCAGACTTGTCTGAAAAACACAACCGTCCTTCTCCTTAAATGATTGCTTTAAGACCGTAATTTTGAAATATGGGCTAAAACATCATTTGCGGTTCATTTCCGTTACTAAAAACCAGGTAGTCCACAGACCACGGAATTATGCAATAAATACTTCAAGATTTTTACCCTGCAATTTAGGGGAGGTAATTTAAGTCCTTAGAGTTTGTTGATTGTAGCTGAAAACGTCCTTATGCTGCTTGGTTCCTGACTTATAAGGCTTTAATTCTTCGTGATAGATTTGGTTTTGTGTTGTAGTGCATCCAGTTAACACATTGAACCCAGAGACTGGAGTCAGCCTCAGTAAAGCGCATTTGCTTCCATGATAACTGCGGTGTATGTATTAATTCAGGACAACGTTAACGCACATCATACACTGCTCGGTGTTTTTCCAACATTTAACCCCGTCCAAATAAAAAAAAAGAACACTTTCTCGACAGTTTTCATTGGGGATGGTCTTTGGGACACTTCATCGCTCCGACGAAGTGAGTGAGTGTCATTGCCCAAAGTCGTTTATTGAGGGCGTTAAAAACATTTATTGAAATGTTATTCGGTTAGTGCTCAGTCGCACAGAGGAAATATTAACCTTATACCAATTTTACTGCTGATGGACGAGAGACAGAACCCTCAATGAAATGAAATGAAATGAAATCATTCGAAAATTTGACCCAAGTAGAGCAGTATTTGGTCACTTCCTCGAACTTTCAATCGCGAATTAATGTCGATCTGGCAGAGACTTAGAATCCGTGGGAAACATCTGAACGCAGTAGAAACTGAAGCTTTAAAAAGGTAACACAATCTACTCATGGAGCCTGGATGGTATAAGTGGCTTCTAATCAAGCCAGCTCGGCTGCTCTTTGACTTTAATAAATATAATTGCATATAATTGCATCGTTAATCAGAGTTTATGTGCAGTTAACACAATTTGCAAACGGAGTGCTCGATCCAGCCAATCTTTCTGGTCAATTTTATAGGGACCCTTATTTTTTTCCCCCGAAAAATGTCTCTATAAATTCGAATCCATTGGTACATCAGTTCGTTCCCAAGTATTTCTTACAGTATAAATACAAACTCCAACGGGTCTTGCGAAGCACGTTACATTCTGCTGTGTGTTGCGTTTTACTTATTATGGATTTTTGGTTCTTAAGGGATTTAGTGTGAAAAAGGCTTTAAGCCGTACTATACCCGAGTCCATCCACCCAATTCCCAAATAGTACATTCAAATAACCTTCCTGTAGATGTAACAGTATAAAATGCACCATTTTCCCTTTTGTGTTTGAGCTATGTGCAGTTTTAATAGCTGACGCCGAATTAAGGAGCAAATTAATTTCAAGGAAGAGCAGTGCGTGTGTGTGTGCGTGTTACAGCGAAACAGTCTGACGTTAAGATTTGTTTGACAAGAATGTCATGAATATAATACAGAGAGACAATAACATATGACTGTGGTTATCTATTACATTCTGATGAAACAGTGCGCATTTTTTTTTAACGCGAGAAATTGTCCCTTTGTTGCGTTTTGTGTTATTTTCCATTTAAAAAAAAACATTTTCCTCCATAAAGGGCGTCGGTAACCAAAGTTAACGGTGTGTTTTTTTTTTGCGCTGCTGTGTTGAAGTCTCACCCCCTACGTTGTGCGCTAAGTAATTGTGAATTTGTTGTTGTCAGACACAACAGTAACCTGCACCACTGTAATTCTTTTAATCTATGATTTCACGAGTGTGAGTTCTGCCTTTTAAAAAAAGTATTAAAAAAAAATTATTGATTTTTAAAAAAATAAATAAAAACCGAGACGGTTGAAATCATATTTATTTAAATGTAATTTCACATTTTTTACTACAATTTTTTTTACTGCGAGTTTTTAAGGGGATTTTTTTTTTAAACTGCACTGAACAAAATTATTTTTAAAATAGGTAGAACTGGAACGCATTTCGTCCAATGGACATGACTTTAGCCTTTATGGTTTTGATATGGGAATGAATTCAAGGCACATTTCTACTGAAAACGTTTTCTCTGCGACTTGCAATAGTAGCTCGTAGTTAATAGAATAAAGCTCGACCAAAAAGTAACAGTATGAGGGGAAATTTAAAAATCTATCATCAGGAGAAAAAGAAATCACTAGAATTAAATGCAAAAATATTTCAACTCAAATCTTTACATGTGTGGATGGATAGATCTGATTTACAGAGCACAGAGCCATCATGAACAGTTTGAAGTTTCATATTTTAAAACAAGTTTATTTTAAAAAGAGAAAGTCTGTAAAATAAGAATGTTGTTTTGGACAATATGTAATCAACCATTCTAATGCCAAATACAATTTGAAAAAAATCATTGCAAAGAACTTCAAGGACACTGTACTCTGGAGTATAAATTGCCACTTTTCACCCCCTGTTTCTATTTATTTCAACTGGATAAATGGTAATTGAATTTATAAATCAGAAAGAAGTATTAGTATCAATGAGTTCTAAATTTAAAACGGTGTAGGATTTGAGGGACTATTTACATTTGGTAACTGCAGAGTGTACAGCTGGAAGTATCAAACACTATCATCCCAATAATAAGAGAATCCTTGCTATGCAATTTTCATATTTTTCTGCAATAAACATCCAAATCGCCAACTGTCTTTACCCCTCTCCCCCCTCTGAAAAATAAAAATAATTTGATAATGGTTAACAGGAGCTAACTGTTTTCCCCCAAACGTTCGGCATGTGACATGATAGCCTTGCAATCTGGTCCTATCTTTACCAAATCAACATGTGATCTGGTCCTGAAATGAAAAGTTTGGAATATTAACACACAAACCCCTCTTCATTTAACTAAACGCACATGGGATAAGCAGACGCAAACATATCACAGGATGGTGAAGGCAAATTATTCAAACTGTTTTCTTTAAAAAAAAGTGTGCCAGTTCTAGAAAGTGATTCAATTCCCCAAATGCCCTCATTTTTTTCAAGAGGATTAATTCACATTGATATGTGCTGTGACATCAAATCCCTTTTCACTGGGAGATTCTACAATGGATGCAGTATGAACAGTCTGCAATTTGTTCCCAGTCCTGCTGATAAAGGTAATACATTTCCATTTACCCAGACTGCTATGTGGCCTAATCTCGAGGAATCTTAAGACTAGAGTTTTGATTGTGCACATGTTCAGCACTGCAGTACTGCTGCTGAGACCAGCTGTTCATTTGTCACATGTGCATTTAGATACAATGATTGATTTTATTTTTTTGAGCTATGGTACTGGATTCTGAACCATAGGCTCATAGATCTGCAGCTTGAAAATGTTTACTATCATCGGCCTAGTAGGACATGAATATACAGGTTTCCTAACCAGCAATCCTTCTGATCATTCAATTCATGGATGTTTGTGGGAGTATGCTGTGTGCAAATTGGCTGCTGCATTAGCTACAATTATCCACTTTTTATACTTTACACCAATTATTGTTTTGAGACACTTTGATACTATAGGCACTATGTCAAATGCAAGGATGGTTTTAAGTCTGAATTATTTTAAGAGATTGTTGGAGAGTGCAATAGTGTTGCAGTATTCTGGTACTGTATCCCCAAATTATTTGGAAACGTTTCAAAATTAGTATCTTCTGAATATCTGAGATACCCAGAATAAAATGGTATCATTGACAGATGTAGTTCAGAATCAAAGTCCTCATCACAGTCATCCCAAGACATGAATACAAGATATATGACACCCTGTGTTTTGCGCATTTAACAATTTTCCAATATATCTAATGGGAATATTAAAAAGGATTTGCTTCATCGTTCTATCCTCTCTGTTGAAAAAGGTAGACACAATTATTCACGTATTTAAGTTTTTACTTGTGTGCTGTACTAATAAACTGGTCGTGAAGAGTGTTGGGAGACACCACAGTAATCCATCTTGTTGGGTATCCACTTTCCAACCTTCTTCATGCGTCTGTGGTGATGTGTTTAGACTAACAGCAATGTGACAATAATTAATTATCTTCCCATGAAGCAGCATAGAATTTCAACATTCCTAAAGTGGATTTTGGATGTACTGTTAGAATTAAACCAACTAAATTTGTGTGACTTACCAGACATTGGCATGCTTCCCACAATAAATGAAGAACTAATCAAAGTAAAGTATACAGGGAAACTGTACAAATCTATTGATCATGGAGAAATGATTGCAAGGACTGAATGAATACATCTTATATAGCTGTAAATGTATTTTTTCTGTCTGTGCGTGTGTATGTTCGTACTTGTAGGCCCTCATCTGCATTATTGTACACAAAATTCAGCTGAATCGTGCTTTTAATGGAGGTTTAATGGTTACTCAGGAATAATTGTAAAGTAGTAATCAAATCAAGGAATGTCAACATTACAAACCACAATAGCAAAACTTAAGTCAATTACAATAGACATCTGATTCCAGAGATTAGATCGCAGCTTTTAAGTTACTCATTGGATTCTGTTTTTATTATAAAATATATATTGCTTCAATTTTATGTTGTGGTTTTAGTCTCTGGTCTTTTTTTTATTGGGAGTGGCTGACAGTGTGGATGCTCTATGTTGCCATTGTGTGACATTGCTCACAAGAGGATTAACAATCATGACTTTACTATTATTGAGCGAAGATTCCACCTGGGTCTAATTTTATTTTATTAACGTAGCATTGCAGAGCATCCAGAACTTGCCAAATTCCTGACTGCAGACTTTAATTTTGAAGCCAGTGTTCTGTATGTTCCTTTCATAGAAAGTGGACTTCAAATTTAAAATACTGAATCCAACAATTTGAAACATTCTGCACACTCTGAAATGTTATGTTTATAGAGTAAGATTGGAAAAAGGGTCCAGAGATTCATCAAACCCACTGGCAGAAATATCCCTTCCCACCCATTGCTCCTCCCACATGGTATTCTAACTATATCCCTGCCCCTAATTTAAAAAAAAAGGTTATTTATTTCTTGGCTGTTTGTGGGACATTGCTGTAAGCATTTGTCTACAAACACAGTCACTCCATTTTACAGTAAATCCTGTGAGACGTCCTTACAGTGTGATAAGGTGCTAATCCACATGCAAGTATTATTAGTATTATATTTATCTCCTGGTTCTGGTAAATGAACACTTCTGAATAATGGCACAATCCAGCTTGACTCTGATATCGTGCACTGTTAATTTGACTTACACATGAAGAATGATTACTTGGGTGAGTTACTGGAGATAGTTGGCAGAGCCACATCACAACACAAACCATCACCCTCAGAAGAGAAGATAAAATAAGAGAATTTATATAGATACAGCTCCACGACACTAACCCACATGAAGGGCTCTATATAAATGCAAGTTGTTGTTGTTCGGTTTAGGGGTGTGCTTGGGGAAAATGAAGGAACTTTATAGAAAAAAGTACCAAACATTTCATGCAAATATCTGATTGTGAGAAATCGAATGGTACACATACTCCTTTCATCTCTGGGATTCCATGTCAAGTGGGCTTGTAAAACTGCTGGATTGCGGTGTGTGTGTTTCTTTGATGTTAAAAAGCACAGAAACCTTGTGGCAAAATTGTCCTTTGAGACTCGGTTAAAAAAAAAGTGTAAATTCTCTAAATTTAATTCAGCTCAAGCTGATTTTGTCTGTAAGAGTTTTATTTGAATTGAGTTTCCGGCCGCCTTCATTCTACTTTTAATTGAAGGTGAGACCACAGCAAAAAGTGCCTAACCTTGACCCTGATTGTGCACTTAGAAGCATGCTCCAGTTTATACTGCACATCCTGGATCACTGGAAAGTGCTTTCTGCTTCACAATTCCAACAGATGAGAAATATAACTGTTTTCATTGGCAAGTGGGTCGGTAACCAGAGATAATTGGCAAAGAATCATGAGGGAAGGTGAGGAGGCATTTTTTTACGCAGTAAGTTGTTATGATCTGGAACACACTGCTGAAAGGGTGGTGGAAGCAGATTGAATAATAACCTTCTAAAGGGAATTGGATATATACTTTAAAAGGGAAAAAAATTGAAGGCTATGTGGCAAGAGTGGGGGAATGGGGCTAATTGGAGAGCTTTTTCAAAGAGCTGGCACAGGCATGATGGGCTGAATGGCCTCCTTCTGTGTTCTCTTCCCTGAGAAGTCCTCCCGATGTGAAAGGCGCTTTACAAATGTAATTTTGTTGTTGTAAGATTCTATGATAAATTCAGCAGGTGCTGAAACAACTTCTGAAACTTCAAAATGAAAGTTTGTTAAGTCTTTACAATTTCTAATATTGGAAAGGAACTTGAATGTCCTTTTGTAATATCAGAAACGTCATCAGTTGTCAGAAGCTGTTCAACATAGTTCTGCTCACACTTTACATCAGTCAATACAAGGGTTACCTATTCCCACTGCTCTAAAAATTGTACTGGTGTCAAACCAATAAGGTCAATACAAGAGCAACAAGAGATACCACAAGAACGGCTGATGTTGGAAATGGAAATGTCACTGTGGGACAGTAGAGGGTGTTCTTCTGAGGTTAGGGTTAAGCCGCAATGGGCAGAGTTGACAGAATTTTATTTTGCATTTGATTTAACCCATTCTGTACTTAACCTATCGCATGCTGAACACTGATGGCTCAGTTAGACAACATGCATTGTTTTGTCCCTGTAGCAGAGCAGTGAGAATCAACTCCGCAAACATTCTCAAACTGGGCTGAGGGTAAGCAGAGCTCTGGACATGCACAATGCTGTGTAAGGGCAAATCTCTGCTAAAATAGCATCCAAGTGTTGTTCAAGTCTTAATGTCAGTGAACAGCTGATCATCGAGTGTCTCTTTACAATTATCTAGGCAACCTTTTGTTTACCTTATTCTCCTGAGCGTTATACTCCAGTCACTATGAAATCCTAAGGGATACAGTTTATCTACTTGCACTCCTACTTGCCCAAACAAACCACCATCTTGGAGCAGGAGTGCACAGTCTGACCAAATTCTTATTCTTCATTTTGATAGCCAGAATATAGAGGTTGTCTCATTGGGAGAGAGGTTAAGGCATGGGTGATTGGAGACCCGATTGTGATGACTGATAGAGGTGTCTTGGTCACATTTATATTTTTATATTTTTGGGGGGATTAGCCGGGTGTTTCACACATGGAGAAACCCATCAGTAAATGCTCAAGAGTATCGAAACCAAACTGAGAATTCTATTTTCATCCAAACCAAAGACATAACATGCCGACCTGATGCCTGCCTTTGTAGTTGCAGCAAAAACTGCAGCAAAGTAAACTTATGGAACAGGCTCCCGAGGGAGACAGTGGAAGCAGACAATGTTGTTTGTTTCGAGAACAAATTAGATAGATTTCTGCTAGAAAATAATATCTCAGGATACAGCATATAGTTTGGGATTCGACATGTCAAGCGACTGCCAGGATGGTAGAAGGCGAACTAGATGGACCTCTTATGTTCTTAAGTCTCAGCAAGGTGACAAAACACAGATGGAGGAAGTGTGGGTGGTTTTGTGAATGTTTATAGACTAAAGCTCATTTCTGTAAGAAATACGGTTCTGGTACCAAGGAAAAAAAGACATGTTACAAATAAGTGAGAGTCGAAACTCTGCTCCAAAGACTGTTAGTATAACCTTCATCTTTACTTCAGTGCATCAAACAAAACAGGTGTTAGTGTACGAACATCTCAGATTTATCAAATATATTTTGCAAGGGAGGATAGGTTTGAAAATAATATGTCAATTGTTTGAATGTAACAGGTTTTCATATTATTTTAACCCTTGAACCAGTACAGCATTATTTCAACACTGACAGAAACCTGACAGGCATAACATGGTATTTTATATTGATTATTCAGTATAGTATCCATGTGAATCAAGAAATCAGGGTTCAAAACTATTTTCATCTTTGCCGTTACATAAAACACATTGAAGTGAATTTTGATACATTTATTTACAGCCTCGGATCCAATAAATCCCCAATAACCACTAACACTAAAGTGTTTGTGTTGACAGTTTGACAGGGAAACATTATGTATTATTTACCAGCCTTATCGCCAACGAAACAAACGTATCACCCTTTTTCAGTCATTTGGTGGTAATCAAGCAAATTATACTTTGATCCAATTGCCAGATCGCATAGAATATTTATTGGTACTTTGATATCATTATCACAAAGCTTTTGATCAGATTTGAAACGTTTAGGTCATATGGAAATGTTAAATAGATGTAATCTTTCATCTCCATCTATTGGGTAAAGTGGTGAATTTTCAGTTTAGTCTAGACTTTATGTCTATACAGAACCCTCGCTGCATTAACTCGCAGCAACTCTAAACGGTGCAACACAGTTTGGAGCAATTCGTGTATAGAGTAACAAATGGTCCTCGTTTAACGCAAAGCATTGAGTTACCTTACAATCAAGTTAAGTCACTAATAATATTACATACATTAATTGCACTATTTTGCATTTTATTTTTTATTTGTTTAAATATTGTCTGGACTTTTAGGTGAATCCTATTCCTATCGTTTTGTATAGATTTTCTCTCATTCTAAGGATTATTTTTAAAAAAATTTGATTAGTGTAACATGATCCATATTATGTAACGTAGCTCCGGGCAATGTAAGTTCCTGCGTTGTGCAACACAGAAAGACATGTGAATTGACATTGTTGTCTAGAGGATTAATGTGGGCATAAAGGATGGACTATTTCCTAGATGCAACCACAAATAGGATTTCACAGCTTTGGGTGCATTTTGCATTTGCATCTTGTCCAAGTTACCCTTCGAGCAAAACATTTGTTTTACCACGTGTTCCAGCTTCCAATGATGCCAGCAAAATTAAACCGTGTTCTGCGTCTTTCTAATGGGAAGCATCTTTTTATTTTATCTTTTAAAAAATGAATGGGTCACCAAATGATAATGATGTCCCTAATGAATTGCATTGGTGTTTCTCTGCTCCCTCCACATTGCAGCGAGAACGAAATTTCTGGAGATTAACAACAACAACAACAAGATTCCATTTATAAAGCGCCTTTCACATCAGGAGGACGTCCCAAGGCGCTGCACAGTTGGGTCAGGACCCGAGCAGGGGGAAATGGTTAGGGTAAGGGAAGGGAAGGGAGGGAGCGAGGAGGGGGGAAATGGTCAGGGTGAGGGGAGGGAAGGGAGGGAGCGAGGAGGGGGAAGAGAGTCGAGAGGGGAGCTGAAGGCTCGGTCAAAGAGAAAGGTTTTGAGACCGGCCTTGAAGGAGGAGAGGGAGGAAGCAAGATAATAAAGATTAAAGATAATAATAGTCCTTAGAAGTGGCAATGTATATATATATATATATTTAAAAATAGGCGTTTGTCTTTTTCCCCCCAATGCCCATCGAACGGCCTGATCAACGAAGACAGACCTTGCATTATGGTTTATCGCTGATACTTCCTTCTGTCTTAATCACCCTCACATGCTCTGCCTTTTCATGTCAGATTAATGCGAAGGCAGCTATCTGGTCAGGAAATAACATATTTTCAACGCTGGTGTGGCCCAAACCTTTGAAATCTAGTGGCAGAGCCAGGACTGACTGAAAGCCATGCTCACTCACTGAGATTCTGTTGTGTTAAAGTGACAGTGTGTTATTTCCAAGTGAAATGGTTGCAGTGAAACATACTGCGTTCGGTACTTGGAAACACGGGAAATACTAGCAGATCTTGCTTGGGAAAAGCTATTTGAACGAATGGATCGTAAGTTTAAAGCTCCAGGTTCTGATGTTAAACTCCAGGCCACTAACACTTTTCTGATCTCATCCCTCTAATCGATCATGATACATTTCTGGTTATATCTGGAACCCAATCAAACTGTTAACGTTGTGCTGGTGTAAAGCAATCTCCCCACCCCCCACCCCCCCACCCATATCTAACTAAGTTTAAGAGTATTTGGTTCTAATCAGGTAGTGGTTGTGAATGTGATATTCACTGGACAGATTCGGATTGTGTGTGGATGCGTAAAGCTGTTAAAAACGCGTTCGAATCGAAACGATCGCCATAAAAAAAAGCAAATTCGACCTACTCTTCCACAGAGGGTCAAGTTCTACCCTCTCCATCCTCCCCAAACAAGTGAACACTTTTCTGCATTAAAACAGAAATGGGAAAGCTGGTCCCACACAGCACCAATCACCAACAACACAACGTGTACCGAATACTTTACAGAAGCTAAAGCCAATGAGCCATTAAAATAAATTAACCTCAGGATCGTGGCAGGATTTTTGAAAATGATTTCCCCCCCCAACTTTAAAGTGTTTAATTGTAAACCCAGTTCATGTTTTTATTAATTTTCACGTGTTGAAACTTGGGATGAGATGAGATAAAAAGAACACTGGGGATGCTGACAGATAAATCGAGTCTGCTGTGAAAACAATCCAGTCTTGTGGTTTTCATTTTCTTCCTTAATAGATAATTACATGCATCTTCTTCCTAGACTGCAAGGCAAGAAAGAGGACGAGGGAAGGCATTCAAATAAATAGTTGTATCTGACTTCAGTGGACAATGGTGAACTCTGAGCCAACTTTTCATTGCAGATTAACCTCTCGAGCTGAAAGTCAAATGTGAGTATTGTGGCATGTCCTGTCAGTTATGGCATACTTGACGTCACTGACCCCAGTAAGCAAAAACTCTGTAAAAAAAAAAGTATGTGGTAGAATAGAAGACATAGGTTCACCTTTACTCCAGCTATGGATTCCCAGTTTATTGGTTCAAGGTTCAGATTGGTGTCAGTCAAAAAAAAAGCACTGTTTGACTAATATATTAAAAGTATTGGATGTGTTTTATGGGGGGTTAGTTAAGTTGACAACTTGAATTGTTCCTTTTTTTTGTAACCCCATTTTCTTCAGATAATGTAAACTGCATTAAAGTTCGTTGTCTGTGAAAAACTCTCTGTGGCAACTTAATTTCAAACCAAGTAAAGCGACCCAAAATGTGTTGAGCACAAAGACTCATTAGAAATAGCTGTAGTGGTAGTATTTGTTTTTTTTAACATTGGCAAGGATAAAATCACCACCATTTACTGGCAATTTTGTATTATCATATTGCTTGCAGGTAAAATGTTAAACATGTCCGACAGGGGAGAAATTCCAACTTGGTGTAGATTTAATGCTATTTATTCAACATTTCAGAAGGTCCAGAATTGGACAAACTCCTAAGTACAGTCTTAATTTTGAAGCTGTTTTGTGAGATCTACGGATACGATGACATATGTTTTAGTAACTTAGCTAATGACCTTGTGCGAAGTTTACACACAATAAAGGGAAGATTTCTACACCCAGGATAGCTAGAGTTGCTTTTTCATAACTAGTCCACATGTGCTGGTTCACTGATTCTTACTTAAAATTAGTAATTTGCCATCTGTTTACGAATGCTGTAAAAGTATATGTAGGCAATGCAGCTGTTTTGCAGTGGGAAGTTAACTAAAGCTGCATTCCATTATCTTGGATGATTTATCTTCACAGTGCCAATGAATTAAAAGAAAAACCACAGCTGATAGGGCCTGCTGGAAATTGAAACCAATTTTAGTTGGCATCTGAATAAAAACGTGCTGATTTTGCAACTAGTTTTGATGGAACTGTTGCCTAAAACACAGCTTAGTTAATAGCAGTAGGTTCTCCTTTTTGTATTCTGAGCCTGGTGCTAATAAAACCCTCATTCGTACTCGGGAATATCAAAAGACTTTAGTCATGCCACAGTGAAAATAGTACTTGATTTTTGCAAACGGGTATGATTTCTGTGAACTAGCACGATCATTCTCCAAGAAAGAAAAGTTCTTCCCTTTTAAATGTTTTTTTTCCTCTTCCATTTTCTTAGGTCTTCTACTCTATCTAACCCATATCACTGCTGACCAAGAGATGGAGATAGATTATTTTTTTGCCACTTTCTAACTGGCTGTTGGTAGATGTGAGCCTCTGACTGTTTTTTGTTCCCTTCCCTCTTGCTAATTTGACTCCAAATTGACTCTAGTGTTATTGGAAACTTACTACCACCACCTCCTTGCACACACCGGTTCTGTGTCATTTAGGCAACTCTGGCAACCTTTTCAACCACTTGTAGGCAGCAAATGTTAAGGTATGCAAAGATATAGTGCTAAATATTGTTTGTGATATCTAGCATTGGATCAAAATAACATGAGCTAGAATTAAAAGAGAACACTTGTTAGCCAGTGCAATGATGCCAATCATCTGCACATCATGCTGTCGTTTGGAAAGAAACGTTCATCAAACTTGTAATCCAAATTGATATTATAATAATAATAATAACAATAATCCTTGCATTTGATATAGCGCTTTTCACGTCGGGAGGATGTCCCAAAGCGCTTCACAGAACACACTGTAAAGTGAATGGACTGTATATTTGTGGGCAAACGCGGCAGCCAATTGCGCACAGCAATGTCCCACAAACAGTCATGGATTGAAAATGACCAATTTATTATTGTTTTTGGAGGGATTATTATTAGCTCTGTGTGGAGTAAGGAAACTTGCCCAAGGTTTCGCCCTCTGCCTGGGATTGAACTCAGGTCTCTCACTTGCAAAGCGAGTGCTCTAACCACTGAGCTACAGGACTCCAAATATTCTCGTGGTGCAAAATATAATACCAATTAGTGTGCACTGTGGCAGGCAAGTCATATAACTGATAAAGAATAATGGGTAGAATTCTGGCAAGAACTCATTGAGGGATTCAGATGATATAAGCCATAAGAGTAAAACTCTTGATCCTAAAATGATACTATTTTCATTTATAATTACTACCATTCATTATTATTTTGTTATATTACATGATTTGTTGTGTTGCGGTGCTGCGAGATAGGCAAGAGAATATTTGTGCTTTTGCTGCTTTATCAAAAGTGTCTCCCGAACTCTCTGTGGTATGTGAAATCATTTTAAAATACCTGGAACGTTTACTGCAGTTACTGGTTCAGCATAATAATAGCATCTGGATAAAAAAGTATTTTTTTTAAAAAAAGAATCAAACTGATTTAAACTGATTTAATATTTTAATGCTATCTGCATAAAGACTGCAGCTGTTTACTCGAAGGGAAACAACCTTACCATACGTCTATAACAGATATTCATGATTTGTGTCTGTTTATGTTGGTTTTGATGAATACTGTTTGTAAGTTTCACATCTTGTCTATTTTATTGTGATGCAGCATTTATAATAATTTCAAAAATACTTTCAAGATCTTCAAATAGGAACAGTTGAATTTGTTTTAGGATTTTGCTCCATTTCATTATGTCTTCAAATGAAAAAGAATCCTCTTTGTTATGTCAAATAAAAGTTCTTAAATTAAAAGAAAGAAAATATAAGCCAGAGACAAGCTACAAGATCATAGGTCATGGGCATTATTTGTGTTTCAATTGAAACCTCCAATGACTATTTTTCCCTTTCTATAGTTAATGATTTAATGTCTTGTATTTCTTTAACTCATTGAACACCGAATGATCTTCATAGCTTTCAAAATACACCTGGTTTCTATAACACTATATTTGCCAAACAAATATTTGAAATATGGAACATCGGTGAGGTATACCTTAAAACCATGGAACATGTCTGAAATCAGATCATTGTAATTTTGTGATTGTCTATTGTATAAAAGTGTAAAGACTTTGAGTGCAAATTACATATTACATTAAGAGTGTCAATGATCTATTCCTTAAATAGAGGTTAGAAACATAGCTCTGTCTGTTCATCCTAAATATCAAAAATTACTATTTGTGTTACTGTTATTTTCTCTGATGAGTTGTGAAATATTTTGGTGCTGGGTTAATTTCTTTTTCCTTGTTGTCAATTGGTGTTTCACTCATTGTTAACAAAGACCTTCTCTAAAGTAGCCTTGTTCATTTTCTGGGGTTTAAGTGTGTGCGTGTGTGTGTGAAATATTTGCGTTTATTCTTCATTGATAGAAACTTGTAATCTTTTCTTTGCTCAGTTTCCATTTGTTCAGTGTGCGCTAGCATTGATTTTAACAAGTGTTTCTATTAAGATGAAACAACTTATCATATTGAAGAGAAACCTGAGCAGCTTAATGTTTTTCATAGCAATGGTTGATGCCTAAGAATAATTTATGACAGCTGTTTAATTTTATTTCAAATTTACAAAATGTTTCTAATCCCGCGGGCCAACTTTCAAACCAAGAGCTATAATTCTATTTAAAAATACCAAACAGAGAATTTAATATCATAAAGAATCCTGTGTAAGATCTGTTGTTTTTTAAGCTGTAAATCCTTATGGTAATGAATATGATTATAGTTCTGGATTTACAATCATTAGATAGGGTTGACAAAATGCCAACTTGAATCAATGAATCAAGAAGCTAATGTAGATATTGATGCACCATATTAAGCACAACGTTAAACAGGTTGGCGTCATATTTCTGATGACAGTGACTGATAATTCCTTTCACCTACTGCTAATATTAAACTGACTTCACAAGCCGAGATCAGAAGTACAAATTGTTGTGGTTAGATAATAAATGTACTCCGTAATGTTGTAATGTTCTAACTCCTCCCTCCATAGGCTGCAGATCATCTAGAACTCTGCAGCCTGTGCCCTCTCCCACACCAAGCTCTATCCTCGCCCGACTCCACTGGCTTCCTATCACAAAGAGGATACAGTTCAAGATCCTGGTTCTCATCTTCAAAGCCCTCCATGGTCTTGCTCCCCCCTTCACCCCTGCCCTCCACACTCCCTGATCCCGACCCCCAGCTCGCGTCCGAAACTCTGACTGTCCAGCACCTTGTGACGTCATCCCAATGTGAAAGGAGCTATGCAAATGTAATTTTGTTTTTGTTCTAATGTGGCTACTTATTCAGACAATGGAACATTTCTGAAACCTTTCAGATTTCAGAAAGGGTGAAGTTTATGGTTGGGGTTACTATTTTATAATTGATATTGCAATAATATTAGTTGCAGCAAATCTTAGATGAGTCCCTGTCATTGCTATGTACTAAGCTTTGTTCAGACAGTAATTGGATGGTATTACAATTAATTATATACTGGTACTGCACAATCATATGAGGCGGGGGAAGAGAAGAATTACACCATAAGTACTCAAAGCACCATGAGACTCTATTTCAGTCGCTCATCAGATCTGTTGTATCGCAGTAGACATTGTATTGAAAACAATCTTCTGCTTATGTCAAAGATCACAGAGTGCTTATGACCACCAGCAGGACTTCCTGGGATCCGCTTTGCAAACCAATGCCACTATTACGAATTCTCAATGAAATTGTATTTTTGTCATGATACTTAGTTGATCATTACGGACTCTATGTCTGCTGTGAATTCAGGAATGCTTACACATCTCTGTAGTTTGAAGATTTGCATGCATTGCCAAGAGCAAGAAAAGACCTTAGTATTGAGTGATGCAGGTCATTTTGTTAGAATTCATAATGTTAATTAAATATCTGGTAAGTGATGGCATTAACTATTGGGTTATTCTCAGATTTACAAAGCTATTGTATAGGAATTCCGGATCACATGAAGTCTGGCTTCACTGTTTAGTTGCATTAGTGTATTTTAAAAATGTCAATTTTGCATATTTTAATATTCTATGCAAGGAAATAAATAATCTGGCTTCTCATTGCAAATGATTCATTTTTACTGGCCTAGCAACCAGCAGATCAAAGGTCTTAGTAACATTTTGCTTATATTTAAATATTTGTTGTGGTCACTCACTTATATGAGTTCAAACTATTTTCAGGCTTGCTTCCATGAGAACTCTGAAGCTTGGTGAAGCAATAGGGGTTTTAAATGTTATATTGTTAGGAGTCAGATTTGTAGACACAGCCCTGATGGTCCAGTTGGTAGAGTGGATAGAGCAGCAGCTTATGGATCAGGAACTCACTTGTTCAAATCTAGGTCCATTCTGAATTTTCCGCATGAATTGGCCTCGGTCTTTCCAGGGTTAGGGAGGGGAAAGCCAACCAGATTCCTGCTCCCAGTTCTTCTTAAGCACATTCTGCTGGCTGGTTGCATATGTGGCAACTGAGTGAGGAGAGTTCAGGCTTGTGTATACTCATTAACTATTGGGAATACTGGCCACTTAGGAGGGATCTCTAAGAGCAACAGACACCCACGGAACTGCTCCCCGGCAATGACAAGGAATAGAGGCATAACTAACGGGAGAAAGTTAGAAAAGTATATATTCTTTTAAAAAAGACGCAAATTTGCTTACAGAAGTTAAAAAACAGGCAGTTAAAGACAGGAATACGTGTTTGAGATCCAGAAGTCTTCATAGGCAGTAAAACTTCCATCCCATGGCTTATGACATCATTCAAACCCTTCAATTGTGCTTCAATCTTTTTGCCACATCTGTGGTCAATCCAGAGTTGAATAATAAGAGTTGGATAACATGTCGACTCAGCATTAACTCTAACCAATGAAATAAACCCACTAACACAAGCCAACTCAACAGCACATTTCGAAAATATTACAATAGGATTTTTGCTTCTTTTTTTAAAGAATGCTGCAGTGTTATGATTTGTTGGGGCTATTGAATTGGACATATGGTCATGATAAATAGAGGTTCATCTCCTTCCACCTTCAATTTTTTCTCCCTCTCTCTTGAAGATGCTGATTCACGTTGCGGTGCAGTTTCACAAATGCTGTCTGTCCTTTGGGATCATTACCCAATTGACCATTTGTTTGATTCCAGACCTTTAAGTTGCTCTTAATGCTGTTTCATGGCTCTTGGGGCAGAAATGTTAAGAAGTAGGCATTTACCACCAGGAAGGAAAGAAAATGAATCTGTGCCCATCTTGGATCATTCTCACATTGCTGTAATGTCTGGTGATCGCTTTGAGTAGCACTGTCAGCAGCTTCAAAAGTTTCTTGTCTCCCAAGATCATTGGGGAATAGTAACCTATATATATATATATAGTGTCCTAGAAAAGGAAGACAATTAATATCTTACAAAATGCCATATTTAATTTCCTCTATAAATAGGTAATTTAAACAAAATACTGTACTTTGGTTCTGATAGGGATTTAAAGGTTGTATTTGTGGAAGCACTGTACAAACAAATTATAATTTTGTCGATCATGGGACAATTGTACAGAGCTCTCTTTTAGCTCTACGTTATTTTTTATACTTTCCAATTTTTTTTTACTGTGTAATGGTGTAACATTTCCAATAAAGACAATTTGGGTCAGTTTTTATGTTGAAAAAAAATCCTTTTGTGCTGAATGACAAAAAAGGCCATTGGACAACTTGCAGCATAGACCAGATACAAGACTGCATGTAATACAAAGGGAAGTTCCTACTTTTTCTCAACACTGGTGACTGTGTATGTGCATAGATTAACTTAACACTGTAACTCTTGTTCATCTTCACAAGTGATACCAAACATGTGGATACACAAACTCCTGCAAAAGCGGAAACTCAGTATTTAAAGGGTCAATCAAGTTGAAGACCATACCAGAAAGGGGAAACTAGTGGAAACATTTTGGAAAGAGATCTTTGATGAACATGTAATCAGACACAGACTGATGAGGCTTCAGGCAATGTTTAAAAACAAGGACAGTTCATTTCTAGTTCAGAAGGCCACCGAACAATAGCAGCCCTTACAACAGAAAAAAAACACTGACCCCTTCCTTCACATTCAGGAGAGAAAATGCTCAACAAAAAAAAAACTGAGGCTCACCAGAGAAAACTGTTCACAAGGGAAGTCTCTGAGTGCATCAAGAAGGGTCCAGCAAAGATTATGACTTTGGCAGCAGTATTTAATTTCCAGATAAGAAGCATTTCCTGCTCCAGCTTAGAGAAGGTGCCCAAAAATATTGGAGTCCCACATACATGTCAAACATTCATCCAAACACATTTTGTTCATATCAGTTTTTGATATAAATATCATCATTATGTCCAAATTGGAATACTTTGGACATACACATCTGTAAAAAATGTTCTGCCAAGATCTAATAAACTAAACAGAGGAACAGATTTGATGGGCTGAATGGCCCTTTCCTGTCCCTGTTTTCGTTGGATCCTATATTCCTGTCTCCTGTGTTAACTCATTTCGATATGTTGAAATTCCACAATTTCTGAATACTATGTTGGTTTTAGTTTTATATTCAAGATCCAGATGAATATTCAAGCTGGCGGTAGAATGACACTAATAGGCAATAAGACAATTTCTTTTTTTCATGTGTTCTGTGTTATAGTAATCTGAGAATTGTATAGTACAGTGGAAATTTATCTTTGTTTTGAGCACCAGGTGTCTGACACATACAGAAACCTATCACCATGCTTACGTGTATCCAAACCAGGATACACATATGTACTCCAACCACACATGAACATTTCCCTCTTCTGCAATGAAATGTGCACTCGCTTCCTATAAGGACCCACCCTACTTGCTTAATTCTGGAGAGTATCGTTGAAAATTGCAGGAAGAAAGTCCATTTGATGTTAATTTTTCCTCTACTATGTCTTTAAAATTTGCCACTTTTTGTTTTAGAACCACAAGGCACTTCTACCAAAACCACCACCCAACCCTTCTACCACAGCTTTAAAAGGAATTTTGAAGCCAATTGACTTACAACAATCCATTAAATTGTGATTGTCTCACTTTCCCATCTCAGTGATCAAGTGTGAAACCTGTGCACTACCAGAACATAGAATTATGCATTTAATGTAACACAGATAAACAAAAACATTCTCACCACAGAATTATTCAGCACTAGACCCCCAAAATGAAATAAACATAAGCCCTATTATATTTGTTATATTTTTTGGCGGGTTTTTGCTCAATGGTTAAATCAGAATTAACGGATCTAAATTCTTAACTCTATCTGTCCACAAAGAGATCATTTTTGTGGATTTGAGCATATTTCCAGCTGTAACCAACATAAATGACACAAATGAATTAAACACTGAAATATGCGTGAAAATTGACAACCCTCAATTCTATCCTTGGAGTCAAATGTTTATCATCGTTCTGGTGAGACCACACCAATTGAATTAAGTATCAACTTACAGAACTCTCGAGTACAATGTAGGATAGAATTGCCACAGCTATCTGCAGTAGCAGCCGACAGAGGCAATTAGTACTGAACATGTGTATTTTTCAAACGTCTATTCTTCCTCAACTACCTGTTTTATTTTAAGCCGTTCTGGTGTAATTGACAATAGCATAAGTTGAATGTTGTCAGTGGATGATGTTAAGCATGGTGAAAACTTCACCGAAATCATGCAAGTTATGAAGTTTTTTGAGAACATTGCACAGCCCCCTGGGACTGTTGTGCTTGTGCTTGAGATTCCTACCTTTCTAAAATTAACTCCAAGCTATTCAAATCCCAGTGAAAAATTTGGAAAACACATTATTGTTGTACGTTCCCAAGAAACGTTATACTTGAATCAGCATTTCTATAAATTGCAGACCAAAAGAGCCAATTTGAAAATCTCTGAACCACAGTTCATCTGTTCATTTACTCAGTGATTCGATCTAAACAATAGCTACACAAAATACCGAATCAAACCGGGAATTCGACATAAATTGTTTTAAATGGGCAAGAAATTCTGCTGTGTGTTAATGGGAGTTGGCAATGCATTTGCTCTATTTCTACCTGAACCTCAGAAACTAGATAATCATAGAGCATTTAATATTTGGAGCAGGATTTCATATTTAAATGTTTTGATTGGAATAGTAATTCTGTGATGTAGGAATGAATAGGAAGTGGTTTGAATCATTGGAATTTTATACAGGGATCAGAATTATGTTTGGATCAGTTATTAGTTTTATCTGGATCTGGTTGTGTAAGCAAGGAGAGCAAAGGTCATTGCTCACTTCAATTAAGTACTTGACCACAGAGTTCGTAGAAAGGTGAGCATTTATGTAAGTTCCTCTTTCGAAGTTTTACCAGCTAATGCCCAGTTTACACTCCTGGAAGTGATTTGTGATCCCTAAGCAGCAGTTGAGGGATTTGGAGTGAGAAGCGTGAGTTGTATTTCCCACTCTGAAATCTCGTTTGCCAGGGGTTGAGACATGCACAACAAAACGGTCAATTTTTATAATGTTTTTAGTACGTTGTGAAAGAGTCAGGTGTGTGCCTGTTCAGTATCACTGAAATGGTTGCTCCACATTTCCTGGGGGAGCCACCCAACTCTAGTTTCTAGGTGTAACAAGAATCCAAGCACTTAAGACTCTAAATTAGGAGATGACAATTACAGAACTGATAAAATAGACAACGGAGAAAAGCAGAATCAGCTTTTTTTATTTCCCTCTTGTAACTAGGTAGCCAGGTGCAGGAACGTTACAATCACTTCACTCTACGGTAAATGCTGTGAAGCTCTTTGAGATGTTTCAACGACGCGATGGGGCACTATGTCAAATGCAAAGAATATTATTATCATTGTAGTTTCAAAATATCACAGAAATTTACAGTGCAGAAGGAGGTTATTTGGCTCATTGTAGCTCTGCCAGACCTTTGACACTTTCCAATTTTATCACATCTTGGTAATGTACCACGAGCAATGCTTAGTAACTACTCTTTTTCTGCCGAACATGAGGTTAGTTACAAAGGGGTTCATTCCTTCTCTTTGAGCGCCACTATGCTCAGAAATCAAGGCTCTCTGAAACAGCTACCCATATAGTCCTACTTCCGCTAACCCACATGATGTCTGGTGCAGAACTAGATGACATCAAAGCACGGTTCAACATAATGCACTTCTGATTAATGGATGGATCCAACGTAAGAGTTCCCATTTTAAATATGCTCTTTTGATTTCTGACTAATCAAACCAAATCTCTGTATACCTGCAGGTGTGGTAAACGAAGAATGAAAGCAGAGAGCAAAGGTAGAAGGACAAAAGGAACGGAAGACAGAAAAGTTTGAAAACAACAAAAAGATTAGAAATTGAGTATCAGGTTTATGCTCAGTGTGTAAAATATTCTGACTACCTTCTCCCCTCTCTCGCCCCGAAGGAAAGGGCAACATTGCAATTTTTATTTCTCCTAAAATCACCAAATTTGGCATTTGTGAACTTTAACCCATTTGCACAATAATTCCTATAATACGAGGGCTGGCAACAGCACTTTAAAATGAGGTGCAGAGAATTTCACAATACTCTGTTCAATGTAAAAAGCCCATGAGTTCTGAGCGTGCCAGTAATCAAAGAAAAAGACAGAACCCCTTTTTAACCAGCCACACAATCTGGGAGAGAGAGAAAAAAAGGAGTTTTTAAGCGTTTCTCATGGTATATTTTCAAGAATGTGACAAATGTGGAAAATGTCAAGAGTTTTGTGAGGAGATTGGAAATGATGAGCTATTGAGAGGGACAGCACTGTCATTATATAGTGGAAATTGTTTTCACATGAACAGATTAGTCTGCGTCAGCTGCTTTTTAACCAAATTAGTTTTATCAGAATCACGGAGGATGTACATTTAAGCAACTGTAGAATTTGTACTGGGGATCAACATCCTTTGAATGATCCTTTGTGATCAAGCAGCAGATTTATTTACTTTAAAAGACTATGGATCCATTCTGATGGTCAACACAGATGGCACTTCATGAAATGGGGAAGATTTGGGTTTTTGGCTGCTGCCTTCATGTCATGGCGCACTGTCTCTCAATGACTATTAATATCGAAATGTCATCGGACCACATAGATGTCAGAAGCATTTGATTTTCGCTCACTCACACAGGCGGCTCCATTTTACTCACAATTACGAAATCCGAAGATCTTGTAAATGTGGTGACTGGGAGCAGCTTCAACCCTTCCAACGACGACAACAACTTGTATTTATACAGTGTCCTTCACGCGGTGTAGCGTCTCGGAGCGCTTGAAAGTTATACTCTGTAGCAGAAGAAATTCAGTCTCCAGTAAAGAGTCTTTATTTTAGAAGAAATGTGTTAACTTCTAAAGTGCTAATCCTCATTTTCTATAAAACATGGTTGAGCTGTTCTTTCCCCCCATACTTTTAGCTTTGATCCATCCAACACAGGGAGTCTAATGTGTGGGGTATGCTAATCACGTGACAGGAGGAATTGTGTATTTAACTAGTGATAAAAAGCATTTGTGGTGATCTGCAATTGTGAATAGCCAAGTCCAACTTTGCTCAACGTTCACACACACTCACCTCGATGTCCATACACTCTCACCTCAACGTCAGTCAGGATATCAAACCAGAAATGGAATCACTAGCTGAATTCTTCCATCTTAACCCGGGGCATTTAAGGTTAATTGTAGTTTCCTAATTGCTGCTGTGTCTAAGGAAAGCTAACTCAGCACAGGGACAGAATGCAAACCTGTAACCATTTGGGTCTGAATGGACAAAAATGCACTCTATGCAGTGTTATTTACTCACTGGGCCATTGGTGGAGCTCAAAGACTTTTTTTTTCACGTAACGGCTCGCCGGTCTCATTCAGGAGTGGAATCCATTTCAAAATGTTTCTATTTGTCAAAACAAGCACGGGAAAGAAAGTGACATGAATCCTGAACACTTCTATTGTACCACAGGGCAAACTCCATTTTGCAGTAACAAAAACAACAACAAATTACAGGTAGCGCCTTTCGTGTCAAGAGGACGTCCCAAGGCGCTGGACAGTCAGGGATTTGGACCTGACAGTAACTGTTCTTATTATTATCATCAAAGTCATTGTCTCAGGTATCAATATCATTGCTCTGCCAGCAGATCCCATTAACATGCTCACTCTTAGCACAGCAGCTACAACAATAACAAGCATTCTTGCTTTGCCAGTGGTGCAAAAATCATTAGGTGCCAGACTGAGGCACTCAGGAGATGCTGCACTGGCAGAAGTGAGACTAGCTCTAACTTCACTGCGGTCAAGTCAAGCCTCTTACACTAAACTGATCCCAAGGCAAATCAAATATCTGTTCAATGTAAAACCATATGGTGAAAAGACCCACATATTTATTTTTGTGTTTCGAAAGAAAAATAAGCAAATAATATCAGTTTACGCAAAATAGATTTTTTTTTGGATGCATAATTAGACAAGTCTGCTGGGATGTTGAATTTATTCCTGGTCCTAACATAAAAGATCTAGTGCAGAATTGTCCCAAAATGAAACCACTCTTATGAAAATATACACGCATGAGAGCCAGTGCAAGCTATTTCATAAAACTTAAAAGGCCATCCAGTGCTTACTGTAACATTATTTTTACAGAACACTAAATAACGCAGCTATAATGTTGGAGGGACCCTGCAGAGATAATGGTTCATTCTGACAGACTAAAGTTTGACATGTGTTGGCTTATTTCTTTGGAGCATATGAGTAAAAGAAAACTGTGGAGCCAAGAGATTTCCGCTGAGAGCTCTGCTCAGTTGGCTGAGTTTTAATTTGTTCCAAGTTCCTAAACTCCAGTCTGGCCAAGGGAATCCCACTCAATGCATGAAACAGGAGGCAATTTGAAGCATCTTATTACGCACCCCCTGACAATCTGAGCAAACATGAAAAGATTTGAAAATAACGCTGAAATTGTTGCTTTGCCTCAGTCCCTTTGAACCCCAGGATTTGCCTCAAACATTCAAGACTTCATCAGTCTAGGATTCTACCCACTGCTTAACATACCAGCAGCTAACTTTATTCCTTTAAGCTCAAAGGTCCACAAGTCATCAACTCTGCTTATGTGCATTTTGTGAGCACTAAGATGTGCTGCTCTGGTGTGTTGAACTTTTAGCTCGAGGTCTGATTGTTGTGGTTAAGGAATTATTCATTCCATTTGAAAATGATAGGATTCTCATTGCTTTTTTCCATTAGTCTCCAGAATATGCTTTCTGTCTACCAACATTTAAACCAAGCAGAGAAAAAATACAGTAGATATCAAATAGCCTTAGGAGGGAGGGGTGGCGGCGGAGGTTGGGGCGGAGAAGCAAAACTTCCTAAAATCTGTATATGGGATGTGAAAAATGGATCAGATTAATAATAATGATCCTTGCATTTGATAAAGCATTTTAAGAGTGTGTAATGTGGATATCAATTTTCTTTCTGGTCTGATTTATTTGATGATCTCACATAACCGCGGCACTAAACCAAAAGCATTCCGTAACACAAAGCTGGTAAAATAATTTTTCATAAATGATGGATCCCTATCCCCATATCTATCCACGAAGGAATTATTTTAAACCTGAGTGTGTGCTTGGTAGATTTGGTGGTGAAATAATACTGAACTGGGTGATGAATTTATGGTGAAAAGCAGTGTGTCTATGATTGTCCTTTTTTAAACATGTATGTGGTAATAAAGTTTACTAATTTAAAAAAAAGAAAGCTTGATGACTATTCTTAGCCTCCTGCATGAAAGAATAAGATACTTTTCCCCCAAGGACCAAGTGGATTACATTCCCCCTCAATGAACTTCTGGGATAAATATCATCTGATCTTTGAACCCTAGAATGGGTTTCCAGCTCATGATACGATCTAACTAAGTTTGTTTTAAAATGGACTGGGCAGGTCTAGAGTTACTCTGCATGGCCTGACTTTTCTACATTAGACTCACAGTCTAAAACATGTTGTCACGAGTCTGACCTGTGACCCTTCATCTCCAGATCAAAGATTGCTGGCTTTACAGAAATACAAAATATAATTCAGAGAATAGCAAACAAGCACAAGTATCGTGACAGGGTAATCATTTGCCAATTGAACCTGAAATTTAGTATGATTTAGTGCGATGTTAGAACAGATACTTTACCATGTACTTCACTCTGTTTACATGAATATTTGAAGAGCAGTCTTTAGATGATTTACTTTTAGAAATGTTGGCATTCCAGAACACAGTGGCTAACATATACTGTGTTTAGATGACCTGCCTGGACCTGCTTTGGCTTAGAACTGGGTCCTGGATGGTCAAAATAAAAACCTCTCTCTGTTCAAGAGTCTGCTGGAAGTAGACTAGAAAAACAGCAGAAGTCTGCTATGCCTTGATAAATAACTTTTTGTCAACAAAGGGCTCAGTGTTCACTATCTGCGCTGGCACGCAAAGACATCCAAGTGAAGGTGTCAGAATGTAATTTCTCAACCTAATAGTTTGGAAAGGGGTTACTGATCTGGGTTACTGATCTTCTGGAAGTGAACCCAGATTAGTGTCTTCTTGTACCTGTAATTGCTATCTGAACATTGTCAATCTGGCTTCAAAGTATTCCCCAAATAGAATACACTACAACTCCTCCCTCCCTGCCCATGGTAATCTGAATTAGTTGCTAAGTTTGAATGTTTACTGCTTAACCTTCTACCCAGGTTTCCCCCCTCCCCCCAGTATTACGATCTGACAATCAGTCTGTTGAGGGGGTTCATCAGCTTTCAGTCACCACAGCTGAGAAGGGCTTCACCACGGGGAGGAAAATCTAACCAAGCAATTTGATGGAAAGGTTGAGGTTACGAATGGTTCAATGGATTGAGATAACAACACACTGACCCGAGGGTAAAATTGTAAATAGCTTGATCTAAATTTCAACAAATTTATCTGACAACAAAAGTGCACTTCACTTTCAGATATAGATATAGAAATATATCTTAATGCAGGCAATCCTAAAATCATTCAAACATTAAACTTTCTGAAAAAGAGAGAAAAGTAAGCATGCAAAATTTATGGAGGACTATATTACATTTTCAGTCATGCACATCTCCTTGAAACAAATGGTTTGAGGTGTGATTGACTTGCGTACGTGGCAATGCATTCAGCTCACTATTACCCCTGAACCCTAAGAACATTGATCAGAATCTCATGTGACAATTTACCAGTGATACTTGGTTAAGTCAGCAATCAAAACAAGCATTCAGTAATTGGATTATGCAGCTTAACCAGCCTGAAATCAGGCCCTTGATCTCTAACAGCTATTAGTGATACTGACACCTTAATGCCCCTTTTGTAGTTAGCAATCCGGAGTTGAGAAATGTGAAGACAGAGCTGCATTTTGGGGGTCTGGGCTCTAGAGTTGTTTTATAAGAACATAAGAATTTGCTGGTGAAAGAAGACCAAGATCCATCCAGTACACCTTCCACCATTCTGGCAGTCACTTGACATGTCGTGTCCCACACAATATATCATATCCCAAGATATTATTTCTGAACAGAAATCTATCTTATTTGTTCTGGTTTCTTCAAAGGCTTTTGAACCAGTCATTCCAACAGCGATGCCAATGATCAGCTGTTTGCCCTCCACAAGGGTGGCTTTCACCACACGCCTCAGCAGGAAGAGCTCACACAACTCCATATTGTGACTTGTCAGTTCTGGAGTTGGCGTAAACGGCTGTTACACAAAACCAAATGCCTCCAGAGGCAAACTAGCAATGTGCAAGCCGCTTAAATTTATTTGAAATAGCGAGGAAAATGTTGCAATGTTTCAAAGAGTTAATTCTAACACATATGTGCTAATAAATACACAGCAATCAACTTATACTATTTAACACAGTGAATGGTCCCTGGATATGCTAAAGGCAGACCCCCCCCATCGACACCCTTTTCAATGGACACATCTGAGAGGTCATCAGCCAATGTACATTGAGCATCCAGTTTGCAGACTACTGCATTGGAATTCTGCTTAGTCGGATACTAACTAGAAACAAATCAAGAATAAAGCCTGTGTCCCTAAGGTTCTTTTTAAACATAATGAGCTATCGTTTTAAAAACATAACTGTTAGTACATTTATATTTGAAAGACACCAGGGCTACCACACTAATGATTACATTTAGCTCTAAAGACAGAGAGTCTGATTAAGGGCTTTAGGAAGAATGCACCAAGAAGGATAGCATTACAAACTGAAAGAAAAAAATTCTGATTTTAATTATCATCATCAACAAAAATTCTGCGCAGCCTTTTATTACTTAGACATAGCGCTTACAGAAACATTACCAAACTAATTAATGGCACATGGATAAAAGGCACAAGTATAATACAAAAAGACAGGGATAGAACGTCTGTGCCTAAACAGATGCATTGTACATACTGAAAGTTTATCCAAAACATTGATCAAGAATTCTGGATATTACATATTCGTTGACAATATTTCATATCACAGCCTGGCAATCGCATCATATGAATTTTCAATTACGACAAGTGTTAATTAAATTGTTGCACATTGCAATATTCACCCCCAATAGAACAAAAGATTTTGTAATGAATAAAAGATGAGAGTCAAGATGGACGCACAAGTTAGTTGCAGAGTTAACTGGTGTTACTAATCAGAACAGCTAGAAAATCAACAAATGAGGAGTAATAACAAATGCTTAGGAGATAATCAAGGCCTGGAGATACTCAGCCTGACACCCTGAGGCAGACAAATTAATGTTAATTCCCATTTATATTAAGCTCCATTTATATTGCAATGCTGCCCTGCGGAGGAACCCTGCCTTTGGCAGCAAGGCTCTTGTCTCTGGAGCCAGTTACCACTAAATTCTAAAATGGATCAACATCCCCATCTCCAGTGTCAACAGTAAAGTAAATGGTTCGCCTTGCTGTTTCCAAGAGCGCTGGCTGGCATTGTGTACTGGAGGGAAGGGGTGAGGCGGACATCTTTTAAGAACTACAGAAAACCGACTACAAAGTGAAGCCTGAATTCAGTAATTGGCCGAATTCCCGATGCTCTAAAGCACCAGATAAATAGAGTACATCTAGACCCAGGTGAAATTTCTTCCCCCAATGGTGTAGAAATTCTAAAGATTGTTCTGTGAGGTGGAGTTGTATGACTCGCCTTTGAGTGGTGATTGCAGTGGAGGTTTGCTCCTTAGTTTTATGACTGCACGTGACTTCAATGTGATAGTCACAAAGGTGGTGAGGTGTACCAAGTAGCAAACTGTAAGACAGACTCCAATATGTAGTGATACAATTTGGTACACGAAATACACACAGTCACTCCATTTAGAATGTGAAACGTTTTGAGCGCGACCTCCTGAAGTGAAAGGCGCTATACCAAATGTAATGATCACTGTTATTTATGACAGATTCCTCCAAAAGTAATCCAGATGAATCATTTTGCAAGAAAATAACTTGAAATACTGTATGTCAACTTTTTTTTCACAATATCTGACTAGAATTGAAGGCTTTTTTTGCCCATTAATTGATTCGTCCATTTGTTTGCTTGTTTCCCCAGCCAATTTTTCTGCATAATTTCACCCATCACCTTGTTGGGGGGTACAGATCTATGTTTCCTACCAAGTAAAAGCTCTGTATTGAAAGTTTTGGGGTACTTTAATACTTTAAGTATTGAGATGTGGGATGTGATCACAAAAGAGACATCATTTTGAAAAGTTCATCATTTTGAAATAATATTTCGAGTTGTCATAATAACAAATAATAATAACCCTTGTATTTGATGTAGCATCTTAGCACATCTTCGAGATGTCTCAAAGTGTTTCACAGGAATATATTGTAAAGTGAATTGAATGTGTGTTTTGTTTTCTTGCTATGGGATAGAGTGGCTGATAATTAAGGCCAGAGACTAGTTTGAGCCCATTTCTGCTTCACCCATGGCTTCTTGGGAGACCTGTGCTGCTCTGTGTTTCCGGTCTTCCAGTCGGACCCGCTGTCCGTAGCCCGTGGGATGTTACCACAGCTGGGTTTCAGCACGCTTCCCCTTCCTTTTGACCAGTGAGAGAAAAGAAGTGAACACTATAAAGAGGAAGCCTCATTCAGCCACAGAACAAGTGAAAGAAGTGGTTGGTTAAAACACCAGAGTTTTAATAGAACTATTTGTCTCTCTTGTTTGTTCCCCCTTTCCTGTGGGGAAGAGCCTGGCCTCTACTTGGCAACTGTTATCACTGCAGTGATTGAAATCAGGAGCTCACCACATGGGGACTTGATAGGTGCAGAGCCGCAGCACATCGCTGTATGGTCGAGGTTACTGGGACATTCCTGAGAGTAGCCTTTGAGCCAGACATTGCATGGGATTGCGGTTTTTGGCAAAAGGTTTACATGCTGCCACAGGATTCCAGTACAGTTCTGCAATGTGGTGGTTGTGAAATTCTCTGTGTGTGTCTCAGTGTCTGTAAATCAGGCCGATAACAGCTGGAAAATAGCATGCGGATGATACTTTTGACAAAGATAGTGTGAAAAAAGTGCCTACTGAGTTCATCGTACAGATTCAGTTGGTCTGAATTTTGGAAACGTGAGAACGTAGGAATGTACAGGCCGGAAAAGACAACTGGGATCCATCTGGCTCATCTCAAAAGTGAAAAAAAATCAACATGTCCTCGTCATTTTCCTCATCTGAATTTCTTTTTATTGGTTGAGATCCTGTTGAAAAGTAAAGTTAAAATAAAAAGCTTGAAATAAAATCACTTTCTTTTTTTAAAAAAAATACTCCCCCCCCCCCCCACCCCCAAAAGAACGTTCACAGTTTCATCGAGAACTAAGACCTATTCAACTGAGAGACAAGGATGAGCGGTGGTCACAATGAGTCTTTCTGTCTCTACGCTGATGTGATTGGAGATGTTTATAACTCTGGTTGTTAAGGGAAATGTTGAGAAAGAACTTCAGGTAGGAAGCGCAAAACCTCCTGGGATGGTGTTGTTGGATTTAACCGCTGTTCGCGCCAACAAGCACACGGCTATGAACCCAAATCATACAGATAAATAAAGGAAATAACATCCGTTGTGCGTTTGAGCCGAGACAGTTGAGTGTCTTTGTTGCCTGTGGGGAGCAGAGAGCAGTGAGCTTGGCTGTGCTGTTCATAGACTTCTTCTTTCGCCCCAGAACAAAATGTTCTGAGTTGCCTTTGTTCACAGTTGGAGCCTTGTCACACAGATTTACTGTACCAAAAATTTGGGGCCCATTAAATTTCGCGCATTTCGTTCATTTTAAACGTCCCGTGAAATCAAACTGACAACAGATTTCCTATTGCTGCTTGCTTCATTTTATGGATGGGGCTGACCGAGTGATTTCGCTTTGGGAATCGGTTTTCCACTGAAGCACTTGCAACACGTGCACCTCAAAGTTGTCCATATTTCTGATTTACTGTAACCTCCAGACAATCATCATGCCTGAATTATCAACTGTGACAGGGATAAAAACAGCAGCGAGGTTATCATTGTGACTAAAGGGGAAACTAGGCAGTGGGTCATCAGTATCTTCCTCATTTCTTTGTCAATTGATGTCATCCCCATAGGAGCTGCAAGCTCGATCAACACAGAGGGAACTCACATGCATGCATGTCAGTACTGTATTGTACATTTACTATTGCTTTTCAATGTTTCTGTTCTCTTGTGACTGTTGACAGGAAAATCCCACCCAATTACTGCAAGTCAACCAGTCTCTAACTTTTGGATACTGATTCCTGTTATCGTTCCTGACTTGTTTAAGCTGTCAACTGCCACTGACTCCTATGGTGTAATACGAAGGCCTTAAGTACAATGACTTTGCAGTGTTATGTGTCCCTAGTATTACCCATTGCACAACAATTCTTGAGGTGACAGTGCTCTCATCTACTCTTCACTATGGGCTTATACTAATGTGGATTGTCTTAGTTCTTAGAAATAGTAAGTTTCTAAGGACAGCACAATTTTTTTAAAAAAGTCTCTGTTCTGATGTATATTACAATTCATGTCATGTGGTCTCGCCACTGAAATTTAAAGAGAAATTAAAGACAGTCAAGCAGTGAAGCATCGTGACTGGTTGATTGATCCTTGCCTTATGTAAGTCACAAAGATAAAACACCCGAATTTGAGCGTAGTTCATGATTTTAAAAACAGCACAAAGGTTTGTAGAGAAGTACGAACACTTGCCAGGTGTATGTGTGGGGTGAGGAAGGAGATGATAGATACTGAAATACAGAATTAATTCCTATGTCTGTTTTCTTTTGTTTTTATGGGTTCTAAAATTCCACAACTGTGCCTCTTAGGTCAGTCGGAAGGGATGTAGTGGCCCTAAATTTGGTTTGGTCTCTAAGCCCTGAACTTTGCATGTACCTTTTTGCAGGAAGACACTGTGACCTGGGTCATTGCAGAGCCAGAGGGCTTTGTGGGATCAGCTTGCACATTTCTATAGAAACTCTTTAATTCTCTGCTACTGGCCTGAACTGCACAACCTACATGCAACAAACCTCCATTAGTAAGACTCCTTTGAAATTTCAGTCTATGTTCAAAGGATAAATCTTACAGAAATGTCAACAATATCTAAATGCCAGAACCCGCAGGCAAAATATTAATCAAAGTGGTTTCTAAATAAATCATAAAGGAAGAAGACTGCAAGCGTATCAGATTTGCAATGTTAATGTGATCATAAGGAAGCATTAGATTAGATAGACAATGGAAACCAAAGTTGAGTTCAAACCATGTTCTGTTGTGCTTTTGTCTGAATTTATCCAATAATTCCAAACTATCACAAAACAAAATACTGAGAACTGTTTAACCCTCAGAAGTCTTTTGAAACCCAGTGTCTTATTACATAATTATTATTGATATATCCATATACATTTTAAAAAGTGTTACTTCTAATTAGTTTACGAACAAACTGTAGATTGTAATGTCATATGTGAAATATTTAAAATATGTATATTGTAGAAATGTAATTACTTCAGAAAACCCTGCGCTAAATAAAGCCCCAGACTAAAGCACCCTGAAATAATTACATCTTTGTAACAGACTAAAGGCAAGATGAAACGTTGAAATAACATGGCAATCTCACAGAACAGAGAAACTCTCTTCCTTGAACGATATATGCATCAATAAAACATATGTATTTTGATAATCCACAAATTGTACCCAGTTTAGATTGTAGACTGCTGAAGATTGAGCAGAGCAACACAGAGAAAACCTTAAAACTCTTAAAGTCTATTTTCCAGAAAACTTTTACTGTGCTCATGAATATGACCAGCACAGACTTTTACGCTGCTTTAGATAGTGGTATCTACTGTACCTTGAAAGCCATGTGCACTGTCAGGGACGAGTAATGTTTCTAGTTTTCTAATATTCTATGCTATGGGGAAGTGAAGTTTCGCACATGCGTTCTTAAGCACATGCACAATGCACAGTGATCTGCTTGCCAGCCTCTCAAGTCAAAATGCTCTCCCATTAAAATTAAACTTTTAAATCTTGGCTTTCCACTTACTGCAGTTATTGTAGTTGATGTGAAGCCCTGCGTTGATGTGGTTCTCCCTCCTTTACGTGGTCTCAAACGAATGCCAACATTTGAATTGTGCTCAGATCTGTGACAAAAGTTTTCTACTTAGCTTTGGATTGAGCCAGGCCTGATACATGTCTGATACAATTCCTCACAAGTATTCTCTTCTATTTTTAGGATCCACGTACCTTCTTGTGGTCTACTTTTGTGAGGAGGATGTAGAAATAGGGAGCAGTATGGTCCAGACCGCAGTCTCAGAGACGTTGGAAGCGCGATGTAAATGCAAGTTGTTGTTGTTGCCTAACTGCTGCTACTTGATAATGAGATCAGGTCACCCTTTGAAGATGTGTTCATTTGTTCCAAAACGTGATGTAGAGTGAATATATTCTTTTGCCCAACCAAATGTTCTGAAATTGAGTTTAGGAAACTGAATGCAGAGATTAAATGGTGCTCTCCCCCTCCCCCCTTCATCCCACAATCAATCTACTGGCATTGCCAGTATAATAATAATAATAATAATAATAATAATATTATTATTATTATTGCAGCAGGTGGATTTGAATAACAAGGGTTCTCAGAACCCAACCCTGCAGCCAACCTGCAGAATTATATAACTGTTGATCCCTCAAGTCAACTCAATTGCTCAGTCAGCATTTCCAATACATTTCTTAGGGAGCAAAAGTTCCTTTCAAAATGAGAAGGAGAGAGGATCAAAGGAGGAGAAAACTGAATAGTTAAACCACATAATGTAAAACTATGATATTGTAAAACCTCCTGTACTGTAACCTGGTATTTTACACTGAAATTTGGCTCAGATTAAGTTATTTTGAAGTTTTCGTTGCCAATCAAGCTGCTTTTTATTTCTGTTTTTTTAGGGAACTGCACCTGTTTCATGTGTTTTCATTCAGAGAAAGTCCCGCAGATGTGAAGATTTATTGATTGCACAAGGACATAAAATATCTCAAATATAAATTAATTATGTCCTGGAGGCATTTATTCTGTGTCCGTTAACCCTTTCCCCGGTGAAGGTATTTACTCTGTATCCATTAATCCTTTCACCAGTATATAGATTAACGGTTGTACAGGTTAAAGATCACAGAGTAAGAAGTTTTTATATCCAGGCCTGGAAGAGTTGGACACAAGAAGCTCTTAGAAAACAAAGGCATTCGGCAAAAAAGATACAAATTCAAAACCGCATGTTACATGCACAAATTGGTCATTAACAGACTGTCAAATGCAATCCAAGATTTGTTCTCTAATACATCTTCTCAGAAACGTACTATGTTAATGTGTCTTGTCATTTACTATTTAACCATTCCTTTTTTATTTAGCCGGAAAGTATCAGGTAGCACTTCATCATACAAGGTTATACTGTTCCTCACTTACTGCCACAGAGCAATGCACTGCATCTCTTTTATAAGGTTCTTTGATAAAACACAACCTTTGGTAGATAGTTTATGGCTTCTCTGACAATAAATATATCAAAAACATATTTCCTATCATGTGCATTTTGTATTGCCCCCAAAGATAACCCCAGAAGTGGTCGATTGGTATTCGCGCAGAAAATGCTGTCTATCAGTTAATTACATTTCAACTACTCATCAGGGTAAATGATCTACCTCCACTTCTGAATCAATATAGACATATCACTTACCAACTGTTGAGACTTTACAATTTTTTTTTATTCAGTGGCAACACAATTACGCTGCCCAATTCATTGTCAAAATCAAGGAGCTGGCATTTGACTTAACACTGTGACATGGCAAGGAATATATAGCGGTATTTAAATGATTTCCCAGCTTTACTGTAACCATTGCTCTGGGGAGGAAATAGAATCGCATAGTGGAGGAAGGCTGAACAGACGACTTCCTTCCTACGGAGAGGTCATAAATTTAAAATAGATAGAAACAAACCCAAACTTCTTGGAAATCCATTATCCCCTCTTACCAGCCAGCAATATGTGAGCTGCCAAGTTCCTTTTTTTTTGGTCAGCCTGACATACACCCATCACCGTACTTAAGAGTATCCAAAACGGACTGAGAGTTCCATGCATAATAATCCTTGTAATTTTTGATAAAGAACCTTATCATGTCGTTGAGATATCTCAAAGCACTTCACAGGATATACTGGAAAGTAGATTGACTGTGTTTCTTGTGGGCAAACCCGGCAGCTAGTTTACACACAGCAATGTCCCACAAACAGCCATGGGATGAGTTGACCAATATCTCAAAGCGTTACTTTTTTTTACATAGGGTTTTAATAAAGACAGAAAGAGAGGATACGCGGAGGAGAGATTTCAGGAGGGAGTTCCAGAGAGCAAGGAAATAATGTCTGAAAGCTCAGCTGCCAATGATGAGATGGAGGGAGAAAGGGACCTGTTAACTTTGGGAAGCAAAGAAAATGGATGGGAGACTGGGTCTAGACGATAATGCTGAGCAAGGGCAACACAATCACAAAATGATTAGGATGAATGTTCATCATGTAATGTTTTGCAGGACATTGAGACCAATGTTGGCGTGTTGTTCTGCTGGGTGAATACTGATGTACTATTCAGAATTACTGTAATGCAAATGACTGGATGTCAGCTAGTGTATAAATATATTTGGCTTTATTATATCTAGTGTGTCCTATTTATTAAAGTTTAGCACCACAATCCATATGTGTGGTTAAAATGAATCAATTAAAACATATTTCATATTAGAAAATCAAAAGTGTTGAATTAAATATTGTGAGCACAATTTGTGCAATTTAGCTTTGTGTATTATGAGTTCCAGTAATAGCTAGTGGGGCATTTTCTTCACAAAAACAACTGAACGTGCTCTGCCTTGCAACACTGATTGCAGTCGTGCATTCTTCTGGATACCACTGATGAGAACCATATTGAGGAGGTTTGAAGAATTGGCTTCAAGAGAGTCCATTGAGGAAGGATCTGGGCTACAGTCTGGAAGAAGGCATATTGATTGTTAGGGTGTTTTTTATAAAGGGAATTTTCCAAGAAAGGCAATTCGAATCCGAAGTCTTTATTTATTTGCACCATCTACTTTTAATTCAAGTGTTTCCTTTCATTTTGAAGTAATTCTCAAAATAACTATAATGTGTGTGTGTGTGTTTTTTTGGGGAGGAAGCCAACTCTAATAATTCTGTTTAATTACTGCGATATCAAACAGGAACGTTTATTGTTGTTCTTTACCTGTGGAGCTGTCTATCAGTCGTGTGGGTGTGTCCAGGATCATAGGCTCCAGACTGACTACCGCCCTTGTCACATCCACATGTTTGACTGACAGTTTTAAGGATAAACAAATACAGTGAGATATTTTGGTAAATCAAGGGTAACATGAAGCTGACTTAGTCAAATTATAACTAAAGAAAACGGGGTTAGGTAATATCATTCCAGATCCTGTGGGAAATACATTGACAGTGCAATGACAACTGATGGGCCACTTTCACATTTAATAAGAATTCACGGTGTGGTCATGGAAAACGTCACATTGCTGCTCATACAGATCGCATGGAGGGCATCCTAAACTATGCTCTCATCTTATCTTTAGTCTCTTCTCTCTGTCTTCTCCGTCAATTCAGTCCCAAGCTCATATGTTTGGTTCACATGAAGAGCCAAGAATGAAGAGCCATATCTTGTCTAATGGTTACTTATAGATCATCCTCTCGGCATCCAAATGAACTGTATGCAGTACCCCAGGTGTGCCCTGATCAGAGCACTGTACAACTTGAACATGACTTCGGGGGATCTGAACTCAACTGATTGTCAACAGGGCTGAGCGTCCCCATTTGCCTTGTTTATTGCTGTCTCACACTGTTTTGACAGAATGATTGATGATTCAACTAATACTCCTAGATTTCCCTCAGCTTTCCCATGGGTCTCTTTCAACCCATTCACTTGCTTTTCAATCTTGCTATCTTGTTGGTCATTAGGACCAATGGTTTCTTTGTTCATGATGCCGTCATCCCACGATAATGTTGCTAATGTAATCTTGTGAAAAAATAGATCAACATTTTACAAAACAAGACTCACTGTTTTCACGAGGAACCAGCAGAAATGTGGTATATTTTCCTGCAATGTCGAGAACAAATAACAATAATGATAATCCTTGCATTTGATATAGCGCTTTATCACGTCATCAAATACCGTGGTAAATACAATACAATAATTAATAATAATCCTTGCATTTGATATAGTGCTTTGATGTCTCAAAGCACTTCATAGAATATACTGCAAAGTGAATTGACTGTATATTTCGTGGGCGAAACGCGGCAGCCAATTGTGCATTTTGTGCAATGTTTGCTCAGACTTCCTTCCTGTCACAAAACTTTATTTGTACTATAATGTATAGGAAACTGGATGTTCACAATGGGGAAAATTTGGTCTGTCGTATTTAAACATCGAATGAACATTTGTGAACTCACAATGACTGCATCATATTTTCTGTTCAAACATTTTAAACACCGAATGTGAGTTGAACGTCCAGCATATATTTAAAATAAGTATTTAGATTTTAATGTTGAAAGGGTTGTATTCTTAAGAGAAACTGACTGTGTAGTCTTTCTTTAGGGATATTAAATTAGATAGTCTTTGTAGTCGAGGTTTATGATGTTACATTTCAAATTAAATCAACATTTGCCCTGTTCTTTAAGTCTGAACTATTGTAATCTGATTAGAGGTGACACAGTAACCAATTAGTTGTTATATAATAGTCCTGTACTGAAGAAGTTTGGTCCAAGGTAGTCAACCTGTGTTTAATTTACCTCTAGGGCTTGAAGGAGCCTGTTCCCAGGACTGCCAGTTATGCATTGGACTAATGGTTGGCTGGACATAGAGACAAACCTATTTTAACAACAGAGGGAACACAAACCATCTCCTTTCTCTGCGTAATTATTGAATTTAAGCTCTTTCCAAATTCAAACCAGACTCACTAACTGTATTGATATAAAACACTATACTAACATTCACGTAAAGTTGGCACCTGGTCAGTATAGTAATGTATACAACAGGAATTCCTTGGTAATAATAACTTTATGGCAGGTGAGCCAAATGTTTGCTATAGATAAAAGTGTTGCTTGTTTTGCTATAAAATGAATATTATGTCAACTGAAACCGCAATCTGTATATGACTGATTACATCACATTGGCCCTTAGTGAAAATCCAACAAGACAGTTTTAACATTAAAACATCCTCATATTTGATTTTAGTGCCTTTCACATCAAAACACTTCACAAGATATACTTTAGAGTGCAATGACTGCGTCATTTATAGGTGAATGAGGCAGCCAATTTGCACCCAGCAATGTCCCACAAACCAGCCATGCGGTGAATCAACAGGTATTTCAACCTCAAAATAGGACTGACCCCGGAGTTATTGGAATAAAGTGTTTGCAATATTAGCTGATGTTCTACCACACCACTGGAGGTGGTGCTGATGTTATTGTATTTAGAGCAGCCACAATAAAAGTTAATAGGTTTTTTAAGTATGTGAGCACTGACATCATAGAATTATACAGCACAGAAGGAGGCCATTCAGCCCATTATGTCTGCGCCAACTCTTTTAAAAGAGGTACCCAAATCATCTCTCAGTTCTATGCCAAACAATTTTCATGTGAATCAGTAATAAAGTCTATTTACATTTATATAGCAGTTGTCACATCAGTGGGATGTCCCAAAGTGTTTTACAGCTGATTGATATAACTAACGTAAAACAGTAAACATGTTAAATTGGATAAGAATGACTCAAAACAACAACTATTGGCAGGCGATACTTCGGCCACTCTGCTCCCACCCTCTGGGACTCTATCCCACAGTCCCTCCGCCTCGCCCCCTCCCTTGCCTCCTTCAGGTCCCATCTAAAGATCCTCCTCTTCGACCATGCATTCGGTCACCCTCCTTCCTCCCCGAACCCGACCCCCAGCTCGTGTCCGAAACACGGATTGTCCAGCGCCTTGGGACATCCTCTGTGGGAGGACAGCAGGGAGCGCAGTTCCAACTTCTTGTTCAGGGAGAATATATCGATGGGGGAAGATCTCTCAGAAGAAAAATGACAAAAAAAATTGGTTCTGCACAAAAAGTTTCTTTAGGTACAAAAGAATTTCAGATCAGCCGCATTACCTTTAAATTAAACCAGGACAAGATTAAAAGTCTCAGAAAGGGAAATTGAAATCTTGGCAATGCTGATTTTGACCCAGGTTTTTAGTTGATGCAAGCCCACAGTACATAACTGCTGATAATACGGCACAAGTTTAGCAGTCTCACTACAGGAAGCTGTAATGATAGATTGTGCAGGAAATGGAAATGTCATACTAGTGCAGTGGGGTGCTCTCTCGAGGCAGAGTAACTTGTTAGGGTAAATTAGAAGCTCTGGAATATCTTTGTTCTATGCTGTATCTGATCTGGGTGTTGCTTGAACACTTGCGAGAGAAGAATATATGTTCTAGTCCTTAACATTATTATCTTTTCTTTCCTGGAAAGTAAAAAGGGCCCAAAGAAAGAATCGAGAATGATTCTCTGTAAATACTACCCTTCAAATGACCGTAGAAAGTCAATTTTCCAAACTAAGTTTGATCAGTTTGATCAGAAACTGATTTTGTAAAAAAATACAAATGTTTGTTCAGGTAAACAAATCTCAAGTGAGGAAAGCCACTCGACCCATTTTTTTCCTTTTCACACTCCGTAACTTAGTATTAATTTATTCTAAACAAGTCTAATGTAAGGGTATCTTGATAGTTGAGTAAGATAATACTATATTGGGGAATGATAGATGGGAAGGTAGATGTGCTCTTGAGCTTTCTACATTAATGTACACATCACAGCACAGTGTAGCTGAGTAATAAATCTCATATTGTTTTGTTTAATCCATATTCTGGATCACTTTATAGGAGTTCACAGTGCAACAGTCGTGATAATTATCCACTGCCCACATCCCTGTATGGTTTTAATTCCAATGGGCGTTTGCCTAAGTGTAAAACGTTTCATACTGATCTTATTTTTCACTTCCTGAAGTCTGACAGATTGTTCAAATGCAGAAGCCATGCAGCAAGCGACTTGCGTGCAATTTGGCCAATAAACTATATAAAATAGGCAAAAAATATTCACTCTACAGAAGCAATGACATACAATTATTCATTAACAAGGACAAAAATAATGAGTGTAAATAGAAAACAGCTTGGGGATCTTAATTTCTATTCACTTAAAAGAAATATTCACTTTTCAGGCATTCACTTAAAATGGCACTGACAGTAAGCAGACCCCTTCGAGTTCGTTAGAACCGTACCGTTATGTGGAGCGCTGCATCTAATTAAAAACGTTACCTTTCCCATTGTTCTTTTTTGACCCTCATCATCTGAAATGCAAAAGGCCGAGGGTTCTGAGATTACGACAAACTGCTGCTTTTGGTTTTCAATATTGTTGTTATTATTAATAATAGTTCTCAACAAATCAGAGTAATTCATTTCTTTACGGAGTGGAGCACTCGCTGACCACAATTAAGTCGTGTACATTCGGCTCTTTACCATAGCAATAAAAGGTAGAGCTAAGAGTTGGATTGTGCTCCTTCTGCGAGGGCATATCTATTTGCATAAAACTGTCAGTAGTTTTTATGATGGAAATTTAATATGGCATCTTCCACCTCTCCAGGTTAGCCCTTTGAGCACATGTTAGTGCTCATTTTATGTTATGGGTTTGGAAAGCTGGAGAAAACAACCCACAAGGATATTAAAAAGCGTAAAATAAAATAATATGTAATAATAAGACAACTCTAACAGTCACTTTTAAGATTTTTGTCATGCAACTGCAGCAGAAAGAAAATTCTGGAGATGTTGATGCATTTGCAGGAAATATTCAGAAAATCTTTGTGTGATTCTTTTTCTCTCTTGCCCAATGATTTATGGAGCAAAGTTTGCAGGGTTCCTCACCACTCAAGAAACAGGTTAAGGAGTACTGCAAATGTTGTCACTATAATTACTGAAAATTAACTCATGAGTATTGTTTTGGCAAAGATTTAAAGCACTAATTCTTTAAATACTAACCCAGTTTTAATGACAGGATAAAGGAGATTTGAGTCCATTACCTATTTTTGACATGAAATCAGTAATTACAAAGATTGATGTACTTTGCCTTTATGTGTGTTATTATGTGGAACGGAAATTCCCCATAATCCAACACAATAGGATGTCTCCACATCAATATCTGCATTTTATTGGGGACAACTCAACTTTTAGTATTCAAATTAAATGTGAGCAAATACTATAATTACAACTAACCATCACATCCTTTGGGATCTAAATGGAAACCACATTATAGCAAAGGAATGTTGAATTGTAATGCATCACTACAGATATTCAGTGATTTATTCGTCCTTGTATAATAAAATAGAAATGGGGGTATCAAAAAATGATGGTTTCCTGAAGGAACTGAGCAATTTTGGTTTCATTAAAAAAAAGGATAAATGCTTGGGTAATAATGGGTGTGCATCTCATCTGGTCAGATCATACGAATGAACCCATACCGCATGCTTCATGATTTTATAATGAAGCTATCCCCAAAAAGTTATGATCGCTCATTCAACAATTTCTGCATCTCTAATGCCATCAACTCTTTGTCAGATTAAATGTGCGCATATGTTTATTCCAAATGCCTCCAACAACTCATTTTGACTCTGATCTTCTGGAGTGGAGGCTGAAGATTGACAAATACTCACTTTAGACTGTTGGTATAACAGGTCATCATTTAGGATTTCCTTTTGGAGTGAAGAGCCCCTAATATCCCTTCACGCTGGAGCGTGTATTAATTTAACCTATGACAAATATACCTTGAATTCATGTTTCATCGTTATCTCAATTCACATAAGCATTGAAAAATGCGATAAAGTGGTTGATGTACAATAAATCATTCGTACCTATGTAAGGGCTCTTTCTATTTCACCTTGGACTACAGGATCTCCATTAATAAAATTCAGCTGTTTAGTTTATTATTGGTCACTGCAATGTCTTAATGTTTGTCTGTGAAATGTGGTCTATAATTTGTTGTGTTTATTATGTAGTTTTGTTTGAGAGGCCAAGATATCTTGCACATTTAGTCTCTAGCATTCTTTGCAGTGCATTGGACAGTGTAGGAATGGTCAGGAAGCATTTTATAATCTTATTATCATACCAATCATGTTATAATACTTTCTTCAACCACATTAAAAATAATTAGCCTATCACTAATACAGTGCACAAATTTTTCTTTGTTCAAAACTGTCTACTAATTTCAGAATGTCACCCAGTTCCAGTTTAAGGCTTGAGCTTGTATTGCTGGCATCTAATTCAACTGCAAGCCTCCGTGAATGTATAAAATTAAATGATGCAATGTTTTGTCTCCTTTAATAAAAGCAGAATAGTTTATTGCATTTAAACATAAGTCTTAATTTTTACTCTTAATCTCATCACTGGGCTAAAGAGCGATCAGAAGTTCTGCGCTTACTGGGAATTAGTTTTATGCACAGATTTGTTAGCATTTATAAAGCATAATTTAGAACTCGTGCAAGTCTATGGAGGGTAAAGGCCCTGGAGTCATCATTAGTTTCAAGCACTGCTAGATATCTGAATGAAAGCTCCCGGAAAAAAATATCATCTCTACAATAGCGAGTCAGTTATTTAAGTACAGCTGTGATCAGTCAAAATATGTTGATGATAGGGACAATATCCCGTTTTACTGCCTTATGTGAGAAGTAATTCAGAACTCAAAATCACAACACATTTAGAGCAATTCAACTATGAAATGATTCACTCTTCAAAAGTTCCTCTGTTTCTCAACCGTACACCATAGGGTCCTTGAGCTCATCATCAAAACTAATACTCTACTGGGGAGACTAAGGGAGTGCAGCATTCTTAGGTATGTTATCCTTTGGATGTGATGTTAAACTCAAATGTTTTTTAAGTTTAACATTTGATAAATATAGGATGTTTGCTGTTATTCTTCACATTGTAAGGAATTCTGCAAACCATTCATGCCCATTCATTCCCTGATCCCTTAATGTCAGTTTGGCTCAGTTAGTAGACCTCTTGCCTTTGGGTCACAAGGTTGTGGGGTTTAAGCATCACGTTGGGACTTGAGCTCATCTTTGCAGGATAATGTTGGATGATTCCTGTGTCATTGAGGTATTGCTTCTGCATGGTGTTATACCCAAATCCCTTTTGCCTCTTTGAACAACTAGAGATTACAGGCCAACAATCCTCCAGTTTAATCATCTCATAAGAACATAAACATTTGCCAGGCGAAAGAAGACTAAGGTCCATCAAGTTCACCTTCCACCATCCTTACACCACCATCAAAAAAAAAATAATTTGGTCACTCAATTCACAACAGATTGTGGGACACTGCTGTGCGCAATCGGTTGCTGCGTTTCACCTACAAAATATAGTCATTTCACTTTACAGTATATTCTGTGAAGCACTTTGAGATGTCTTGTACACGTGATAGGGCACTATATCAAACGCAAGGATTATTATTGTTATTAATATTATTATCCAGGCAGTTGCATGACATGTCATGTCTCAAACCATGTATTGTATCCTGAGATATTATTTCCTAACATAAATCTATCTAATTTGTTCTTGAAAGATTCAACACTTTCTCATTCTACTCTCTCCTCACGTTGTAAAATAGCTGCCACAATTTTCCACGGAATACTTGACAGTAATTATATATGAAACACTTTGAGAGGTTTCAACAAGAAGAGGTTCTTCAAAAATAATAAAGTTCTCTTTTTCTCTTCTCTGATGGAAATCGCTTTCTGTGGATCTGCCCAACTCAACCAGGAGAGATAAAACTTGTGGACAGGTGGTGGTGAAGGGGCCTGCAACAGTATCATAAATTCAAGAATAAAGAGCACTCCCTGAGGACTCTGACATAAAATGATTCCAGTTTATTTTTATCATTCCTCTCATTTGAAATCACATGCAGATGTACAGAAAGCTCTGGTTTAATAATCAAATGCTCATCGAAAGGTGTGCTCAGCATCTAACAGCTGTGAGAAATGTGTCTCCCACTTTATCACTTTGCACTTTTGATGGGACGCAGAGCAGAACGGCATTGTTATTTACCAATTATTTTGAGGCTGCTCGCACGCAAACGTAGGCATAATAACCGTAACTAAATTCAACGTAAAATACTTCTAAAAGTGTGCAGAAGTGAATTCAAATGAATTAATGAACGTTTTTGAAATCACTTGGCAAATGCTATTATCACATTGGGTTGATTTTGTTCCCCACCAGGCACAACTTATTTAATCTTTTCATTATCCTGACAATGGTCGGCTCAAACTGCCCAGGATCAAAGATAGAAGATTATTTTCATATAGCTTTAGAAGGCTAGATAGGGTGATAGCTCAGAGCGCAAATATAATTTTTTTTCACGAGCAGCAATTGTGGCAGACCATTTCGATGTCAGTTACATTGTGATGACCCATCACAAAACCACATCTCAAGATCTTTACAGTAATAAGACTGAATAATATCTCCCTTGGTTAAAAATGCTGAAGCATTCAAAAGCATTCGATAAGTTACTGTCAGCTTGTCTTTGGAATCAGGCATGAGAAACAAATCAAAATTAGCAGAAACTCAGATGCATTATGGATAGTAATAATAATTATTTGGTCACTCAATCCACGACTGTTTATGGGACACTGCTATGCACAATTGGCAACCACATTTTCCTACAAAAATTCATTTTACAGTATATTCTGTGAAGCACTTTGAGATGTCTCGAAGACGTGATAAGGGGCTATATCAAATGCAAGGATTATTATTCTTATTCTCATTATTTCATACACACCCATTATTTGTCTGCTCGAGAAGGTACTATGAAATGTTGCTTTCTCTGACTGTGATTTCGGTCATCTTCCTCCCTCCCCTCCAGCTCGGGTGCCCAGTCAGACGTTGACTGTGAGAAGTGACCTGATGTTAAAACATGAATAGAATTGTAAATTGTTGCTGCTGCTGTTGTCTTTGGGATTATACAAAATACAAAATTACATTTGTATAGCGCCTTTCACATCGGGAGGACATCCCGAGGCACTCAAATGTCACAAATTATGTGACATTTGTGCACAATGTGAGGAACCAACAAGCTTTACTTCACAGAGGGATGATAAACATGAGCATTACTATACATTGAAAATTCAGCAGAAAATAGGAGTGAAAATTACAACATGTGATAACAATCACATCACTAGTTACAATTTTCACACTCATAATTTCTTCTTCCTGCCCCAGGGGATTTTTTTGCATCAATGCCTTGGTGATTGTTGTGCTGTTCTCCCACCTCTATTTTCTTTCGATACTTTAAAAGGGAGAACATTTCTGAGTTAAATTGCAGGTTACTGGGATGCTGGGGCAACCAAACCACATTCTTTCATTAATCTTTTTAATCCTTTCTCTAGCAAAACCTTAAACATAGATTTCACCCAAATCCCTCCAGGATATCATTAACCTATATTTAGGTCTGCAATTCTAATCCTAAAGGTTTAACATTGCTGTCAGCAGCTGGGTACCAATGGAGTGCATGTGAAACACAAACAAGTTTTATGGTAACTTGTTACAAAACAAAGTAAAAATCAAAAAAAAGTAAACGAAATGTCTCAGTCGGCAGAACTTTTACAAAGAAGCTTTCAATAAAAACAGGGTTCTGTTGAAAGGGTTAAAATCTGACAGACACTGGATGTGGGTCTCTTTTTATTTCAATCTTGAAAGGCTTTGAAACCAGAGACTTTTTTTCCATGAGATACCATAAAGTAGAGACTTCAAGAGTGTTGTTTATTTGTTTACGTCACTCACAAAGTTAGATCCACAGCAGGGTCCAGACAAGGGGCAAAGAGCACAGCAGTGACTGGCTCAGCACTTCCTGTTGCCCACTATGTGAGGCTGGACCTGAGAAAATCCAGGGTCAGATATGTGTAGAGAAAGTGCCGACATGATTTATACCAACCCTTCACGACTCGGAGTGTCCAAGGTGTGATGTCTGTGAGCAGAGGTCAGGGATCACAACATAGGCAAAGAGTGAGTTTGACCTTTTATGCCTACAAGAGACTTGGGCAAAAATTTTGTTCTATTCATCAATAATCTGTGTGATGTATGGAATAGGGGAAACCTCATTGCCCCTTGGGAAGTCTTTTATTACCTCTGCAACCTCAATGTTATTGAACAAATTAAGCTAATGTCTTTCCTCTGTCAGGAACAATAGTAAAACTAATCAACTATGCAGTAAAACAAAACAAAAAAATAGCTATGTAAAAGCTCCACTGGTCAGCTGGCTGTGCTGAAAGCCACTATATTTGCAATTGCGACTTCAGCTGCCAAATAAGAAATGTTTATTATTAGCTTAATCGGACAATTCTAGTGCTTAAACATGCCTGTTGCTCAAATGCGCTTTGTTGTGTTGAGTGCCAAACCATTCTGTAGAATGTTGCTGTTGTATCGAATGCCCAATCCAAGTGAGATTATATCACTAAAATTCGAGGGGGAGGGGAAGAGAACATTATATTTATCCAACTTGTCTCAATGAGGCAACCTCCTGCCGATTGATTACACAGTGACAGCAATGGTTGCTCTGCCAACCTTTGTGGTTGATAACGACAAGGTATTGCAACCTTTACAGGCAAATTGAGAACAATGTTCATTTAAGAGAAATGGGAGAAAATAGTCCAGAAGGGGAAACAAAATTTATATACTAGAGCAGGGCAAAACAATAAAAATAAAAGTGGTTCACAGAATTTCAGCAGTGATGGAGTGTAACATTGCACCTTTCCTCTGTCATGCCATGTGCATGATTTTGGTGAGGCTATTCCAGGGCAACTGTGACAAAAACAAGTCATTAAAAAAATATTCTCCATACATAAGGAAAGAAAGTCAAGTACTTAAGCAAATGGACATTCTATTTATTCTCTTTGTGTATTTATTTTAAAAAAGGATAGAATAGCAAAACAGACTCCATCTGAGACTTTGAGAGAGAAGAATGGTGATGAGCTAAGAATTCCCACACCTGTCTATATGTTAAATGCAATACCTAAAACGATTGTAGCTGTAAGCCTGCTTTTTTCTCTCTTTCTTCTCCCCAGCCACATTAAAGTCTTGCTCCAGAAATACTTTCCTGGATTGCAGCATTGCTCCATCGCTCTCAATAAATTTAACATCACCTTCTTGCTTTTCATTCAGTTTGAAATGGCTTCAACTCATAAATCATTTTTATATGTTTGGGTTAATGTATACATAAAAGCCCGAATCCCATTTGTTTTTTTTAATGGTCTTAGCTACCTGCGCTCTCAGCTTTAAAGATCCAATGTGTGTCTGCAGTCTATATGTCGAATGGCCTCCTTTTCGAGCTGTCATTTCTATGATTCCACATCAGACATGTTTTCAGGCAAAATGACATCAGTGCGTTAGCACTGTTAGCACAGGGAGCACATGTAATGCTCCAAGAATGTGGTGGCAGATGCTTTATTCACAGTTCAAGTGCTTGAGATGTTATTGAGAAAAAAATCTAAATTCCCAGAATACATACATGTGATAAACTCTCAAAGAGAATCTCAAGAGCAGAGCAATGCTCCATCTCCCAATCGTACATCTGTCTTCAGTGTTGATCAATTTGTGGTGAATTTCTTACTAACATATAACGATGGCTTCTATTGTAAGGTATACAAAATGTTTTACACTTTTTTTCTATATTTTTTCTAATGCACAGGACAATCAAACAGATTGCAGGATGATCCGATACTGGAAAAAAAAACCTCCAGGTTTGAAATTTATCACAAATCAGTTGAATACTTATGAAAAGTGAAGTGCTTGCAGAAGCAGAACATTCTAAGGACAATGGTGTTCTTTCAAAACAAGACCTTTTAGACATGCAAAGCTTTTCTTTAACACTGCAAAAGAGGCAAGACAAGACTCCTGCAACAAATCATTGTACCAGTGTGTTTGCCATCCTCATTCTACATTTCCTCAGTCGTTCTTGGGATCAAGTTCCAGAGCACAGCGATCTGAGCCTGTGATATCAGTTGCAGATGTGGTTTGTAGTATTTGACTGGGGAGAGGAGAAGGGGGGGGGGGATAAAAGACTAGTTAATATGAGGCTAAATGAGCACAAATACAATATTAAAAAAGCGAATATAGTTACTCTTATTATTAGAATGCGTTTTGCATCTGTTGTAATTTACAAAATATAACAGAAACAAACATATTCTAATAAATTCACAAAAAGTTCAAGAAAAATGAGTTGAGCAACCCACAAAATAAAATACAGAAAAGATAAATTCAAAAGATGAAACAATGACAATGGAATGGGGCTAAATGTGATCTGTAATACTATTATTTCACCCAACAAATCAAAACAGGAATTATGAACTGTTCTATCACTTCCTATAAAGTTGCTCTATAATTTGCATCTCATCTCATTGGTAACAGGATTTCTTTGATCTGCAAGAACTTGTGAAACATCCAAGTCAGGCACAGGTGTTAATGGATAATCATTCTGCTTCACATCTCAAGCTCCAGTGACAGCACACACTCGGTATATGTTAAAGTACTGTCAAAAATTAGTCATTCCACTTTACAGCCTCCATTTTCTTCTCTCTCACTTTTGAGTCGGATTGAAATTTGATGCGCTCTTATAGCTTGGTGTAAAGCACTCAGGATGTTATCTGACATGAATGGCACCATATAATTGCATCTCTACATTTTCCACCCTTTATAAAATGTCACCATTTATTAACGGCTCTTGAGTTCTTTTGTGTGTTTAACCATTCTTCAACTTGTTCCTCATGTCTCTTTTTTTCTTGGTCTGTTCCTCCTTATCTTCCACCATCCTATAAAAGGTATTTTCTCTAAAGCCAGTTCTGTTAAATGCTGTTTCAGTTCTGTAAAATGGACTCACCTATAGCATTATTCATCTTTTCACAGACATGCTGGCCTGTAATGAATTTCCAACATTTACTGTTTTCATGTTAACATTAGATTATTTTGAATCCAGGAGATCATTCTAATTTCTTCTTTTGAGAAAATACTTTTGCTGGTAAAAGTCTGTCTGTTTAGGTGAATGTTAAAGATCTCATGGCACTAAAACTCTAACCAACTGTATCAATGTGCTACTTTTCATAAGGTCAGACTATAACATTAGTTTTCTAGGACATAACAGGCCTTGACTTGGAACTTTAAAGAGTTGGCATCTGCAACCTGGGCCACGAGTTATACAGAGTTAATTAGTTATCAGGGCGTGCACAACTCAAACATTGCAGGGAAATGAAGCTGCTACAAAGTGGGTGCTGTGCAACCACTTAGACTCTGAGAATGGACCCTACTGTGCTGTTTCCTATATTCACTATCCTTTCCTGACTAATTATGCCCTGTCCTTGTGGAACCACAATGGATCCATTCGAAAATATGTCACAGCTGTAAAAACTTTCCCTGGGGGCACTTGCGAAAAATGTAAAAGTTGTAACCGCTTATAGGGAGCTGCATCGGGGGCTCAAATTTAAACTCGATGTATTTGCCCTTCTCTTTCTGAGAACAAAAATAATGCGCGGGTTTAAAATGGGATTATTCCCCCAAGAGGTTTATTTTAATTTTAAGGTTTACAGCGAGTTGCAAAAAGGGACACAACAAAATTAATAGTTATTTTTGACCCATCCGATTTGTTAATTGTATGCTTTTATGATTCCTTCTCCACATGTAAACACTTTCTCGCCACACACACACACCTCTCCCACCCAACCCATAATTAACTGAGTAGATCACACTCTAACCCAACAGGGAGCCAGGACTATTCTTGGATCAAATGATCGAGTTGATCTCAGGTTGAATTGTGATGTTCCAGGCTGTTAGCATCAGAAGCCATCACTCCACATGCTTTACTTTAGTTTAATTTTCCCTCATTGCCACCAGGTTTAACTTGTTTTTTTTCGTCCAGTAACTTTTCTCCTGAAGTAGTTGGATCTCCTTTTAAAATGTCAATTTAAATCTCTCTATGCTGCTTTTTTTTTATTCTTCTTGACTTCTGTCATCAAAGTATCAAAGAATTTCTATTTTTCTCTCTTTTTTCTGGCCTGCGGTTTGAGTTTGGGGAAATCTCCCAAATCTGGACTTTTTCGCCTGTGAACCCAAAATAATTGCGAGCTTCCATCCTTCTCTGATGCCATCTATGACTCCATGTTAATCTCGAGATTGTCATATTGTCATATCAATTGGTCATTTGTATTGGCCATAATATACAGAATGTCTCAATATGACATCTTTAAACAAACAACTTGAGAACATTCTTTTATAATTCTTTGAAGGTCCCAGGTTTGCTCTGTACTTTACTAAACTCAACTTGGCTTGCAAATTGGGAACTACATTTGGGTACTAAATTTGTTGTTCCCTGCAAGTGAAACGTCATCTAAGATTGCTGTGTCTGATCATCACTGAGAAGATCTCCCTACTGGGAAGTGTACAAGTTAATTCAGCAGAGATCTGGGTTGCATGCAATGATTCCCTGATCCCCACCCCCTCACCTTCTGAATTAGGTAATATGCTCCTTCACCTTAGCTTACACCTCAAGTTACCTCACCTCTTTTATTTAACTTAACTCCGATTCTATTTTCTTTTGGCCCACCACATCTGCCAGTCTCCATCAATTCCAGGCTTCGTGGAACAGAATAGCATCCAACCAATGAAGTATTAATATATTTAAACTCATAAAAATTCTCACTCTGAGCCAAACCACAGATTTCAGATTTTTGCCACCACAAGCTGTATATTGGGTTATTAATGCACACCCCAGCCTTTCACTGTTAAAGGGGAATCATATTTAACCATTTTTTTGCCTATGTGTGCATATAAACAATTACTCTAAACTCCTCGACAGACATTTGCCATTTGATTTCACTTTTATTCTACTCCTCAGTACGAAAGAAATCTTTGCAAATCAGCCCATTCATCTGAATTGCAAAGCCTCGTATGTGTCAGAGGAATAGCAATGCAAAAGATCATCCATCAGAGATTGCACTGAGTGGCAATTGGATTTCAAACTACCCTTAATGAATCTGGTTTATCGATAAAAATTTTTTTTAAAAAAAATCTGTCTTTGACTTGAAATAAAAATTGGTCAATTGGAATTCATATTATAGGCTATGTAACACAACAACTTACATTTATATAGCGACTCTCACACAGGGTAGGACCTGCTGGGTAAGCCTCTCTCCCCAGAGCACTTAAGTATGTCCAGAGGCTGATCCAGAGTGGTTTGTCTTATATACCAGAGTAGATATATGTTGAAAATAAGAGGGATAATGTGTGCAGCGTTTCACAACATGCTCCTTGTGTTCACCATCACAAGGCTCACAAGGAAAGTGCTTCAAAATACAATAAATTTCACAAAAAAAGTTCTTTTTTTATATATGCTAAAAATGTAATGCTGAGTTAACATTGCATACACATTGCACAACTGGTGGCAAATCATGGCAATTCCAGCAGAATTTACGTGCCAACAGTTCAATGTGAAGCAGCATTAGGACGTTATGTAACATCCTGGAACCCCCAATGCTGGCTCTGCCTCAAGAAGATAGTTTCAGATCCAGCGTGGTTCATTGTGAAAGCCCTACATTTTTTGCTGCACATTTGGTGGTGAATTGCTCACACATTGTAACGATTTCACTGCTAAATATTCAGTGTAGACACAACACTACAATATTACAAAGCTTTTCAATACCTTGCATTTACCAAAAATAGGCATTACAGTTGAACCTACTGCTAGATGCTCTGCTCTGAGTGCCTTTAAATCTGTAGAAAGTCTTCAACTGGAAAGAATAAACAGGCTTCCTTCTTGAGAAATGTCATTAATCAGAGCTTTGGGAAAAATCTGCTTAGGTCAGCAACAGCGACACCCAGCAATACCTCTACAGATTTTCTTCCCCCACGCCCAACTCCAACCCCCATTCCACTTGTGATCACACTTAAGAAGGATGAGGGCAATGTTCCTGTCTTTCCCTGTGAACACATGTACTAATATGAGTTAAATTCCTGAGGAACAGGAGTGGGTCTATCATCTTTCAACCACTGTCAGTTTAATTCAATAGAAAAGCCTGGCTCTTTGGAGAAAACAGCTGGCTGGCTGTGGCGTGTAAGCAGGTGCAGAACACTTGTGGTGCTCCCTCAGATCTCAATCACCTATCAAAACAAGAGACGTGATAGGGATTTGGCCATCAGAGTTATGAGCAATGACTTTAATTTTACCTTCAGGTTGTTTGAATGTTAGCCAGACATTTATCAAAAGTAAGCACTGCAATGAAACTCTTTTGAAATATGCATAAGCAAGGACCTGGTGGGGAAGTGAACTGGGAGCCTCATTGGCAACCCATCTACGAGGATGCCTTTCAAAGCACAAGAGTTCTCGTTTTGTTCATCTGCATGGGAAAATGTAAAGATGAGGTGATAATCTCGCAATATATGAATGTGTCCAAAGGGACGTTGCTTCAGAACTGTTAAGTGATGGATTGTTTAACTCTCACCAGTATAGGGTAGTTACACAGAAGGCTCTGGTTACAACACAAGCGTAACATGCTAATACTCAACTTGGAAGTTTAACTTTTATTTCTGTTTTGATTGGCAATTTTTTTTTATACATAAGAAAAAAGTGAGGTTTCTTCTGTGAGGGCCCAGTGTTGTCTGGCTAGTTATTTGAGGCAGTTGAGCTAAATCTGGAGCAATCCACACTGGCAGCATGGTTTGAATAGCATCAGCTGCAACAGCACTGATTACAGTATGTGAGGGAACAGTGAGTGTTCAGTGGTTGTTCCACGTTGGATATTTGAACGTGCATCAAAGCATTAGTGTGGTGCAACTTGATGGCTTGATATGTGATATCAGCAGCTTTGAGACCTTCGTATTTCTTTATTTGCAAAACAAACATTTCATTCCATCTATTTCAAGTGTGCTTTTTGACAGATAAAATAAATAATAATAATCTTTGCATTTGATATAGCACCCTATCGTTTCATTGAGACATCTCAAAGCGCTTCTCAGCGTATACTGTACAGTGAATTGACAGATTTCCCTACGAGTGTAATCATTATTTGGCATTGTCCCAAAAGTTCTTTTTTTTCAAACCATGCAAAGTTTTCTCCTGGTAAAAAGCTCAAAGGAGATACACTTGGCAAAGACAGGCAGGTCCACAATAATCCAAGGCATTGCTTGAAGGTGAGAAGCCTGCCAGAGTCATCCCACACATTGGAGGTGTACATACCTGTATGTTCTGAACCCTGCAACCTCAAAGTGCTATCGAATAGATGCCCTTGGATGTGTCTCTCAATAAACTGCAAACACATAATAAAAGCATTAACCATGGAAAAGATAATTGCTGATCTATCAATTCTTCATTCCATCATGCATTTGCAGTACAATTCTGTGAATACCCCACCTAAAATCAGTCACCGCCCTTGACAGTAATTACCTGTTAAGCTCTTTGATATGTTTCAATGTTATAAATGCAACATCAAACGCCATAGTATTTCTGCCCCAAACCTCAGTGGGCAAGAGAACTGGGTGTCGTCTGGTTTCATCGACTGATAATAAGATAATAACCCTTGCATTTGATATAGCGCCTTATCACATTGTTGAGAAGTCTCAAAGCAATTCACAGAATATACTGTAAAGTGGATTGACTATTTATTTTGTGGGTCAAATTTTGCTAATTACTAGGACAGCCCACCCCAAAACATGGAGATGTGTGGAAGGACAGGACATCTTAGTGAGAGTATTGATTGATGTCATGAGAGGTGATACTGATACTGAGAAATACAGGTCAGGGAGGAGATAAAAACTGGAATGGAGTGAAGATCATTTGGGCTCACTTTAACCACTGGTCTGTTATGAGGGAATATGTGATAGAGTCTCATTCCCTCGACTGAAAGTGCCTCTTCTGTTTTCCAGACATGGAGCATCGTTGAAGATGAAATGGAGGATCTCATGAGGGTAAATTGACCTCACTGTTGGGGTCTGTATCGCTGTGAGGGGTTACTGTGGAATAAATAAAAAGGAGGAAAGAGAAGATACAAGCATGATTCTTTTTTTAAAAAGCATTAAATACAGGCTGTGAAACAAAAAGAAGGAAGTCCTTTCCTTTTGGGAACATTATATCGAACAGATGATGGGAGCAGCTGTCCCATCTGTGTATGAAAAGCTGTTTAGTTTATGTGTCATTTTTGACTAGTACATTGAACAAAATCCAGACTAGAAGCAATAAGCATTGAAAACACATTGAAAATCAGCAAGTAACTGCTGAAAACACTGCGACAATTCAAATACGTAACTAATAATAATATTAATAATAATTCTTATGTTTGATGTTCACATAAGAACCACCTTTCACATCAGTAGGACATCTCAGAGCGATTCACAGGATTCACTGTAAAGGTTAGTGACTGTATATTTTGTAGGCAATTTCAGTAGTGTTGGATTTGAAAGCAACTACAAGTAAAAATATTCTCTATCCAAACCCAGCTGATGATTACAAATTTATAAACAGGAAAAATAATTTTAAAAAAAGTTTTATGCAGTTTATTTTTATTGTGTATTACAAGTTCATTTTCTATAGGCACATAATGCATTTTTATTTGGGGTTAGGATGTATCAGGAGGAGTATTAATTACTTGTGATTAGTGACACACCAGCAGGCGAAGAATTGGCTGTTCTCTTTAAGAATGAAATGTTCTGTTAATTCTGAAGTTCGTCTCTTGGTTTGGGCCGGGAAAAAGTGGGATTCGTATAAGTGAGGTTTAGGTTCTATTTCTTCAACCGAACGCCATGAGAAAATTGAAAATTCATCCTTAGGAATTTAATGTAACTGATCCCGGGGCATTTGGGAGCCCCGTGCTGTGGAGCTGAGAGCACCAAATGGGGAGAGAGGCTTACACAGCAGGCAGGCGATTGGAGAAGTCTTGCTTTAAAGTTGGCGCAGCAAGGCTGACATCTGGCAACTGACACAAAACTGACATGAAGGCTAAATGACATTCCTTTGTTGAAAATTATTCCACAAGCGGTGTGAACAAATTTATTACGGAGAACTGAACCGCTGCACAAATCAAAAAAAATTTTTTTGTTGAAAGACATTTCAGGGGCCTGGAAACTTTAACCTCTTCTCATTTTAGTTCACCTGGAATTTTCTTTGATATCTGACCAACTTTTTGTTTTCGTTGACTAAGGGATAACTTTAAGACTCCGAGCAAATATCCGTGTAATCCTCAGCTTTATAGCGTGTATGGAGACGTGACAGTACACATAAATAAGATATAATTAAATGGATCTTCCGAGGATCATTGGTAGGTGGAGTTAGGTCAAATTTTGGGGAGGTATTTAGTGGGGTGCCTTAGGGGTCTGTGCTGGGATCCCTCCTGTTCCTTGTATTTATTAATGACCTGGATTTGCAGACCCAATATTCGGTAGTTACATTAGCTCGGGTAAACCTTGGAATCAGAGGAAGCAGCAAAGGTCTTACAAAGAGACCTTGTAGGCACATGGGCTGATAACTGGCAAATGAAGTTTAATACAGATAAATGCCAAGTACTACATATAAGAAACACATTTACTCCATGGATGGGATAGAACTTGTCTAGGGGGAAGCTGAAAGAGTCTTAGTTGACCCAGTAAAAGAAAATTATTTACATTTAAGTATTGACATGCTTAGAAGTAACCAGACATCTAAGTAATACTACCCTAATAAACAGATTTTTTTAAGTCTCACTATATGCATCTGCTTGTACTATGTTACCTGAAATTAAACATGTACTCAGTTACACCAAGACCTGAGAAAATGTGTTTAAATTTGACTATTTCCAATAAAAAAAACTTTTTAAAAAAGAATTGACAAGGTTATGTAATCTTTGAGTGTAACCACGCATTCCTTTTAAGAATCATGAAAAGTTGTCTGGATTTTCAGACAGATACTGCTGTGTTTTTTAAGAAAAAAGTTGGACCTCTGTACTTTTTTAGATTGCGTTTTGTAATTGCTCTTTCGGGTGTCCAGATCTATAAATATACCATCTTGAAACATGAATGTGGACTTGCCAACTGCACCAGTGAATGGTTCTTACCATCGATCTGGTGGTTATATAGTTATGCCTCTGCAATTCTGTAGCAGCTCGAGGCTCAGTGGAGACTTTTATGGAGGTTGATAAATTGAATATTGAAGTCTGTGTCTCCAGTCTGTGCCCCTTCTCCAGAGGCCAATTCAAAGTTTAACTTTATCCAAATGCACATACCAAAGATTCACTCACGAAGCACACAGTCACTTCAATTTACAGTGCACCCTGTAGTGAGGTGCTTTGAGACATTCTTGCAACGTGAAAAGCGTAATACCAAATGTAAGGATTATTATCATCATTGCCACATACAATATTGATTCTGAACAGTTCTGACTGAGATCTTCATATTTTCATCCGTTTCTCCATTATTTGGAGATTGACATTGACAGTCTGACCTGAATAACTGAATGTCTCGTCATTGTGACTGCAAGCTCGGAATAAGCAAACTACTGTAGCATAGCAACAAAGTGAGCGATATATAAATCACAAGGCAGTATTGGGAAATGTGCAGGAGTGCACCATCAGTATGAAGAAGAAAGCAATAAACAAACTGGCTGAAATGACGAATGAATCACAATTAGAAAATGATAAATCAAAACAAGGAAGCAATAAATAAGGAGGATGTTATTCACCACAACACTGAAGTAAGAGGCAAACCACAAAAAAAAAATCAACGTAAATCTAGAAGTAATGGTGCACAGCCATGCAACCAAAGGAAATAGACCAATGATACAGAGAGTGAATCTCAACTGTGCTCCTAATGTTACTGGAATAAACAATACAATTTTCTTTGTAACCTGCCTGTTCTGTAGCACCAGATATCTGTATCTAATTTTTTTTCAACAAGTTTGCTCTTTACTAACAAATCCCAGCAAAAGAGTCCCCATTTGCACAAGTTACTTATTATAGAATCCCATTAAGAAATATCGCGAAATTAGAGATATGTAATGCTGAAAAATTTGCTGTATTGCAGAGCAAAGGACGGTGCGAGTATTGGGAAGGTATGTAGGCATTTTTAGAATTGATAGTGCAAACATTAGAAATCAGCTTTATGCAAACAGTTTTCAAAACTATCTGTCCTAGATAAAGGTATGGTCATTGGCATGTTACCAAAAGCTGAGCAGCATCCTATGTTTCTTCCAGACTGGAAAAAGGAGAGTAGATTTTCAGGAGCCACAATAGTCCTTTTCTGACCTGGTAGATATTGACTGGGCAATAAGCTGTCTATTCTTCCCCCAAATTGTCACAAGATCACATGATTGGTTTGGTCTTTTGACCTGTCCAATCTCCCTTCCAGAACACGCACCTTACCATTCCCCCCACTCTCCCCATCACTGCATCAAGCTGTTTTTTGAACGAGTTCAATGTCCTGACCTCCACCACCTTTTCTAGCAACCTGTTCCAGTCATTGATTACCCTCTGCATAAACAAAAGCTTCCTTTCTTCTGTCCTGTCATTTACAAGTCTACATCCATGTTTCGTGTTCTACTCTCTTGATATGACATATCAAGTATAGTATTGCCTTGGCTTTATAATTTATACTGGATGTTTTAAGCAGAAGCAACACCATTCTCGTAGAAAGGGATGATCAGAACAATTCTATTTTATCTTTAAATGAAAATGATTTATGTACTCCCAAGAAACTTCGCCAGGGCTCAATTGGATCTCACTTAACTTGGCCACAACAGCATATATCACTGTTGCTATGGTTGCTGATGTTCTTTCCTGAAGGATCATTGTGCCCTCAATATGAGACAGTTAGTAACTGCTTGTGCAGTGCAAGAATGGTGATAAAGATTGCCTTTGGTCAACTGGAGCGAGGTGGCGAATCTTTTTGAGATGCCTCAAGATCAAACACACATTTGTTCCCCATGTGGCAGCCACATGTGTTGTGGTATTTGCAGGCAGCAAAGGAATATCCTTTGGTCAGGATGGATGGAGACCATGCCGAATGTCAAAACATCAGCTCCCAGCTCTCTCAAAGGCCAGCTGGAAGGCAAAACAAGTTGGCAGAAGAGGTTAGGTTGGCCATAGCTTTTATTTTGCTTAATAATTCAGACCCATGTAAGTAATTCAAAATAATCTTCTACTTAATCAATGTTGAAGTCTTGCTCTAGAATTTCTATTCGTTATTCTATAATTTTACAGACCTTGTGGGAATAATAAAAGCAATGTATTTCCTGGAACTCTAGTTTATTTTCTGCATCTGTCCTTTAAAACACTGAAGGGTAGAAATTTGTGGTGTGTGATCCAATAATTACATAGCCCACTGCAAATTTCCCCCACTATGATGCATTGTCTGGTCGTTAAATGTGGAAGCAATATAATTTTTATTTATTCTACAAATTTGCAACTGTTTTTAGTCTTTTGGATATTATTTTCAGCAACACTGATGATGGTCTTCCCGTTGTCTGTGTTTGCCTGCAAAGTACAGTCACTAGACTTCACAGTCAACACTGTGAAGCGCTTTGAGACGTCCTCCCGACGCGAAAGGCACTGTATCAAATGCAAAGACTGTTCTGTAGCATCTTCAGGGTGTATGGATCCCTCTCTCCTCTGAGTCAGTTGCAATGGTCTATGTTCAAGCGCAGATGAACAGACACAAATGTAGGACGAGTTAGCAACTACCTAAGTTCCTTGAACCATCGCCCTTGAAAATGTGCATAAACTGTGACCTGCGCAGATGAGTAGATTATGTGGTCATGGTGTCACTCAGGGCTTATTTTTCCAATAAACCCCTAGGTCCAATTCTTATTAAGGGGAAAAATAGAAAGCTAGGAGTTAGTTACAGTACTAGGCAGTTAATCTAATTAAGTGCTCAGATGGCTTTTATAACTATTATCTGAGTCCAGACATGAGATAACAGTCTTGAACTAGATACCCAAGTCTCTATTAGGTTTCATTTGTTCACGGATTTTGTCTCAGAGTCTTTTTTTCTGGGATGAGATTTAAAATACTGATATTTAGAGGACCCATGTGTGATGATATGAAATCAAGAACGAGCCACAAATCTTACTGAAACTATTCAAGCTTCTTCAAAAGTTTGCTGTTATTTAGAAACTTGGGCATGAACCTCTTAAAATTGATGAGGAATAAAAACAAATTTTACATACAACAAATCAGCTACTACTATCTGCTGCGTATGCAATGTGTCATTTTGATTCAGTAAATAGGGTTTAAACAGTAATTTTTTGGATTAAAAGCTTGTGGGTTCAAGTCCCACATTGGAACTTTAGCTCAAGTCTAGGCTGACAATTTGCTGAAGCTATAGGAGAGCGCTACATTGTAGTGGTGGAATCTTGCCTTTTAAATGGATGTTAAAGGTCCCTTGGCACCAAAAGAGCGACTCTCTTGGTGTGCTGGCCAACAATTCTCCACATTAATTGTTCGGTATTCATGGCTGTCGGTTTATGGTACCCTAATTTGTACACAAAGCTGCCACATCAGTCTACAAAACCAGTTACTACAGTAATTAATGTAGAGAGTGTATTGATGTGGTAAAGTGTGATAAAAATGCAAATCTCTAATGCATTTTAAAAAAAATGAATGGAGTCTTTAAAACAACATAATTATAGTGTTAGTTGCTTGGAGCTGGGATATTAAACTCTTTCACAGCAGGTTCCATACTACGGCTTTGATTTAAAATATTCTTAATTTTTCACCTGAGTTTTCAATTTTCCTTTCCTTACATTCTGTTCACTTCTTTGTCGCTACCGTCCTCACTTTAATTATTTTCTTCTTTTTCTTCTACACAACTTCACCCATTTCTCCATTTGTTTTTTGTTCTTTCTCTTCCAACTTTCTTGGATTGCAATCCTTTGAAATGAAGCCTTCAATTTTCAAATCTTGTACGCGATTTCCAATGTAAAAAAATAAGTATGGAGCCAGGGCTTATCTCCAAATTCTTCTTATTGGGAAACTGCTTACCCTCTCTGGTAAGCTGGCTCCTGGCTCCCAGTTCAGAGTCTGCAGTGTTCCTACTCCTGGAGAACTCAGGCCGTTTTAAATTCAATTATATATGTGTTTTGTTGGGACGCCAGTGTGGCAGTTTTGAGTCTCCATGTCTGTTGCCTGGAGACATTGATTCTTTCCAAAAGTGCAGTTATTTCCACACCAGTGATACTACTATACTGCCAATATTAAACCCTTAGACACATAACCCATAGGCTTTAGTGGTGAATGTTCTGAGGATTCTCACTGCCAAGTTTGTAGCAATCATGTTATATTCATGCCAACCTGAATTTAGCAACTTAAATGGGATTTAAAGCAAAGTAAGCAAGAAACAAAACTCTAAAAAGTTACAGGTCCAGTATAAATGGACTTGATTTTGTCAGAACCAGAATTTGCTGTCGAAGAGGCCTTATTCTCTATATTGGAGTTTCCATATTAAAGATGTCAATCTACAGTGTGTGAAAACTTCCCTTGTAATAATATTACTAATCCGTGCATTTGATAAAGCGCATTTTATGTCAGAAGGACATCTCAAAATGCTTCAGAGGATTCACTGTGGTGTAGTGACCATGTATTTTTTTTGGCAAACAACTATTTGAAAGTCTGCATATTTCATTTTATCCCTGTGTAGCAGATTATCAGATAAATTATAATCCTGTATGATACATAATTAGCCCGCAGGCAAATTCTATCAAATGGTCACTTTCTTACCACAAATTGCATTTGGCCGCTTACAAGAAACCTTTGTTTGGGGAGCGTAATGAGGTTGGGCAAAGGTTACATTCTGAAAATGTTCCATGTATCGCTTTTTACACCTCTTTAACTCAAAAACAAAATATTATTACCATTAGAGCTTTGTCAGGAAAATTGCCAATGGTAGGATTAGCAGATTCTAAAAATAATTTTCCTGGACTTGAAACAACCATCAATAGATCGATTTCCAAAAGCGAACAGGGATCAGAGTAACCTAGAGCATTCAAAAGATTCTTGAACATTTGTAGGCTGAAGCTATATTGAGTAATTTAAGAAAAAATTGTTGTTAATGAACTATAAATTCTGACTAGTACTACTTCACTAATCTAGTGAAAGAAATTGCTGGGAAATGATATAAAAACTCATAATTTTAAAAAGATAACAAAACTAAATAGGAGATTGAATAAATTTGTACCAATCCTTTTATATAACCTCATTGTGCTTTACTGCTATTATTGGCCTGAAAGCTGTAGCAATGAACAGGCCAGTAACAGCAATGTATGATTACAATAGACAATATGCCTGACATTGCTATCAGAATAAAACCAAACATTTCGAAATAGTGCAGTTTAATATAACTTTTTTCTCTGTTTCAAGATCACATCTTAAAAAGGATAATGTTACATCAGGGATTCAGTAAAGAATTAATCAGCTGCCTGTTACTCTGACCAAATACAATACAAATGAGGTTTAGTTTCAACGGTTAACATCAAAATTTTAACTCTGGCATTTTTTTTTATCAGCGTGAGGATTTTAAGTCAGAGGAATGCAAGAAAATGGGACAAGTATTTATATATGGTAAATAAAACTGAATTGTTGGAGTAACATTGTTTATCCAGCTCAATGAAACAAATTAAAAACGTCAAAATATAAGGGAATCCCTTATGGAGAAAACATCAGTAGCAGCAGATTTCAATGGCAAACAAACCACTGTTGCTTGTGTAAGATCAAACCCATATGGTACAACCGATCAGGACGGGTGCAATGGAGGATCTCTGGCAGGTTACATTTGATGTTTGGCGTTCATGTTCAACATAACCCTTTCTCCAGGTTCAAATGCGCAGAACAAAACAGCTTATTAACACAAGGATGTGGCCCTCTGTAGGCTATTTAGTCTTACATAATACAGCACATGACTGAACAATTTACTGTTCTCAGACTGGCCTCTGTCATGTAGCAGGCCAGGCCTAAGGTGTCCGTATCCCGTCAGTATTACTTGCAGCCTGTGTTCTTAAAAGACAAGAGAGAAAAGCTCACAAATGTACCGCATTTAGGTTCCTCCTCAAGGTTGGAACCAGGGACGGTTATGAGCTGGAAAGAAACTGATATAAAACTTTCAGCGAAGATGCATTGTTCGTTAATTAAGGTACAATAGTTACTGAAAGGGTGAATTATAGCAGCAGAATATGGATAGAAAAGAATAGTAAGGGCAATAAATTAGTAACTAGTAATTGCTAAAGATGCTTTGGATAAATGCTAATCTGAAGCCTCGTTGGCCTGTTCAGATGGACGTTAAAGATCCCATTGCAGCCCTTGAAAAGAGAGAAAAGTTTCTCCCCATGTCCTGGCTGACAATTCTTCAGTTAAATCGGTCTTTCACCTAATGACTGTTTGTGGAATATTGCTGTGTACAAATTGGCAGCTGTGTTTGCCTACAAATACACATTCGCTACACTTTTACCGAAAACACTTTGAGATGTTGTGATGTGATAAAATGCTGCATCGATCGCAAATGATTATTATCAAATAAAGGGGCACGGAAACTTAATCAGTTTGTTACAATTGCCTTGCTATCCCCAACCTGCAGGTATAGACAGACACACAGAAAATTATGACATTGTATTGGCAATCAGCATCTATTTTTAATCACCAGTTGACTGACAAGTCTATATGAGATTTTGATGTGAATGAATTTCTCTGAGAATAACGTTTTCGCTCTCAGCAAATATTGACTGTGACAGTGCCAGATCTGTAGAAATCTATGATGTGCGTCTTGTGAAAAAATCCAATTGTACTGTGAACAATGTCCCCATTAACAGATTGATATTGGTGCTGAAGTGAACTCATTGCCAGAAATTCCATCTGGGAATTACAGCGTGATTAGTGATTCCTCTGTTTTCAGTCCTTTTGTCAAACTGAAAACTTGCCCTCAGGCCATGTCATGCTGCTGGAGGTGAAAGGGGCAGATTATTTCAGCTCAAGGCAAATAACCATCAAAGAGTTAGTGTTTCAAACACAAGCGTTTTTTTTGAAGGAAGTCCTAAAAACAAGGAATTCTAGAAAAACAAGTATAAATACAGTTTAAATTCAATAAAAAAATAAAACTGTGATTAATTCATTACCGTATAGGGTAAAATGCCCTCTTTGTTTTACTTTTCTCGATAAATTGATACATTCCAACACATTAGGCAGAGAGTTTTCATACTAAAAGCATAACTTATTAGTCTCTAGCACTTCCGCTGCATTAAAAGTTCACTTTCCGAATGTGTGCAGCAATGTCAAGCGAAATGATAGAAGAAATATTGACACCATTTAGATATTGGTTCAAACAACATTACACCAATTTAAATATAGGCAATCCCAATGCAATCAAATCTTTACTTGGTCCTATTTGGTTATAGATGTTAACTTGGCCCAATTGCTGAGACTGTAGCATTCTCACTGCAAATTTAGCAGATTGTGTGTTCAAGCCCTTCATCAAGAGTTGCGCTCATCCAGACTCCATCCAGATAAGTTGCAAGTTAAACACACAAAACATTTTGCTACAAATATATTGATAGAAATAACCTTCATAATTAGTTTTTATATTTCCCACAATCATGATCTCATTCACTGTATAACACCTCAGTAGGTTTTATGCTCCCTCAAATGCAAATCGGATACAAAGATTATTAAGTTATGAAGGTATGCCAAATTTAAACCTGATTTTGTAGTGAGAATGTGGAAGCTGTATTTGAAGCTGTTGGAAGCTGTATTTGAAGTAGAAAGTATCCAGGTTTTTAAGAGCTGGCTCAATGCGTACAAAAGGGAGAAGAGAATAGAGGGCAATGGGAAAGGGGATTAGGAGGGGTGGATGCTCATGTGGCATATAAATACCGTTGAGGACCATGTGGTAACTTCTAAGCAACTCTATGTACAATAATTCCATGTGCTACCGATGTGGTGATTCCATGTGCTCACCTTAGTGAAATCCTGTAGCTCAGCGGTTAGAACACTTGTCTCGCAAGCGAGAGACTTGGGTTTGATTTCCGGCAGGGTGAAACCATGAGCAAGTTTCCTTATTCCATACGCCTGATGAACCATCTTATGTTTACAAGAGTATTAGATCTATTATCAGTTTCCACTTTTATAGGTGCTCAACTGATTAAGTCAGCATGCAATTCTCTATTACATCCAAGAATAATTTCTTTCGTATGATTACCAGTAAAGTCCCCGAACATATCCCTAGTAAATTATGATTATATCTATCTTTTTCTCTCAAATTGTTTTGCACAAGTCAGAATGGATTCCTTCGCTCAGGTGCACATGAATGAAATCAGAATACATCAATGTTTCAAAGGAAAATTAATCACTATATTTTATGTAATGATTGACTGCTGCAAAGTACCTTAAAGTATGTTCCATAATTGAAAAATAGCACCGAATGCATCTATGCATAAAATAGTACCAGTGTCACAGAGCTCTGCCCTTTAAGTTAAAGGATAAAGATCAAAGAATGCAACAGAGGCTCATAAACATTTAAATTTGATGGCCTTTAGGACTCGATTGAAATATTGCATTTTTCACAGACAAACTATTCTTGACAGAGCACTATTTATGTTAGGGGATGTTCTGTCAAATCAATTTTAAAGACTTCTTGTTAGTTTCAAAACAAGAGGTTTGTATGTGTGATTACACAAAAAAAGGGCCATCCACCAGTCTGTGGTGGGTAAGCAGAATTGTGGTTGGAGCCACGGAAGTATCAACTCTGACTCCAAAATTAAGTACGTAGCCACTTTGGAGTCAATCACATTTAGTGTTTTCCTCCAGAGAATTAGTTTTATGGGTACATGTGTCCCAATTTAGTGCTGTGACTAGACACAAGTCTGTTATTGTTGTCTGAATGCTACAGTCAGAAGCTCCTTTTGTTGCTGTTATCACTTGCAAGGAACGAGAGAAAGGTATTGAGGAGAGCAGCACGACCCTTCGAAGCACAGTGAACTTCCGAGTGAACAAGAACTTGGCTCCGGTGATAATATTTTAACAGTTTTGGAATGGTAGAATGAGATCTTCAGTTTGGCTCCTGGGGCCAATAACATAATCTAGTTTGAGCTAAAATGGTCTGCTTGGTTCCATTTCATCCATCCAGAATTAAACATTGATTGATTGACGGGTGAAAAGGAATTTCATCCTGACAGTGTATTCTTACTAGCATTAGCATTCTTTGTCATATACCATTTAGAATAATTTTTTTCATGATGACTTACACTGAATAGTAGAATTAGGGATTAAAGTAAAATGCTTACATTACACACCTGAGAAAGCTGTGTTCCATATGTGAATTTGCATATTTAAAAGGCTCTGTAGCTCTGCTCACTCGCTCTGCCCTCCAATGAAGATAAGTATTTTCTAGCATTGGGAACTTAAAGAGGTTGGTCTTGAATAATTGACTTAAAAGTTTAATAAGTCATTTCTTCATTTGATTATTAATTTGACCCCAGTTTTAATTTGGCCTAAGATTAGGTCCTTCATGTAATATTACTACAAGGCCAAACTAGAACTGGGGTAAAATTCTACCTGGGTCTAAATTTACTCTATTAATAGCAATTCAGATTTTGCAGAGTTTGGCAAATTGTTGAAAAATTCAAAATGAAGGAACTGCATTTAAGAATTTGGGCAAATTTTGTACGCCCGGAAACGTAGCGTTAATAGAGTAAAGGTGGAATTTCTTCCCACTTTTGTTTTACCTCATGTTTAGCTCAAGTGTGCTTACAAAAAGGTTATTTTGCAGCATTGGCTTTGCTGCAAAATGTGCTGCAGCTCAACTGAGGCTATGTACTGGCTACTGAAGATTGAAAGATATTTGGCTTAGTGAAAGAAGACCAGCAGCCCAGGGCTAATGTGCTAAATGCAGTTTTCAGAAAGGGGAACTTTAGAAGTAACACAACATAGACTTTAGAGAAAGAGGGTTCAATGTGGATGAATGTTAATTTTATGTTATTTCTGGAGAATCTTTGACGTGCATCTATACATGAAGTGGTAGGGCATCTAAAAGATACTGTGCGCATACTGTGAAGAATTTACTGAAAGAAGTTTAGCTGGGTTATTTATTTCCAAGGGGAAATAAATTAGTTAATTAGATAATAGATAAAGTGAGGCTTTTTGCTAAGCTAATGATATAAAAAGAATCTCTCTGAAGTTGTAGGGTTGTCTAGTTGGCTCTATGCCACTGCCAATTTGAACACATGCTGACATAAACTGGTCGACTCGTGACTAAATTACCCCTAACAAACAATGTATTCTTTCTCCATTGGGCAGTACTTCTGCCGACTTACCACCTGCTAACTAGCTTCCCTGCTGGTACCTCAGTTCATTGCACTAGAAGAGACACTCTGTGCCATTACAGATGCACGCAAATAGCATGTGAGTGTGAAGAAAACTGATGAAAAACAAATTAGCTGAAGGTACTGTACAAATGTACTCTTGTGGTTGTACCATCCAGAAGTACAAGCAGGGCACTCGAGCAACTGAGGGGACATGATTGTCGACCCAGATTATAGATTGACCTGATCAGATGTGGCATCATCTTTATAGGATGTGTTCTTCTTCTCCCCCAATAACTAACAGTCTTTTGCAATAGGTCAGTAGAACCCCATTTGATAAACTTATCTGTGCAGTTGGAAGAGACAGATTTGAATCTTGAGCTTTGCACTTTGCTTGAACTGCGGATGTGTTTGCAGACTGCCCCAGAAGACAGAGACACGGAGAGAGAGATACTAATTAACAAATTCACTTGAAGCTCAGCAAATGATCATGACCATTGAAAACAAAAATAGAAGTCGCTGGGAACACGCAGCAGGTTAGGCAGCATCTATGGAGAAAGGAAAGTGAGTCAATGTTTTGGGTCCACGACCCTTCGTCAGAACTGGGGTATCTTGGGAGGGAGAGGCTTTTAAGAGCTAACGGAGAGGGGGGGAGGCAGGTTAAGGAAGACAAAGGAGAAAATGGGATAGAGGGCAGAGGATGATGAGTTAAAGAGATGTTAATGATGCAAAAACAAAGGGGCGGATTGCAACAAAGCAGGGGAACAGAGGTGTTAATACTGCAGAACAAAGGGTGGGGGGAAAGAACTTGCAACGAAACAGGCAGATCAGGGAGAGAACAGGTGTGTCTGGGACCCCGATGATGTGGGAATGGTCACAGAAGAGGTGGAGGGGGAAGGTGAGCTGTTATGGTCTGAAATTGTTGAGTGGAATCTTGTAGCTCAGTGGTTAGAGCGCTCGCCTTGCCAGTGAGACACTGGGTTCAATTCCCGGCAGGGCGAAACCTTGGGCAAGTTTCCTTACTCCACACGTCTAATAATAATTCCTCCAAAACAAAACAATAATAAATTGGTCATTTTCAATCCACGACTGTTTTTGGGACGCTGCTGTGCGCAATTGATTGCCGCGTTTTGCCCACAAATATACGGTAATTTCACTTTACAGTCTATTCTGTGAATCACTTTGAGACGTCGAGAAGACGTGAAAAATGCTATACCAAATGCAAGGATTATTATTATTATTAAATCAATATTGAGGTCAGAGAGCTGTAAGTTCCCTAGCGGATAGATGAGGTGCCGTTCCTCGAGCTTGCGCTGTGGCTCATTGGAACAGCATAGGAGACCGTGGATGGAGAGGTCAGAGTGAAAGGGAGAGTTGAAATGGCAAGAAACCGGAAGCTCAGGGTTGAGCTTGTGGACAGAACGGAGGTGTTCGGCAAATCGGTCACCGAATCTGCGTTTGGTCCCCCCAATGTAGAGGAGACCACATCGTGAGCAGCGAATGCAGTAAACTACATTGGTGTTAGTATACGTAAACCTCTGTCTCACTTGAAAACTGTGTTTGGGGCCCTGGACAGTGGTATGGGAGGAGGTGAAAGGGCAGGTATTGCATCTCCTGCTCTGGCATGGGAAAGTGCCAAGGGAAGCAGAGGAACTGTTAGTGGTGATGGAGGAATGAACCAGGGAGTCACGGAGGGAAAGGTCCCTTCGGAATGCTGAGAGGGGAGGGGAGGGAAAGATATTTTTAGGGGTTGGGTCACACTGGAGGTGCCGGGAATGGCGGAGAATTATTTTTTGGATGTTGAGGCTGGTGGGGTGGAAGGTGAGGACCAGCGATACCCTATCACGGTTCTGGGAAGAGGGGAAAGGGGTGAGGGCAGAGTTGCGAGAAATAGGGCAGACACGGTCGAGGGCCCTGTCCACCACAATGGATGGGAATCCTCAGTTGAGGAAAAAGGAAGACATTTCAGCTGCTCTGGAGTGAAAGGTAGCATCATCAGAGCAGATGCGACGGAGGAACTGGGTAAAAGGAATGGAGTCTTTACAGGAGGTGGGGTGGGAGGAGGTGTAGTTCAGGTAGCTGTGGGAGTTGGGGGCTTGTAAAAGATATGTGTTGATAATCTATGCCCCGAGATGGAGATGGTAAAAATCCTGACCATCATGTGGCTGTTGTGCGAAGTTGCTGTGTGCAAATTAGCTGCCACATTTGACTACAAAATACACAGTGACAACACCACCCACGCTTTGAGACATCCTCCTGATATAAAAGGAGCCTACATCAAATGTAAAGATGATTATTATAATGGACATCATAAATTGTGGACATCATTCTAAAATGTGTCAGGGGGCCTACTCTAGAAGGTTTAAAGAGCATATTTATTTAGGACCACAACAGAGAAGTATTATTATTCCAGAGTCTGCTGTCTTCGTCACTCTGGGAATGGAACAGTAGAATTGTTTTTTTGTCTAAGGCCTTGAGGGTGCTTTCTAGGTGCCTTGTGTCATCAGTAAAAAAAATTCTTCGCATTTGTGTTTTTGTAACCCATTCCCTACTTCCCCAGTTGCCTGAACATCTGGATACATTGAAAATTTTATGTACCTTTCCCACAATGATGGCCTATGAGCATAGGTCAAGTGATTCATTTCTTGATGGAATCAGTTCAGCTAAGATGTAAATTGATTTTTTTTGTACTTTGGTTACTGGCAGATCACAATGTACAAAGTAAACTGGTTGGTAAATGTATACTCTAACACTGCAAAACAATTTGAAGTGCCCATCCATGTGTGCCAATCCTTAGCCATCCAAATTTGGGATTCTTTGAATAAAATAACTATTTGTATAGAGAGACTTCTCAAAGTGCTTCACATAGCTACAAGACAGAGGGGCACTGGAATGGAGGTCCCGAGATCAGGGTCAGAATGGCTGATGGTGAGGTGGAGCGGGCACGGGACACAAAGCGGGCCAGTTTTCCTTGACTGGCTAGGGCGGTAAGGTTGCAGGAGGTCATAGAGGAAGGGAGAGGCGAGGCCGAGGAGGCATTTGAAAGCGAGGACGAGCATCTTCAATTTGATCCACTGGGGATGGGGAGCCAGTGAAGCCAAGCGGTAGCCTGCTCATGGAGCCTGATGGGAAGAGGACATGGGCTACAAAGTTCTGATTGGTCTGCAGCTTGGGTCAGGATGAGCTGGAGAGAGCTGCAGGGCATTGGAATAATCGAACCTGGGCATGATGAAGACATGGTTGAAAGTCTTAGCAGTCCAGAATCAACAAAAGTGGCAGTTTAGTCCATTCACAGCAAATCCTGTAAAGGACTTTGACATCTCCTCTCAACTTGAAAGGCACGACATCAAATGCAAGGATTATTATTATTATTTTAAATCCTCATCTCTTACCAGAATTCAACAATTGTGCAAAGTTCAAAGGATACAAGTGTTTGATAATTAATGACAATAAACAGATGACCACACTGCTAACTGATCAAAATTGTAATTTCGTTAGATAAATATATCAGCTTTTATTTCCTCTGAAGACAATCGGAATATCTGTCGCGTCACAATTCTTGAAAGCAAATATCCCTTTTTTCTCATTTCGACACTTCATCACTCCAGTCCCGCATCTTAAATCAGTTATACTCACTTCGATTCACATCATTTATCACATAACACCCCTGAGGCCAAGAAGGGAGGAAAGTGCAAGTGAACACATATTAGTAACATGAGAGTGCTGGCTTATACATTGCTCCTGAACGTGTGCTGTAAGAATCAGTCCATTCAGGTCAGGTTCATTACTTCAAGGGCTGTGATACACTGCTGAAATTGTTAGGCAACCCCAATGTGACGTGAACGCAACGACGTCATTCATAGTGTGTCACTGTGTGGCTGTGTCACTATTGGTGGCACGAATCTTAAAAGGTTTAATAAAAGATTACTGTCTGGCAAAACCCATATACAAAATGTCACACTGCAGCAATCGCAGCATCTACTTGAACACCTGTTGGATGATGAGCTTTTCTGGTGGCCCATATGGTTCCAGGTAAAGAGTTCGGAGTAGAATGTGTCTGGCTTTTCATGGATGGTATTGTATATTGTACAGTAAAGCTTACATTTACATTACCGTACATTTTTCTTTATCGTTGTGACTGGTTGTCAGGAGGTTTGGAAATGCAGGCTGGGGAGTAGTTGTGCCAGGTTTCCATTCTCCCTTCCATGACATTATTTACTACACTCTCAATAAGGTTATTTTAGAGGATCGCAACAAGCTGTGGGGCAGATCCATTCAAGTTACATGAGCTAAAGCAAAACAGTTTACTAGGTTTGAATTATTGCTCACTTTTAGGTATTTGTGTACTTCTGATACATAAATAGTCCATAAACTTGGAATAATAACAATAGTAGATTAATACTTCAGAAGGAAAGATTAGTTGAGACCTGGAGCCACAGATAGTCTTATCTTGCAGCATGTTTAAGACTTGACTCATTCAGTGAAGCTGGTGACTTCAAACTCACTGTGACCCTAAGAGTTCAGAGACCAGTAACACTACTATTATTATTATCAAGCCGTCTCAATCGATGCTTTATTACCCTTTGAAAACAAAAGAACATCAACGGTTCCTGAGAGAGACAAAAAGAAAAGCAGTTTCCTTGTTTTTCTAATGTCATGTTTTGTAAGAGCACAACCCCAAAATCCAGCTAGAACAGATGTACTGCACACAAAACAGCAACATCTCTTGGGAAATTGGGAATCAGTTTGGGGGTCTGGCGGGGGTGAAATTCCACTGCAGTTCTTAAAGAGTTAAAGAGTCATCAAGACTCCCAGGAGGAAGGGAGTAAAAGTAACCACTAGCTGTAGTAATCTGGGAGCTTCTCTGGAAACTCAGTCCGGGGAGCCAAATTCCAAGACTGAATCCTAATCCCCTCTCTTGACCTAGGGTTATACAACCAGCTTGGTGTTGAAAGCTTGTGCTCCAGGCAAGTCCAGCAATAGGACCTGATTGGAGAAGGGAAAAATCTCTGATGCAATAAGGGTCAACCAAATTAACAATCAGAGGTCATTGGCCAGTATAAGCTCATGACTTTTTTTAAACAAAAATAGAACATTCAACTCAGGTCAGTCTTAGAATAGAAGAGTTTCTTATTGATGACCTCTTCTTGTCATTCAGTACTTTTGTGAAGTTGTTCTTTCTTACTTTTATCAAATTTTCTTTTGTGACTCAATTACAATCATATGTCGAATAAACCCTGGTTTAAAAAAAACTTGCCTCGCAATTGAACCAACATACCAAAAGTTTTGGACTGTCGAACATAATAAAAACATTGGAAGACTGTTTGAATAAAAGTCCCCAAATGTAGCTCTCTGTGTTAGTTGAATGCTAGAAGAGGAAGGTTGTTTCTGTCTGATGAATTCTGTGAGTAAGAATTGCATTTCTATTGCCATAACGTAAGTCGAAGCAAATCCAAATTGGTTATCTTACAACACGAAATCTGCTCAGAAATTGCATTTATAATGGTCTGATTTCTTATACTTCCATATGCTTCTTGTCACTGCAATAAGGAACTGACTGAGAAACAGTAGCAGACACATTGAGTGAAAAGTGCCCCTTGATATTTGAAATGTGCAACTGCTAATGGCTTTCAGAACTAGACACGTGCTGCTGTTAATGCATTTGTTAGGCAGTAATGCTGGACATTTATTATGTGTTGATTTCATTGCCTATAATAGGAAAGTCAACTACCGTATTCAATTAGAAAGGTCATGTACAAATTGCAATATTGTTTTAAGGCTATAAAAAGAACATGTTGTTTGGAAATGACACACGAAAAATGGCAATACCAAAGAACTGATTTGAACATAATGTTTAGGATCGTTTAGCCAAATAATTATGGGTAGTACCTTTCTTCTTGGGTAAAATTAAATGGGAAAATGATAGTGTGTCGTGGATATTAAGTTAAATTACATCTTACAGTACAATATTTGTTTGAATGAAGTGAGGTTACAAAATTATCAGATAAGTATGGATGAAGAAGGCCCTATGCACTATTTGATCTTGTCATTCAGAAATGCCCACTCTCCTCTGTATTCCTGCCAGGGACTGAGCTGCACTTATGTCACAGCTGGACAAACTGACTTTCTTACCTCTGATACCTGCAACTTTCTATTCCCCTCGCCCTCAAGTCTGTAAATCTGGACCAGGTGGATTATATACTTGAGACTTGGGATTAAAATAATTACACAATGTTGAAGAAACTGTAATGGTTTTGTACATAATTCAATGTATGGTTACAGTATTGCAAACTTTTTTTTCCTGATAACAAAGAGGGGCATTGCAACTGAATGAGGCTGAATTTAAAAACTTCTCCAATTCTGCAAAATGTTCCATTTTAAGATAAAACGATTTTGTAGGTTAAGAATAGGTGGATTTTTGAACCTTGTATGTATTGCATTAGTCATTGAAGAGATCACCTGTGTAAGATATTTACTAATATTGCAAACATATGCACAGTGAATCTTATTTATACACATTAATTAAAATACATTTATTCTATTTTTGACTTCATCTTGGCTCTATCTGCCGAGTATAAAATGATTTTCATTGAGATATTTAAATTGAATGTGCAGACAATTTAGAATAGATTGCTTCCAGGTGAAGTGGTTTGTTTGTATTCAAGCAAAACTCCTTCAGACTAGTTTCTAAATCTGTGCAAATTGTGAGCTTAATCTGTTTGAAATGGAATCATTTAAAAGTTGGGGACTGGATTTGGGGGGTGTGTCCGTGGCCTCATATTGACAGAAATGTGATTTCTTGCAGACATTGGAAATAGGAAGTGTAATTACAGATAATTACACAAAGCCAAACAAGTGCAAGACTAGATGTGCCACACTTCATCATTCACCTGAGGGTTGAGATTGTGCGCGACAGCGTAACATCTGTACATGTTTTCTGCTGAAACATGAAAACTGTAATTCTTAATGTAGTCCGACCAAACTTTGACTTCTGACAGTACCTATGGAAATTTCCCAGAGAAATCACAAAACAATGTAGGTTTAGCCTCTCCGGAGTTCAAAGCCTCCTTGTAGGTAATGACTGTTGATAGTTTTCTAAAAAAAAGTTTAAGTACAACTTGCTGAACAGCTTTAAACGGAATCAAAACTATGTTGCTTGACTTAAAGCCAGGTTGTTGATCTTGCTTCATATTTGATTTGAGGGTTTGGGGGTGGGGGGGTCAGTCTCTTTGTGCTGTATCTATACTAAGGTATATAGTCAATCATAGCATGCAAGCCGCTTTTCTCCTGAGATATTTAATTCAGCAAATGCTTACATAGTTCCTTGGGTCAGTGCACATTACGAATCAGAGGGATTAGGTGAAGCAGCGAGGGTGAATTAGAGGTTTTCTAGGCGCTGGATGTGAGTCAGGTTTGGGCATTGCGTCATCAGTCCCTAGTCATGTTTAGGTGAGAAGCCATACTATAATTGCTATTACCTCTTCTTACTCCAAGGTACGTTTTTGACTTTAGGTAAGTTTCCACTTCTGCTGTGAAAATCAACTCTTTAATCCAACATTCACTTTTGATCTGGTCTGACCACACACAAACTGAAACAAACCTGTAAATGAAATAGGATTTGCAATGACTGATACTCAGTCCATTGTCTGCAAGCGGTTCAGGAAGGGACATTTATAAGGATATTTTAAACTATACCAGATAAAATATTCAACAGATGGTTTGCATTACTTTGGACAGAATTGTCACCTCTTTAAATGTCACCTCCTGTTCAGTGATATATATTTTCTGGATGTGCAAAAGGACATTAAGTGAGTCATAATAATAATAATATAATTCTTGCATTCATATAGCATCTTTCATGTCAACGGGACTTCTCAAAGTTTTTCACAGGATTTACTGTAAAGTGTAGTGATTGGATACTTTGTAGGTGAATTTATTTTGAAGTCATCTCTCAATGTTTCTTTTTATCAATTATTTATGGGGATGTAATTTCTATTTTGTTAAATCAAGTCATTTTGTTAAATTGAATTGCATCTGAATGCAGGATATGTTTCAGGTGCACCAGGACCAGTTCACAAAAGAACAAAAGGAACATAGGGCAATTTCAGGACAGCTACCAGGAAATATTTCTTTACCCAGAGGTTAATTAACACCTGGAACAGATTGGCAGGTTTGATCTTTTTTAGATAAAATTTAGAAATGGTTTACAGCAAATGGCTGTTGAAATTGGAGTCATTTAAAAAGGAACTGGATAAATATTGAGGAAAATAATTTTAAAGAGTATTGGAAAAGAGTAGAGGAATGGGGCAGCTGGCATTCATGCAATGGGCTGCAAACTCTCTATGATTCTATTGCCTTCTCTACTGCCAATTCTCTTAATCATCTTTATGTTCTTATTCCAAAAAAACCAGACCTCCTGGAAGATTGAACGATTTTATGATTTGAAAACTGTGGGGGTTAGGATCATTTTTTAGGATAGGATGAGCAATTGCAGTGGATATATGTAATTTAACGGTAATCGGTTAACCCTGGAGGTCCCACATTTCATAGCAATTCAAACCTTTTCTCTTTATAAAATCCTGGAATTGTTCAGAAAACTTATAGTGAATTGTATAATAGAAATATGGTATTCTCCTGACAGACGGACACAACGTACAGCATTCAAAATCAAAATAATGACATTGTTTTGAATCTATCTGGGCAAGAACTTGTTATGATATGAAACCAACTTCTTTCCCAAAAGAATCTATGAAATTGGCGTTGGGAATACAAGATGATTGTGACTTGCTGTGTCATGGAACGAAGACTAAAACCTGCTTTCATTTACAAATGTGGGTGTTCACAAAGCTCAAATCTGCTCCCAAATACCAAGTTAGGCTTGCGTGACTCCATAGGCTGCAATAGAACATGCTCACACTACAGTGCAAGAAAACACAAAAATCGTAGAAATCACTGCACCCTCAGAGAATAATTAATTATTATAATAATAATTATTAGCTATTTTCAATCACTCCTCATCCTCTTCTTCCCTAGACTCTTTGACCCATACCTGCTTACTGACTGTCCCTCACCTATTTTTCAAAGAGCTTGTGTTACGGCTCCATGACCAAGGTACCCCTTAAATAACCCTTGTTTCCAAAATCCTCTTCGCAGCCTGCTTTTTCAATCTATCCCCCTGAAATCTGCCCGATTCCTTTCATTGCCTGCTAAACGAGTCATAAATTCTGAGATAATCAGAGCTGATTTTTTTTTGGAGAAAATAATTACTCACGGGTACTCCTGGATCAGAAAAGTTAAAATAACAAGCAGCTTCTTGCAACTGAATTTCCATTTATTTCGTTGTGGTCTTATTTTGACAAGCCTGTCTAAAAGGAAATTCAAGTTAATGTATCTGTGTTATAAAATAGTGTACATGATTTGTATGTTTAAAGTCATAACTACCATGGCATGAATATATCTGTTTCTCTTTATAAATCAAGTATCTGCTGTCAAGATATTGTAGGATTTAAAGAAATTGGATATTACTATGCCCTGCAACACGCAGGAAATGGGATGTTATCCGCAACAATATTACACAACAATAATTTTTAAAAATTCCTTACACGCAATAGAACAACACGATAGCATGTTTCAAAAAGATTCCAATATTCCGGTGCCCAGCACTCCAGTCAACTTGGAGTAAGCTCAGATCCAATGAGACGCTGCTTACATTGATAGGCTTTAGGGAAAACCCATTTCTCACTCCTGTATTCAAAATCATACGGAATTATTGAGACGAGTAGCTTTGATAATGCTGCCCTATCCATCCTCTATAACACTGTTGGGATGAGAAGATAGTGTCTGGATCAGCACAATAAGTGGTTCAAGCTTTTGAGTGACACCTTTGTAATTAATAGCACACACTCAACAATTGCTTACTTGCACCTTCTCATTTCAATACAAAAAAATTCACACAATTACTGTTCCAGTGGCAAACAACTACACATTGTTTCTCACACCTGAACAACCAAAAACAATAATAAATTGGTCATTTTCAATCTACGACTGTTTGTGGGACATTGCTGTGCGCAATTGGCTGCCGCGTTCGCCCACAAATATACAGTCAATTCACTTTACAGTGTATTCTGTGAAGCACTTTGGGACGTCCTTCCGACGTGAAAAGCGCTATATCAAATTCAAGGATTATTATTATTATTACCTGTGGAACAGACTCCCACATATTGTCGATGCCTTTGCCTCTATTGCTTTTGGCAATAAAATCCAAATGGAAGATTAACCATCACACACTCAACCAAGATTTTGGATGAAGCACGAAAGTGACTTGTATTTTCAATTTTCAAAACAAGTTTTTCAATTCCTTCCATAATCTAGTCTCTGCACTACCAGAGGAAATTTCTTACAACGCTTTCCTCCAACTGTTCTCTGATGAAATATCAGCGCCTATGTACAAAACAAATGAGTCTTTTGACCCCAGTACAGAAACAATTGGTTTGTATTTCATCTTATTTGGCCTGAAGGATTCTTCCTGAAGAGCAGCATCCAGACACATCACAGGAGTTGGTAGAAGTACGAATTGATTGGATACTTTGATTTTGCTCACTGCTGATCTTTTTTTGTGATGATTTATCATTATGATTAAATTGGCAACAGAATGACTCGTTGTAACTTGTAGTAATAATACATAATAATTCTTCCATTTGATATACATTCTTTCACATTGGTAGGATGGTTCAAAGCATTTCAGGATTTACTGTAAAGTGTAGTGACTGTATTTTGTAAGCAAGGAATAGGAATATGTGTTGGTAGATCTAGTTTCTCACATTCTCAGACAAGTTTGCAATCTAAGTTGTTCTTGCCAATAAGACTCAAGGGCAAGGCGTACTCGGTTGCTGCTGTGCGCCTTCTAGTGACCAGATGAAGAGCAACATTGACAGATCACCGGCAGCCATCTCACCCTCTTGTTATGGATGATGAGCGAAGCAAGAAACCTTAAAGAGCTGGAGGAAAAACCTTAAAAGAAAAAAAGACGATTTTAAAAAAAAACAGAAAGGATATCAGGTCTGTTGGTTGGCTGGACTTTTGAGTTGATTGAAACTTTTCATCTGCACAACTGCTGAAGGAACTAATTTGTGTGAATAACAACACCCAGCTGTCTGTGGCTTTGTAATTAATAACGGGCCCTTACCATTGCTGACAGGGGAAGGTAATCTCCCATTATCTACAGATGCTTTGAGATTCCCAAAATAGCACGACTTACATTTGTCTTTTCTTTCATCAGAGATTACAAGAATCATCTGCCTGCTATTACAAGCTGTTCAGCTCTATCTCTATGCTTAGGTTTTAAAAAGTACAGTTTGGATACTTAGGTACTTTGAATTAATGCAGCTTGAATTTAATGATAATAAATGGATTCATATTATCAAACATGATAGAAATACAGGGCATTCACAACACAGGAAATGGGATGTTATTAGCAGATAATTCCTCTGTTATCTGCCACAGCAGACACATTACGCAATCCAAATAAATATATTTTGTCGTATGAGAACTTACTTGGTGACCATTATCGTATTCTATACGGAGATATGAAATCCTGTTTACATGCTAGATATTTATCCTTCACTACATCTTTTCAATAACACACCTGAATGTTGTGTGGGTATCAGGAAGGAAGTGACCTTATAAAGAACACAGTAAAGTCAGAGGCTACTTCCTTCTGAGGATGAAAAGGCAACATAAACAATTTAACATGATAATAAGAAATAGTCACAAAGTCATTTTGGTACCTGACCCATTAGGAGTTTGAATTTGACCCATTGGAGTAAGGCGTATTTGAGTGCCAAAGTCATGAGTACAGGGAAGCCAACCTCAAGAAATTTAAAATGTAGCTGGTATCAATGTGGACATCTCATTTGTGGTACAATGCCAATGAAATGCACCACAGCAAACGGATGAATGGGAGGCTGTATATATTTGCAATAGAAGCAAAGCATAAAATAAGCATGTTTTGCTACAGTAGGAATCCAATCCGCTACTTAAAGTTCACCACACAGAGTGCTTTGGGTTGTGCTTTGGGTTAGAGTACACCTCTAGGACCTGATCCATCCCAGATCAATGTAATTATCATTTGGCTGGATTCCTACTGCTACAACTTTTTTTCTGAATCGGCTGGTGGACATCCAAAAGAAGTGGAAGGTTATGTTTCAATGGAAGACGAAATTATTATCATCAAGCTGCACCGCACAAAATCTTCTCTTAAAGTAAATAATTTTCTCATCCTGCACACTCTTCTCATCCTAGCATGACTTTCCCAATGTTAACACTTCCATAAATTTGACGAAGCTTTTTCTCCAGATATAAAATCAATTAACCTGACGCACAGGTCACGAATCTGTGCATCTATTTCTCAGAACCCATCAAGCTGGCTTGCCCTTTAGATAGATCTGGTCTTGCTTTAATTGCCTGGGTGTACTATTATATAGGATCTCTGCTAGATCTATCTCACGGGATCTCTGTCAGAGCTGCGAACCTTCAGATCCTGTTTGCCTTTTCAGGAGAATGTTAAAGATCCTGTGGCACTATTTGAAAAGAAAAGGGAGTTTCTCCTAGTGCCTGGGCAACAATCCTTCAGATAACAAATATTGGTCATCCACTTCATGATTCTTTTGGGGCATCACTGTTCACAGTTAGACTTTGCTTTGGTTACAAATACAGTCACTACACTGTAAAATACCTTGAGATGTTTCAACGTGATAAAGCACTATATCAAATGCAAAGATGAATACTGTTATTATCTTTGCAAAGTGAATGTTCTATCTGCATCTCGTGTCTTTCCACAAAGACACTCTTGATATTTCTTCCCTCTTTTCTACAATCAACACCCCAAAAGACAATAATTGCCTTAAACATGGGGTGCATTATAATCTCAGTCAAGCATTACACAAGCTTGACACATTTCAGGGCAGTTGTTATGAGGAGACTTTTATTTCTTCAGCGATGGAAAATGAGAGACTGGGACACTGAAGGTTACACTGCTGAACACTCCAGAAGCAGCACAAGTAGGGGCCAACGATGAAGTGATTGTATAAGGTTATAGATCAGGAAACCAAAGTCATTTATATTTCAATAGAGCCCCAAGAAGTCATACAAAATGATGAATGAGCTGTGAAATAAGGTTGAAGCCAAAGCAAACCAGGGATGAAATGTGATTTCAGGGGAAGAACTGCGACTCATTGTACCGATACGATAAAAGAATCTAAAGTTTCTACATGAACCTGAATTTGCAGTGGTGGGGGCGAGGCGGGGGTCAGCCTTTTATCCTTGTTAACAGGAAAATAATTATTGGGTTTCTTAAAATCACTTCCCTGTCAGAATGAAATTTGTTTCGCCCTATTTATATGACAACCATTTTAAATAGTGAAATTAAAGCAGCTGGTACTTTTCCATCTGACATGTTTGAACACCCAAAATGATATTTTCCCACCATAATTCATTGAATTCATCATGTGTAAGTCAAGCTCCTAAAATGGAACATTTTAAAATCTGCATCTTACCTCTAACCCCAGATTGGATTGTTAAAGGAAGGGGTCCTGAGTTCACAAGCAAGTATATCTCTTGCCACTGTCATAAACTAATCTAAATAGAGCTTTGCCAATGTTTCCCTTCAACACCTGTCCGCATTATGTACCATTACCATCAATAAGTTAAACGGAGTCTGATGTTCTGATTAGAAAATTATCTTCCACTTTTACAATCTTTCTTTCCCGAAGGCATTTCGATTCCTTTTGTTTTTCTACTGACATATTGTTCACAGTCTTTCTCTGTAACTCATCCAAATGGCCTCTATTCATCTTTTGGCCTCTACAGCAAGCGTCAGTAGGCAATTCAACCGTGGATGGGGAGTCAAAGCCAAACACAATCTTACTAGATTAGTCTGCATTTCCAGCAGTGGTTGTTGAATAATGAGCAGGACTCTGGATGATTTTCCCTTCACTGTCCTAGTCCATTGAGGCCAATTCTGGCACTTCTACTGGTGACCCACTTGAAATCAACTGACTCAGGACAGATTTTCTCAAAATTTATAGCTCAACTAGATACAACCATTGAGCCACCGGAACTGCTTTTACTACCTGTCGAGCTGTACAAAATGTAAGCGAGTGGCTATTTATTCACCACGACAGTAAACTCCAACCTCACAATGTCTAAAAGAAAGTCGTCCAGTTCTTGTATTGGATGCACCACATAAGGACACAAAGATTTTGCTGTAATGAATAGAATGGTTCAGAATGTCACTGTCGTTGATTCCCAACATCAAAGGAAAATCAACATGCTGCATCAGTCCTGTAATCTCCATATCAATTGGATTTGGCATCATTTCTCAAAAACAGTATACAGCAAATTGTATCAAACAGAAAATACAGTCACTTAGTACAATGCAGCATTTTAGATGGTTAACTACCCTTGGGGTTCTTTTGGAAATGTCAGACATCTGCAGTTTGTGATGAAAAATAAAGTATTTTAGAAGGGTGTTTCATTGTACGATGGATTTTCTCCAGAACACTCACTGGCACTATACAAAAAACATGTTCGAACGATAGCCATGGGCCGTATTAAAATAATATTCCATCCCAGTTTCCATGAATCAACCTAATATTTCTAAAAAAGAGAGGCACAGAAACATGCATTTTTTATTGTTTCTCATTAAGACTGCAATTTACTGAAAGTAGCACATTCTTTTCAGCTGCTTGGAGGGTATTTGTGGTGTTTTACAGTGAGTCGCAATGTGTTTAAAACCCCGAAACTTCTGGGTATAAGTGTTGTGTTGTGGAGAAACTCAAATAATTACAAAGTCTGCAAACGAGTTTAGCCATGTGCAATGCACAAACTCAAGGATCCACAAGAAAATAAGACTGGAAATAGGCTCTACTTAATATTTGAGAATATGCCTAAGCGCTCCGAGATGCTACCCAGCATGAAGGGCACTATAGAAATGTAAGTTGTTGTCGTATTTGTTGGAGCTCCCAAAGCATTGAAGCCACAACCTGAGGACTAGAAAATGGCAAGATTTGTCCCAATATTCAGAATGGAGCAAGACTTGTAAAATCTGTAAAAATGCTCAATCACACAGGGTGACATGAATTCCCACCTAAAATGTCAATATATACAAAATAGAACATCCATAGTAAGTGAAAAGGAAATGATTTGATTGTGAATATTATTCATTCACTGAAGATTTCCAGAGAATAGAAAGCTTCTGTCACTAAAACTAATCGAATAAATTGATTATAATAATAAAGAAAATATTCCAACCCTGAATAGATATCTGCTCTGACCTGATTTGTCATATTGTGTGCATTTTGGATACCTTACCCTCAAAAAAGCAATGAAGCATTATAAAGGGGGCAGAGATTAACTAAATCATGAGGAGAGGGTCATGGAGAGAATTTATTCTCATTAGAAGCTGGGGGAAGGGGACATGATTCAGGTTATTTAAATAGAAAAAGGAATAAATAAAGCAAAATGATGGTGTAACAAACAACATTGGAATTAAGTCAAATAAAACGTCCCATTATCGTGACTCGCTTTTGAACCTGGCCTGCAAGTACAGTGTATTAACTATATTTATGATGATAATTCTACAAACACATGATAAACAAAAGAATAAACTCACAAAGATTGTACCACTGGGGATATATGGTACTTTGTTGATCTCAAATCTGCTCGCATCAAAATAAGCCAAGTATTTTCCTTTTATAACAGTGAAATAACCAGAGTGAGGGTTCACTCTGTAAAACAGCCATCATAAGTCTGGCAAGCGCATTGCTGTTATGTGTACCTGGAAATCACGTGACAAAGCCTGGAGATCAAGGGATAAAAAAAAACTCCATCAGAATGAAAAATGACCGAAGATGAATGATATTCTGCAAAGACAATGATGTTCACAGCCTCGCTTTGATGCATAGGCTTGACTAATTTGAGATTTCAGAGTCAAAGCCACCTGATTTTCATTTGCAGCCTTAAAATGTTTAGCTCTAGGCTCAGACACTAAGATGTATTCATCGCAAGTACGGCTTGAATAACGAACGATGTTATATTAGGCACAATTTTTAGTGGCTGGGAGTTTGGCTGTGCACTCCATAGAGCTATCAGATGCGTAGTTATACAATCCAGCTGCAAAAACTGGCACATGATATTTTATCATCAAGTTGGCATCTAAAGCCAAAGTGGAAATTAGAGAAAAAATGTGTAAACACCACAGCAGTGTCTTCAAACCTGAGTACAAATAGCACATTTATAGATAATCCAATCCCAGGACTGAATTTGGAAATACTCATGACATTGCTCATAATGAAATTCCAGACGTTGAGATAGAATCTTTTTTTCTGAATCCCACGAACAATGTTTTTTTCAAAAGCTAAAAAACATGCTGAAGCAATTTTGTCACTGTTGAGTTCCAAGGACCCCACATGGTCATTGGAAATGTCTTGCAGCACACTCTCAGGCTTTTCTGCTTTTCTTTGGATGAAATCTGGGTGCACCACTGTTGCCACGATGGTTTTCAAAAAGAAAAAAATCTACTTACCTCAGAAGCATTCCAACCAGCTGTAAGACGTGTGTCCAGACCTTCATCTGACCTGAAAGACATTATGTAAATGTTAATTGCTGCTGTTGATCTACTCCCAATCCCAATGCTGCTGATTGGGCAAATCTTTCATTCACATATACAGTCTAATTCTATGTCCCAATACTATAAATGGTCATGTTTGTGCAAGGGCAAATTCAGACCTAACCTTGAACGATCTGAAAGGCGCTCTACAAATGTAATCTTGTTGTTGTTGAACATTTTGTAAAAAAATTTTGGACGGAGGGAAATTGTTATTGTATTCTCATCAAAAAGAGGTATGCTGGTGTTAGCTAATTGGACACTATCTACTTGTTTTGTGATCAAGCACTCTTGTGCCAGGTTTAACATGGGCTATGTGCAGAATAAAGCTCTGTTAAGTCATGTTTCAGCAATGTCTCTTTGCCCCTAGATGGCTAATTTAGTGCCAAATACAGCTGAATAATGGGAAGTATTGTGCTGTAACCTCACGTGCATTATTAACTGGATTGACACTGTTCAAAATTGATTTCCGCTAGGATGCTTCACAGGAGCCTTATAGAAAAGACTTTTCTTCCATCAGTCTGAAGTGGAACCAATGCTATGTTTCAGAGGCAGAATGGCAATGTGTTACCCACTTCTCTCTCAAGCATAGCATTTCACTTATGCAACATATGTGGCCAGTAACGTAATGTGCGAAAGATTGGAAATAATATGGAATTTATTTTATGTACACAAAGCAAGAAACTGATTGAAAGCATTTTCTCAAAGGCCACCAACAGTTGGGGGGGAAAAAACAGCAATGTGCTTATTCACAGCACCTGTGAGTGCCAACTTGTAACCATAGAAACTGCCACCTAGTAAGTGTTGTTGGGTTTTCTGTGGCATCGATATTACAAACAAACAGCACTCACACCATAGAGCTTAGCTGACACAAAGTGAAAATTAAACCGCCTCCCACCACCTACTTAATAAAATCAAGCAGAACATATGTCTTTAATTAGAAAGCAGCACCAAAATAAAATGAATAGAAACAAACCTCCCACCAAGTGGTAATGACCAGCAGGCTTGCACACTCCTTTACTGCATCTTTTTAAGGACCACCCCAACTGATAACATTGTGGAATGTATGATCTGGACTGCCAAAAATCATTCAATAGGTGCTGTTTCATACCTCTTTACTCTGTAATAGGATTAAAGGAGTATGCAAATATCAGGCCAGCAGAGAACCTTTATATTTTTAACAGTGCAAAACATGTTATAACTTGACTAGTGCCTAGCAAATTCAAGCATAATATCCATACCACTTGTGAGAATTTCTGTGTAAATCATGTGCGAGAATGGAGAGACAGTGGTATGGGTGGAGCAAGGATAAAGAAACAGACCGACCAACCTCGGTGAAGATATTGCTCGGTCTGCAGACATGATATGAATCCCAGTTTCCAAAGATCAGCGTTAAATGTGATCAAAATTTGGGATCAGGTGAAATATGTTTTTTGATTGTTAAGCGATTTTTTTTGCAGGGGGGAATAAATTGCTGAATTTAAATGGTTAAATGAGTCATGATACTAAGGGTTGCCAATTTGCCTAATTCTCTGTACATTTCATTGAAAACTTGATCCAAGTAGAACATATTTGGGGGAAATAAATTTCTCGCTCTCAGCCCCAGCTAGTTGAGCAGTGAACACCATTGTGTTTTTGAAAAAAAGTGTTCATTCAGCAAGCCAGAGAGAAGAGTTCATTAATGTACGTCATTTTCATCCTGAGGACTCGCCGTATGTTGGTAATGAAATAAAGTAAAGTTTATCAATTATTCTGAAGAACACGATACTCATTTAAACATTTAAATTCACTCAAGACAGGAATCAGAACCCGAATAAAACAAATTGTCCAGTTTATTTTTAAATTTGTGTTAAAGTTCTGCAGTTTTCATTTAATTTTGTTGATGTTAAGATATTTGATTTACAGAACTATTTTCACGTCATTGTCCACAGATATACCCAAATGTTAATGGTTTGATGTCTCATATGAAGGCCTGTACCTCTGACAATGCAGTGCTGCCCCATTACACTTGTGAGCTCAATGTATCAACATGGGGATTTGAGCTTATCAGCCATGACAGAGACATTGACTGAAGAAAAAACAACTTTGCATTTACATAGTGACTTCACGTAGGGTAAAGTCTCGGAGCACTTTGCAAGAACATGGTTGGACACCAAGCAAGGAAGAATGGGGAGGGGACCGTAAGCGCAGTCCATCGGGTAGGTTTTTAGGTGCAAAATAACTGGCATTTGGTTGTTGAAGTCAATGCCATGTTAGAGTGTGTCTGTTCTTGGAGGCGAGATTTGTTTGCTTGCTTTACATGGGTAGTGTTTGGATGTGTTTTAAGTCTCTTCTTTCTGTGGATCATATGTTTAATACAGATGCAGATCATTTCTGGTATTGCTAATGATAAAGGAATTTCATAATAAAGGAGGTTCTATGGTCACAGCAGTGCATATTATGGTTATTCCATATATTATTTCAGATAACCAGGTTAAATCCTTAGGCAAAATATTCCAGCTCAAAGTTTAGCAACTTCGATGTTATGCACTTTGAATGGCAAAATGCTATGATAAGTCACAGCCACGATCCTTATCCTTAGGAACATTCATCCTTCCTCATGGCATTACATTTGACTACAGTGTCCTTGAGCTAGAGAATACAATCATCTCACGCTGATGATTAATAAGTGATTAATAAGTGGCTCCTGCTGGAAAGTGTTGGTGTTTGGATGCCAGATGAGATTGTGAAACTCCTGCAGTCAAGCTCCTGGTCAAAACTCGCTGATCAGGGACACAGTGAAGAACAGTCACTTGGGCAAAATACTTGAAGGAGGAATTATAGCTTGTGGAAATTCAGTCTTGAACGCACTGTGGAATTATAGCGCCAGCATGAGGGAGTCATCATTTTCATGAAAGGAAGGGAAAAATGACAACAACAAAAAACTGATTTTGCATTACTGTTTCGCTTCCAGGGTATGACAGTGAGGATTAGGAGGGTTGAATGCTAATGTTGAGTATAAACACCAGTGCGAATGGCCTGTTTTCGTGCTGTAATGTTGTTTGTCATTCTATGTAATCCAAACAATGTAAAATTCCATGATAACATCCTCAGGCCTATTATTCTAAAAAAAAGATTTGGTTACTTTACTCTGGTTCCACAAGATGGGGGCTGGGGGAAACTGAAAGATTTGTTCATTTTGATGACAGTATCAAGCACAATAGCTTTCAGCACATGACCTTTCGATGGTCTAAGATGAATACTTCTAGTTTCAAATTATGTAAACTTTAACTTTAGTTGACGTCTGAACCAATCAAGAAAATCCTAGGTTCCGATTAGAATTCAACTTCAAACCATCTGAATTGCATCTGATGCCAACCTTCAGATGCTTATCTTTATCAAGCATTCCTATGTTAAGTACTATATGGTTCTAGTATATCACAAAGCTGCCCTGCAATCAAAAGCACAAACTTGAGCTTGTTTTAAGTATTGCACAGAATGCGTATCCATATTGCTTTAATGTAAACAGCTTTATATCAGTGCTGCCTTGACTGAACGTCAATATTTGTTGGTTGGCGAAACGTGTAAAAGACAAATGCGGGTTCTTATAGAGAAACAAAATATATTATAGTTCAATGGCAGCAAATTATTACTTTATAAGTTTAATTCGGAGGGACACCTTCCTTCTACAGGATGGAAATTCAATATAAAATGCACCTAGCAACTTTTTAATTGTTGAATGATAATACAACCTTGCCTGATACAAAATCTTTTTATTGGGGTCAACTTTTTGGATTCTTGTTTTCCTCTGGAGCCTGCGTGCGATCTGACATGTTGTGTGACAAGTTTAATTTTTTTCCTGCTCCACTTCTGCTCAAGTTCCTTCATACTACTTTAAGCAGCATTGCCTTGATGTATCCCGAACCTTTAAAGTTCACTGTAGTGGGCCTTATGCAGGTCTTTGGTGATATCACTTGCTCTATCCTTCATCCTTATTGATAACTGCAATAATAAAGTTGTCTGGCATCCCCCAGTTCTGAAACAAGGGACTGCAACAGGAGTGATGCCAAAAGGGTTCAAAAAGAAAAGTATGCTTTGTAGTTTATTTTGCTTTAAGTTTCAGATACCCAGCTTTACAGCAAGGCAAGTTGTTTTGTGTGCAGGAAACTCCTGATAACTCGTCACTCCAAGGGAAAAGGGCTCGTTGATGAGTTATCCATGTATAAAGACATAAATACATTTTGTCGCTCTATTGACAGTATGATGACTTAAGTGATAGTGATAAGTTAAGCCAGACTCGAGTTATTAGGAGTTTACTGTATTTAATAGGCAAAACAATAAAACAATTTTTATTTTCTACACCTTGAAATGTTAAACTCCTCGGAAAATAGACAACCTGAAGTTAGCTGGCATGTCCCTGGCACTTCGAGGAGTGAGCATCAGAATATATTTGCTTTTCAGAAATGATTGCTAACGACAATGATGATTTTGTTATCCTATTATGCATCAAAACATTCTATTTGTGTTTGTTATTTGGTATCAGAAATTTACAGGGAACTATCGCCCCCCCCCCCCCCCCACCCCCATGTCATTTGAATAAAAAATGGTGTCAATTTTGAAATGAACAAAAAAAGCAAAACAAACCCCCCCCCCAGAAAGTGCAGTAAAAACAAATGCTGAAAATAGCGATGTCCAGTGGCATATTAATACTGCCATAGGTCCTGAAGGGTGAATTCAGTAAAATAATTAAACCTGACCTGGTTCTGTGTCTCAGGTCTCGCTTGATAGCAGCTGACATTGAAATCTAAACTTTATCAGCAAAATCTGACACACTGACAGCAGTGAAAGTAACATGGGGACCCGCTCCTCTTCTACATTATAAATGAAATTCTAAGTTGAGTTCTGAAAAAGCATGACAAAGGCCACTTTTGATTTAATTAAGTGCAGGTATGTTATTGAAGTCTCCAACCAAGGTAATTACAGCTGACGCCAGACCCAAAGGCAGCCTCACAGCCAGACTACACAAGCAGGGACGGTGTTTAGAGTCGCAGAGGGACTTGGAAACCATACTCAAAGTAGTAAAGGAATTTGGTGTGTGAAAGGGAGGGAGCAGCCCCAGGGGAGTTCAATTCAGCCTCAAAGAAGAGAATCAAAGGTTCATCTCTTCATCTTGGCACAGTCCCAACAACCCCTCAAACACACACAAGCATCAGTGTTCCATATGGGGAAGAGTCAAAGTGACAAATCCTCAGTTTAACACTTCCCTCTCCAACAGACAAGCCCCTGCCAATACTAATCACCGTTTAATAGAACAGTTATTAGGGTGGGGTTATATCACCCTGCTTTAAAATTAGGAGAACGGAACCTACAGCAAACCACATCTGAAAGGTTCCTTCAAGGGTTTGGTGAACTGAGGGTGTAAAAACAACCGTTGGGGTTAATTATTTTTGATATGTTATTTGTTTCTGATTCTCGCAGTTACCAGCATGTTGTCTGCTTCGATTTCCCAACAGCTGCAGTTGACCAGCTTTTATTAAAGGAGCTGAATACATGTTGCCATCCTATATCATTGGTTCGCTCTACACATATGGAAACACAACATATACAAATACACACACACACTTCTGCTATATCAGTTCAGTGCAGCAAATTGGTTGAACTGGGCTAAGCACTATTCTGCTCCATTTAGCACAGTTGATGCTCTCTGTTTATAAATAACTCTAATACAATTTTAAATTACAAATAACAGTATAATAAAAAATGAAAATTTAATTGTACATCTAACACTGCATCAGTTATTTATAAGCATACAATGCATGCACTGAGCTTACAAATAGCAGAATAGCCACATTCACAAATTTGCTGCATTCTCATTGAATGAAAAGGACAAATCTTCCTCAGAAAACGCTCTTCTGAAAGGTATTTGTCACCAAAAGTGTTGAAACTGTTGGTTAAAGTTATAACAGTTTATTCTCAAAAAGTATCATTTTATGCAGTGATAATTCTGGTTAAAGGAACTGAGTTGATCTGGTACGGTAAGATATGGGCTGGTGCCTATAGTATCCTGAACTTGGCTTTGGTGTTGGGGAGCTGCCAAATGGTAATCCTGGGGAAAAGTGTTTACTCTTTTAATGAAGAAATGTATTGCATAAAGAAGGGAGCACAAAGAGCAAAGCAAATATTTACAAACAGAATGTAATTGTGAATTGTTCTTATAGTATTTTGAGTCCAATCTTGTTGTTTTTATTCTAATAAAGCAATTTTCCTTTACAGTTATAATACCCTCAAAATGTACGATTTGTTTTCTTTATAAAATGTTGTGTTTTCTCTCTTTTTGCTTTTAGAGTCACCCCCCCACCCCCCCACAAACACATACACTCACACACACTTGCAACAATGTTGGGTGTTTTTAGCAATCAGAGTTGGGTAGACCCCAGACCATCCTCCTATCAGTGACTGCAGCAGAGTAGTCTGGCAGATGAGGAGCTCACAGGTCAGTTTTGAAATGCAGTTTCAAGTATAAATCAGAGTGGTGTAGTACTGAACGACAAGCCAGGAAACATGCCTGTCTCCCCACGCCAACCCGCCCCCCCCCCCCCACCCCATATACACGCACACATTTATTCCACCTCTGCCCTGCCTTCTGCAGCCTTTGTCCTACATTTCTCAATGTCTTGCATTCTCACCACAAAGAAAAGGTCCTTACGGTCCATAATTCTCTTCAAAACGATCAGATTCTGCAGGAATGATCTTAAATAAAAAGAAAACACACTTTACCGACAGGGAACTGATTTGTGATATTCAAGAAGTAGGTCTGGTTATACTCCGCATTGAGGCCATTGTAGAATTGCTGCTGATTCAATGTGGGTATTATGTCTGAATTGAGCTAACAGTTCCAATTGTTATCAATAAAAGTAAGATATTATTGCTGAGTAGAGAGTCAGTGCAAACACACACATATCTGGACAATATCATCCTGGGCCTTATTGAAACCAATTGCTGTGATATTGAGCCAGTCTCCTAACATCTTCATTATTTATTCCCAGAAGCGATGAGTAGCAAGTGTGAGAAAAATCCAGTGATGGTTTTAATGTGTGTCAGACTGTAATACTCAGCAGAAATAGTGAGCTCAGTGCGGAGGGACGCAGAGATCCAGACTACGAGCTGATTATAGACTCTTAGGCAGGTAAGATACACATGATATTAATGCATAAGGCTCAGGGAGACCCATGACATCCACATTGGCAAAGTTTTCAAGGTCACTGCCATGACTGTGCCTGAAATATACCATATATATATAAATTATATACTGCATATAAAACAATCATGCTCAATGCTTTCTAAGTAACCTCAGTATATGGGTCACAGGTCAAACTATTAACTGGAGAGAAGGCAAAGTGCCAGGAGATAAATCACCTTTTGGATCCTTTTAATAGGAATTATGGAGGATTAAGTTCAACCTCACACCTAATTACTTTCTGATACAACATCTGCTCTCGGACATTGTGTATCAGAAAGTGATGAGAATTCTGATGATAAAAACCCAAAAACGAAAGTTTAGATATTATTTGAAAAAGTTTATTTTAAGAACAATAAAGGATATCTGGGAGTGTGCTCCTGCTTGTGCCAAGGCCTTAAGTTTTGGATGACTGTCGAGCGTTATTTGTTGTGGGGTTGGGTTAACAAATTGTACACTTTGGGTTAGCCATCTGCAAATGCATGCAGGTGCTTTAAATGATGTAATTAGCAAGCAATGTAAAGAATTACCCATACCCTCTGTTCATTGCTTCTCAGTTACACCATTATAGGCACATGTAATTCCTTCTCTACAAATGTGTTTGATCGCACGGTTAGCGCAACTTGCAAATTTTACAGGTATAATTTAGTCAACACATGAATTAGTCCTGTGTGTAAATTGCTCTGTCATTCTCATATTTTATGAAGGTAGTGTAATCTTAAAACATTTTGCTGCTGCCTTGTCACCTATCTCCTTTATGATAATACGGGGGAAAAGCTAGGACACTTCAAATAGCTTCATTCTGATGGCCACTAAGACCAACAAGTTTAGTTCAGTTGTTAGCATTCTTACCTCTGGGTCAGAAGGTTATGGGCTCAAGTCCAATGTTGGGACATTGAGCTCACGATCTAAGCTAACACTCCAATAGAGGGGAACTGCATTATCGGAAGTGTTGTCTTTTGGATGAGACATTAAACTGAGGTCCTGTCTGTCTGTTCAGGTGGAAATATAAAGAACCAATGACATTATTTGAAAAAAGAATAGAGTTTCTCCTGGTTTCCTGCCCAACAATTTTCAAATTCAAATGATTATTCACCTCCTGGGACATTGCTGTGTGCAGATTGGCTGCTGTGTTTGCCTAGATAGTAATTACTATAAAATATTTTGAGACATTTTGACATACTTGTTGTTGTTATACATCAAATGTAACTATTAATATAAAGTTGCACTGCTGTGAATATAACACAATATAATGCTGGTACTGCAATGCATTTTTTTTAAGATCATTTTTTCTGCAAAAGACCCAGTATGTGGTAAGGTAGCTGTAGGCTACCAAAATATTAATGGGGCTGTGTATTTCAAACACTAAAATAGTTTGCTACCAGTTTTTTTGCTACCTGGAGAGCGTCATTGTAAAAGGAAACATCTGCTCCAATCTCTTATAATGAGTCGTGTGAAATTGTAAGTAGCCCCTCCCTTCCGCTCAGTAAGAAGTCGAATAAGTTTCATCTTTACTGCATAAACATCCTCATAGACAAAGGGAAAGGGCACACAAGCTGAATTGGCTTTGGTTTGAATCATATGATTGCAGCTCTAACATTTTTGGTGTTCTACCAAGTCTGATGTGTGTTTGGGGAATTCAGTGTGTGGGGAATCATTGGCGTCCAATGTTCCATCAATCTTGCACATTGCACGATATGCTGATTCATCAACTCATTTCATTACAAAGTCACCTCTGGATTTTTCCAAAAATAACCTTATAAATTCAGCCACTTCCTTTTGTGCTCAGCTTGACTCAGTTGTGGCCGTCTCCATTGCCATCTGATTTACATAAAAATACCTATTAATGTTTTGGGGAGGAAAATGCATTTAGCACAGACAAGACCTCTATTTTGCATTTGAACCAGGGGGGAATTGATTTTCACAATTTTTATGCATGTGGTTTTTTCATTATGCAGAGAGGCTTTTTATTATTATTGTGTTTTTCTTAGGCCACAAATGTAATAATAATATTGTGTTTGCAACCTAAGCAAAACACAATAATAATAAAAAGAGACCCATCATCCCTCATATCCTGCAAGTAAAACTCGGACTTTCCTTCTGGCAGATTTATGCCGTGTGTCTGTATTTCATCAAACTCCTGCCTCCCTCTTGACACTGAACAAAAAAATTCCCCTTTTTCTTTCATCCGCACTAATCTCAGGCTCTCTTTACAACAGCCGTGCTTCTGCTTCCCGTCATGGCAACCTACCAAAGGTCTGCTCATCACCATTAACACTTTACTGTATCGTTGGAATACTGATATAGCCCTATGTAGCCTAAAAGTGAAAAGTCACATTTTACGCAGATAGCAATGTTGTATTATTGGGTTTAAATCAATCTGCACAGATTAAAGTTTCACCCACATTAACAGAGAAAAACATTTTATTAACTGCTAGGCCATAGTCAACCTCCAAATCCCTAATGGCTAAATTAACATATGTGTACAGTTCTGGTTTCCATTTAAGAAGTAACACTGTTGAAAGTTGCATTGCATTATTATTTAGAATGATAATTGGTGAAGATGTACCAGGAACCCAGAATAGTAAAGTTTTAAATAGACAAATATATTTCACAGGTTGGCTTATGAAGTGCTGTCATGCATATGGTCACAATTTAGTTGAGCATGTGAATAATGTTACAGGACATATGTAAAAACCATATACGTAATAAAAACAGATTAATTCTTAATAGTGAATTATATCTTTAGATTTGGTGCAGATTAACCCACTGACGATTGTGGTAACAACATATCTTCACTGGGAATATTTAACCCCTTGAAGACACCAATAGTTTCTGCAACATTCTCAAAAACACAAGGTCATAGAATTGTACTATTTTATTTGGAGCAATGAACCTGAGAAGCCTCCTATGAATTTGTCCATTTGGAAAATTGAATGTTATAACAAACTATTGAACGCTGTCTCTATAAACTCTTACATATTAGCCGTTTCTGCACAGAAATATATATTTACGTAGCAGGTAAACAAATGTCTTCCTCTGACTTAATAATTAATTTTATGACATAGAATTAGAGAACATTTCAGAGCAATACAACAATTCCTAATTCATAGTATCCTTTACATAAACTAAACAAACACAAAAACCTTTTGCATAAACTCACATATTCTAATATATTGTATAAAACATAGAAAATTATTTGGCAAGCTACTATTCATTCATATCAAATAAGCTGGCAACATTGTAGGCTTAATCGCATGATTTAGTAAACGTTAGGCTTCATGTATTAATCTTTTTTATAACCCTTTAAATTGACTTCTCAGTACTCTCTGATGGATTAGGCTTTGAAAGACATGATAAGGCGCTATATCAAATGCAAGGATTATTATTATTATTATAATAGATGTGAGGGAATTTTTTTTGAAGGGATTATTATTCCCGGAAAAGCAATCCGCCTAACAGCCGGGTTCCTGCTTACTGCTAGGTAAACAGAGGCATGTGGAGTAAGGAAACTTGTCCAACATTTCGCCCTGACTGGGAATCAAAGCAGGTCCTTTCGCTTGCGAGGTGAGTGCTCTGACCAATATGCTGCAGGACTATACCTCACCAAAATTCTTCAATTCAACCCACCAGTTTAAGATATCAAAATAATGAGCTTCCATTGTCATAAAGGACTCAACAGTGTCCACTTCTATCAAATTCTGACAATTCTGCTTACAACTCTGATGTTTTTCTAGCCTGATTGATTCAATCCGCTTGAGCAGGTAGCTCACAGCTTCGCAACAATGCATTATTAAGCCTCCTTTTTAACAGGAAACAACGGAAAAAGAAAATTGCATTTGATTCAGAGAGAACGATACCCTGTCTCAGAACGATTTAGCTCTCTAACTGATATCAGCGCATTTGTAAAACAACCATACATAGCTGATATACAGAAAAGTCTGGTCTGGTCAGCCTTTTTTTAACTGCAGTCATGACAAAGGCCGCCTGTGAAATGACAGATGACTTGCCTGAGAATACTGCACATGAGGACCAAGCACAATGACAGATAAGGTGCCAGAGAGCGACACTCGGACAGAGAACATTCTACACGTGCAGCAAGAAGACAAATGCCTTCCTGGCAATCGTGGGATTTACCTGGGTTTGAAGCCACCACATTGTTTGGGTTACAGTCCCACTTATTCACCTAATCATTAAATATGACAGAATACAGAGCACCTACTGTTTCACGGGACAGTTTGAAATGGCATTTCAACTTTGAAGTTCTCCATTCATGCAGCAATACCAGATACATGTTAAATGGAACTAGCAATTCCTATCATGCGGCAAGCTTGCTCTGTGGGCAAGGACCATAACGCTAATCATGTACCTTGGTGTTTTAGCCTTTAAAACATCATGAGCTAGATTCTAGTGAGGGATTTCCAAATCCTACTATCATTTTAAGTGGCCATGATACCATCCAACCCATCTCCACAAGTGAGCATACTGAGAGTAATCGTGTAATTGGGAGGAAGAGCAATGGATTACTGAACAATACTGGATGCTCCATTTTAGTGGCAATGGCCTTAATACTGAAGGACTGAGTTTGTTTTAGCCTCTGAAAAGCCAACATCAATCATACACAGTGGGCTTCCTCAGCAAAGTAGGACTCCGTCCATGTGTTTACATAGCATCCAGAGTGGAGCATATTGCTTCGACAAAATATTTGTCTAGTTAACAATTTCAGGTAAAACGAGACCATTGGTCCATCAAGTCTACTGTTTACATCCAATCTGCACTTCACTGCTGGGCCAACCATTGTGTGCATCATATGACCTGTGGAATGTACTATTATATTAAAGCCAGAAATGGCTAGCTCAATACTTAAATATGCAAAAACCCGGCAGCATTTTTTTTTGAAACATTCCACTACCTCATGCACCACCTGGTGTGGTCGTGAGCCAAAGGCCTGGGAAGATCCAAGCTGTCTGCAAAGTACTGCAGTAAGCTGATCTCAGCTGGCAGAGTGGAATTGGATCAAGTGATTGACGGTGTTGTTGGGTGGGAGGTGGGGTGAAATCAAATCGGGTTCCAAGTCTGATAGTTGTTGAGTAATCCTACAGGGAAGTGCATTCGTGGTTGTCAGGTGTTGGCAGAGCAGGCTTGGCTGTGATGATTCCTCCGTTGACAAGCCTGCCAACAGTTCCAGTCTCTGCACACACCGGGTAAGTAAAGAGGATAGCCAGCACACGTGGAACTGCATCCAGCATGAATTAGAGGCTTCCTGAAGGAGAGGGGATGAGGCCAAAAAAAAATCATTTAGCTTTGAATTTGAAAGAATGCAAACACTGATTTCATGGGTCAGTAAAAGTACCGTATCAAGAAGACAGGGTTGAAATTATGCTTACAGTATGAAAAGTATTGGGGAGTTTTTTTTCACTACCCACTATATATATGGCAGCATATTCCATTTTGCAGCAAAGAAGGATAGGGAGTATAAAGTACCTGTGCTGTGAACCATTCAAAGAATGAGGAGAGGTGGGTTAATGAACAATCACTTAAGGGCCCCAGCAATGGCCCAAAAGTTTATGGCAAGCTAGTGTTAGGATTCCATCTTTACTGTGAGGACTCCCTTTATGATGTTTTGCACATAAGCCATTGAGGCTGTGTGCAATTGGTTCCCACATTTCGCCCGCAAATATACAGTCAATTCACTTTACAGCATATTCTGTGAAGCGCTTTGAGACGTCTAGAAGACGTGAAAAGCACTATATCAAATGCAAGGATTATTATTATTATAAGGTACGGTCTGGGCTTCACTGGGACTCATCCCCTTTCGGGCAGCGTAAAGCTCCATATCACAACTGGTCAAGATCTGCCCTTAGCCACCAGGAGGCACAGCCATCAATGGTGGCACAGAGGGGTCATGAGGATTTAATGGTATCTCAGTGAACATAGGTTAGTTTGGAAATTAGATTAACGGCCAATCTCTGACAGCCTAAGATTTGAACCCCGTGGATAACTGTAAATCCCCCACTGTACACCTCATGTATGTTTGGCATGGGAAGGGTTAATTCAGATTCCATCATAGCTAGCATTACATTTTCAACAGTATTTGCTTTTATATTCTACAGAGACAGTTGTCACTCAGATGGACTAGAAACAGAGTAGAATTGTCAAGAGAATTCATTGCAGAGACATACTGCAAAGACATACTGTGTTATGCTGAGTGGATTGTTCTACATCCAGATGACATTGTTGGAAAAAACTTCTGCCTATGGCCAGGTGTTCCCTCGATAACAAACTAAGTGTTATGTATGAAACAATTTCAGAGATAGAGTGCAGACTGTTACTTTCAAAGCTGAAATAATACTTGTATCTTTGCCTTATTTGATAGTTTACCTCTCTGTTCCATAGACATGAGAGCAGCAATCAGGAATGTGCCTGCTTCCTCTCGAGAAGAGGAATTATTCTAACGGATTAATCACTGAGTTTTAATATGCAATGAGCCAGTTTATCTAACAACAAATTTTAAATTGCCAGATTGCTTGATTGCTTGTATAATTCCCTATGACTGTGCCAAGGAAGGAACTGAGGATACTGGGACAGGAAAATCTTGTGACCGTTTCAAGTGTTCATTTACCTATTTTGTCTTCAAAGAGCCTAAATTATGATCAGATTGAAATACCAGATTGTAGGAATGTGTAAAATCTAAACCAAAAGCAGCCCACTCAAGGCAAAATATGTACAGTTTTGGTATATTAAAGTGGGCAAATGTTATCCAGTTTCAGTTGCTTCTAGTTTAGAAACTAGATATATACAATATGTCCCCCACAGGGGGTTCTTTGGGTTCAGTTTGCATTTCACACATCTACACCAGACCTGTAACTCGGCCCCTTTAGAAATTAATTAGGAGCAGAATAAACTGTGTCTGTTAGAAATAAATTAAATAAATCGTACAGTAGGCATTGGAAAGAATGATGCAATCTCACCCTCTCGTGGCTAGATGCTGCTTTCCAAGAATATGGGGGTTACAATCTGCAGCCCTACAGAACGTGCTTTGTGAAAGGGTGGGTGGTTTAACTGCTGGTGGCTGCAAGAGAAAGAAATACTGTGGTTCGTGTGGCTGGAGTGGTGGAAGATATCTCTTCAATAGGAAAAGCTTGGGCTAGACTTGTAAACGTGATTGTGCCAGCCACTCACTAAATCTTCCTGAAAAACATCAAAAATATCAAAGCGCACTAAGCCTGGCCATCAATCTTGAGCCACTCCTTAAAACTAGTGCACAAGTCCTTCTGCGATGCAGTTACATAGGATCAGCACTCCCACACTGTGGTGAAATTGTCGGTATTTCACACCGTTTTCAATGTGTTCATTCACCATGTGAAATTTGCAGCATTTCGTAAGGTATGAGAATGCTATTACATCTCTGAAAGATCATTAGTTCAATTTAAGATGCCACGTTATTACTCATGATACATTTTACATTCTCTCCTCCTGTAAAAGGTGTAAAGTGTTTGACTAATAAGATTTAAACACAAAACCTAAAAAAACCTCAGTAAACAAGCTTATTTAAATATAATCCATATTTTGGTGGCAAATGTTGAATCTATAAGATAGATATGGAAATCATGCCTCTCTTTGAATGACACCATACAACCATATTGAGTATGAGTCACTGCTTTCAGGAGACCCTGTTGGCAGGCATTTAATACAAATATCTTCATGCGCATGAGAGCAATACAGATTATGGAAATAGTTTTCTAAAACCTATTTGGCAACTTGCAGCAAACATCAAAAAGATCCTTTGCATAGAGCTACTTCTCTGTGTTCTAATAAGCCAATTGCTTTCTTATTTTTTTTCTTTATTTATTATTACCTCAGTCCTGTTAACAAGCAGCATGTTGTGACTCCAGCCACCCAACAAGCTGGGTGCTACAAAGACGTTTGGGTTTCAACCTTTGACCCATACAAGATATAAAGTTCTATGCTGTATGTTATGAATTTATCCCTCATGTAGCATTCATATCCAAGACAGTGATTAAAAAAATAGTTATACCATTTTTTAAATTGGCTCAGTTTGCTTTACAATTTGCTGATTCTTAACCAACAGCTATTATTGTTCAATTGTCTGTCTGGAAAGGGCAACATTACTCTAGGCATTACTATATATTATTATGAGTTTCATCTGTGCTTTGGTTAGAAAAGGTCATAGGCACTTTTAAGCTGCTTGTTTCGTAACACAAAAGAAACTTAGCCTTCTCGGCAAATAAGACCAAGACTAAAAATAGCCGCAGGTAAAATTAAATTGATAAATAGATTTGGAACTTGGGGAGTTCTCCAGAAAGTGTGCATTCCAGGGTTTGCATGGGGTCTGAGTGACTGTGCTTGCACAATGCACTGTGACTGATTAAAGGTGCCTATTTCAGTTTAGAAAGAGCACAGCGGTCTGCTTCAAGTGTTGTGTATACAACATCTGGGGCCTCTATTCCAGTTTCCTTAGGATGTCAGTCAAAGCAAACTGCCTCTGAAGTTGTGCTTGGTCATGTGGAGGTAGTTCCAACTATGGCTTTTCTCCAAGTGAAGTCCCTGGAGTATGAGTTGGTCCGTGATTCCCTCCGTGCAAGCCTGCCATATTACTTCCCTTGCAAACAGATCCATCCATCCACCATATGTAAGATGATCATGAAATAAGTTGGATTTTCTGACGATTTGGGTTTTGTTTCATGCTGTGCCTCAGAATATGGATAACAATAGCATTTTGCCAGTATTCACTGCCCAACGTCTAATTAGCCTGAGAAGGTACCATCTCTTTAAACTGCTGAGGTCTGTGTGGTGACAATGCTCTGACAATATTATTCATTTGAGAGTTCCGGGATTTTGACCCCATGACAATGAAGTAGCTGTAATATATTGTCCAAGTCAGGATGATGTGTGATTTAGAGGGGAGGCTGGTTGGTTTCCTACGATGAGGCTCCTTTTGTTCCCCTGGTTTGTGGAGATCGAAAGGCTGGGAAGCGCTGTGGAAGCCAGCTAATCAATATGTACTACAGCTACCAGAGATTTTTTTTACAACACTGAAAATCGTTCTGTCTTATTCACTTTTATAGAAGGCAATGTAACGATTAAGTGACTTCTTACACATTTAATAATCAAAATATTGGATTAATCAATGTCCTATTTCCTATTGTGAAATGGATCGATATTCATAAAGGTACCCTTGATAGTCAAGTTTTGGCAAGATCACAAGATTGACTTGTACAAGGGAATACTTTAGAGCAATAGCTGCAGCTGGTGGTTTAAAACCACACTGCAATCCTTTGAGGACAGCAGTAGCATTTTTTGCACCAAAATGAAAGACGTGGCTAAATTAATTACAGTTTGCAAGCTAGAGCCTAAACTGCAGCAAATAAACCCTTGAGGCAACTCGAATGGGAAGCTGTGCAAAAGGATCGCTAATCAGAGGTTAGACTTCCACCAAGAACTGTCCACTTTTATCAGTCATGTGATCATCAAGTGCGTTATAATTAAATTGCACCGCATAGGTCAAAACATATCGCACTGAGGCACCCCGAAGCACTCTACAGAATTCGTATAAATTCTGCGGCTTTGAAAACATAGAACTAATTCTATCTTTGACTTCCAGTGGTCGTGTACCAGATGGTCAATCAGGTACATTTTCCATGAGGTATTGACACGAGCGTCTACAAATTATAGTGGGGAGAGTGGGGAAGAGAGAGAGAGAGAGAGAGAGCAAGGTCGGTCGTCAAGTGTTGTATTCCAATTCATTCCATTCGCGTCACATTGAGGATAAAAATCTCTACAAATGCAGAGTTCACACCCCAAAGCTGCACTTACGAGTTACAAATTTCAAAGACAAGTGGTGCCCGGCGGATTCAGAAAGCATTGGGGGGGAGGAGAGAAGAGAAGAAGCAGAGATGAAAATAGAATGAAAAGTGTCAGCTCCACAAAAGTCTAGCAGCACACATGGCCAGCAGATCTGTGGTGTTGTTTCATTTGATCCGGATTTTATACAGGTGCAGCTCGGGCAGCCTGCAGCCCATGTGAGGACCAGCAGGAGCTGGAAAGGCTCTCTGAGGAAAAGGAATATTCTCTTCCAAAGTAAAATAATTCAGCTTATTGGCACCAAAAGTGACTTCATTCTTGTAGTAATATCAGCCATAGCTGAGACTATATGGAAACAGATGATAAGTTCAAACAGAACACCAACCATGAAATATTTTCACATTCTGACTAGAAACCACAACTGAAAACATTCATTTAACAGTTATTTGACATATAGCTATGGAAATTATCTCAAAAGACTTACTTGGGGTTCAACTAACTTATAGGTATAATTATTGGATAAATATGACTAACTTTTGAACAATAGCGATAGATCTATTAAAAGACTGAAAGATAAACAAAGTAGCAATGAGGTTATGTGAACTCTCCTCCCAGGGGGAATGAATAATAATAATCCTTGCATTTAATATAGTGCCTTAATAAGTTTTTGACAGAATATACTGTAAAGTTCACTGTAAACTGTATATATAGATATGTATTATATATATAATAATAATAATAATCCTTGCATTTGATATAGCGCTTTTCACGTCGGGAGGATGTCCCAAAGCGCTTCACAGAACACACTGTAAAGTGAATTGACTGTATATTTGTGGGTGAACGCTGCAGCCAATTGCGCACATATATATATATATATATATATATGGGAATGCACCCTACTTGTCAAATGCCAGATGTTTGGGTCCAGGTTGGCAATAGCTAAGATTGGGGACCATAGAGTGTTGGCGGTAACGCTGGAGTTTAACTATTGGGAACATATCAAAGAACAAATTGCTAGAGATGCCAAGTATCATCAGACTATAGGTGAGAGAATCCTAAGTGGATCTTGTTGGATGAACGTAGAGAATTTCCCAAAGGAAGTTAACCTCGGCTCCCTGATCAATCGGTTGCCTTTCGACGGTTTTCATTTTGAGGCAGTTTTACTGTTTATGCCCTTTATTTTATAATATAACATGTTAATTTCACTCCTACCAAAAGCCAGGCGATTACCAATGTGACTTGTGACAATCCACACTCCAAAACTTGACACTGAAATTTACTACATGGGTCTTGCAAGCCTTGAACATCTGGAAAAGACACGAATGAACTGTTATGAATGAACTGTTAATAAGGCATGAAGCACACATCTAATTACTTTATGAAGGGATTTTATTGTTTGGACAAGAGAATGGATATTACCGAAACACCGTCCTGATAGCTCAGTTGGGGGCTGTCCAAAATCTTGTCTCGCCTAAATGTCCTCCGCTGTTCAATGGGAGTCAAATATTGTGAAGAACACCAGGAAAATACAACAGACTTTCTCTGCTCTGTATTATAATGCATTAACAGATGTGTCAAGACATCAAAAGAATTCTTTTAGGTCAAACTTCCTTTTGATAACACATATGGTGGTGAAATGTGAATAGTTCTACCTGAGTTGTACGGGAGTTTAAGCGTCTCTGAAAGGAGTCATCAGGCAGATTTCCAATCTGTAACTGCTCTCCTCTGCAAAGTGAGGGGTTGTTAAGTAACTTGGTATATCCAATACTATCAGCCAATAGTTACCTACCAACCCAGTCTTCTTGAAATTTACTCTTGTAAATATTTCTATAGTAGTGTTTACTCAGAAGGCAGTTAGCAAAGGCTTTGGTGGTATTGTTCCTGACATTGAGTATGGCTTCTGTAATCAGACTACGATAGCTTCTGTGGCCATGGTAAATATCAAAAGTTTCTGGTTGTGTATTTCTCTCAGGACATTGAGCAATCTTGCTAGCACACTCATTTAGGGACATGGAAATCCATTGACAGTTGGCATCTTACAGTTCTGAAACCAGAATTCGTATTTTACAACCTTGTTTGGATCACTGATAAAAGGATATTTAGAACAATTTAGAATACTGTGAGCAATTTGAGTTTCTCAAACCATGAAAAAGATACCGGTGCATTAGAGAGACAGCTGAGATAGAAGAGCGATGACAAGATCAGAATAGATGTATTGGCGGAATTTTGTTGAAATAATATTAATATTAAAATAATATTAAAATGCATCTTCAATAAAGGAATTCAAATTATTACATAAAAATGCCTTCTTTGCTTTATATCAAAAACTGTGATTTGCAGGTTTCCTCCCTTAATCAGAAACCACAAACACCCTCTTGGTAATACACCGCTCATTATAACATATCTGTATATAGACATTGAGAGTGAGTGTTTCGGTTATAATGGCACCATCCTGATATCAAGCAACAGATACAAGGAGAATGACATAAAAATATATAATTTCAGATTGTTTGAATTAAAACCAGTCCAGCTAAGTAAAAAGTCAACAGGTTAAAATTACACTACAATTCAATTACTGTTATTCTTTTAAAGATATATTTACTTAGTAAAATGAAACGGCAACTCATGTTCAAACTGTATAGAAGACCAGATGGCCTAAATTTCACATTTTCAAATCAACAAATATGGCCATCACGCTGAAGTTATTGACTTCTTCGTTTCATGTAATTCTGCCCGAATAGAAAAAAAAATGATAGTTGTGAAGAAAAAGTATTGGATTGCTGAAGAAAAGAAACATAATATTTATTTTTATCAATTGCAGACTGTCACCATGTGGAATATTTTACAGAGTTATTCAGGCTTCAACTTCAAAAACTACTAGCTATATACAACGAATAGTGCAATGATTTGATGCACATGCACGCCAAGGTCATATTTTTAGAAATGGAAGGTATTTGAAGGGAACGCAGACATTTTTTTTAAACGCATACACAGACTGATGCAACACTTTCTTTACATTAAAAAAAAGCTCTCAGTGTTTTTATTGTATTCCAAGAAATCTCTTCGACACATTTTAAGGAAGTGTACCTTAATGTCATGAAACTGGTCTCATGTCCTGTGAAGGATACCTGATTATTTCCCATACCGATGCCCGATGCACCTCATCTCAGTGATGCCCCAATTAGACTGAGTGTATGTGCTGTCAATTCAAACTTACAACACTTTGAAGTAAAAGATAGTATAGGCTGTTAGTGCCTTTGACAGCATGATTCAGAAGATGGTTAGATTGTATTTCATCCCAACCCTTTTCTTTGCTCTTAATTACAATCCTGTGAGCCAGTTTGATATATGCCTTCCGTTTTGCATCACTCCAAGTGGTGCTTTTAGTCTCTCAGAGCAGTTACAATTGAAGAATTTGCAGGGATGAACTAAGCTACTCTATTGTACATGTGACTCTGAAAAGGACAACATGACTGCTAAGAAAAATATATGCGTTTCCCCATAAAATTGGCCACCGCTTTCTTAAAACTGTCTTAAAAGGCAGCTAAATACATTGGTCCAAGTCACACTTCCCTTACTTCTCTCATTTTAATTACCGTGAAGGTTCCTAGTTATGCAAGAGGCAGACTAAAGTTATATTACTAGTTCCACATGTGAAGCTGAGCGCGGCACAAGCACAGTATGTAACCAAGAACCATTGTGACCTTCGTGCTCTTGAACCTTGAGATCAAACAGTAAAAGAAAAAAATAGAACAAGTAAAATAGAGTTTATAAACTGTTATTATAGTTTGTTAAATATCCTATATAGCTCACCAAGAACCCTCTGAAATATCCCTTACCAAGGCTGCTGAGCTCTAGGTTATCTACATCTATAGTTCCTTTATAGCTCTTGTCTCTAACACTGACCATTAAGATTCCCTCTAACTACACAACACCCATTAAGATAAAATTTCTCCTCAATGTTACCTTCGCCTGTGTGAACATTGTCTGGTGACTCAGGTTTAGGTCTTGAAGAAAATTTGCAATGAAGACATTTTATTGACGTTGTCACAGGTCTCAGAAAGCGTTTTTTTTCCCCAAACAAAGAAAGCCTTATAAGTTTTTTTTATTTCAACTCTAATATTTTCCACAAGGAAATCTAATAACTTTTGAGTGTTGCTGAATGGTTTAGCTGCACTAATGCTTACAAGAATGCTGTATCACTTTTGGGCATTTTGAACAATGAATCAAATGACAAGAGTTTCTGCACAGCTTGAGTTTGGTTTAAAGGTCACAAAAATCAGATCTTATTCCCTCCCTCAGCTTTAACACATGGGTAAAGGGAGTTGACAATTATAATACAGACATGACATGCTCTCAATTGCCTCTGTCACTGCCACAGGATCCAAGTATTGAACCGCTTCACTGCCATAAAAATACTACCTACTGTATAAAATCTGTAGTTATTGTTCACGCGTTTGTGTTAAAATATGCCATTTTCTTTTAATGTTTCACTTGAAAACAAATCTTGCCTATAGCATCAAAATAAATGTTTATTGGGGTAAACGTTTATTGGGTTAAGAGGATAACATAGAATATACTTTTAATAAACTGCTGGAAAAATACAGAATATGGCCAACAGTAACAACAATAAAATTACATTTGTATAGAGCCTTTCACGTTGGGAGGACGTCTCAAGGCGCTGGACCAACAGAGTTTCAGACCCGAGCTGAGGGTCGGGTTGGGGGAAGGGGGGAGGGAAGCAGGGAGATCAAAAGCACAATCGAAGAGGAAGGTCTTGAAGGTGGCGAGACAGAAGGACTGTGGGATGGAGTTCCAGAGGATGAGTGCAGAGTGGCGGAATAGTGGGCGAGCAAGGCGGGGGACGTGAAGCAGGCCAGAGCCCGCTGAGCGGAGGGAGCGAACAGGGTGGTAGGGGGTTAAGAGGTTGGAGAGGTAGGGGGTTGCAAGATCATGGAGGGCTTTGAAGGTGAGGACCAAGATCTTGAACTGTATCCTCTGTGTGATGTAAAGTCAGTGGAGTTGGGCGAGGATGGGGGTGATAAGGTCGCGGAGCGCAGTGCGGGAGAGGACACGGGCTGCAGAGTTCTGGATGATCTGCAGCCTGCGGAGGGAGGAGTTGGGGAGGCCGACAAGCAGTGAGTTTGCATAGTCGAGCCTCGATGTAATGAAGGCGTGTATGAGGGTTTCGGCGGCCTGAGGTGTGAGACAGTGTCAGCACTGGGTAACATTGCGGAGGTGGGGGAAGGCAGAGCAACACCTCTGAACATGTCTTTAACTCCCGACAATCTTACAATTTTCTAACATGCCATTTCCCACTCCTAGAATACACAAGCAAGCTCATATAAATGCAGCTCCAGCTCACTTTCAGCTTCAAATAAATTATAAACTCCCAAAGGTCTCATTTCAATAACCAGTAACAAAACTGTACTTTATAGTGATGTGGATTTGGCACTTCTAACCCTTTGGTAATGAAAGCTGGAAAATAAAATCCATGTGACTGCCGTTTTGTGAAACTTTGCATTGGAGTAGGAGAGAGAAAATATCCCAAAGAGCAAACATGTTAAGAAATTCATGAGATTGATAAAATCTTAACAAGCAAAAAAAAAAGCTTTAAATGGTTTCAGGAGGAAATAAGTATGTTCAAAATGTAAGAACTGGAGGGCATAATTTGGGTATTATCACTAGAAACCAAAGGAGAGATCGGAAAAATATTTTTACAACAGAGGCCTTACCACAATGGCTGTGATTTACTGTTGCTAATATTAACCTGGATTTTGGACAAAAGTTATTTATACCAAAACCTCATTCACACAATGTGTGAAAACATTTTATTAATCACACTAAAATGTGAAATGTACTTGAGAGACTCCAATGCACAATAATAATCTCATAATCTCAGAAAGCAAGACAACAATAAGAGGTGTGATAATTTATGGTGCCAGTACATCTAAAGATATACGGTTCAGGGAGAAAGAGCTTCTTCCCTGCTTTTCAAGCCCGCACGAGTGAGTGAATAAACAGACACGCACGCAAATCCTATGCAAGCAACAAACCCATTGCAAAGTGTTCTGCGTTTATGTCAAGCTTAGCATGTCCAGGATGTCATTTTTTTAAAATTCAGCTGCAATTCAAAGCAACATGGAGTGGGAAGTATGAACTAGGCTCACTGCATATTTGTGGCATCTTTGTAACCGTACCCCAGTATATGGCCTGTTGACCAACTACAGAACGGTACTGCAATTAAGCCTTGCACCGGGGTGGCTGTTTGACATCCTCTCTGCCAGGGAATAGTGCACAGGGAGACTTCCCGAAAAGAAGGGAGGGCTGCTGTTCAAAGGGGATTTAAAAATGACTACAATATTGCTATATCCTTGTGAACAGGTCAAGTCTTCATAAACTATACTGTCAAAAGCAGATGTATGCACTTACAGGAGGAAGCTGGTTAGTTTGAAGGGTGGATATTTTATGACTGCATAATCTTAGCTTTTCACATGACCATTGCAGATCAAAGTTCTGTTCTCCCAGCAGCTTCTCAAATGTTTTAATAATGGGATTTACTTTGCGTTCACTCTCTTCCCCTGACTTACTCACTTCTACGTTTTTGGTTTCTCTTGTTCCTTCTCCAGCTCCAAAGACTGCTTCCCCTGTTTCATATTTGATGCTGGAATCTCATAAAGTGCAGGAATTCTCATATATTTGGGGGTACTGTAGTGATTACGGAGTGATAATTTCCATATTCCTTACCGTGCTCGAGAAATACAGGAGTACGAGTTGACATAACCTCTTCCCCACCCCATCTTTCTAAATTTTATGAACTGCCTGGAGGGCTATGGGTTTAATTCAGAAAGAAAACATTTGTAAAATTTAACAGTAACTCCAGCATCCCTGGAGACTCCCTACCAGTTACAATGTTTGATTGCAGCCTGTATTTCAACCAAATGTTCAACTCCTGTTGTTGCAATGAAGCTAACTTGAAGAATAAATGCATTTGAGTGAAAAGGCTATTTATGTCTTTCTCTCCACCTTTAACCTCTAACAAAGCAGCATTTCATAAAACTTGCAGCAAGTCGCAGGGATTTCTTGCAGGTCAGTCTTCAGAGCTTTGTTCTCTCTGTAAATACTGTCGCTGAAATTGCTGTTGCACCACTTGATTTTTTTTTAGGTCGTCTGCTAGTAACCTTCCCACCTATAATTCAAAGCATTTCTGCCACAATCCGTGTAGTGCAAGTGTAGGTCTGATCAGAAGTTCAGATTTATATTACTTAGTTTTCCATGAAACCTCTCCTCCCCAGAATGCATTTGCTCCTTTACCAAACTTGGATTATATTGTTCCGCTCCTAGTTTTAGTTGGTTTTCCAGCCACACAACTCGTTAAATGAACCTTTAGGTTGATTCTAACATACACATTTTAACATCCATTATTCTCGTATTTTTTGTTGTCTTTCAAACCTGATGTTAAGCCAAGGTCCTTTTCAGTTGATTGCCAAAGATTGCACAGCACAATAGACAAAATGGACATTCTGATGTCTTGGCTAACAATCTACCAGATAGATGGTTCATTTACCCCTTGGTTATTTGTGGGACCTTGATGTGCATAAACTCATTGTGGTGTCTCCTATGAAAAGGTTACTACACTTGACAGTAACTACTGGTGAAGTGCTTCGAGACATCTTGATAAGTCCTATATAAAATGCAAAAATGATCACAATAATTATTATTATTATAGGAAGTTTAACAACGAGCGTTAAGCTTTTATGTATGTTGATTTTACACAATTTCTGGGTTTGGAACCTACCTACCCCATTTACATTCTCTAAAACTAAAAAAAAACTTTAAGAAAGTATCTTGTGCATCATATTTATGAGAGTATGTTTACTGTTGAGATTATGTAACCTCCAGAAATCAATGACCCCTCGATGACCGCATAAGTCTCCATTCCATTCACTATTGAATTAGCCGTGACACAGCCCTAACACTCTAGTTATCCCCTCCAGGAATAAGAACCATCCCTGGACATTTGGTTACATTAATTTTGCTACTTAAAACTCTCCTGAATTACCACACAGATGTTGGAACTATTCTTTCTATTTGGACAGTCTAACTATTTGCACTCTTATTGCATAACAAAGATTTAAAAAAATGAGACTGGTACAGAGACAAAATATTGAAATAAACTAGTTTTAAAGAATGAAATGAGTTTTTTTTTCTTGGGAATGAGTGGAGTAGAGACATTTTCTCAATCTGGTGAAACCTAAGGGTTGTTTGCAGCGTTAGCACATGGAACGGGTTATGAAATGCCTCAAACTCTAGCCTCTAGTTAGCAACCATTAAATGGATATACTCTCACCAAATAATTTGGAAACAAATTCTGATCAGTTACTAGTCATTAAACACCCAGTAACGAATTGAATGAGACCTAAATAAACTAATCCAGTCTGACAGTTACAGCATCCACATGGAGTGGAAGTGGAACAAGATCCATTTAATCATTTTGATAACTTTTCATTCTCTTTGTGTTTAACCTGAATGAACAGATTGTACATTGGGACTGAGGCCGGGTAGAAATTGGAATATAATTGACTATAATCTGAAAACAATATGCTCTAATTAAAGTTAGCATTGAAACAGAATCTGATTACAGAAGCTTTCAATAAATGTTAGAAAAATTGATGAATTATAGTGGGTTACAAAACTATGATACAAGCAAAGGTTTGGGCCGATACCAAACAGCAAAAATAGTTTTGCTCGAGATTTCTGAAATGTAATCTGAACCATAGGATTATTATAGCCAGTAACTGATTCCAACACAATTTTCTAGTTCTTTATGATACATAATTACAAAAATAATCAAGGCATTATGAATAAAGTGCTGTAGTCTGTTGGATGTGATGGTCTACGGCTGTTGCTAGTTGCAACAAAATGCGAATCATTTGTGAACCATGTATGTATTTCACATAGTTATGTATGTAATTCACTTTTGTATCAATTGATATTTCAAGGGCTCCTTATTGGAATCCAAGGATTTTTCATTAGAGTTCAAGAATTTAGAGGCACAAATCAGTGACAACAGCAAATGGAGCGGGAATTCACACGAACGTATTCAGATTCGATGTGTTGCAATATAACTTTTATAAAACACTTTTCGTTTCTGGTTAAGATTTTGCTGTTGTGCATGGAATTAAAATAAGCCATCTCAAAACACATCAATTACACTCTCTTGGTTGTCTTATTGTCACTGATATAATTGGACATGTACAATACTGGAGTGGAATGGAGACTTGGGTTCAATTCCTACAGAGCTTCATGTGGATTGAAAAACGAATGGGGGATTCCAGCTGCATTAAGGACTTTGTAAAAAATCTTGGAACAAAAAAAAGTAAATCCACACAGTACCTCTTGTGAAGCACTTTGGGACATCCTCGTGACATGAAAAGTGCAATACCAAATGCATATGTGCTCCATCTTTATCTGAATGTTCCTGAAACATCTTCCTCTTAACATGCAATTCCCTCCATTAATTGAAAATGAAGGTTTCTTGATAGAACTAGAAGCTGAGACATCTCCATGCCTGGATCAACCTTGGCTATCCTGGCAAATAATATGTAGAGTCCTTTTATTAAATTTGGAACAATTGTCACCCATTTACCAATTGATCGGTTCTACAATGGGGGAAAAAATTAAATAAGTTTAAAATGCAAAACACTGTCATACTCATGAGGATTAAATGGTAAATTACATTATAAAATGCTCAGGAACGGCACTTTTTAAACCATGTGTATTTTTATTTTCTCCTTTCGAATGGGCTAATAGAAGTAAACTCTTCAATCTAGCTGGTTGAGGGCTGGGGGGAGAGGGTGGAGAAAGAGCACGACTTTCAGCTTCAGTTTATCTGCGGGGAGCATTTAAAGCGCTCCAAGACACTGCCACATGTGAAGGGCGCTATATAAATGATGCAGTTGTTGTTGTTACCTAGCTCCGAAAACTATTTTTAAAAAATTCATTGCCTACAATTAAAAAACAAATATCTACCCCCATGCTGGGATGAGGTGCTGTCACCTAGTGGCGTTTTAAATAATTGTGGTGCTGGTGAATTATGAAACGTCCAAATTCAGACCCATACACTTTCAACAAAGAAAGCCTGTTGGCCCATTGCATCTCTGCCACTGCTATTATTTTTGCAACTGTTTATTAATCCTACTTTCCGTATTTGTCCATATAATATACGTTTCACCCAAAATTATACTTCACAGTATATTCTGTCTATATTATAAGGCACTATATCAAAAGCAATATATATCCCTTTTTGGTTTTTCTTCTCAAATACTCATTCTGTTCAATAGAACTGGATGATTCTATGGCCACTAGTAAAGAATCCCACACCTCAACTGAAGACTTCAGTTAAGATGTTCCTTCTAACCTTTGCTTTCAGTCCTCTTTTCTCTCACAGGATTATGGGTTGTACCTTATACCAGAACTTAAATTCAGTATATAATCTAAAGTGACACACCAATGCATCACTCCTTCACAGTGCAATGAAGTCAGTATATTCCTCCAAGATGTTACGCCAAAATGCTCTGTCCACTTTGGTGGATTGGGTTCTGAAGAGCAAGACGTTTTTCCCATTATTGCTATTTGTGAGATGCTGAGTTAGCTCCCAGGACTCCCTGTGTAACAATTACCAAGCTTGAACAATACCAGAGATTTGAGACATTTCAGTAGGACAGGGCTTTGTGTATAATGCAAAATTACAGTATGCGAAATACAAATAAGTATTGTGTCTGATAAACATCATTTTAAAAGTTGACGTCAGCTTTTGTATATTCTTATGCCAATTTTTACTAATGCCTTTTTCTCCACTCATGTTTGCTGCCTAATATGACCTTTGTTTCAAGGTTACACCATCAACCCAATAGATTTTCTTCTCCCCCAATAGAACTATAGCTTTTATTTCTTGCCGTCAATAGCTCCCTCTGGTGGATTCCTATTCTGAGTAATATGTACCATCTGTGGAGTTCACATAATTCAAACTAACTTTATAGGTAGTTTTTTTTCTCAAATACGAAATAACTTGAAATAAAACGCAAAACAAAATATAAAACTGAATAAAATGAAAATTCCATGGGGCTCTACTTATATCTTTACCCCCATGAGCAACAAGTTTGGCAAAAAACACCTCGAGGGAGAGCAACGAAAGCATACTGGAGACACGTTTTGGTTCCGAACATAGCTTTTTGTTTTAATACTTGATCTACATCTAAGTACCACCTCTTACCCAATCTACTTAATTTATACAAAATATCCTTAAAGATATTGATTCTTTTTATTAGGAAGGCACATAGCCACACATCGTGGAATCAGATTTTAACAATTTCTTCCAAATTATTTTGATCCATGTGAACAGGAGCAAATAAAAATTCCTGTGGAACACCAGTCATTGACCCTACATGGAATGAAAACCATCTTAGCATTAAAAAGCAGAAGGAAATAAGCACACCAACCACCTATTATTTAAACCATTTTTTAAAAAAATTGTGAAGCATGCCATGAAATTCCCAATAAATCTACTGGATTACTTTTTCATAACACAACCGCCTCAAAAAAATTCCACCTTTCTGAGAGTCAATGTATTTCTTCTGCGCCCATATCAGTTATTCCTGATGATTTTGTGATCTTTGGTTGATTATTGATCCAACTTTTTCCCTTATTCCCTCTCCCAACTGGATTACAGGCTGGTTAATATAATTTACTGGCTCATATCTCACTGTTATTCCTCCACTCCTGTACTGATGAAACTCCTAAAAACCTCACTTATTTCCTTCAGAGGTATAGCCCACATTTTCTTCCCTCCCATTTCCTAAACACGTTCAACTCCTTTGTCCTATTAAGAGTAATGTTGCACCACTTCATACCTCACCTTTCCCACTGACATTAGGAGAACCATTAAATTCTGCAAATATTTACTTATGTCCAGAACATGGGGTCTGAAATTAAATATCTAGTCTTCAACTATGAAAAGGTGAAGTCTATTTTGAAGCATTAGATATGTACATTCAAATTAAATTTTGCTTCTTAAAGAAAAATCCCCAGCTCAGCAATATTACAGAATTCAACATTCGGTTAAACACCCAAATTCTCACCTAGCAAATGCTAGGTTACAACATTTTTGTTGGTCTGTTAAAGGGAGAATTAGTGTTTCTTGGCCTTTGTTCTTTAAAATTAATTTCAACAGTGAAATCTCAATGACGTAACTGAGGTTGGAGAATTAGTGAGTTAATCTTTTATATAAGGAGTCACTCATATTATACATTTTTGAACCAAAACATTTAAAAAATTCATCATGTTCCTAGGTCTTTAGTCTCCACCCTCATGACAGCAAACATAGGTTGATTAACAACTAATGCACTTCCCATAAATTTCTATGGCCAGTATGCTTTTTTAAAAATGATCCTTCAAAAACTTCTGGACAATTCTGGTGAAGTCAAAGCATCACATTTCATAAGCTTGTTTCAGTTATGCCACTGACTTTGGAAACACTAGAACAGTGACTGTGATGTACAGCAGCATTGGTACAGCACAAAACAATTACCAAGTTTGATCCAGTTCTGTTTAATCTTGTTTGAAGTTGTGCAATCTTCTCTGCTGTGAAATGAATTCCACTTCTCTGGAAAAGAGAAGGGTGTAAAAAGTACCTGAACTCCACCAATTGGGACACTGCAAAAATCCCCATCATTGTTTGCACCTGTACTCTAAAGCGATGTTTTCATGCAATGGAGATTACTAACAGCTTTGCCTGCCGGCTCAAATGCAAACATGGCATTCTAAATTGGACAATGCTGAAGAACAGAATCCCTTGAGCTAAATTAGACAGATTACATTGGTTAGATTCGGGCCAGATTTATCTGGTCAGGATTGGCATAATCCTAATGGCTCTCTACTTTGACCGATCAATTTAATAGGCCAGCAACAATGGCAATTAGGGGTGGCTCTCATTACACCAGGACCATTAACAGGTTCAAACCATCACTGTGGCAATAGGCCAGTCACAAGACTCTTTAGATCCACGAGTCCCAAGCAGGTTGTAATTTTAAACCAAAGTTGAAGTTACTCGCCAGCTCTAAGAAAGTTAACTTTAAAGTGTCAAGTTAACAAGCTTACCACTTAGACACGCTCATTTTATTCTACTTTACAGCAATTCTTGTACAAGATGAGAAATGTGTAAATTAGCTAAGAGCTACAGATATGGTCCAGTGTAAGTCGACTGCACAGAAGTAAATGAAAACATGAAATCCCAGTTACAAAATGAAAATTGTAATTTAATCATAAATTTCTAATAAACTTACCTAGATCCCTTCCGGCTTCCCACGGTCAAATCCATAAAATTAAGAAATCAATGACTGGAACCCAAACAAATTATTCAAATATATGTATAGTGTTTATTGTAATGCTTACCCCCAATACTTTTTTTTAAAAAGTCTTCCAAATTGTGACTCTTGATCAGGATTCTTCTGTGACATGTTACTAAACTGACTTGCACAGGGCCCTAGCTATAAAAGTACCAATTTAAGTCGCCATTCTATACCTAGAAAAAGTTAGGAGTCAATAGGTAGATTCATTAACTTGAAATATACAAGCTTAACTTTAATATTGTAACACTTAGACCTCGGTTTTAATTCTTTATTTAAAAAAAACACTTAAATATTCATATCATGCCATGCTTCATGATTCCATATAGAATCAACAAATTTCAACTTGAGCTGATCACAAGGGAAATAAAACAAGCAACAATTAAATCTTTCTAAAGGAACTAAACAGACAGAGAAAACTTTCTTCTCACGTTCAATATTAAATAGTTGGAGTTGTGTTAGTCTAAACAAAAATACAGGTAGCATACTAAGGTATTTTGTTGGACTGATTTGGTTAATACAAGCATTTGGAACCTGAATGTTATCACAGGGAATAAACATTGAGGTTTCAAAAGATCACAGGAGCAAACATCAGCCAACAAAAGTTATTTTATACTACCCAATTTGTCATACTGAGGATAAGTAGAGAACACGATGAAGAAGCTGATTGAAATTCAGGTTTGACACTGGTTTTAGAAATCAGTGAGAAACAATTCACAAATGCACAAAGGTTATCAGCACTTGGATGCTACAGCAGTCCAGAAACCTATATACAGAAAGAAATTATGCCACAATACATAAAATTCTTCACTGTATTGTACATAAACACAAAAATTTATACATACTAGGTCAATAGCAGGCCAATAGCTATGAAGGGGCCTTCTACTGCAGAAAATGTAATCAGTGCCACCTTTATTCAAGGGCCATTTATTTACGACTGCTTTTTATTCTTTCCAGTCTTTTCTTCAGATCATCAAGATTAGCTGCTGATGTGCTACTGGCGGTCTGCATTGGTGGCTGGTGAGATTCCTGCTCCTGGTTATACTCCCGTGAATCTCGAAGGTGGGTGAGTTTATTGTGCAACAACTCAGAAGACGATGCCACCGTAGGTACTGAGGGTTTGGACAGAAGTGAAGTTGCGGGTTGTCTTTCTTCATGCTGAAAAAGGCAGAATAGTTTTCGAAGTGGGTTACATACATCTCCTAGCAAATAAACTTCAAGACCCCATTGACCAATTTATTCATGTCCCCATGCCTCCCTATATACCCACTTTTCATCTTCAACCTCACTCATTTGCTCAAGTGCAGTAATTGTATATTTGTAGAAAAACCTGGCGCCTAATTTGCGCACATCAATGTCCCACAAATAGCCATGAGGTGAATGACCAATTACAATGCAGGATTGTTAGCTCAGGCAGTAGGAGTTGGCCCAGCAAAATGTATCATGGATTCTAACTTACAGTTTAACTTGGTTTCACATCTCAACCAAAGGATGCTACCTCAGAGAATGCAGTACTCCCCAGCACTGCACCAAGGAGTCTGCCTAGACTATGAAATCGAAGACTGTTTAGTTGAGTATTCCAGACTCCAACATATCAGTTTTAAAGTATTTAATAAGAAATCTGGCAGTGTGTCGCATAAGGTTAATGACAATTAATGTAGTATATACCCAACAGTCAGAGAATTGCCCTGGGACTATCAAAAATGCGAATAAAATATCTGGAGAAGCTCTCAGAAATGTACACGTTACCTTTGAATTGTTTTCCAGACCACAGCGCTGCCGCAGAATTTTTAATCGCTCCAAATAAACAGCCGGTCCAACCTCCTCACCATTGGTGCCACCTCCAGAAGATATAGAAGTGGAACTTGCCATATAGGATGAATCAACTGAAGGTGATGAAAGCCCTGCCAATTACAAATTCAAAAATAATTGGTGAAATAAGCCAATAATGTGATCTGTGGACCAAGTTGAATGACTTTTAATATGATTTTAACTGCTCTTAATCTATACTTTTACCAGAGCTAGATGATGAAGATATTCTTCCTTTTCCTTCCCGCTCATTTTCCACAAGCCGCAGCCCTCTTTCGATGTAGTTCTGAAAGAACTGGGAAGATTGCTTCAAGAATGGCTCAATGTCTGCATCTGAATACTTCTTCCGATATTCATACAGCTCTGCTAAACCCTGTGGAATATTTAAAAATATATTAGTATTTAGTTAGTCAGAACAATTATTCTAGCATGGACTAGTTGGGCCAAATGGCCTGTTTCTGTGTCACCTCACCCAAAATAAGTGCAAATTGTTGTTCAAGCTTAAAACATACCTCTCTTGTATTTTCTTTAGAGCCAATCTTCTTAAATATTTCTGCCAAAGTTTCACTTATCTTAGCTTTTGATTCTTTGTCATCCTACAAAAGAAATACATTTTAGAAAATGCAGGTCCCCAGAATATATACTTCAGTAATTATGAAACCTGCCACAGAAACTGTTAAACTTTTATCTGAAAACATTGTATCCAGCTTGCTTAATGCAAGTCAATTTCCTACAATTTTGCAGCTGCACTGATACATCTTTAGAGATTTTAAAAATGGCCCAAAAATTGATAAGCAAGCAGCCTTTAGTTGCAATTTACCTGCTTATACTTGGCAATCAAAACCTGAGGGTCCTAGGTAAATAGCTGAGGCCTAAAGTTTGGTAAACTAGTACAGGATTGAACAAAGGATGCAGCTGTAAACATTACCTGGCTTACAAAGAGAATATTTTCTTAAAAAGGGAGAATAGCCCAATGAAATTTCTCCCTTGAAATTAAGCCAATTTCTAAAGCAGGGTTTGAAGGAATGATGATAAAATTAAATAATATTCCTTGCATGTGATAAAACGCTTTTCACGTCTAGACCTCTCAAAGCGCTTTACAGAATATACTATAAAGTGAATTGACTGTATATTTGTGGAGAAAATGCAGCAGCCAATTGCGCACAGCAGTGTCCTACAAACAGTCGTAGATTGAAGTGACCACTTTATTATTGTTTTTTTCTTGAGGGATTATTATCGGACGTGTGGAGTAAGGAAACCTGCCCAGAATCAATCCCAGGTCTCTCGCTTGCGAGACAAGTACTCTAACCACTGAGCTACAGGACTTCACTAACAAGGATGCAAGGATTGACATGAATATCCTAGTTTGTCAACAGATATGAAAAAAATTATTTCCATGATGGTACCAAACCTTAACAGATTTATATGCCTTCCTACACAATAAGACATTCAAATCTACATCAAGTATAGCCAACCTAAATTTTACTGCTTAATCTTCAAATTGCATAAACTATAGCTCAAATTTTAGATTTAACATTTCGATTAACACATACCATCGTAGAACCCCCTTTCTCAGTGTCAGAGTCAATTTTTCCTCCTGACAAAGCCATGGAGTGTTTAGTAACTCGTCGCAGATGAGCCTCAAGTTCAGATTCATTCTTGTTCTCTATCATTGTCAAATGATCCATGATCTAATACAAAACAAGGATGCAAGGATTGGCATGAATATCCTAGTTTGTCCACAGATATGAAAAAAATTATCTCCATGATAGTACCAAACCTGATAATCTCTCTCAACACATTACTGAAATTTAATTTACATTAACTGGGAGATGCAGCTTTCAATCTATAGTATTGCGTGATAATACTATATAAACTGTCCACTAAAGTAGTTAAATCTAACTCTACTCCCAAGGTCACGGTACTGAATCCTGTTAACTGATTTGGTCTTCAAGCTATATTTATAACTACATTCTGCTCCTGCTTCCATTCCTCCAACTCGATTCTTGCCTCTCCTCGTTCAAAGTCCGTCACCTTGACCACACCTTTGATCAACTTTCCCCTTCTGCTCTTGTTCAATGCATTATGTGCAGTCAGTAACTGCAGCATATTTATTTATAAATATTGAACCTAAGTCAACAAACCTTTGGTCCCATTAACTTGCAAAGTGTATACAAGAGTGTCTTTTGTGTTCTCATTGGAAGATCGCTCTTCATTTGTTTTAACCTTTCCCTTGGGAAGACTCTCATGAAGTTATGTATGTCCAAAAGTATTCGGTCAACGTTGATATTATTGACATTACTTGGGAGAAGGCGTATCATGCGCCATAAACACTGTGAATATGAAGAGATGACAAACAATATGCAAATTAGTTAAACCAATTGGGTATTTGAAAAGCTAAAATTGGCAGTGGATAAACATTAAATTATATCTGGAAAGTTTGATGCAAGAAAAATTCAGATAGCTTACTACCTTCATAACCAGCTCTGAAAACTTGGGAGAGTTATTTGCTGTAGCCAGAAGACTATCCTGCAGTAGTAAAATCAAGGAACTGCAAAGGAAAAAAAAATTAGGCAATAAATATTTGCAAGATTATGAGAAACAGCTTTAATGAACCTTACAGAATACCTAAATTTTTCTCCCATTGAAAACCCAGCTTTGCCATTACCTCAGGATGTTGGTTGGATCAGATTTTTCCAAAACTTTCACCATCAATAGATTGACCGATCGAATAACCTGTGGTCCCTCATCCAAGTCTTCCAAGCGAGAGTCCAGCATCAGTAAAATTAACCCATACATGAGATCCTTTAATACTCCTACAGAAGCCTCCTTAGCCAAAGTTTCTATTTGAAACAACTGAGCAAAGATGAGACCTGGTTAACTTACTCAGTAATGACAGAAAAAACATAAATGTAAAACTAATTGATAAAGGAAATCACACAATGTTACATTTACCCACCTTCAGTAGGTTTGTTATCCTTTGAAAGTAATTTAGTTACCACATATCCAATGCAATAAAGAAAGCCCAAAAGTACAACTCTAAGACTGCTGCACACCAATTTAATCAGCATAGGCTCAATTAAATTGTTTTTTTTAAAAAAAGGTAGTTTTCTTTAAAAACTGCAATTTCTTTTACATAGCATTTTCAAAATATTTATAAAATTTAACTAAAGTCTCTACATTGAGAAGAATGAAGCATGAAATAAATTAAATGTGCGAGTCAGATGGCCCCTGTGCACATGTTTAGTCATCAGGGTTCAGAATGAAACAGCCATGTCACTGCATTACTGTCCCATTCAGAGTGCAACTCATCACTCTCACACACTTAACAAGTGCACTCTCTTTGGATTATGAAATGGATTTTTGCTCATTCAATTACTTTTACATGAGCAGTCCCCTTGCTAATTCATAGAAAATCTGGCATTAATTTAAGGTTTTATACACAAATGAATCGATTTTTGGCTTCTACCATGCAATTTTGTTTTATTCTCTGGCTTTTATAATAGTTGAGTATTGAACTTAGAATCAGAAGTTGTTCATACCGTAATCATGTCCCCAATGATACAGCTATAAAGCTTCAGGATGTCATTCCTGTTAAACTTTTCATCAGCCATGTGTGTATTATTAATTAATCGAAGTTGCACAATTGTGGCAACCAGCAACTGATCAATATGACCAGACATAACTTCAGCTTTATCCTCCTGACGCAGAACTTCATCAATCTGAAAACAGAAAAAAAATTAAATCATGGAAGTGAATAATGCAGCTGCAACCTTGCACTTGCACTGCCACTTTTAACAACTTTCCCGCTCCTCATCATTCCTTACCTGGGCAAGGGCTTGAATGCTGGTGTTGATATCATTACTTGCCACCTGTGACACAACAAAATTGATAGTAGATGTTGTGTTGCTGTGCAGGTCATCAAAATGTGGAGAAACTGCACGATTTCTGAAAACAGTTAAATTGCAAGACAAAGTTAAATAATGCAAGTTTGTTTTAAAAACAATTCATATTGCATGAGATGTTAAACTGAGGTCCCATCTGCCTGTTCAAGTAGATATTAAAGATCCTATGGCATGATTGGAAAAGAGTTTCTCCCAGTGTCCTGGCCGACAATCCACCAAATAAAATTGGTGACTCACTCCATGGCTGTTTGGAGAACATTGCTGTGCACAACTAGCTACCGTGTTCCGCTCATAAAATACAGAGGCCGTCCGGCGTGGAGGGCGCTATATAAATCCAAGTTGTTGTTGTTAGTCAATCCACTTTACAATATATCCTGTGAAGCGCTTTGAGACAGCTCGACGACATGATAAGGTGCTATATCAAATGCAAGGTTTTATTATTCTGTAATGAATTCCAATTACAAGAACTACTGCCATGCATCTAAACGTTATTAAATTCCCTATTTTGTTCCTAAAGGTGAGCTTCTCAATTTACATAAACCACAATCTTTAAAAAAAGGTAGTCAAGGTCAGATTTCATGCTTTGTTAATCACAAGCACGTTATCAACTGTTGGAAAAAAGTGAGCAGTTACACGGCCTTCAATCAATGGAACCGGACATTGTTAAATGCACCATTCGTTTCCAGTATTTTTTCCAGGCAGTAAAGGATTCCAAAATAACGAACTATATATTGGTTACTCACTTTGGTTCTGGAATACAAACTGGTTCATAGAGTTCATCAAGTTTGTGCTGTACTAGATCTGGCAATTCACATCCACCAGCAGTGTTGTCATTTTCTATTTCATCAAGATCTAGCTGGAACTCTTTTGGGATTGCATGACTAGCTTCAGACGTCGCGTGTACGTTATTGGCACGTGCTTGACTGAAAGAAAGAAATGCAGAAATTAGGAGAAATTTCAAAAATAAGTCCTCTGCTGCAGCAGAAAAAAACAATTTCTATAGTGAATATAGTGGAATTCTGATTGTAGGATATTTCAATCATTTTAGAAGGAGGAAGGCTTCTATCAATGAAACAAATCATGGCTTAAACATCTGCCATATCACCATGGCTCTGCTGCTGAAGTTTGTTCTTACGCAGGTCGAGGGTATGTATTAGAATAAACTGAATCTGTTGCTATTTTAGCATTTTCATAGAAAGAGTAAACATATTAGGAGCTGTTCAAACAGCATTTTCTGGGAGAAACAAAGAGTTTCCAGAGTTTAAGAACTGCCAATATTGTCACTGAAGCTGGTTCAAAAAGGGTGTATAGTCAACCAGCAACCCGAGAATGAGCTCTACTTACATTCGATAGGTTCGATACATTATTCTTTCCGGGGAATTGCAGTGAAAGAAGTCAGAAGATAGATTTAGACAAATAGACAAACAGCGTAAGCACAAGTAGAAAAGATTTAAACTCATGAAACAAAAATCATAAAGCACAGAAAACGAATGAGTAAACAAAACATGTCTTTGTCATGCAGTATGTTACAGAATCTAGTACAGTATCAATAGTTATTTAGGATTATTATCACTTAGACTTCTTCCTCTTGTTTCAACTTATCAAAACCATTTCACTATGGGTGTATTCAGTTCCTGCCACTGGGTGGCAGGATCTACAAATACAATACAAACTGACAGGAGAAGTGGATGGGATCATAAGAAAGATTCCAAAGAGTTATAGAATGGGCTTTGAAGCAAGCTGCATCATTCTAATCGCACCAATGCATTATAAATGTAGAGGTGGTGCCAACTGATTACCCTCTGATTAAAAACAATGCTTCAAAAGTTATTAGATTTTCCATTATTACTAATGAACAGCATATTAAAGACCAATAGATTTTTTTTCAAATAGTGCCATGGCCATGGAATCTTTGATGAACAGCAGTCAGAATCTTTGCATAATATTCATCTGAAGTGTGGCACCTCCAACAGTGCTTTCCCAGCACAAATTTCTGACTCAGAAATAAGCATTTTCAACTGAGACAGACTGCCAATCATGTCTTGATTTCTCCATTTAAAGACAGTAGATTTTACACAATTCAACCATCCAGTACACAAAGCACTGTTTTAGAGATTAGATCATTACAGAAATGTATGATTTAGGGTTACGTTAATTGGATAAACTGTCACCTCACAAAGATTAATAACATTATAACTATAGGCTAGAAGAGGAGAAAAAGAACCACATCACAAAAACAGAAGGAAACGTGCAGAACTGGAAGAAAAAAATGATTCAAGCAAATACTCATGAAAACAGCAAACAAAAACATGTTTGGAGGCATCTTGATCGTGCATGAGAAGGCCACATGGTTCTGCTGAAAATCTCAAAGGGATGGTCCAGCCATAAAATTCTTATTCACGTTGATATGTTACCAAAGATATAGCTAGTGTAATCAAAGCTGGTTTTAAAATAAGATTCCTTACTTTCTTTAATCTAAACAATCAGACTAGACATCGCAGAAAAGTCATAGAAGACATACTTCAGTTTGGATGGTACTTCTTCAAAGCCTTTACGTGGCATGGCAGCATTTGAACTTTGCCCTTGCGATCTTTGAGTTTTCTCTTCTGCCTGTTTTAATGGTGCCGTTGAGAGTTTCTTGGCTGATCGTTTGATTCTCTCCTCTAACATGCTCATCTCTTTCTCTGAAAGCTAAATAAAAGATTATATTTACAAACTCCATAATATTTGCCCTTACAGATATTTAACCAACTGAAAACATTTTAGCCATTATTACATTTCTAAACCACATGAAAAGGCGCATTTCCATAATAGGTGTTACACCATCTAAAAACAGCATTTGCAATATTATGAGTGGATGAATGTTTTTCTATATTGAAGGAAATTTTGAAGGATTGGGAAGACCCAACTTTAATGCCAAAATCAAAACCCCTTTGCCAAGCTAAGCTGCAATACTTACATTTCCAATCAATTTAAAAACTTGATCTCCACAGATATTATAAGCGGTAACCAAAGTGTTCAAGGCAGCATTACGGACTGATGTGTCTCGGTCTCCAATCTGACTTGCAATTTCCTTCAGAGCTTTGGCTGGAGTTGGCTGACACACATTCATATCATAAGCTTCAATTAAAGCACCCAGTTCTTCTAAACACTCTATAAGATAAGGTAGTTATAAAAAACATTCATACCTGCTTCTGGTATCACACAACTAAAACACTAAGTTAAACAGGCTACAGTAAAGTGCACAATACACATACACTCACCTACTCGTTGTTTTGAGTTCTTAGATTTCAGGCCATCCATAATAAAGATAAACATTTTACTTGCTGGATAAATCTTGCACATCACATTCAGAATGGCACGAACATCCTTGCGAACAATATCTTTTGATTCTCCAACCTAAAACAGAGCAACACATGGGCTATTACATATATATTGCTTAAAATTATTAAACTGGATAAAATGTACCAATTAGAAGTTAAATATTTGGGGAATACTAATTGTTGACTATGAATTAAAGGCATTTCCTCCCACAACTATATTTTTAAGATGGTACTATGCATTCACAGATTATGGTTATCAAGTGAGCAAATGTTAACATACCCTTAGAACTTCCCAATAAGAAAAGATTTTTATTAAAATTTCTTCCCAGACAAAATAGCAAATTTGTGCAAATCCATATCTTGCTACACTAACTTTAGTTTTGTGGCAAGACTTATACTCACAACACCACACTCCTGAAAAGTATGTTTAAAACAATCAGCAGTCCTTTACCTTGATAATTAGATACGGAATGAATGAAGAGGCCTCATTTTCAATTAAATGGTAATCCTCTCTGCTCAGAAGTGCAAATAGGAGCTTCAAGTACTCCAGGACTTTCATCAATACACTGGTGTTTGTGTCAAAAAAACGGAGAGTCAACCATTTCAGAATAAGATCCAGGCAGCCAATAGAACCCTCTATTTCATTTTCCAAATGCTGCAAGTAAAATGAACATTTTAGTAATGTTATTTTGTTCCAGGATTCAAAATTTCACACATTATTTTTACAAGTTGTTCCTCATTCACACCTCCCCTTTCTGCACTCAAGATTTTGAAGCTGTATTATAACATCTTATCACATCAAGACATCACAAAGCACTCACGAGTAAATTATTGTTAAGTGTAGGGACTGCTATCTTTGCAAGCAACCCCAGCAGCCATTTGCACCAGCATGATATTAGAAACATACCATGAGGTGATCAATATATTTGGAAGACCATTGGCTAACACACTGGGAGAAACAGCTTCATTTTTCAATCTTGTCATGGAATCTTTGATATCCACCTAAATACAGGCATTGTTACTTTATTTGTTTCATGGCTTATTTGAAAATTGCTGCATCAGACAATTTCTGCCTCCAGTGCTGTACATAGGTGTTTGCCTCGTCTTGAATAAAGAGACCCATTTTTTTTGAAACATTTGCTTACCTCTATCAAAACTGTTAATGCTTTGATGTGATGATGAAAATCTGGATGGAACATTTCATCTTGCAACCATTTGGCTACACAGCTGGACATCTGAGTTTTCAGTTGTTCTGTGTATTCATCTCGAGGAGTTGTAAAATTCCACTTCAACACCTAATGTAAACATACATATTTTCAACAACAAACAGATAGATTTACATTTATAGTGCCTTTCACGTTGGGAGAATATCCCACAGTTTACTGTAAAGTAATCTCATTAAAATAATTGTCCTATATAAAAACATTGTGTAAATTTATTTACTTATTGCTCAGTTCTAAACATTATTAGTTTGACAACAAAATGTAGAAGGTTTAAAAGAGTATCTCTAAGACTCACCTTTAAACCTTTCTCATCCTTCATCCGTTGGTCCTTTCCATTAGGAATAATCATGAAGATTGGCCCAGATTTATCTTCATCATCCTTGAGATTTGTCTTACTTGGCACTTTCTTACCAAGTACAGACTGAAAAAGTAAAAGGTCAGTTTATGAAAACGCTGTTAAATCCATTTACATTGGTAGAACATAATTCATCCGTTACATCTTCCACATTTCTAAAAGTAACTAACCTCTTCCCCCCCCACCCCCCCACTTTACCTTTGAAATAATTAGGCTCAACAATTCAGTGCAATGACAGCACACTAATATATTGCGCTTACACAGTATCTCAGAATAAGTATATTTTTGTGAGGAAGCAAGAGTCAACTTAAATTGATATATCAAATCCATTACTTGAATTAAAAATTACTGTAGGCAAAATCCTCATTTATTGAAGGCTGCTTAACCTGTGTCCCTCCACATACTTCTGGTATGTCATCCCAAGGAAAAGCTATTGGCCCTTTAAGAAATTTTAACTCGGAGGATATTTGCTCGTATGGTCTCATCCCACCCTCATTGCAAGGAAAGTCTTCAGAGGCTTTATTACGCAGGGGAGGTGGCAAAGATTAGCTCATAACAATATGGAAACAAAGTGTGATAAACTGTCCAGACGTTAACCATTTTCCACATCATAGCAGTTCAGAGATTACAGGTAGGGCAGATAGTTTTGCACTTGAGAGGATGTGCTTCAACAGCAAATAGGGACACATAGCATTTCTTCAGTCTTTCTGGGTGTGCTGAACTGATAAGTTATTTAACTCAAATATATAATTTAAAGACTGATAACAAAACAATACCTTGGCTTTGGCAGTAGCTCCAGACACTTTGGCCTTCTTCGGATCGGCTTTAAGCTCAAAAGCACCTGAATCATCACTTGTCCCTGCATTCTGTGCACGCGAGGCTAGCAGAAAAGTGTTTGGTGCAACAAGAAGAAAACAATCTGATCATAATTGTAAAATATTTAAACTATTTTGCAAAAAACATGCAAGATTTGCAAAGCAATTAATGTCAAATATTCAATCACGATAAATAAAAATACTGGAAAATAAACTCAGCACAATCTATATAGACGTTTCAACTGCTGTAAAATTAAGCAGAAATCAATCCAATTTTAGAGCTACAATTTCAATTAAAATCCCTCAGGATTCCAGATCTATACACAAATTTCTCTCTGATATGTAGGATGCATGAAAGCAACACGGTGAATAGTGAACTTAAAAAATTAGGGATTCAGGGAGAAAGCAGATTCAGTATTTTTTTAAAAAACGTACACCAAACAGGATCATATCAAAGCAATTCAAAAATAAGTACATAACATCAATGCAACACATCAACCAAAATTGAAGGATATTGGTTACCTGCACTGGATGATCTACCAGCAGATGAAGCAGAGGCAACTGTACCCTCACTTGATTTTGAAGATGTTTTAGCTGGCTTGGCTGGCATAACAGCATGGGCCTTCTCAAGAGCTGCTATCACTTGGTCTTTTGAGGCAGGCTAAGAAAGGGAAGCAGTTAAGTATTATCCACGGATCAATTGATAAGTTAGTTTTGCTCACATTACGAATTGTTTGGATCAGCACTTATCATGTCTGTGCAATGATCTGCTCAGCGTTCCCCCACCTCTGCAACATTGTCTGCCTCCACCCTACTTTTTGGACTGCTGAGACCCATATCCATGCTTCATCAAGTTGGGGTTCGACTACAGACACGGTCAAGGAGATGGAAAAAAAACTGATAGGCACTGAAGTAGGGAATCATGTAAGAATACAAGGTAACCCATCACTGGAATGCTCATTTTTTCCCCACGAAGCCTCCACATAGAAATGAATGAACTGAAGAAAGGAGCTGGAACCAAGAGTAAACTAACAATCTACAAGAGTCCAATAAATCTTCCCCAACTTTACTACAAAGAAAATAAGCAATTGTTCCTCCTTAAAAAGGAACTTCATAAAGGACATGCACCAGATTAGTTAATGTAATCTTGATTAAATCAGGATTGTGAACAGGAATTCAATGGAATAGTCAATCTCGTATTAACTATAGGAAATGACTAAATTAAGAACATAGCAGTCATAAATAAGGGTTTATTCTCAAAATAAACCATGCCTTATGAATCTATTATTTCTTTCAAGAGGTACCAAAATTAATGGACAACAAGCATCCACTGGAATTTGCTTTGAATTTCCTTCAATACCTTTAATTTGCCCGTTGCCTTAACCATTTTTTCAAAGCCTAGGTGCATCATAAAAGTTGGCAGTGCATCTTGAGCCTTCTTCCTAACATCTCCATTTCGGTCTTCCAAGCAAGAGTAGAGATGAGGCAAACAAAGCATGACATCAGAGGGCACAGTTCTCAGTGTTGGTAATTTCTCTGCCAGCCAACCTAGCAACTACACAGCAAACAAAAAAAAAAAAATTAATTCCAGCCAACGAAACAGAATTAACTCAATTGTACTGGTTATCATTAGTAAACATGGACCATACCTCCTGCCGAAGAAAAGGATTTTCTCTCTTAAGTTCATCAGAAAGATCTTCCCCTTCCAACCATTCTTTCATACCAGTTTGATCAACCCAAGAATTCAGTGTTACAAGAGCTGCGGCACGAACATTACTCTGTAAAAACAATATTATTTTTCTTAAATCATGGTACAACCTTAAGCCAATTTAGCATTACTATTACTGCTTTCTGAATTAAAATAACAAAGGCATAGGCAGGGCCACAGAAGCGATGTCGGTAGCAGCGCAGAGACCTGGGGCCGAGCACACTGAATGTTTGTGGGGTTCTAGTGGAAGGGATGTTTGTAGCTGATTCTGCAGCTGCACCTTTCTATTGGCACAGGTTATAGATAATGCAATGGCTTCAATGAACAAAAGTTTGTTTTTAAACAAGTTTTTTTAAAAATTAACACAAAATGTAAGGCAAATATAATTTAGATCTTAAAACTATTCACCTTGCTGTCACCAAGCACCGTGCAAATAGGTATTCCAAGCATTTTAACATGTTGTTTGAGATTAGGCCCGATTGCTGTAGCCATCTGCTGCATGATTGCAAGCGTTTGCTGTACCTAAAACAAAGGAAATCAAGCAAAAATAACTTTGTTTTTTATTTCTATAGGATTTTACAATGTGAATTATGACTTTAAAGTGAAAACCAACTATACCACTTATATTTGGTGTGACCAAATTCATAACAGGTTCAAGTTCCCAATACCCAGATCAAATTGATATTTCACTCCATTGAGTCAAGAAAACCACGATCCCAAGATTAACCTCAAACTCCAGAGACATGAAAATTTTAATTCCGTTAAAGCCCGACAGCCCACAGAGTACTGGCAGTGTGCCCTCATTGTTCGAGATGCTGCCTTCAATTAAAATGTTAAACCAAGGCCCTGTCTGTCTGTTCAAGTGGACATCATTAAGATTCCATGGCACTATTCAAAAAGAGAATTTCTCCTGGTATTCTGACCAACAATCCCCCAAATAAGATTGATCATGCCCATTTGTGGGATACTGCTGTGCGCAAAACTAGCTGCTGTGTTTGGCTACAGTCACTACACTTTACAGTATCCTGTGGATCTTTGAGGATGATACCAAATGTAGGAATGTAAGAGTTATTCAACAACCAAAATGACAGCCTATATTTTATGGAGAACATGAATGGTAATCTATGGAGTGTTACTTACCAGAATCTTATTCGAGTCATTAAGCCGTCCTTTAAGTACTCCAGGAAGTTCTCCAATATTTGGCTGAATAACTTTGGCCTCATTTAGAATGGTACTCAATTCATCCAATCCTTCTTTCCTGATCTTCCAGTTTTTGTCTCCAATTTTGCCGACAAGTTCTGAAGTAATCTTGTCACTGTACACAAAATATATAAACTCAATTAGCAAATGTTTAGAGCAAGTCTCCTCTCCCCACTCTTGGTTAGAAAATCCAAAACATAAGATATAACCAATTGTATCAAGTTAAATAATATTGAGTCAAATGTTGACAGGACCTTTGCCAGCAAATACTCTGAAGTTCCATCAAAATAAAGCCTATATTTAATAGTTTAACATTAATAACAGAAGACATGCATGCAATTAATCCACTATATGCTAAGAAGATAGAATTCCACTATGTATTGTAATATTATGCAATAAAAATGTTTGGGATAACCTAAATTGATAGTTGCATCCAAGACCATAAAGAGACCTCAGCATTTCACAGGTGGATATAAAATGTAGAGGCTTGACATTATCAAAGCTTGTTGCAACTTCAATTTGTTTATGGAATTGGCCAAAGAAAAATGCTTAGAGATAACCTTATATCTGATCTTGGCAAATGATCTTGAAAATGCTGTCCACCGTCTTCCTCATCCTGATCTTCAGCTACTTCATCATCACCACCACCCCCACCACCACATTTAGATCCACCTCTCACAGGAACAGGAGGAACTTGTCCCTGCATCTGTGAATATGTGCACAAAGATTTACAAACTTTGTAATTTGATACATACATGATAGAAGGCAACAGCAAGGTTATAGGGGAGTGGATTAGGAGGTGGAGAATAAACACCAACATGGACAAGTTCGACTGAATGGATATAACTTTCTGTAGAAACTTGTGGAAGTTTCTTTGCAATCCAACACGAGTTCACTTTTTACAAAACACATTGTACTTTTAACAGGTACAACTAGAGTAATCAGTAATCAACATGAAAGTGCAAAATTCAACATTGTGGGAAGACTGCACTGCTTTTGTAACATTTACCTTCTCAAATTCAGCATCAATCTGTGACAACAAAGCTGGCTTCTCATCCTCAAAAAACATTCTGAGAGGTGCTCCCACATACAAGTACATCACACCCAGCAAAGTAACAGCAGATATTCGTACCGCCTACAGAAACAGCAGAGAAAATTTAAAAATTTAGTAGTAACTGCAGGAACATAAACATGTCGACTAATAAACGTAACAAATTGCATTTACATAGTGCCTGTCACGTCAGGAGAGTTCCAAGTGATGGGACAATCAAGGGTGTGTGCTTATCGGATACAAGAGGAGTGGGGACCAAGGGGAAGGGGGTGGGGAAAGAAGATGACCAAAGGCGTGGTCAAAGAGGAAGGACTTGAGATGGACCTTGGAAGGAGTCCAGGAAAGGGATTTAGGCATGGGGGTGTTAGAATTTACACTTTTTGTATAATGTTAAAATCATAATAGATGTTGCGAACGGGTTAACTTTCAATTTAAGTGTGGGGGACAACTGGACTGACACTCATGATTAACACTCAAGAGCAACAAAAGGCAACCCTCAAGAATAGCAGCTAACGAGCAAGTTACTTAAACTAGAGGACCTTGGTACCATCCCGGGATACTGATAAGAAATAGCCAGTCACTTAAAAGGAATGTACTAATGATCCCACCTAACAAAATAACAAGCATCAGATAACAGGGGTCTTAAGGACAATGTGATTGTGTGCTGAGGTACGTACACCCCATGAGGTGTTCACGTGAACCCAGCATGATTTCGACCAGGTGATCTATTGTCCGTATCATGATTGCACGAACATCGGTATAAGAGTTCCGATAACTTTGTGTACGGGGCCATCCCGGGCTGCGGAGACAAGGGTACGGGAGATGGAAGACTGAGAGCTAGAAACACTAAGACTGAGGATATCAGATGGAAGATTGAAAGCTGTAAGCAAGAAGACTGAAAGCATGAAGAATCAAGCTTGTGTGCTGTAAAGACAGTGTTGAACTCGAGATATCTACGGTGGTATTATTCTGTTATAAGATCTGTTGATTGTACCGGCCTTTGGTCTGACCCATCGGGATATTGGGGAATAGTGGCATTAGCAGAGAACGGGGGATGTGCCTGCAGAGCAGTTGGCAAGGACGGGTTGGCACGGTTTTAGAATAGAGTGGAGTAAGATCCAAGCTTTAACAGGTGAGGACAAGAACCTTGAACTTGATCCTTTGGGGAATGGGGAGCCAATGTAATCAAGCAACAACAACAACAACAACAAGATTCCATTTATAAAGCGCCTTTCACGTCAGGAGGACGTCCCAAGCAAGGACAGGGTTGATAGGCCCAGAGCCTGGTGCGGGAGAGGACATGAGAAAAATAATTTTGAACAATCTGCAGGCTATAGAGGGAAGACCAGCAGGCAGTGAGTAACATCGTCCCAAATGGAGGTGATTAAAGCATGGATAAGGGTCTTGACCTCCCGAGAAGAGGTAGTGGCAGAGGCAGGAAATGTCACAAAATGCCTACTTACAGGGTTTGTAGCAGCCAAAGCAGTCTTCACATTACTAATGAAAGCCTTCACATTTATCCTGAGGGAAAAAGTTGTACAAAAGATCAACATTGAATATCGTGCAAGAGAAAGACCTTTCCAGTATACACCGCAGAGCTCTTTTACGTCGCCATAGTTGGGTCCATAAAATCCCAACTAACCTCATAAACGGGGCACACACGCCAGCCAGCACTCGTGCATTGTAACGTCACTAATCACACATTATGCAGGCAGAAAGCAGAGCAGCTTCCTGTGCTGAGTTAAGCGAGGGTTGGAAGCAACCCAACAACCTGGATGTCCACTATTTTGAGAACGGGCCAACCAGTCAAGAGTCCACAGGACACCAGTATTAAATAAACCCGCATTATAACATGTGTTATAAGGGGGAGAGAAGTCAACCAAGTGTCTGACACATGCAGAAACCCATCATCTTGATTAACAGTATCCAAACCAACGAGTTCCACTCATCCTGCCTCTACATAGAGGTCAACAACCATTGACAGTATTCCAGCCAAGGTAGGCTAATTATTTAAACAGCTCTAATGCAAATCTATAGGAGATAAATAGCCTTTATCAGTTTAGAAATAGTGAAGTTAAGCAGTATTAGACTTTAACCTACCCAACAAATCCAAACTCCTTGATCGCATTTGCCAACCAGTTCAGGACTTCGGATTGGTTTTTAGGATTTTTGTGTGCAAAAGCCATTGCGACGACCTGTGGACAGCAAATTGCAAAACTTGACATTTTATTCATTCCTTAGCATTAAAGTACAAATTCAACTGCGATTCCAGATCAGGGGTGGCACAGGTGTGGTTCTTTACATGCTAAGGCAACCAGTTCCCGGTTGATTTTCACTTTCAGATATTGAAGAGCACCTATCAAGCATCTTACATACCTGTTCAGCTGTCCATGGAAGGGAGCACACATCTGCTATTGCAGTAAGTGCTTCTTTTGCTTTCATTCCACATTTTACATCTCCTATTTTGTCAACCAGACCATCCAATACAACTTCTGCTGATGTTGTGGAAAAATTCCCATTTTTGGCAATCAGTGCAACAATATGCAACTTCATCTGCATCACCTAAAACACAATTTATGAAGCCAAGCACACCAATTAATATCAGTTTGCAGCAATAAATTGAATAAATCTGATGAGTACTTGTATTCGTACTCATCACAGTATATACAAATAACATCTGATAGTCTATGCCTAGAAGCCTGCCCATTTCATATAATTAGAAAGCATTTTTCTATAAGATGCTTGGCCAATGATTTGTTCACATTTCAAAAGCACTTCACAGGATATTACTGAAAGTACAGTATTCAAGTACCTTACAAATAGAACAGGTAGTTGGGATCTCAGTTTAAGGAGGACAGCATTCTGTAGCTCAAAAGTAATCATACCTGGAAGTTAGTTTCCTTCCAGCCTGGTTTTTTAGCCAGCATCCGTACTAGTGCCTGGCAGGGCATCTGCCTCATCTCGGTGACTTCTACTCCCTACAAAAGGACAGCGGATAAGCACCAATATGAATAAAATCACATGTATTCTTAAAGCAAGACAGAAATTCTATTCCTTTCTGAACACAGCAAAAGGGTGAATGTTGTGTTGGCTCACTGAAGGTACACAAACATTTAAAGATTATTCAGGACAAATTTCACAATTCATTAAAACAGCTGTAAGAACAGCTACAGTTTTTGGTGAGCTGCTGGGTGTCTGACACTTGCAGAAACCCATCACCATACTTAAAAGAGGATCGAAACCAAGTTTCAAGCATCCACCTACCTATGGAAGCTCTCATATCAGGATGGAATGCGCACTCTCCCACTGGATGGACGCATCTAGTTTACCTAATTCCAGAGAGTATTAGGTGCAAGCTGGCATGAGAGAAGACTTCGGGATCCCAGAGTGAGCGTTGGGGTTTAGTTGGTTAAAACAACATATCTTAAAAGCACTATTTAGTAAGCTTTCTAGCTGCTTGTCCAGCTGAGACAACCTACTCATTAGGGCATTGACTTGCTGGGTTAACAGAAGTGGGACTGGTCCAGAGTGATTGGCATGCCCTCCAAGTCCCATTGATGAGCCAAGTTGCCTGGGCTGTCATCAGCAGTGCCTTGGAATATGTTCTGTGGACCCGTTCAGCTCAAGAACTGGACGACCACAACAGTCATTCCATTGCTATGCATGGCCTTTTGGAGCCAGTTCAGCTCCAAGAAGATCCCACTTACCCAGACCCTAGTCATTATATGTAGAGTAAAAATTAAAAATCCAATACCTTTTGAAATTCCTCCATGCTGGCCAGCCTTTCTTTCCAGTTACCACTGTCAAGTAGCTGCAGGCAGGAGGCTGGCAACACAGCTGCTGCTTTCTCTTCACATACTTCAATCTGAAAACATTGTGAAGAAAGTGAAAATTCTAATTACAAATATAATAGTAATCCTTGTATTTGATATAGCGCTTTTCACGTCTTCTAGACGTCTCAAAGCGCTTCACAGAATACTCTAAAGTGAATTGACTGTATTTAAGAACAGTGATTTGGCAATGTTAATGATCTCACTATTATTGGGATTTATTCATCACATCAGCTGACTCCCTTCAGGACTTCGCTGACAGTCAGCAATATGTTCTGCTGTAGAGAAACTGGCTTAGCCATGTTCGATCATTAAGGTTTTTTGTTTTGGAAGTTGTAACATCCAGTGAGAACTGTGCTAGACCCACTTTTAGAGTGCGGTGGATATTTTGTAATATTTGATTTTGCACAGCAAAAGATGAACCTAATTTCTCCCAGGAAATCGAATTTTCAATTAATAGGCCCGCTAGGACAGGTTTTCCTAATTTCAAATCAATTCCATGAGACAAATAGCTTACTTCTGTTAGCAGTGAATTAATAATAATAATAATCCTTGCATTTGATATAGCACTTTTCACGTCGGGAGGACGTCCCAAAGCGCTTCACAGAACACACTGTAAAGTGAATTGACTGTATATTTGTGGGCGAACGCGGCAGCCAATTGCGCACAGCAATGTCCCACAAACAGTCGTAGATTGAAAATGACCAATTTTTTTTTATTATTGTTTTTGGTTTTGGAGGGATTATTATTATTAGGCCTGTGGAGTAAGGAAACTTGCCCAAGGTTTCGCCCTGCCTGGAATTGAACTCAGGTCTCTCACTTGCAAAGCGAGTGCTCCAACCACTGAGCTACAGGACTCCAAATTCCCACTCACAAACAATTACAAAGTTAAATTCTGGTTCCCATCCAAATTCACAAGAATGAACATTCACTTTTGTAGAAGGGAACCAGAAAATCCTACCCAGTTCTGCAAAATATTCTATTGAACATGACCTCCTATTTTAGCTCCAATACAAAAAGGTGAAGAAAGGCAGCTTCTCATATTCCAAGAGACAATGGTTAAAAAAAACTTACAGAAAGCTCAGGTTCTCTCTCTTTAACTTCTGTTGCTTTTCTCCCTTTCCCACTTGAAGAAGCCCCTCCTGCTCGGCCTTTTTTAGGAGGTCCACCAGTCTGCAGAATAATAAATAAAACATTTGTAAATAATTTAACAACTGAACTTGAATTGATATAAAACAACTTGTTTATATTGAAACCTTCACGTGGGATAGCGTCCCAGAGCAATTGAATATACATTTAATAATCACATTTTAAATATTAATGCTTGTCCAATGCAAATCAGTTGAATAAAATTGTGAATGATCCTGCGAGTTAACTCGAATAGTGCTATTTGGCAGACTAAATTAATTGTATACATTTTAAATGCTTAAAGCAATGTTTTGGAGATAATGGCATGGATATATTTTAGCCAAATAAGTTGAATGTGTGGAGTCCTGTAGCTTAGTGGTTAGAGCACTTGCCTCACAAGCGAGAGACCTGGGTTCAATTCCCAGGAGGGTGAAACCATGGGCAAGTTTCCTTACTCCACACGCCTGATAATAATCACTCAAGAAAAAAAAACGCAATAAATTGGTCACTTCGCTCCATGACCGTTTGTGGGACTCTACTGTGCACAATTGCTGCCATGTTTCACTCACAAATATACAGTCAATTCATTTTACAGTATATTCTGTGAAGCACTTTGAGATGTCTTGAAGACATGAAAAGTGCTATATCAAATACAAGGATTATTATTAAGTGCTGAATATCAAATCCACATCCACTCCTAGGCAAACAAAGTTCCTTTTCATGTTCTGAACTTGATTTTTGAAGGCAATAATTTACTATGTGACCAATGTAATCCATTGCCTAATAACCGAAGATGTCTATTCTTGCACATCATACCTTGCCTGCAGGAGCTTTCTTTGAAGGTCCGCCAGGTTTGGCTACAGGAGCATCTACTTTGTCACCACCTGATGTAGATGGACCAGCTTTTCCTTGAGGAGCAGCAAACTTTCCTTCCTTTGACACACCAGATGCATCCTTCTTCCCATGACCCAATTCTATTTTATCTGAAGATTCTTTGATCTGAAATATTTTTAAGAGGCAACAGCAATGAAGGGTCAACATTCAAGTTAGAATGCCCAATGCAGTTTCAAAATCATATCAATGAGCAAAAAAGGCACTATACAAATGTAATTTTGTTATTGTTTGTTATGTACATAAGAACATAAGAAATGCTGGACGAAAAAAAGACCAAGGTCCATCTAGTTCACTTTCCACCTTCCTGGGGGTCGCATGCACATATGTCCCAAACTGCTTTTGGACTTATACATCAAAAAGGACAGATTGGAATCGGAAGGCAATAAGGTTAGCTAGAAACGTATGGAGAACGTCAGCTTTAAAACCATTATTTTACATTACAAACTCACCCTATCAAGCTTCAGTTTATCCACATCAGCAAGGAAAGGATTCATTACTCTTTCACCAACCACTTTTAGTGCAGTACCTAGTGCTTCGAATGCAGCATCTCTCACGTCAGCGGCAGAATCATTAATTTGCTGTAGAGAATCAGAATACATTTGTATCAGAACAAATATTGTCACTAATTCAGAATAAGGGCTGGGAATTAAATTTAAATTGCACGCACGTGAAAATGCAACTCAGCATTACATCAGTTAACCTTACCTTAAGCAGTGCAGCACAAATTGGTTTTAGGAGACTTTTTGGCAATGTGGATGGAGTACAGTGACGGAAACTTCTTGCCAAGAAGAGTGACGCTTGCTGCTTGATTGATGGGTTTTTGTTGTCCATCACAGCAAGTACATCTTCACTTAAGTTTTGCAATGTAGTCTGAATACAATCATTAGCAATAGTGTTATTGAGATAAAAAATATTCTCGCCATCTCTCTTATAGCAAAAATTTGGTAAATCTCTTATACCAGGATTTTAGTCAATCAGAAACTAGAGATATCTAGGCCATTTATCTAAATAGTGCAAACACCCCAACCGAAGCACTAACACCCCAATTGACGCAAAATGTAGCCCACTTTGGTAAGAACCAAGCTGAACTGTACTGAATAACAATATGCAAAAAGGATAAAAATCAACATTGTGCTGTGGTTACCACAGTGAACTGCATTTAGTCTGCTGCTTCATGCCATACTTCAACCCAAGGTACAAGAAGGAATTCTCAAATATCATTGAAACTTAATTTACAAGCTTTGCTCAAAAACGCTTTTACAAAATTTTACAAAATTAACCTACTGTCCCACCTCGGTCAACATTTTATACTTACAAGTTCTAATTTGGTACTTACTGTGAGAAAGACTGCATCAATAGCTTCTTGCAAGGCCTGAACCACCTGAGGTTTCTTCTCTTTAAATTTTTCCAATAATGTTGGCACCACCTTGAAGAAGTCCAATCAACAAACACAATTTGATGGAAATTGCACTTTATCAAAATTGTAGTCAGCTATAATGCCTTCCAAGGTTCAATGGCCTACAAATTCTAACTATCAGGCTCATTCACAGATTAAGAGTTACTTAGGTGAGTTGACGTATGAAACACTACCTCAAGTAAGAGAACACACACCTTTAAGGAGGGGACTTTGATGTTTAAGCTGTGGTATAAAAGTTAAATAGGAAGCACAAGGATTATCTTAAGTTTACTGCAGCTAAAAAAATTATAGGACAAGGTTGACATGCAGCAACCAGAAACATTCTCACACTAGAGTGTGAATTTGCCTAGGGAGAAAGAATTAAGATGGGATGCATCAGATACTATATGGCACAGTGAAGAGTTTTGACAGTACAATACAGGAAATATCATTGGTGGTGATCCGACAAACTCAGAAGTCAGCTATATTTTAGCATGTGGGAAGCTGACTTGTCAACACATCTGACATGCAGCGCACGCGCCTAGTAAGGGAGCACCTTATAATGGCGTACACAGCATGAAATCTATAAAATAAGTGAAAATTGAAAAGCCATTTTTTACTCAAATATTATTGAAACTTACATGAACAGCGTGGGACTGGAACTTTTTCCTGAGACCAGTTGCTAAACCACAAAGACATTTTGCACCCAAGGTCACAAGCATTACATTTGTGTCCTTTCCAATAACCTAGAAAAAAATAATTAAATAAAATGCGAGCTTCGTGCACCAGAGCAAAACGTAGGACTACCTGGAAGGTCAATAGAATATACATTTATACAATGCCTTTCACATCTTACAACTCTTATAGCCCAATATAAGTTTGCCAATTACAATGTTATAATCAGCAAAAATATTTTCTGTTATTGTATATTAGTTATTGTAAGCTAATAACGAGAACAGTATGTTTCCTTTCAGACGTGTACTCTTATATAGCTAAATTTAAAAAAATATTGCTGCCCAACCAATTCTGATCACTGCTGTTAGTAGTGATCAGTATTAAAGTTTGCTCGATTCCAGCTACTATGACCAGCTACTATGAAGTTGATTTTTTTATCATCACTCATTGTTCTCTTATTGAGCAGAGAAAGAAATATTCAAAACTTCTACATGAAAATTAAAGGATCATTAAAGTTAATTATCCATAAAATAAAAACAGATTTTTTTCTTTCAAAGATAGGAGGGAAAAAAACAATTTATTTTGGAAAAGATTAGGATAGCACAACTTAACATTTACACCCAGGCTGAGGTGAATGGATTCAATATTGACATGTTACAACTGTAATTACCTTTTTAAGTGCTCTCACAAGATCAGTATAATCTCCAGATTCTAGCTTGGGGTTTTTCACAAGCACCTCAAGAGCGTCCAGAGTTTCTTTCCTCTCTTGCCATTTCTTAGCCTCCTATTTATATTAAGAAAGAATTGAGGGCAGTTAAGCAGTACACAGAACTTTAACAAGCATGGTAACACAACATTTATATAGTGCTTTTCATGTCAAGAGGGCGTCCCAAGACAGCTTAACAAGCCTGGTGATGGGGGAAAGGAGCTGAAAGATGACCGAAAGCAATGTCTGAGGTAGGTCTTGAGATGGATCTTGAAAGAGGTGAGAGAAAGCGAGTCGGAGGGACTCCAGAATGGAGTTCCAGAGAGAGGGGGCAGATGGACTGAAAGCCCCAATGCAAACATAGGGTAGGGGACATTAAAAAGGCCGACGCATGCTGAGTGAAGAAAGTAGCTGTTTGGTATCGTTTGATGTTGCATAGGTAGGATGGGATAAGGCCAGATGGAGCGATGCACCCACCACCCTGCCCCACCCCGAGCACTGGAATATCAGCCTGGACTATACCAGTTCAATATCCCCATGTGGAGATTGACTCCAGAACCTTCTGACTCAGACAAAAGTGCTATTAATGTACTAAAGATTTAAATATTTTTTAATGCATACCAAATGTATACTTACAATTTTTTCATAAAAATCCTTTGGAAGCTTTGAAAGAATCTCAACAGACTGTAGAAGATCATAAGCATCCACAATAGGTGCTGCATCTTCCTCACCATCTAAGATACACAACAAGCATCACTGTGAATTTGATCTTAAAAATATAAAGTTTTTAAAAGTTAGAGCAATGGATTATTTTAAAAAATAATAGATTATGGGGTGGGTGGGGATAATTCTGCGTTCAGAACATGTTGACAGTGTGCAGTTAGTTGCAATTGGGACACATTGTTGTGCGTGATAATCTAACTCACACATCATCCCTTCAAGACTGTTAGTTCAGAGAGGCGGATGGTCAAATAGCTATTTTACAGATAGACAAGTCAAGTTTGTTCTCTAGATTTCCCATCACAACACGGGCAGAACGTAGAAAGACTTTTGAGACAAACAAAATGACAATTGGGCAGTTTGTATAATCTCTTAATTATATAATGACCAGTCTTGGTTATTCTCAACAAATACAAAATGACACCAATGTTAATCTAACTTCATTACACGTTTAAATCTTACTTTCAAAAATGAACTTGAATGTTATACTAAATAAATCAATTACTCTAATTCATAACACTTTATGACCTCCTAAATTTCTAGTTAGTATGAATTATAATTTTTCATAAGGAATGAGATATTGGATTGATCGATCAAACTTTTCCTATCAGATCTGCTAGTGTGTGCAGTTCATTTTTGCTTAAATATGAACAAGGTTCTTTTCTACACGTACCCTAAATGCATGTTAAAAGTTCAAATTAATGTCTTCAAAACAAAAGCAAAATATGTAATAAGGCCAAGATTCTGGTTTGTAAATTGCTGCACAAAACTCGCCATATAAACTAGATTTGATAAATGCATGTTCATTATTCCAAATTTAGCAATCAAATTAGTATCCAATCACATATTTATTTCCAAATGGGATCTTAAACGTGCCAATATTAGTGCTCATCTTCAAAAATGAAAGGAACAGCAATTCAGCAAGTTGCCAAAAAAACATTGAATACACATCCATGTTTGACCAATTTACCCATTTTCCTACTACAGCATTTTACTGACCTTCGGCATCACCGCCTGCTGCTTGCTGCTGTTCAAATTTAAGTTTGCGATCGTGCTGAGATCGCAGAAACCGGCACTGTTTCGGAGCTGTAGCTGGCAACTTAACCCATTCTTCTTCGAGTTCTTTCAGCTGAGTAGAGAAAAAAAGTGCAAATTGGCTGCTGAATTCCCATAACATTTAAATTTAGAAATCATGGGCATATAGCATAGCAATGTACAGCATTAATACCTAATAGTAAACATCCAAGAACACAACTCATACCTGCACACTGTTGATATTTTGCAGTGGTGGTCGCAAGGCATCACGAATCCACTTGTAGACTTCCACTGCCAACAGCTTGGCTTCATCTCGAACTGCTTTTTCACGCGATTCAAACAATTTTGGCAAGACCTTGACAATTGGCTTCAGTTGCACTATTTTAGAACCAAATTCACTTAAAAAAAAATTTGAGAAAAGCTTTAGAAGTTATTATTATATCAATGTGGATTTGCTGCTAGGCACTCGTTAAAGTTGAGTAAAATGCAAATGTAATACAAATCTATAAATGATGCAGTTACGAGTTCCAACCAGACAATAAATTTATTGCAGACACTAACTGCAACTATGTAACTTTAGGCAATTTTCTGACTTAAATCAAGATCTAAAAATAAAACAGTGCAAAACATCAATACATCAGAAAGAAAGTTTACTTTCCCATATATATATTTCTCCATTACTAATTCTATATTTACCTGAGTGCCTTCCTTATAGTTTCTATACAGGCCACATTAACCTTGGGGTTTTTGTTGTCCAATCCTTTAAGTAGCTCTTCTTGAACTGGCTCAGCCTTTTCTATTTCTATGTACATCAGACAAATGTCAATCCCCAATTCTTTTGCTCTGGCTTTTGGCTGGTTAAATACTTTATTTACAACTCCTGACACCACCTCTCCAGCAGTTCTGTAATTATAAGAGAAAAGTATTGAGTACAATTCATCATTGTGGAGTCCTGTAGCTCAGTGGTTAGAGCACTCGCTTTGCAAGTGAGAGACCCGAGTTCAATTCCAGGCAGAGGGCCAAACCTTGGGCAAGTTTCCTTACTCCACACAGAGCCTAATAAAAATCCCTCCAAAACCAAAAACCAATAATAAATTGGTCATTTTCAATCTACGACTGTTTGTGGGACATTGCTGTGCGCAATTGGCTGCCGCGTTCGCCCACAAATATACAGTCAATTCACTTTACAGTGTGTTCTGTGAAGCGCTTTGGGATGTCCTCCCGACGTGAAAAACGCTATATCAAATGCAAGGATTATTATTATTATTATTTCACTTCACCCAATTCAACCGTAGACAACTCCGAGGTGCAATTATTTGGTAAGAAGACACATTAAAGGCTTCATTTAAAGCAATTTGTGATCCTGTCACAAATAGTACAGAAATAAGCCACAAGTACTGAAGTCCTGACCCTTTAGCACTTACTATAGCGCCATACAAAATAGTCCTTAGTTCATATTAGGGTATTGAAGGTTTATCATATTGTAAAGGTACTTACTTTCCTGCAACATGGGCACGTTGTACATAAGCAAATGTTGCTTCCAGTCCTTTCAACTGAGCTATAGCATTTGAGTCGGTTACAAATTTCTTGATCAAGCCAAGGTATTTTGCCCATTCTGGATTTTTTTCATCACTAATCTTCTGAAACAACTTCAAAGCTTCTTCATAGCCATTCAATCGAGCTTTCCAGATCTGAAATTAAGTATTTTTCATTTTCACAATAAGTATCCGGAGCTATTTACATATAGTACGTCATACAAATGTTTTTCAAGAAAGACAAAATGGATGCAGTAAAGGCGTGTTGCACATACTTTATGCTCGCACTTCTGGTCAATTGGCAGCTTCATCCATTCACTTTCATCCGCCATGACGACAATGTGATGTGTTCAATGGGTTGCCTTATTCCTGTCATAGGAATAAATATAGTTAATAAATATTCATTAGTTTATATTCACGATATTGCTTTCCAAACCTCTTTAAGAGGTTCTACTACGCCTTCGTAATCAGTTATATTTATCCTGAAATACTGAGAGCAGAACAAAATTGTCTTAGCTTGCTTTTGCAAGGTGATATTCACAGACTTGAAAAAGTTTTAAAATGCTGGTAGACCAACTGAATTACATCAGTTTCCAGGAATCAAAATCAATATCCTTACTTCTGAAGACTAAAGCAGTTTCCATGCAGCACTGAAGTCAGAAAGACTGTAATAAGCTCCTGCAAATCTTAAACAGCAAGTACTGTATAGATCAGATAGATTTCACTTCCTGTTAAAACCCTGTCCTAACTGCCTTAAAAATTAAAGTAAGCTAACCCACCTGTCAATGGCCTAGAACAGAGGTTTCTAATTATATTCAGAAGAGGTCCACAAATCTCATTGATGAAAGTTAAATACTCAGATTGGAATGTGTAAGCTTCAAATAAATTGCAGTTTGATGGGAGACAATTATCAGTTTGTCACCGAGGTCAATTTTTCTCCTCACAAATTTAAATCATTGACTTTCAAACTTTATACATCATATTCTTCTTCTTACCAATGTTCTTTCTGCATTCTTATCAATCCCTCAATAGAAATTTCACATCCTTCTTCCTCCTTTGACTACTGCTGCTCTCCTCCCACACTCATGTGCTGACCCTGTCTTTGCCTGATCTGGCTCAACCTGTACTTTTTAATTTCTGGCATTTGTTAATAGAGACTCGCCTCTATTAACCTATCCTGTTAGTTATATATATATATATATAGATATGTGTGGAGTCCTATATGGTGTCCTGTAGCTCAGTGGTTAGAGCACTCGCTTTGCAAGTGAGAGACCTGAGTTCAATTCCAGGCAGAGGGCGAAACCTTGGGCAAGTTTCCTTACTCCACACGCCTAATAATAATCCCCCCAAAACCAGAAACAATAATAAATTGGTCATTTTCAATCTACGACTGTGGGATATTGCTGTGCGCAATTGGCTGCCGCGATCGCCCACAAATATACAGTCAATTTACAGTCTATTCTGTGAAGCGCTTTGGGACGTCTAGAAGACCTGAAAAGCGCTATATCAAATGCAAGGATTATTATTATTGTTATCCCTCCTACCTCTTCGACCTGCTAACCAATTTATTAATCTGTCCGCTCCCTCCGCTCAGCAGGCTCCGAACTGTTCCATGACCCCTGCCTGGCCTGCCCCACCAATGGCGGTCCGGCCTGCAGCCTCTCTGTCCCCACCTTCTGAAACTCCATCCCACACTCCCTTTGCCTCGCTTCCTCCCTTCCCTCCTTCAGGGCATGCCTCAAGACCTTCCTCTTCAACTGTGCCTTCGGCTACCCTCTCTACCCTCCAGCCTTCCTGATCCCAACCACCCCCCAGCCCACCCGAGTCCCATTTCCTCATCCCTGACTGTTCAGTGCCTTGGGACATCCTGCTGACGTGAAAGGTACTTTACAAATGTCATTTTGTATTGTATCTTTCTCCACTATCAACTACCTCAGCTTCCCAACACTGCTGATCTTCCAGCACTATAACCTCTCATGACAGAAATCTGGGAATCGGAATATATAATTGCATGAATTAATACAAATGTACCATGAATTAATTAACACAACTGGTTAATTTTCAAATGCTGTGACTATTGTAGACAAAACAGCTAATCAAATGCAAAGAATTGCAGGATTAACCATTATTAATTTGTCGCAGAAATATCCCACAACATGTAAAATGAGCTGACTGAATAAAAAAAATCTAGTTCTGGGTGAGACATTATATTGCCGAGTACACAAGAAGAATTAGAGAATGTTACATTTCCATCATATAACCCTGTACATCGACCTGGATAAAAGAAAAAGGTACCTGTTAAAATAAACACCACTACAATGATTACATAACTAATGATGAAAATATTTACATTTCTCCATTTTCATCTAGGCTTCACTGTTCTCACAATTTAAAAATGCTGCAATACAAAACCTTTATATTGAGCATTATTTTCATAGAACAAGTGAATGCTTTGTCTTAACTGTTTGCTCTGTATGAACACAATTGTTTTCCATAATAATAATCCTTGCATTTGATTTGATATATATGTCGAGACATCTCAAAGCGCTTCACAGGATATACTATAAAGCGAATTGACTGTATATTTTGTGGGCGAATTGCAGCAGCCAATTAATTGCGCACAGCAGTGTCCCACAAAGTCACTGATTGAGTGACCACCATTTTTAAAAAAAAGGGATTATTATCTTCAAAAACGCTATTCACCAATTGACTAACAACTGGGTCCTACTTACTGCTAGTTAAACAGAGGTGTGTGGAGAAAGGAAACATGCCCAACATTTCACCCTGCCCAGGAATCAAACCCAGGTGCTCTCGGTTTCAAGGCAAGTGCTCTAACCACTAAGCTACAGGACTCCACACTCCACAGGACAATACTACTCATCATTTTTTAACAAAAGTATTACTACAGCTATCAAAGGCAATCACAGGAAAGCTGCCTTGTGACGATCAACCTTGCTGCTCTAAACCTTCCTCCCAACATGATTTACCATTGTTGACATTCAAAATTGCTCCCTCTAGCTCAATTGAAAGGAATGGATTTCAAGGCATCCCATTCACTAGTGTTTCAAAAACAGCTTGAAGTAACCTTAGTAAGCATAGTGGAAAGAGGGAATAGAACATGAAGAATCACAAGAAGAAAGAAAACAAACAATTCTCACTGTAAGAAATTTGAAACACAACAGATAAACTAAAGACAGAAATGACAATGATGAAGAAAAGAAAGCAACTTTCAATCACTCATAATAGATATGTTGCATAGTGTTGGGTCATTCCACCAACCTCTCCCTTTTCAAAGAAACTATTTGAAAATATTATCCCCATACACTTCTTCTGAAACAAAAGCACTCTTGTGATGCAGCAAATTACTGTGCTTCTTGAAAGACTATACAGGAAAAAAGAATTAAGATATGTTGAGTATATAAAGGTCTATAAAAGTTGCATTAGACATCGTCAAAGCCAATTTAGAAACTACAGAGCCTGAAAAGTTCCTTTCTAATTTGCAATTCCTTTCTACATTATCTTTGGTGTATGGATCAAGAATGCAGTACAAGAACAGGAAGACATGGGAAGAAGTAACAGAAATTGACCTGGTAGAAGCCAGGTGAGGGCTCCCATGATTGGGTGGACATTGACAGGGAATTTTTAATTAACTTGAGTTTATGGCTAGTGCAGGAAGGGGATCCATTAGAGAAGTTTTGGCAGGAGGCAACAAAAGTATGAATAACGGCTTTGACTACATTTGGTAAGATAGAAATGCAAGTGGGCAATGTGGCAGAGGTGAAAACAATAATTCCTGGAACATCAATTTAATTTTTTGGGGGGTAAACCAGTTGTCTGACACAAGTAGAAACCCATCACCATACTCAAGTATCCAAACCAATACGTTTGCCACTCACTCATGAAAAATTTTCAGTATGGAATAGAATGGGCATTCTCTCTCTAGAGGAATACACCACGCTTAACTAATTCCTGGGAGTTACAGCACAGGTTGGCAAGAGCCACCCCAAGGCACACAAGCTCTATAGTGTGTGGGTGCTGCTGGAGTTCAACCAGCTAAAACCGCACATCTTGCTTTTGAATGCACTGTCTGGCATGCCTCCCATTTGTTTCACACATCTAGGACCATCCTAACAGTTACAGCTTTGTTTTGGAGGATTAACAGGAGCCGAGTGGGACGAATCCCTGCCCCCAGAGCAGCCTGCCAGTCCAAATCCTACCAATGAGCACTATCTGGTCTGTCATCAGCAATACTGCAGACCTGCCTGGAACGTTGTTACCAAAGCAGGTCTGTCACCTTGCAGCCATCTCAGCTCCCAAAGAGACCCTGCTTACCCCTCCCTCCCCCCACACAAAAAAACCGACAGATAAACAATCTGAGTTTGGGGGATTACGGGGCTTGTTTGCTACACATTGTGCTTTCACAGCGATGTAATTGATTAACCAATTCCAAACTGACATTTCACAGGGCAGCCAAGGACCCCGGGTGGTGAAAATGGCTGCACTTCACACAAGTCAGACCAATACGGGGTTATTGTGATCCCGCCCACCACGTTTAAATCCACTATCTTTATTTTGACGGCTTGTGTTGCAGATCCATCACCTGGAGAAATGGAAATAAATGTACGTGGGGGCGGCTTAACTGGTAGGACGCTTATTGTCCATTCAGATTCAGCACATTCGGGTCAAATGTTCGACAGGCTTCACATTACCACCCCCCACACTTAATGTGGGCTCATTCGGCGGATGGGTTTCACAAGTTAAAACAATACAAGCAGGGGCCAGACTCATTTAAAAAGATAACCACACAAGATGCCTTCATCAAACCACCGCCGAGTCGGGTGCTGTGTGGCGGGGGGGCAGGGCCCCATCCACAGGCCGGGGTGAAAGAAAGTGCTCGGCCTTTCTTTTTTGTTACTCAATGGACATTAAAAACAAGAGCGTCGTTACCAGACAGCGGGGGGGGGGGGGGAGTTCAGCTGATATTTAAACCTCCGTGTGTGTGTGAGATTGATTGTAACACAAAAAATAACACCGTTCAAGTGCTCGGGGAGGCGCGGGGGGAGGGGGGGGGGCGGAGGAGGGGAAGGGCACAGGATTTCAAGCCTCTCCGCTATTAACACCCGCACAACCCCTTGTAAACGCTTCCCTTTGCGTTTTCGAAGCTGCGAACGATCAACCCCGGGCGACGGCCACCGGCACCGAGCACCGTGATAACGAAAGGGGGGGCGGTCTGAGGGAGAAGAAACCAAACCGCCGGTTGCCCCCGTCTCACAATCTACTCCCTCCCCTCCCGAGACTAAAACAGGCGGCGGCCTCGGCCTACTTATACAACATATATATACACACACACACAGAGAAGAGTATATTAGATATATATATATATATACGTGTAGGTGGAGATCAAAATAAACTGTGACTGCGCAACGACGACAGAAATTGCGACGCCAGCGCGATTCAAAGCGTCCGTCCGCAAACAGCCAGTCTTGGGCCCGGGATGGGGGTGGTTGGGGTGGTGGGGGGGGGGGTGGGGGGGGGGGAGAGAAGGAGGAGTTCAGGCTTCATTGTGTAAAGTGGGCCCCCCCATTCCTCCCTCGGCACACCGGCAGCGATACAGAAAGGGAAGGGTGGAGGTGGAGGAAGACGAGGGCGCGCATTTCCCTTTCAACATTCGGCCTTTATGATCCACACACAACAAAAAAAAAACCTCCCTCTTTCTCTCTATCCTCCCTTTCCTTCTTTCTTTCTTTCGGGTCATTTATTCTCAGCTCACCTCCCCTTTTCCCCCCGGGGCCACTCGTTAGCCGTTACCGCCGTTTGCGTCTGTATGGCCGCTGCCCCCCCACCTTCCTCCTCCTCCTTCCGCCCGTTTGGCGGATCGGGAACCGTTAGCGACGGGCAGCGTATTTGAAAATTCTCCTGTCGCGAGCTTATCTTTTTTTTCCCGCCCCCTCCCCCTTCGCCGCGTCACGCCTCACCTGAGTGGTGGACGGCCAGTTCCGCCCCGTGACGGCCCCCGCTGATTGGTCCGATTTAAATTTCAACGGACGGCGTGGGGGTGGTGGTGCTGGTGGAGGGAGGGAGGGAGGGGAGGGGCGGGGAGCTCGCGGGAGCTCCTCCCCCTCCTCGGGCGGCGCCGCCGTCGTCGGGGCGGGGCCTTTGTGACGTCAGGGCGGCGGCGGCGGACGTGCGGCGCGCGCAGCGCATTGGCCTCGTGACCGTTGTCAGGGTTTTTTTTTGAACCCTTTGTTGACTTGTTGCCATGGGACTGACTCAGTGGCTGAGGGGGGGGTGTGTGTGTGGGGGTGTGTGTGGGTGTGTGTGTGGGGGTGTGTGTGGGGGTGTGGGTGTGAGGGTGGCCGTGCCCAGAGGCTTCAGGACCGAGGATGTTTATGAGCTACGCAACAAAAGCAACGATATGTTTGGAAACGGTCGATCCGTTCATTGGAACAAACGAGTGGGGGGTGGGGTGGGGAGTGGGGGGGTGGGGTGGGGAGTGGGGTGGGGTGGGGAGTGGGGTGGGGGGTGGGGAGGGGGGTGGGGGGGGTGGTTGCGGTTTTAAGACAAACTGGTGAAAAATACGCCGTATCCGGTATCGGCGTCGGGACGATACTACTACTACTACTACTGATCCTCGCGTTTGATACGGCCTTATCACGTGGTCGAGAGACGCCTCAGAGTGCTTCGCGGGATTACGCTGCGAAGTGGAGTGACTGTGCGTTTTGTGCAAGCGAGAGGACCCGGGTCCGAATCCTGGGCAGAGCAAAACATTAGGCAATGTTCCTTACTCCACACGCCTCTCTGTTCACCCAGCAGTAAGTAGGAATCCGGTTGTTAGTCGATTGGCGGATCGCCTTTGTGGAGATAATAATCCCTTCAAAAGAAAATAATAATAATTTGATCACGCAATCCACGACTGATTGCGGGACACTGCTGTGGGCAATCGGCTGCCGTGTTTCGCCCACAAAATATACAGTCAATTCACTTTATAAGTATATTCTGTGACGTGCTTTGAGACTTCTCGATGATGTGATAAAGCGTTATATCAAATGCATTTGATATAGTGCCTTATCATTTCTCGAAGCACTTCACCAGATGTTCCACAAACTGTAGTGGCTGTGCATTTGCAAGCATTTATTTTGCAATAACACGGAGGCAAAAATTGGTCAATCTCATGCGTGTAATATAAATCATGCATGGGAATAGCCACAATTTGGATGTAGTTAATTAATCATCACTTTTCTCTGACTGAAAGGCTTTCTGGAGGAATGGAACCATTTTGTTAGTGTACTTTTTTTTAATATAAAAATGCAGCCCTTAATCTAAATGTAAAGTTAGGTGTAAATATATCATGAATAATTATTCCTCTGCACTGTATCTACTAAAATCTTAAAAGTGAAAACCTGTCATTTCAGGCATTTGTGAAGTGGGTAGAATGATCTATTACACCATTGTTTTATTTGCCCAAATCATATGGAATGTAAAAAGGCAAAGGCATTCTGGCACTTGATGAACAAACCCACATGAGGACTCTGGTTACTATTTTCTGAGCAATAGATTTTCATGCATAAAATATAATTTGAGGTGCAAGATATAATTCTGAACAATCCAGCCATATCTGTTAAATGAATACTTGCATTTATATAATGCCTTTCTTGTAAAATAAATCATTTCAAAGCACTTTACAACAATAAAATTGATTTGAAATCAAGTGTTCTTACAATGAACATTGGCAAATGCAGTAGATAATTTGTGCCAACAATTTCATACAAACAAGAATGAAGTAGCCAATGAATTTGAAGATAGACAAAATTTGAATGAGGAGTGAATATAAACTAGGATAACTGAGTGAAAAACACATTTCTTTGACACTCGGGCAAGGGGACGGATGTGATCCCTTCGTGCCCGCCTGAATCACAAGGCAGACAATGAAGGTTCTGTAAAAGAAACCAATATAAAGAATGATGATCTGGAAATAAATAATAAGTATGAAATAATGTGGAGTGCTAGTACAGATATGTAGGCAAACCATATTTCCTGTCCCACCATCACATGTTTTTTTTAATGTGATACATAACATGTAGATAGTCATTTGGCTCAATTTAAGTAATTGCTCTAAGGATCAGAGTGAAGTTGATAGGTTGCACTCTCAGATGCATGTTGGAATCAGAGTGAGATTGCCCTCACAGATGATGAATGTTTGAAGTTGTCTCTCAGCTGTAATTTATCAGAAGGTTTGTCAAATCTTCTGTGATTTAGTAACTGACGGTAACATGTAAATCAAATTAGATACATCACAGTGCCATTTGTATGCAAGGTTATTGTGAAGAAAATAATCTAGCTGGTATCCCTCTCCAAATTGATAGGTTTTGCCTTTTTTCATTACAAACCCCCTCTTTAACACACTGAGTTCCAGGCTATGTAATCCAATTAAAATTCAATTTATTGTATTGAGCACATTCATTCTTTTCCCAAGAGATGAAATCTAACCAAAATCAAGCCACAGAGGTGAGACACCAATGATCTTGTCCTCTTTCCTCTGTGCTGAATTGGAAGTACTGCACCTTTTTACGCAAGAACCAGAAACATATGCCAAGTAACAACAAGAGAGGTCATAGTCCAACACTGAGCCATTAAAAACTCTGGCCTATTCTTTCCCTAATGACTTCATGATCTACTCAGTTCTCTTACTTGCACCACTATTCTGCCATCATTGCTTCACCCTGTGTTATGGTTGAACTTTTCATTGTTTAGTCTAACTTCATTTCAATACACTACCGAGCAGCGATCAGATCTTTGTGGTGCTACAGATTGCAGTTAATTTGTTATATTAACTTCAACCTTCCATTCCAAGTCCAATGATTTGCTGTAAGCAGGCAAGTATTTGGGTTGCATTACTAAAGTGATTTCCAGTTTGTGAAATCCATTAAACTGAAATTAATCCTGTGGTCAGTGTGAGCTGCATTCTATTTCAATTTTATTGCAGGAAAAATCTTTCTGTAATGCATTCTGTAAAAGAAAAGTACAATTTAATGTACTGCATTCTGTAAAGAATGTAGTGCCTTATCAATTTGAAATGTCTAATGTATTCATAAATATTTAATATCAAGTTTATATAGGCAAAACACAGCAGCCATTTGCAGTAGCAAAGGTGGATAAATCGCCACGCCATGAAAAATAAATTAATCAAGTGTTCTGTTTGCCCAGGATACCAGGAGAAACTTCTCTTATCAGATCATTTTGTGGGATCTTTCGCACCCACCTTGATAGGCTGACCTAATACAAATACATTTGGCCATGTCACAAATTAATTATTTCTAAGTATTTCCCAATCAATTTGCCAGATGTACATCTCTCATGTGTCTTATTTGATGCAAAGGTGGAGTGGGAAAAGGCAGAACACAAGTCAAACTAAATTATTTCCCTTAAAGGTCTACACCTACTGCAAATTAGTTCACATTTAAATATAGATATGAAAATATTTTGTACATGGACATTGATGTTTAAGGTTCCATTGCACAAGATGATTTCCTTCTCAGTGGTCGGTCTATTAGTGAGGTTTAAAAAAATATGCAAATTAGATCTCAACTATCAATTCGCCGTTGTTTGCGCTGCCAAATAACATTTTGAAAACAGAGCCTTATACTGTGAGGCACAATGCATCAGCACCAATTGAAACACAGGCTTCAAGATTTAAAGGAAGTCCGTAGCATAATAAATATGCTTTATAAATCCTACATAATTCACATCAGAATTGTTTCATGTTAAAAAACAGAAATTTCTGTTATATGCGATCGCAGAAATTACATAAAATTCACATGATTATAAGTATTTGAAAGAAAATATTTGGACAGTGAATCCAATGTTGGCCAAATCTGACACTTTTCTATCAGAAAAATATTATTATAAATCAGGTGTATGAGTGCCAGAGTCAGATACTTCAATTATACATTGGTATACCAACAGAGGATTCAATAGGGGAATTCTGTATTTCCCAAGATTTGTTAGAAAACAAAAAGGTTTGTTTTTTCAACTCTTTGAACCAAAATTCCCATGATCGTTTTTTCTCAAATCAAGATCAGTAAGTTTTAAGATATCTTGGATCATTTTTCAGTTTAATTTTCTCATATTCTTGCATGTTCAATTCCTTCAAGTCTAATCAAGCCAGACTTCATAAATCCTACTTTAATTGTAGCACTCTCAATATTTTGCCCTCATTTACACTTTCTGCTCTGTTTCTTCGATTTTCTAAATAGTTGCTATGACAATTCCTCTCGTACAATGAGTTCCACAGTTTCCCATTATCATGTAAATTAGTGAATTGCACGCCACAATATAAAATTACAGTATCCTTTTGATATTTGTTATTTCAAGCTCCTGCATATTAAATTCATCTACCAACTGTAGAAGATATCCTATCATAAGAAATTTCTTGGTACAGAAGTTGCAAGTTGTTGGCAAACCAGTTTGTCTCTGACAGAATGTGTGATAGTTCAATGAGCACAAAAGGGCTGCATTGTTTTAAATAGTTTTCTAAGAGAGATTAACATTCTCAAAATAGCTGCCCTTGGCAAAATTGTTAAATGAGTTTCACTTGATCAGTTTGATAAATTTTAAAGTTTATCATAGTCCAATTGCCAGTACAGTAGATAGAAGCTTCAGAAAAAGTGATCACAACATTAACAGTTTAAGCCAGACTAGATAATAATACTTCTTGCATTTGATATGCCGTCTTAGCACATCGTTGAGATGTCTCAAACCCTTTCACAGGATATACTATAAAGTGGATTGACTGTGTATATTGTGGGCAAAACATATATATAGGAGAATATTCAAAATCAAGGGTGTTTGGCCTTAAATGGAACTCCATCCCCCAGTGCCTTCGCCTCGCTTCCTCCCTTTCCTCCTTCAAGGCCGGTCTCAAGACCTTTCCCTTCAACCGTGCTTTCAGCTCCCCTCTCGACTCTCTGCCCCCTCCTCGCTCCCTCCCTTCCCTCCCCTCACCCTGACCATTTCCCCCCTCCTCGCTCGCTCCCTCCCTTCCCCTCACCCTGACCATTTCCCCCCTGCTCGGGTCCCGACCCAACTGTCCAGCGCCTTAGGACGTCCTCCCGACGTGAAAGGCGCTCTATAAATGAAATCGGAGTCCTGTAGCTCAGTGGTTAGAGCACTCGCTTTGCAAGCGAGAGACCGGAGTTCAATTCCAGGCAGAGGGCGAAACCTTGGGCAAGTTTCCTTACTCCACACACCTAATAATAATCCCTCCAAAAAAAGTAATAAATTGGACATTTTCAATCTATGACTGTTTGTGGGACATTGCTGTGCGCAATTGGCTGCCGCGTTCGCCCACAAATATACAGTCAATTCACTTTACAGTGTGTTCTGTGAAGCGCTTTGGGACGTCCTCCCGACGTGAAAAACGCTATATCAAATGCAAGGATTATTATTATTATTTTGTTGTTGTTGTAAATGAATACCCCTAGAGTGCTAAGAGGAAGTCACCACCAATAGATTCCAATTTGGCCCATTTAGTGCAGATGCCTCTGTTAGATGTCCAGAGATGCACAGTCGTATTTTCTGGCACAAATCTGCTTCTTTGCCATTCTGTCTAGATCAAGCAAGTGCTTAAAATGCAATGGGATAATATGCAGTTTTAGCACATAGTTATAATAAGGTGATTAGAGACATGAGATTTACTAAAATGGTGCCAAAGTTCAAAGGATATATAGTTATTATAAAATGCTTAAAATACTGGAGATGAGTTTATTGAAGCAGAGGTCATCAAGAGGGGGATTTAATAAAATTATGAAAGGGTTTGAGAGGGATAGATTATTCCTATTAGTGGGTGAATTAACAACAAGAGGCGACCAAATCAAGATGATTACAAGAAGCAAAAAATAGGTTAGCGTCTATGAAGCTAGAGTCAATTATAACAATGAAAGAGGATTTGAAACATTTGAAGATTAAACATATAATAGCTTATGGGAAAAGAACAGCGAAATGCCTTTGAAGCAGATGTCTCCAATGGGAAGTTACATGTTAAGGCACTTTAAGCTAAATTACCTCCTTCTGTGGTGAAGTAACTATGAAGCTAAAATTCTATTTCTGCAGATGAAGTTTTTCCACAAGATTTGAGTCTTGGAATGCAGGTTTGGTAGATTTAATGGAAGATGCAACCACATGAAGACCAAGAAGGAACATAAAAATACATTTCAGTTGAAACCACGATATCAAATACTATACAAATCAAATCCAAAGTTTAGAAAACGTCCAATTTTAATAACCAATTCATTTTTATATACACACAGATATATAGTTCACACTAAACAATTGTTCTGTAAACATTTTCTACTCTGAACAAAGTTAGCAGTTTCAAGACTGTCTTAATTACAGATTTTAATTTGGGATAATTATAAAGACCCAAATTAGTTATGCAGCCTTTCAAAAAAATACATTATTATGACACAATTGGAAGACAAATGCAAAAGACGAATGTCCAAATGCAGTATGTATGTTCCAGTCTACATATTCTGCTTTCCCTTCTGTTAGATGCAACATAATGTTCAAAATCACTTATACTTTTATAATATTTTCTATGTTGACAAAGTAGATTACAAGGTATTCCTGTGATTGCAATGGAACAACCTAGTTTTCTCAGCAAAAAATAATGTTGTGCTTAAGTCAAAATGCTAGATAATATGGACCATGTGTTACTCCTTAAAACCAAATATTTATACAAATTAATGAGTTAATAACCTAAGATGTCAATATTTATGGTGACTGGTGTATCAATTATTGCCACAATTAGTTTAGTTTACTACCTGAGTATTTTAACCCATTGAGTACCGAACATCCCTAGCACACCAGACAACATGAACCTTGGCATGATTTGACAAGCTATGGAAATCTACATGCATAAAATTAGACATTTGAATAAAGATGGAAGCAATATGTAGCACAAAATAATTACAAATGGAAATATTTAAGAGCGTAACATTTTAAGAAACTGGCTTTGTATTGATATGGTGTAAACTGCCACGATAGTGCTCAAAGGGTTAAAAGGCTTTCTGTAGTTTCACCTCAGAAAAATAATTATATTCATTATTAAACTATCATTCTAGTCATTGGTTACAATAAAGAAAATTTTACAAGCCTTTGATTTATTTTTCGTTGTCTATCACGGAATAAAATCTAATCGTTTTTAGGTACAACACAATTTTTACAATTCTGGAGTTTTAACATATATTTACATAATCTAAAATCTTGTGTATCAGTCACATCATAGAATGATAGTGTAATTCAATTAATAGTCCAGTTTTTTTTNAAAAAATGCAAAGTTTTTGTATGCAAAATTTTCCTGTGTGAAGGACAGAGAGGAAAAACAAACAAACGTGTGATCTGGATGTATCAACACTGTCAAAAAGTTTGAAATTTAAGTGCCAGGCACTCAGAAAGGTTATTAAAAAAGCCATTTATCCAAAGAAATGCATCGAATAAAGAAATCAAGCGTGCGTACAGCAATAAAATACCCTTGAGTCGTAACACTATTTTCACCACAATTGCTTTTTGGCAGGAATTGCTGTAATATAATTGGGAAAGAAGAAGGAAGGGGAGGGGTTTAAAAAAGCACAACACAATTTTGGTCAAGAATGACGAAAATTAGGCCAATAAAATTGGGCCACTTGCCGGCTGGTACTGGTAAAGCTGGCAGGAAGCCCAAGCGATCCCAAATCAGAGTTATTTCTGTTGCCCTAATGCAACAATATCCCATGTAAGCCTAATTGCAATTAGCTTGCATCAATTAAATTATGCAAGCAAACTCCATACAAATGGATCAATTGACCTCGATAAAGATTGGTTCAAAACAACAACAAAGGAATAAAGAGCAAAATGGAAGAAGTTGGACTCTGAAACATGTTTTGGGGGCGATTGAGAGAATGGAGCTACTTGGTGGTCATGTTGACCCCGAAATAAATGAGAGCATTGTGCTTAGATATTCACCGGCTTGTCCTGAAGTTTCCAGACATCCTCAGGAAGAGGGGAAAGGAACCAGTTGAATAAGTCAGATTCGTATGTACAACAATATTCTGAGCATCAGAATGACATTTAGCAAACAATACTACTTGTTTTAAATTAAGAATGTATATTGGTAGCACTCAAAGTACATCCCCAAGATTTTCCTTCAAAGGCTGCCTTCCCTCCCCCAACACCCCCCCCCCCCCCCCCCCACAAACATTCACACTAGTCTAAGTCTGTGTTTGATCGTTGGGAATTTTACAGGTTTTTCTAGATTTACGGCATAAATAAAACCAAGAATATAATTCTTTTGGCTGACCAAAGGATTTAAAACATGGCAAGTGATATTAGCCGAAATTTAGAGAAAGCCCAGAAAATAAGAAAATCAACAAATGATTCAACAAATAGAAATCATCAGTAGTGGCAAGTAGAAGAATCATTCATCAATACAACAGTTAAAATAGTTCTTTGTGACGAATATTCATTTGTTTGATGTACTTACATTTTTTTGACAGAGAAACAATTCTCTGCTTTTTCCATTATGTTCCTGCAGTTTCAGTCACTTGTTTAATGTATTTCTAAGATAGTGACCTCTCCAACAGTCACTTACAGCAGCATGGTCTACTGTCTGCCCATTCACGCGCACCAGAATTTGTTACGCTTTAAATTTAATATGCAACATAACACTATCACCATGTTATCAAGTTTGATATGAAAACGTTGAATTCTGCCCTACACCAACAAAGTCATCTGTAATCCTGGTGGTTTGTGATATACAGTATTTATAAGGTATTTAGCATAAGTAGTTTGCATGGCCTCAATAATGAAAGCATGTCATCTAAATGTACATAAGTTGTTACGAAATGGTCACCATCTGGTCGTTTATGAGCAAGTATAGTCAAACAGTGACGGCAGCAATTTAAGCAAAGTACAAAATTAGATGTTTAATTGCAAATCAGTGCTTAAACATATATTTAGAGGGGAATAAACAGCTGGTCTCATTTTAATTCTCTACAACTGTTTGCCGTTATCCCTTTATCCTCCTTACAAAGCACTAGGAAAATACAGTGATTCCAGTCGTGTTAGCAACCTATGGTGTATCTGTTTGTCAAAGTGGGCGTGAAAGGGTTAAACATGCCCCTTCAATGTTTTCCCCTCTGTTCAGAGGTCTTACCTGAGACCACAAGGGCTTTCACACTATCCCTCACAAAGGCAAGACATAAAGAGGTCTGGCACAGCAAGAAAAGCTTTCCTCCCCAAAAAGTTAACTCTGTTCCACGTACAGAATTGCATCCATTTTTTTTTCAAAAAGAGGAACCCTCCATCATATAAAAGTAGGTCAAGCGCCTGCTATGGATCAACATCTGTACAATTCGGCTTTAACCGGACACGGATATACATTAGTGTGAACGGAGGGAAAATAATTAGCTAAAACGGTATTATGTGGCATTTTAAAAACACTCGCAAAGAGAGTTGTGATCTCTTGCATTCATTCTATTCAGGCTTGCTGTTTACGGTTGTGTCCTCCAGGGTATGAGTCTGTACCAGGCTGTAGTACCAGTCGGTTCCCAGTCGAGTTGCGAGTCTTTGTGTTTTTCTTTGTTTTTTTTAAAAAATCTGAGACCCCCTCCTCCCACCCACCCACCATGCTGTTTGTTTGGAGCATGCTCAGTCTCTGGTTGCCTTAGAAATACATTTAAATAGAACATAGGAAAAGAAAGAAGCCATTTCGAGATCAGACCTCGCTCTCGGTCGAAGGTTTGCGATCGTGCTGCCAGCCAGTGTCAGGCAAGGGAAGGCCACTCCTTTCCTGTGTGCTGGTGTTTACGCTGCTGCATTCTGACAGCGGTTCATCCTGTAACAGCTGTTCGGTCTCTGTGTCGTCAAGCGAGTCCGTGCTGCCCTGAACAGACAGAGTGTCCGCCGTCATGCACACATGATCTCGAAGGATTCCTCCCCGCATGGTCTTAATCTGTTTTAAGTCATCCCAATACAGGTCATCGTTGGACAACAAGCAGATACCTTCTACAATTTTTATCTTCTCTTTTGTGTAGCTATTATCAGCAGCAGCCTGGAAAGAAGGAAAGAAAGAAAGAAAGAAAGAGAGGGCACTTTACTTAACACAATAGTCTGCCTACAGCAGTCCACTCGAAACAATGAGTCACAAGCTGACTGCAGCACATTTTATTGTATCGCGGATTCTCTCACAATACAATAGTTTCGCAATAGGTCTTTCTATAGAGCTATACTTTTGTTTGATGCTGAGGATTCTACTCTTTGTTTTTTGGGACAATTTACATTTGTATAGCGCGTTTCACATTGGGGGGAAAAAAAAAGCTTTGAAGTGCTTCACAGAATGATACTGAATGATGATAATAATCCTTGCATTTGATATAGCGACTCATCTCATCATTGAAACATCTCAAAGAGCTTTATAAGATAAAAATATCGTAAAATTATACCCCAAGGCGAGATTTATTCTATTTTCTTAGCATTTCAGAGCCTATAGAATATGTTAAATTCTTACATGCAACCTTACGTTTGCAGTTGCTTTTCTGTACATTCTTTTATGACAAATAGAACAAGTTTCAAAGTGAAGACTGAATTCAATAATTTGCCGAAGTCTGGGACCTCTGAAATGCTACATTGATAGAGTAAAGCTCAAATCAAGTAGACATTTACCCCACATGTGCCTTCATTTAATTTGCTTTGTCTTTCAATAATAGCTTTAGCAGGTTTGATCAAGCAGTGCATTATATCTTTGTTGAACAGGTCCATAAAAATAGATCATATATCATAGGCAAAAACTAAGTTAATTCGGGGAGAGAATTTGTTTATAAATATGCCATAACTAAGGAACTACAAGTACTTATTGGTCTGAATATTTAATATTCACACATCTAATTTGTGAAAGCCATGTTAAAAAAAAAACTTTCATGGATGAAGTTAACAGGTCTCTCAATCAGAGCTGTGAACTTTGCTGGGTCAACAATAATCCATACAAGGTTAGCTTGGAAACATGAAGTTCTCTATGCCGGAAGCCAAGAAGAGGTGAAATATCACTTTTTAGCACCTCGCCTCATAAACAGTGACCAGATGTCAATTGTGAAAATACTAGGATGCAGGCCATTATTTTTTTTAAAAAGTTTCTTTAAACTTCAACCCAGGCTTGTTTTCCAAGTGAATACTGAAAGCTAATGATCCTGAATTCTCTCTTTCATGTGTTTTTAAAAATAATTCCGATGTCTTAGTCACCAAAGCTGAAGTCGTAGCCTCATTAATTATGGGCTGAAAAATTAGCAACCACACCTAGCAACCTTGGTGTGTACATTTAAAACTCATTCTCTTGTGGCTAGATAGTGTGAATTCTAGCAGAGCCATGCAGAAATCTAGGTTATGGGAGTGTAAAAGGCAATAACTGTAAGAACATTGTGCAAGTTGCAAAATTAATATCCTTACTCATTAATAAAACACAATTTGTATCCAGTTTAAAAACAGTGCACCAATTAGTTTTATTACAGCATCTGTAAAGAATTTAACAATTGCTACCTAGTTAACACCTCAGCCATCAGCACCCATTTACTCCCTTCAGTAAATCAATGACTCGCTTTGAACCTGTTCCAATGGTTTGGGCAGCTCTATAGCCAATTTGTGGATAAAATGCAGACCATATAAATTATCTAGATCATTCTGTTCTATTCTAATCTTTCTCTGTGTCTGTTCGTTGCTTCTCTGCTTTTCCATTTATATCCCAGTCACAATTGATAGGGTAATTCACTGGTAACCTGTTTCCAATAATCAAACTGACTCTCCGATTCTTTTGAGGTCGCCTACAGCCACTTGCAAAACATAAATAGAACTCACTTTCTTTCGACCCATTTTCACGCTAGTTACAAACTCACATCTGCTGCAAATTTACAGCTGTGTTTTAATGATGATAAAGGCGGCATAAACTGGTTAACTTATTAACTCCCAGCTCGAGGCATCCATTCCAAACCGTGTCTAAAGTAAACCTATTTGAATTGGGGAAGGATAAACAGTCCCCTCTGAATCCTAGCATTTCTCCAGCCCCCAGCACTGGCATGAGGGCAGTAACACGATAGTTGGAACCATTTCAGGGTTCACGGCTGAGATACACATGAACTGGAAGGTCACTTTCAGTTCACATATCATAGATTACAAGTGGAAAAAAGGGTATTCGATGATAAATTATAGTGTGAGGCGAAACTTTTTGCAGAGTTTGCATTGCTACCCTATCATTGCAGACAATGGGCAGTGTGGCATAGTTAAAAAAATGTGCAGTATTTTGTTGCTATGAATTGATAATATTTAGCAACACTTTTCTTAATTTAGATAAGTTTGCAGTTTGCTGTTGAGTCCTCATTCACTGCCATATTTTAGTGAGAGCGATGGAATGATCAAAGTTAAAGTAACTATTCCTCCTGGAATGTGCAAGTTCAGAAGTTAGGAGTGGGTGAAAAGGGAGGCTGATAAAGCTATTGGGATTGTTGGGAGTTTTTCATATCAAGAAGTAACAATGCAACATAGGTCACTGGTGCATTGTCTCAGCATAATGTTATGCATTTAAAGATCAATTTCCCAGGTTGAAAACTGCTCCACCTGAGTTAAGTCTAAAGCAACTGCAGATACAAGTTAAAGTACACCATGTAAACTGTAAATAATGTGGGTAAACACAAAGCATTTTTAAACCACCCACATCCTGTTCTTTTCTTAGTCAATGGGAGACCACTTTAATCCAATGTACCGCAAATGCTGCTGGAATTGATGTGTAAATACAACTCTTGAACACAGTTTATGGGGCACACTTTGACTCAGACAGATATAAAACTGACGGCTGGAGATGGCATTTAAACTGCACTTTCTCTCCTCCAATTCTGACTATTGTTCTGAAGGCACATATTTATGCTGGAGTACGGCATCATAATTGTTTGCAACCCTTTAATACCACATCTGAGTGGCCATGTTTCATGTATAGATCTAAGCATTGGAGGTTTCTATTGATTTAGGCTGAAAATGCTGTTCTTTTTACAAACTTTTCTTTATTCAACTGTCATAACCAATCTTGCCTCACAGCATAGATCTACTTAAGTCACTCAACTATTTGTGGGGATCATGCTGTATATGAAATAGTTCTTTTATTTGCCTACAAGTATGGAGCCAAATGAAAGAACTGCGCTTGACAGAATTACAAGTGAAGAATATTTGAGATGTTTTGACAGGATAGGTAAGAGATCAAATTCAAGGCTTATTTATAGTACAAAATCAGAGCAGCTTGTGATCATATCTACTACATTATTCTATTTATAAAGCTATTTCTATTAACCACAGCTGAGGGTGACAAATTACCCATTCAAAAATCAAACTGGAAGGGAATCGATATTATAATTCTGTTCTAATAACTGAGATGATCCTAGCATAAAAGGAGGAATTAGTATAGAATTACATGCAAAACGTGATGCGTCTTCATGCTGGACAGGGAATTATCTTCTGTTGAAAAGCAAGAAGTTAAGGATGTAACAATATTTTGGGGGAGAAGCTTAAGTATTGCATTTTGCAAACTGAAAAACCCTTGCATTAGAAAACATACCAAAGTAAGTAAACCTCAAGGATATCTTCCACCCAATGTCTCTTTAAATGTTTCTTGGTTTTTTTTAAGAAAAAAATACATTTCCATAGCTCCACTTAACGAAATGTTCAGGTTTCAAAATAAAACCGTTAACAGAAAATTTACCTCCCTCCCTCCCCCCCCCCCCCAAGCTCCAAATTTGCAAAATGCCAGAGTGACCTGGAAGCCCAAATGAAATGAACAGGAGTAGCTGGACAGTGCAATGCATGTGTCACACACTCATGCTGCCGGGTACCTGAGCTGAACTTTGTAGAAGAAGTCAGAAAATGAAAGGTGAAAGGCTATCAGATGGGTCAGGGAGCTGCAGTGAAGGAAACATTTCCAGAATATAACATCAGTGTAATATCTTCCATTCAGTATTATTAAGTAGACAGATTCTAATTGTATTTTTCCATGATATATATTGAGTTTTACGTCAAAATAGGTTTTTTTTTACTATGTATTTCCGGACGATAACCTTCTCATATTTCACAGCCTATCATGATTGCCTTCAGAGACAGCAGTATTTTACTCCTTCAAATAATTTACCTTTACTGTTCAAAGTAAAACGGAAAAGGCTGGTTTATTTTTCTTGTCACTTATTCCTTTTCTCAGATTAGTCCCATTTTCTTGATTCTGACCTGTCTCGGCTGGTTATACTGTTTTCTACAAGACGTTGTCCAACATGAACAGCATTGATGCACATCAACAGCTCAGTGTCCCACTGGACTCCAGTGAGCCAAATCACAGACATTATAAACCACGCTTGACCCCACCCAGCTCAAAAATGTAACTGACAATTGTGGAGCACAAAAACACAAACAAATGGTATAAACAGATTCCCCATCAAGAGGTTGAGATTTACAATCAATAAACAACACAACGTGCTTTGTGTAACTCATTTACGGTTGTGAATTATTCATGCCTGCAGCGCACAATGATTTATTCTGTGCAACCCTCCCCCACAGCTCAAAGTGTTCGCTCCATTTAAGCGTCTGACATCTATTGTCCTCCCGATGTGAAAGGCGCTATATAAGTGCAGTTGGTTGTTGTTGTAATCATCGGCCTGCGAATCAGTATAATTGTTCGAAGAATATTGCTCATAACCTTTTCTACTCACCTCCTTTTTATATCGAAGCTGGTTGTATATAGCTGGTTTCTGAACAGTTTCAATCTTCACCTCCTGTGTAGACGTACGGTATGATGGGTTGCTGTAGGTCAGATTGCTCACTGCAGGATCATCAAACTTGGCCTTTTTGTGTCTGAAGAGGGAAAAACAAGATTGCTTTTTTTTCTGAGGGTGGGGCGGCAAAGCGCCCATTTTTACAACTAAATTTACATTGAAGGGTTAGCTAACTCTGATCACTAAAAATAGCAAAACTATCTAATATGTGTTCGGAATTGAAAAGCTTAACTGAGCGTCCGTATAAAACGCAATGATGTAACCAAGCTAAAGTGCTGTAAAAATAAGCTGGTGTTGTTTTTGAAAGCTAACCTCAATACAATTATAGAATAGGTAATGCACCTGATTTAAATGGCAAATGAAAGGTTCTGACATTTTTAAAGGCCAAAGGCAGTCCATGAAAACTGAAACATTACTGCCTGTAGCTGTTCTGAATTTTACTGAACAGGAAGGGGAACCCTAATTGATTTCTCTTTGGTCTGTCCCCGGTGTGTGAGGCTAACCGTTGGAATCTTACAACCTAAGATACTTAGGAGCTTTCTGGTTTACAAGACTTCAGCAACACCCCAGCCCAGACAGTACAGTTATAAACCAGTATTGAAGAGAGCGAGAGAGAGAGAGAGCTTCTGATTAAAAGCAAAACAATCTAAAAGGAAGTCCTTTTTGTTAACAATAAGTCAAATATCCCCACTGTAGATGCAGAAAGGACATCAGTGGCCATGTTTTATTTTTATTGAACAATTACATTTACCTTGTGCACAGATTACAGTTGGACAAAGCACCAAAGGTGATACCATGACTCATTACGCCTGATAATAATCCGCTCAAGAAAAGAAAACAATTATAAATTGGTCACTTCAATCCACAACTATTTGTGGGACACTGCTGTGCACAATTGTTTGCAGCGTTTCGCCCACAAATACAGTCCATTCACTTTACAGCATATTCTGTGAAGCGCTTTGAGAGGTCTACAAGACATGAAAAGCACCATATCAAATGCAAGGATTATTATTTATTATTTTCATTGCTGCTGTGATTCAAAAATCACAGCATACATTTGTCTGATCATCATATAAATAATGCAAACTGGCTCCAGTCTTGACCATGTTATTGTGAATCCAGAGTATAGAAAATACGTTAGCTTACCGGAGACAGCGAAAGGCATCATTAGACAGTCTCCTGCTGTGTATCACAGTCAATCATGTGTAACTCGTACATTACATCAGCTATTATCAACACTTACCAAGCTCCAACATTTTGCCAATGACCAGTAAGGAAACCAATTTAAAGTGTCTGACCTCAATGTGAATCGAGTATTAATCATTTGAGAGCAGCACTAATCACTGTCAGCATCTAAGGAAATATGCATGACTGCAGCGGCATATTGAATGTTAAAAACAAGAGGTTGATGTGAAGGGGCAATTATTGTGCTGCAAAGCAATAGAGGTCTGAATATAAACAGACCGGCAGTTACCATAATTCTGTATGCTCCCCAATATTCAGGAGCTGGATTTTTTCCTGAATATTATCCCTAGTCAAAGGACATGAAGGGCAATTGCAGCATCTTTTGATGTTGATCAATTGACCACAAACCAGAATTAAACTGGAGACTTACTGATCTGTATCTACTAACATGTGCTGAACAGGACCATAGAGTTCATACTTGGTGCAACTTATGGGATGAATTGTTTGCAAAATATATTTGATATATCAGGAATGAAAAGCAATGCAGAATCAGAAAGTGTGTGTTAATGTTTCAAAATTTAATATAAACACAATACCTGTATATGATCACGGCAGCAATGAGAACCAAGATCGCTAATATTGTCAAGACAGCTCCCACAATGTAACTTATATGTAGTCCATCTCCTGTAACAATTATAAGACTTAGCTAAGCTTCATTTATCAGCAACAATAGAGGAAACTGCTTCAAATTACAAGTGAAACATAAATGCTTTTTATTCTATAAAGCACAATCTTTATTTGAAAAAGAGAGCTTAAACTTTTTAATTAAATCTCAACTTTAAAAACAATAAAAACATATTTGAGTTATGATGCAGAAATTTTGTAAGTTTGATTCCAGTTTTGAGTCTGAATTAATGGATTGACTGAGGTTGATCTGAACTGAAAATCCAAACTCTATTTGCTTATCGCACAAACTATTATTCAGAGATCAGTAGAATAACTCCATCCGTTTTGTAAGCACATACAGCATCTCACCAGGCAACCCACATATGGATAGTGAACAACTCAATATATTTTCATTCAAGCATACTGGATATATGCCAGGGTTTCCTTTGAGCATTTCGATTTACGTAAATTTGCTAAAACGCATTATATACATACAAACGAGAGCAACGTACAGAACAGTGAAGATGCCAGAAATGAACTGGCAAAGGTGGGGAGCAGATTCTGTGCATGCCTTTTCTGATGTCTGTCCCTGATGCGTCCGTTCCAAAACCAGAAAGAAAATAATCTTAAAACTTATAGATTTGAAAAGGCAGTTTTGCATAATTTTCCACTGTTATTTGCCTTTCGTCCTACCCAATTACTCTTTCCGTGCTTTCAGCATTGTGTGCAAGGAAATGTCATTCAAACTGCCCAGTCAGCAGTCAATGGAAGAAGTGGTCACATTGTGGAGGTGTAGTACGCCACCTCGTGGCATCACTCAACAAAACAAGAAGCATGAAACTGCTCTTGTTCCTAATGGTCTGTTTTCAGTTTGAAATGCCCCATTTACTACGGTCTTGCAGCATAGGAAACTCTGAGCTGCTCAACATAAAAGTTATCGATGAAATTCACTTGGCTTCCTGAAGTACTGACAAGAATGCTGAACATTGAAGTTATTAAAAAAGGAAAACAGAACAAAATCTGCCATGGGATTTACAAATCTGTGTTGGAAATATATCATACCGACTTCAATACCATATATGGGCTGATAATGAATGAATAATCTTTAGACTAACTATCAACATATACTGTACAGAAATACAGAACATACCGGTTACAGCAGGCATCACCCAGGTTTCATCTATGACACAGAGACCTTGATTTCTGTCTTTCTGAGAACAGCTGGAAACAGAAATGTCTTCAGTTTACATCTTAATCTTTGAATAGATTGCTGCCTTCAGTACAGGATATGCAGGAAAATAACTCAATTGACAAGTTCAAATGTAGGGGACGCATTCGTGATGCGCCAACTGAAACACATTATGGGAATTATTTCCCGAGTGAGTGAAAGAGAGAGAGAGAGAGTCCAGTAATTCAGCTGCAAATGTGTTATATAATCCTTTCAAATGGTGAAGTTGCATTCAAAATATCAGCAATAGTGAAACTCTCAGGCCAATATCAAAATGCAATTTGCGTATATTACAGTAACACAAGACATAAAAGATGGGAAACGGTAATAACACAAGGTAGCCAAATACCTTCCAAAAAGGTCTGATACTGTACTATTAACAGTCAATGACTAACATTTTAGTGCTTGTGCTGTGATGATAAATAGTGATGAAGTGTAATATGCGTCAGTCTAATAATTACTTCTTACTTTTGACTTGAGTTCTTCGTGGATGCTGTGGGTTTTGCTGTTAGAGGGCCTGGAGCTCTGTGTGGGTTGCTGCCTTCAGAAGAGTTCCTCTCGCCTGGGCTGGTGGTTTCCTGGAATGGAGGCATGTACCCAGGGACTGTAAAGAAATGCAGCACGTTAATTGTTTCAAGAATTCATTCATAGATTGAAACAGCACAAGTGTGGGTACAAAATCTGCAAATATTGGGCAACATCGGTGCAAGCATAATATCCTCGAGCATTTGTGTTGATATTCGGCCTGCAGCTTTCAACATGGTGAGCTCCTGACCTGAACCAAACTATCTGAACAAAGATAATAATAATAATCCTTGCATTTGATACAGCGCCTTATCACATCTTTGAGACGTCTCAGAGCGCCTTCACAGAAAAGACTGTAATGTGAATTGACTGTATATTTTGTGGGCTTTGAATTAGGTGGCGATGAGCTTCTTTCATCATTGAGAAAATATGGCAAGTTTTTTTTCATCTGATAAATGTCTATACAAGTGTAAAATGGTAACAACAGAATTGGGATGAACATTTGGACTTTTTTTATTGATAAAAAAAGACTTTAGATGTGAAACTTAAAATTGGATGCAGTGAATTTGAATCTCGGCTATCTATAAAATATATATATATTGCAGTTTATAAATAGAGTTCAGGAAAATACTATTAAAATCGATTTAACAGTGTAAATAAAAACATCAGCCACCAGAGGGCAATGATGACCTCCACTACATCACGAGAGAGGGCTGAGTCAGTGTCAGAAACTGGGAATGCTTTATGGTAATTGTGTGAGAGAAATGAGCAGATTAACCTACTTAGATTATCACTGAAATGGCATGATTAAGGTCGATGAACAATTAGATGTACAGTCTATAGCCTACTGATGAGAGAGCAGAAGAATGAAGCAGTTAGCACCTTCCAAACCTGTATAATGAGCACCTATCTCACCTACACACACGTTTACAAACAAGATTTTATGTATAATAATTACGTATTATATGTTTATAAATATATTCTCTTCTATACACTGACGCAAGAAACTTAAAAAGGTACACAAGAAGGTGAGCAAGGCCGTTTGGTGCATTAACTCTTCTTACGAGGCGTTTGCATGTACCACAAATGGTGCCGTGCCTGCAGAGTGTGTGCAAGAGTCAGCAATGCAGAGCCACAGAGACTTTGGTCTCAAAGGAACAGTCCAGTCAAATTAGGCCAAACATTTGGTTTCTGATCTTGTTTCAAACTTACGACTCTATAAGGATATAGATACTGAAACATTCCATCCAGGAGCACACAACTCTATTTCTCAAGCTATTATCATTTATCATTCTTGACAAGATTGGACACCTGCTTTATCCTGTAATAATAATAATAATAATCATAATAATCCTTGCATTTGATATAGCGCTTTTCACGTCGGGAGGACGTCCCAAAGCGCTTCACAGAACACACTGTAAAGTGAATTGACTGTATATTTGTGGGCGAACGGGGCAGCCAATTGCGCACAGCAATGTCCCACAAACAGTCGTGGATTGAAAATGACCAATTTCTTATTGTCTTTGGTTTTGGAGGGATTATTATTAGGCTCTGTGTGGAGTAAGGAAACTTGCCCAAGGTTTCGCCCTCTGCCTGGAATTGAACTCAGGTCTCTTGCTTGCAAAGCGAGCGCTCTAACCACTGAGCTACAGGACTCCACTGTACGCAATCTCTTCCAATCCAGCAAAACCCACACCAATTTACAATCCAACAACTGGCATTTAAACAACGCCCTTCACCCAGGGCTGGTTCTTGGAGCACTGAAATCCAGGAACACTATGGGGCATTTTGTCTAATAACTCACCTACTGAGCAAGGCCGTCCGTCTGGCTCATCAGGACATCCACACACAAAGTCCGTTGCCCTGGCAAAGCAAAGATGTGTGCAGCCTCCATTACTGATACCACAGGAGTTGGTACCTATAGCAATTGAAAGTACACAGTACACTTTAAATGGTAACATCAGCTATTGTTTCTGATGGTTTCAATTTGTGTTTTTTTTTATTTATTTGGATTTCTTTCATCACTGAAATCAGTAAAACAATGTCATTCAGGCCAAACAAACAAACAAACAAAAAAACAAGCACTTGTGCTCTTTTTAAGTGAAACTCGGAGCTCAAAATCTCAAGAGGTTAGCTTGTCAATGTGCTTTTTTTAAAAAAAAAAAATTGTCGACCCACACTCGCTGCTCGACCTCGCTTTGTACCTGTCTGTCTTTGCGGCGAGACCACGATGATGTCCATCAGCCCCTCCACATTGGCGAGGATGGTTTCCTTGTTGCGTCCTGTGTACTTGTCCACTCGTTGGATTGATTTGGTTTGCCAGTCAGTCCAGTAAATCCAGCGATCATGCTGATTTTGCAGAGAATGCCATTAGAGTTGACACAGATCAGGGCATGCAAACATAACGAATTCGGCAAAGCTAAAAGCACACTTATTTCAAACGCATGGACCATTTCAATTTACTTTGGGGGGTGGGGGGGAATCTTGCATGTGAAAAGCCTCTTACAAATACACAAGGGCACATTAACTCAGACTCAGATTTGCTCTGCCTCATACTTGCGACTCGGGAGTTCCCATTAGTAAACTTTGTTACCACATATTAGGCTGCAATGTATCTAAGCTGTTTTGTTTAATGAACAATTTCTAGGTTGAACTGCATTGATTAGTCACTGTTAGTAAGCAGCTGTAAACCTCTTTAGCCCTCGACCAGAAGCAGCTTGTCCCAGCATCAGCATAATTCATATTTGCAGAATTCTCCCAAGCTGGGTGTGAGTAATAGACTGTCATTAACTGAGCACTTGAGATGATATCATAAACCATGAGAGTGCAGCCTGGGTGGTTTATGTATGTCATGTGAACCCAGAGGTTAAGTTAGTCTTTTAATAATAATAAATACTTGCATTTCATTCAGTGCTTTATTATGCTGAAACGTCCCAAAGGATTGTAGACGTGATCCTTGATATTAAATTGTAGTCTTTGAACAATAATAATACATTCTTGTGTTTAAGTAACAGCTTCCATTAAAAGGGGCTGAACCACTTCAGACAATACGGTGCTTTAAAGAACAGTGACTGGAGTGTTGCAAACCCAACAATTAATCTGGGCCAACAATGTGCCACAAGCAGCAATAGGGAGGGAGAAATATTGACCAGGACACCAGAAATCTTCAAAATAGGACGATCTTTCAACTTCTTGTTAACCATTAGAACAGCGGATGAGACCTTGGTGAAGTTTCCCTGCTCCAACAAATCAGCGCTCCATTAAACATCAGACTATAATATTTCAGTAAAAATGTGAAAATTCTTTTGTAGTTGAGAGGAATTACAGAGGGAATAAAAGAAGAGACTGGAGTGGATGAGCTGAAGTGCTAACTACAGTACACTAAATCACTTTCCAGCATCTATCACTTTTTCTAATTTTTACAGAAGTCAGACAAGAAATAATTGGAGCAACGAGGCTGAAATTACACTGATGGAATACGGTAGCAAGGTGATCAGGACCTCACAACCGCAACTCTGCTGCTGATAGGATTCAGCAACAGAATTACTCAAATGTGGAATAAGAAAGGAATCGAGACCTTTAATATTGTGAGATGTCTGGTATACATCATAAATTATATATATATATATATTACATTATTTATTTATATACACCATACGACATGCTGTGCAGCAGATTAGAGCATGGATTGCTTGAATGTGGTTCAGAAGGTCAATGCCTTATTATGCAAATTTCTTGTTTTCCTCATTACCCTATACTTTTAAGATGCTAAGGCTTCATAATAATCAGTCCCGAGCGAATATAATGGGGTACTCCTTACCTGTGTTAAGGCGAAGGGATGGGTGACTTGGCTCACCAGGACTTGACGCAGGTTTCCATTTAAATCTGAACTCTCTATTCGGTCTAAGTGAGCATCTACCCAGTAAATCCTGTCGGGGGAAGATTAGTATCAATTAAAGTTGGGATTTAGACAGTTCATCGTGTAATTCTGGAGTACACTTTTCAACCCAGCCCAATCTCACAGCTGGTAAAACACTAGTATATATGTCCCTTTTCTGTTAAAAATAACAGCAGGCAGTTCATCTTCTGTGCGATTTTATGCACTCCTAAAGGAACAGAAGTGTCTGTAACTTTCATCTTCCTGATGTTATAAAAATGATTGACAATGAAAACATATATATATAGTCTTGCAAATGTACATTGCAGTAAATATACAAGTAATATTACAAATACTTTCAGTAACTAAATGCATTTCAAGAAGATTTTGTATCGTATAAAATAGATTTTGAATAATCCCAAAATCCTCATTAAGGAAGAATTAATAAGCAGTCAGGGCAAAATATAATGTTATTCTGGTCTTTTAAATGACCGTTCTCTTGTGCCCCTCATACACAGATTAGCTGTCAATCACAACCTCTGCTGCTTGTCTTTTCTCAACTCACCTTCTTGTATCATAGTCCAAAGTCAGGCCATTTGGCCAACCCAGATCAGTGTTAATAAGGACTTTCCTGTCAGTGCCATCCAATTGAGCACGTTCAATTTTAGCAAGATGTCCCCAGTCTGTCCAGAAGAGATACCTAGCCATCAGAAATACAAAAATAACGTATGAAAAACCTTTTAAGTTTTTAAAACACAACCAAAACAATTTTATAGATTTTAATTTCAGAATCTGTGGCTTTGGCTGAGAACGATTCATTAAAACCATTACTTTGTTATTCACGTATTGTTCATGCCTATGATGTGTGTTTTTTCCCTTAAAGTAACAGACTTGGGAAAATGTTCTTCGAGAGTTCAATGATCTTACTATTCCATCATTCTGGATTATCCACTGAAGAGTTTGTTAGCACTTCAGTTCCTAAAGCATCACTCAGTGACATACACAATGTTAACAGGTGGAGGAGTACATCATTATGAAGGTTTGAAGACATGCTTCTGGGGACAAATAGACATTGATTGAATATTTTTACTGGTCTACCTGGGATCCCAAATAGACTGAAACTGTAAGTTACAGGAGTCTTTTTGTCTTTGTTTCTATATCAGCATTGCATATTATGGTTTGAACTTTAGATACCTCCTTGACACGAAATATAGTAAAAACAACTTCAAGACAGGATTGCCTTTATTTGTCTTTTGTTCTGTGCTAAAGGTGTGTACTTGTTACTTTTATTACATTGGAAAATAGCACGTTTCCAGATTACAAAGACTTTTACAAAAATGTAAAGTCCTGGACAAGATGCTGGACCTTCTTTTAATAATTTCTTACCCTTTTCTAGGAAACACAGCAATTGCTCTTGGTTCATCCAGGCTGTTATTGATGAGCACCTTCCGACTGTTTCCATTAAGCCAGGACACCTCAATAGTGTTTCTGCCTGTATCTGTCCAATAAAGGTTCCTTGCTATCCAGTCAATGGCCAAACCATCTGTAGTTTTCAAGCCATGGCCGGTAACCGTCTCCATACGGCTGCCATTGAGATTTGCACGTCTGGTAAAACAGAGAGTACAGCTTACTTTAACAATCACTAGCTGTATGTTTTTGGAAATCCTATAAAAATACAGAAGGTAATTAAGAGCTGGATTGGGCTAGTAGAAAAAGGTGGTTGAGGCTAGTACCCTGGAATCGTTTAATAAACATCTTGATATTGTAATAGAAAACCTTACTGCTGACTTATACAACAACAACTTGCACTTACACAGCACCCTCCACGCAGGGTAGCATCTCAAAGCGCTTACAATGTTTCTGGATGAATGAGATTAAATGGACTAAAGTGCTTTCTTAACCTGAACCTATCGTGTGAAAGCATTAATCCGTGGTGCAGAGCACGAATGTCCCAACCTACTTAACTAACCTTTTGGCCATCTTTTAGATTTTTAATGGAATTATTTGGTATGCCATATGTTTAGGCCATACCTCAAATAGAAACTCGCCACGATTTGTTTGTTAGTTAGGATTTTATAAATGCAATGCGAACTGTAACTTAATACAATTTCCTTACCGGATTACATCCAGGTAGACATCTGTGTAATAAACCTTCATCTCCACACTGTCATAATCCAATGAAATGACATTGTGTAGCTCGGGAACCGGGACGTATACATCTGTATAATCAGTTGTATCCAAAGAAATTCGTCGGATGCTGCCACGGTTGGAGAAAAGCAGGTAGGTCTCGGGAGTGTCCTCACATGTTTTCCCGTCACTCTTGATCTGGATTCCCGTTGGACAAGCACAAGTGATACCATTGGGACGTGGCAGACAGAGATGGCTGCATCCTCCGTTTCTGACGCTGCACTTATTGTAACCTGTGCAGAAAACAGAGCATAATCTCTCAACAAAACGTGAAAGTACAAACAGGAATTCTACTAAGTTTAAGGCCGTGTGTTTTTCAGGGGTTTGTGTGTGAAGTGGAAATGGGGAATATTTTTTAACATACACAACCTAAGTTGTAAATTGTTTTCGTCTAGGTTTAATTTTTCCTAAATCCCAATGAGAACTCAACTTGAAAAATATCAACGTGGTTTGAATCTATGTCTCAGCTCACAGCTGTTTCTCACAAATACATAAATAGCTCAAACTGCAAAGGCAACAGCCTTAGATATTAATCATTTGTGCAACAGTTGCTCATGAATCAATCTGTTCTTTCTTCCAGCTTCATCACCACAATGATTTTGGTTCTAGACTCATCGATCTTTTGGACACCACTTACCCAGTATTCATTCTCACATCTGGATTTACCATAAAATCCATGCATAATTCACACCTTCCTGTCTGTTTCCCTGTCTTTAAATGCCAGAATGTGACTTGTAAACCAAAGAGATTTATAGGGATTTTACTAAGATGGCAACATTAAAATAACACATTTATGCAGTTATGAGAAACTTTATCGGGTGCTCATTTTTGATACAAATGATAACATTTCATTAATCGTGGGACAAAGTACTAATGGACAGCTGGATTACAAATCTGCTCACTAAATCACCAGAAACTGAAATGCGTCTGTCAGTAACAGTGCTTCACTTTCCTATTCTTCAGCTGTACTTTTGTACAGCTCTTCCACCCCCGCGCCCCCCCACCCCAGCTCGGGTCTGAAATGCTGTACTCTGTCCAGCGCCTTGGAACGTACTTCCGAAGTGAAAGACGCTTATACAAATGTAATCTTGTTGTTGTTGTTTTGGAAAGCCAAGAACATTCTGACATGTTTTTTTTTCTCTCTCGACCCTTGAAAGAAAAAAAAGACGGCTGCTGCAATTTCTATCGATCAATTATGAATCAAAGAATTCATACATCGACAGCCACACACGGAAACGAACGCAAAAATATACAAACATACCAACAGGTCGTACTCGATCGATAGCCTGAATGTCCATGAGCCCCGGCAGGTTGCCTCGCACTGTAATCACATCTCCGCCTGTGTTTTTATCCGCTCTTTGGATGCTTCTGGTTTGCCAGTCTGTCCAGTAAATGTGAGAGCCGAGCAGAGTCAGGCCATATGGGTGCTGGACAGGAGTGACCAATGTCCGACGGTTATCACCATTCAAGTCTGCTGCCTCAATGCGCTGAGGAACACAAAGAGATTGCCGTCGATGTGATCACATCATTTATTCTGAAGGGATACAACAGTCCAGATTTGCTCAGTGATAGTTAAACCAAGTATTGGAAGCGAAACAAAACTTAATCTCATGTACTAATGAATACGGCACATGTATTCCCCAGCAATAAAGCTGCAACAGATCAGAGATCTGCTCACGCGATACTGGTCTCCTTAAGGAAACTCGATGCACCTGATAAGTCAACGTTAGGAAACAGTGACGGCACATACCTCAGTATGTGCATCAGCCCACAGGAGCCGGGACCCTGCTTTGTCAATGGCCAAACCATTCGGCCAACCCAGGTTATTATTGATGAGAACTGCCCTGTCTGAGCCGTCCATAGCAGCACGTTCCAGTTTGGCATGTTCCCCCCAGTCGGTCCAGTACATGAATCTAGCAAGTTAAAAAACACAAGGGTCCTTGTTATCATCAACAATTGCATTCATCAGTTTAATAAGTGTCCTTTTCCCAATGAATCTAATCATCGTGTAGTTTTGAATTCTAGGTCTGGATTAATCCTGGGTTCAGAGGACAGTAAGGTTGGCAACCCATAAGCACCTTAAATGTATTACTAACACACCTCTGCTTTGTTGAATATGAACAGGATTCCCTCTACACAGGAAAAGTGATGAATGTTTTAAAAATCTCTCACTTGAGCCTTGATGTTTGGGTGGACATTACTAAAACCCCAAGCACATTCAGGAGTTAAATATTTTACATCTATGTATCGACTCCCTGCAGGACGAAACCTTAGGCAAGTTTCCATACTCCACACGCCTGATAATAATCCCTCAAGAAAAAAAAACAATAATAAATTGGTCACCTCAATCCACAACTGTTTGTGGGACACTGTTGTGTGCAATTGCCTGCCACATTTTGCCCACAAATATACAGTAAATTCACTTTACAGTAGATTCTGTGAAGCACATAGAAGACGTGTAAAGCTCTATATCAAATGCAAGGATTATTATTACATATCAGGGCCTGCATTTTATTATTCTTTTATCGGTCTTGTTGTATGCTACAAAATGTAACCAAAATGTAAATTAAATAAATAACAAGTGCGCTGATTTTAAAACCACAATATCCTGGGTTGTTATTGTGCCATTTGCTACACTGAAAAAGATCAATCTGTGCATGTTACATTGTGAAACAGATCGTCAAAAAAAACTTGTTAGTTTATCTTGAGTTGAAATGATTTATTATTTGTTCAATCATTCAGGTTATTGAACGATACCAGTTTAGAATGGGTATTGTTCTGTACTGACAATTAAGTTGCAAGTAAGAGTTAATGTTATAACGGCAGCTGTCACTCATCTTTAAATCAATATTTGTAAGTGGAACAAGTAATATTTGCTGTTTTAAAATCCTTTGATTGAAGAATGAAAGGAAGAAGCTGGGGTGATCTATATCCCTTTTTTTAAAAAAAACTAACGAGATGCTGCCATTATGAAATCACATTCGCAAAGTGATTGATGGCAGGAAGAAGAATTTCACCTTCTAGATTTATCATTTCCTGGAACAGGATAACATTAGGCAACTGTAACCTTTCTACTCACCCTCTGTCATGGTGAAGAGCTATGGCTCTCGGGCTATCGAGATTCTGCCAAATCAGAACCTTTCTCATCGTTCCATCCAGATTGGCAACTTCAATCCGATTGGTCCCTGTATCCGTCCAATATATTTTACGGCCGATCGCATCCACTGCTAGTCCATCAGTGGTTATTAATCCTGAGGAGGAAAGAGGCCAAATGTTTACTTGTGGAACCTAAGTCGCCAACGACACCTTATCTTTATTACTACCAGCTCTTGGTGCCTCAGAGGCAGCAGTGATGCCATCTTAGTTGGGACTGCTGGTAGCGTCAGTCCAGCAAGAAAACACATGCATTCAAATGTGGAGTCCTGTAGCTCTGTGGTTAGAGCACTCGATTTTGCAAGCGAGAGACCTGAGTTTAATTCCAGGCAGAGGGCGAAACCTTGGGCAAGTTTCCTTATTCCACACAGAGCCTAATAATAATCTCTCCAAAAACCAAAAAACAATAATAAATTGGTCATTTTCAATCTACGACTGTTTGTGGGACATTGCTGTGCGCAATTGGCTGCCGCGTTCGCCCACAAATATACAGTCAATTCACTTAACAGTGTGTTCTGTGAAGCGCTTTGGGACGTCCTCCCGACGTGAAAAGCGCTATATCAAATGCAAGGATTATTATTATTATTATTATTATCTGGACTGAAAGTTACAGTATTCCAACTGCAGCAAATAAGCTGAGGTTTTGAGACTCCACAGCATTTGTGTTGCCACTGTCAAGAACGAGAACAGCTCTAGGTCAGAAACAATAGTCAATCTGTTCAATTTGATAGGTCTTTAAAAGATCTTAGATACCATTGTATTTCCTTCGGACACTTTTGAGCATAATGCACAAATCATTTACAGACTGACTATAGGCAGAAAACATAAACTCTCTTAATACATAGCTACACTCTCCTTACAGTACTTTTTTGGCACTCCCGAATTAAATTGTTCTCGAGAGCTAAGCGAAGGAGCTCTCCATAAACACCTGTGAATACAGCAGAGGATGGCTCTGACTTCTCACCTGTGGTTACAATGTCTTCTTGCTCAGATCCATTTAAATTAGCTCGGCTGATTTTATTCAGTGTGCTGTCTGACCAATACACCTTCCCTAAAATCAGAAAAATCAATTTCAGTAGTGTACCGACATGAAAAAAGTTAAAATATTTGAAGCAATTTTGTTCAAACCATGAAATGCAATGCAATCAATCATTGATATATACGCAGAAGAAGTAAATCAATAACAAGACCCAAGTGAATTCTGTCGTAATTTTCACCTTAATTTATATTTTGGAACAGTTTCAAAGATATAATCTTGTCTCAGCCTTTACCTTTTGGTAACAAATTACTTTGACCCAGATTATTGTTGGTCAACCTGTGCTGCTACTGTTCCCAAAAAGGACAGAGCAATTTTTCACTTAATTTTTAGGGTGTTGCTGCCTGCTGATTTTCTTCCCTACTCTCGTTTGAAGGCAACGGAGTAACAGTTTAGGACGCTAGGCATTATTATTTATGTGCAGAAATATCTTTGAAATATTTCTTTGCATGAAAAGCGCTGCATAAATTTGGCATTGTTGAGTGAGCCTCCACAGTTGAGTGCTAATGTGAAAAAATACCTTCTTTAGGATCGACTCCAATTGCAATTGTGTTTTTCATTGATCCGTTTACAGGCACAACCACATCTGCGAAGTAAGGAATATCCAGCGACACCAGTCGGATATCAGTTCTTCGTGCGAATATGAGAAAGCTCGTCATACCTGAAATAGTACAGGGAAAATAACAGACCTAACACCGTGCAGAATCAGTGGAACAATAATTCCTGAATTAATACTTAAAACATTTAACATTCACTAATGATATTTTGTGTGTTAGCATTCACATGGATTGCCAAGTGAAAGCTTGACTCAGTTGGTAGCACTCTCGCCTTTGAGTCAGAAGTTTGTAGGCTCCAATCTCACGCTAGGAATTTGAGCTCATACTCCACTATGGTAATTCTACATTGTTAGAAGTGCCATCCATCAGACGAGACTTTAAACCGATGTCCTGTTTGCCTGTTAAAGAAGATGTTAACAATCCCATGGCACTAAACAAAAGCAGAATGTTTTTTTTCCCCCAGTGTCTTGGCCATCGATCTTCCAGATAAAATTGTTACTTCATGTCATGTCTGTTTGGGAGACATTGCTGTGCAAATTGGCTGCTGCACTTAGCTACAAATTCAGTCACCGTGAAGTGTTTATAGATATTTCAATAACATGATAAGGCGCTATATCGGATGCAACAATGATTATCTTATCATTTAGGAAACAACGAGTAGTGTATTAATACTGAAGAACTCAGTCACATCAATAGCTACAAAGATCTGTTACATTTCAATACAATTAAGGTGAAGAAACAACTGGGAATCTTAAACGTCTACGTGTTTGCAATGAAGAAACCAGTAGAAGGTTCCATTTTGGGCAATCATTTGTGTGATTTTTTCAGCAATAATTGGCACATTCTTATTTTAACGAAGCTTCCTTTGGAATTCTGAAACTCATGTTATTTAAAATGTTAAAAATGTTTTTAAAATCTCAAAGAACAAGGAAAGTCACATGTCTTACCAGGTACACATGTTTTGCCATCTGAGAGGAGGTTTATTCCTGTCGGACATGCACAGTTGTATGCCTTGGGCAGAGGAGCCAGAAGACAGAGATGGCTGCAGCCACCATTGTTTATTTTACACATGGTAGCCGCTGTAATCACATAGGGAAAAGTCAAGATTTTAGAAAGATTGAGATACCACTCAAAAGACTTGTTGAAATTCCATTGAAAAGTTATTTTGTCTTTTAACAATTCCGTTGGCCTGGTTACTGCCTCAGTGATTACCTGACGTTCGGTGTCGATGGAACATGTGAATATCCATTAAGTTTTCCAGCTTCTCTCGGAGTGTCTCACGTCCCAGGCCGCTGTTTTTATCCGCACTCTGAATACTCTTCGACTGCCAGTCGGTCCAGTAGATCTTGTCTTTGTGCAAGGTCAAGCCAAAGGGGTGGGGCAACTGACTGCCGATCAGGACCTAGACGAAAGTTACAAAGAAAGTGTGGGTTGGGGAACAGAGGACAAGAATTTAATTCAAAAGTTCTCCGCTTCCTGCAAAATTTGTGTCGAGTATGGTAATCTTGACACGTTCAGATTAATAGGGCCAGGTTGGAACACTGTGGATTAAATACCAATACGCTCCCTGAAATGCAAGCAAGGAAATTTAACGTAGCAAACATTGGAGGTCAGAGGTGCCAATATAGATTGCAATGTTATGCAACACTCATCTAATTCGGTTCCCTGCGACTATGATTATGTTGTCGTACCCTCCTGTCAGTCCCATTGAGATTTGCGTATTCGATTGTCTTCATCCCTGCATCGGCCCAGTACAGTCTCTCGGTCTCGTAGTCAACTGCCAGGCCGTTGGGCCAGGTGAGATTGGAGGAAATGATGACTATCCGCTGAGATGCGTCCATCCCCGCACGTTCGATTTTTGGACTCGCTCCCCAGTCTGTCCAGTACATGTGCCTTCATTTGGAAAATGGAGTACAAAGAATTAGATTATACATGAAGCTGCCAAGTGATGCAAAATAATTATAAATTTGGCTGACCAACTCTCAAGTCCTTCAACGTCCGATCACGTTTGTTGCTGACTGAATTATAAAGTGAGACACACTAAAGAAACCTAGATCCAATTTAGGCTGGGATCAGGCATGGGTTTACTATATCCTGAGCAGGCAGAAAGCAGTTAAAAGCTGAACAGCAGTGAGAGCTCCGCAACCTGATAGTGAATAATAAACACAGAGGATTTGAGCTTACATTTACTGAATCATTAGATGAATGAAACACAAAATATACATTGTTTCATAAGTAACAAATCCATAAGAGCTATGATCTGAAATGCTCTGCTTCTCAACAGCTTAATGATCAAGACTGGTTGTTAATTTCAAATGAACACACCCTCCGAGAGGATCCACCACAATGTCCCTGGGTCTGTCTAGGTTTTCCCAGATGAGGACTGTGCGCATACTGCCATCTAAATTCGAGGCCTCAATTCTGTCTGTACCTGAAAGAAATGGAAAGTGAAAGGATAATGATTGGAATTTGTAAAACATAGATAATATCTTGTGTGGTGTAGATGGCACAGCAAACTGGTTCTGGCAAGGATTCACAACCCACAATTGACCGTTTCACAATTGACACCTCTTAGCAAACGGCTACAAACTCATTTTGAAAATAAAATTACGTGACTGATTATCCGATCTATTAAGGCTTTATTCAGTGTTTGTATATTTGCTCTGCATTAACGCACACTTTAATCATATCATTCAAAGTATTGTTACCTGCATCTGTCCAGTAGAGTTTGTTTGTTATCCAGTCAATGGCTAAGCCTGCAGGACTCTCCAGGCTACTGTCCACCACAGTCTGAAAGAAAATTAATAGAAATGACTGTCAGATGGAGAGCAGTGAACTACAACATTGACCCAAGCAACTTTACAGCACAGGTCATTCGAGCCATGATGCTTGTGCTGGCTCTTTGAAAGAGCAATCCATTCAGTCTCATACCCCTTTAAATTACTCCCTTTTCGATATCTAATTCCCTTTTGAAAGCAAAAATGGATTCTGCGTTAACCACTGCTCCCCGGCTGGGCATTCCACACCTCAACAACTCTCTGGGTAAACAAATTCCTTCTAACCTCTGTTATTCTCAAATCAATGCCCTCCAGTCACTGACTCACTGAACAGGGAACATCATTTCTCTGCATTGACTCTAAAACCCCTCGCAATTTCAAAGATCCATTTCAGTGAAGCCACTCCTCTGGGTATAACCCTAGCAAATCTATGTTCCCATTCTCCGCTCTTTTAAGTTATTCTGTCTTTTGGCTTGTATTTCTTCAAATATACAGGATACATTTACATGGCTCTGGAAAAGGTTCTTCTTAAAAGCATTTTGCAACATTGCCCTAGGGTAAACTGTACTTTGTACAGTTTTGATTGAAAAGAAAGTGCCTTCCTTTATAATATTAACCTGTCTAAACTTTTCCAGTAGATAAAGTGACGTTTCTGAACTTGGGATAGGCCCAGGAACATACCTCCTGATTTGTTCCATCCCACTTAGCTCTGTTGATAGAGTCTGTAGTGACATCTGTCCAATAGATGTATTCGCCTTTGGCATCCCAGTCAAGTGCAACAGCACTGCGCACATCAGCCAGTGGAATAACATCATCAGACCTGTCCTCTGTGTCAAAGCTGATGCGACGGATGTCCGTCCTTCGAGCAAAAAGCAGGAACTTGTCAAGACCTGATCAAAGGCCGAAAGGTCTCTTGTCACTGCTAAGTTCAAGAAAATCACATACGACTTCTTCTAAAAACGTAACAATTTACACAGCTTCACAATCACATGCCATCAGTGCATCATTTTACGCCCAGTGTCAATACTGACACTCAGGTGAGTATCCATGTTGTTCTTCCTCGCAAATGCACGTGCACCAATTTGAGCGGCTAATGCGGCTGTACTAAATCTTATCCCAAATGCATCGCAACGCCTTCCACTTGAGACCGCTCCCAGTATTTAGAATGTCATGCCGCAATAATGTTATGTTGAATAATTCATTCAACACACTGTGACTTCATGAGATTATAGATTGAGTTATTAAGCGTAATTAAGTTAACATGGACAACCTACGCCAACATACTTTGCGAAATCATCAATTTGATTTACAATCAATTTCCTATGGTGTAAATTAGGTTTTTCCAGTCAAACCGGCTCATCAATATTATAGGAAATATTCCCCTTACATTATCTAAAATTCCCAACTTTTTTTTATACTGTACTACTACAAAGATAGTAAGTTCAAATGTAAACCGCACATTGTGATTAGATATGCTTTTGTTTTCATTATTCTCAGTCTTGGGCTTTCTGTTTTAAACTACAGAGAACAAACTGATTTGGTTCAGACTTGCTTTTTTCTTAAACAATTCACCCCTTTATCGGTTTAAAAATATCTATATTGCAACAGTTTGGCCTCTGTACCATCACAAATTCCCAGGATCAGCAGGAAGTAAGAAATTTCTGGTTTCTGGTCACAGCAAGTAATCGGGACTCTTAATTGTTTTTTTGAAAATAACTACGGCATGTAGCAATAGCACATCACCACAGTATCAACCACACTATACAAAACCCAGCAAAGCATTGAGAGCCTTTACCACATTGTGGAATTTGCATTTAAATTGATTGACCAAATTGACCAAAACTCAGAACAGAAAAATACTGTATTTGTGTTGGTAAATTATTGGTTGGACTTTTTAAATTGACTCTTCTGATCTGATGTATAGCACGTAAAGGCAAGGCTTTTGGGGCTGGCTTATGGGTTTTGGAGGGGCAATGGTTTAATTGTAACATGTGCCTGAGATTCTCCAAGCACGGAGTTCACAACCTCAGCCATGTACTGGCGGTACCTCCTGAGGAGAGGCTACAGGGATAGGGAGAAGGTCCTCTGCCTCAATCCCATACCAAGCCATTCTCCAGCAGTTCACAGTGAGCCTGGAGGACAAGAGGGTGCAGCACGCTTTCTCCCCCTTCTTGCTGGGCACAAAAAAAGGGATTAAAAATTATTTTATAAAAACAATTAAAAAAAACAAGAAAAACGTGACATTGTTCAGTTTGGAGAGGTGAAATTCTTCCTCTACATATGAAGAAAGATAATAGTGTTTTTTTTAGGCTCTTTAATTCTGCCTGCCTGCCTGCCTGCCAGGTGCGAAGTGGAACAATCACACAGCGCACATGCTTTTACTTACTTCCGGCACAGCTGTGTGCGTCGACCTTCTTGAAGCCGGTTGGACAAGCACAGGTATAGTTGGTGTTGCTGGGAAGACAAAGATGGCTGCAACCTCCGTTATTCAGCCCACAGTGGTTTGTCCCTGCTCAAATAGCAAACAGTACAACACGCAGCATAAGTATTGGCAACACAAACAGTACTTAAGACATTCGATACAAGCCTTATAGTGTCTCAACAGTGCATCAAGGAATATGTGGGCTGGAAAGTGGTCTGACTATACTTTTGTGGGCGAACGAGGCAGCCAATAAATAATGGCCCACAAACAGCTGTGAAGTGAGTGGCCAATCATTCGGATAAACCTTGGAAACCTTGAGTATATATATATATATATATATATAGATAAATAACTTTTCTTGAATGAGTCCACAGTGGTGGTAGCCCAGGTAAAAGATTGCATTAATTCTGGAGCACGGGCAGGACCGACTCCGGTAACATGGTGCTGGGATTCGACTATGCTCTGATCAGCTGCTTTTCTGTTCTATTAGGAATCAACCTCAGTGGACTTTACAAGAAAGCCTTTGTGCATCAGCAAATGTTTTGATAATCTTAATGGATATGCTCGGAACGCCTGCAGCTGCATCATACAAGAGTCAGCGAGTCAGTCACATCAAAATTTTGCAACTATCACTGTCCATATTTTAAAGCTGAGTAAACCTTCCTGTGTGTACTTTAAAAAAAATTAAACAGCGGATTTTGTTTGGATAACTCAGGCTCTGAAGTAATTTGTTTCCAGTGCAGTATTAGTTTTATTTTACACATTGGTGGCAGCGTTCCCACCAAGTTAGATTAATTATTGCTGCAGGACTGTGCTGATGGTCTTCTTATTGGACTAAAGTAACCCTTCCTCTCGGTGGAAGAAAATGATTTGTTTTTGGGTAGTACAACATGTACAGTAAATCATGCACGTTAATAGGTTGTTATTGCTGCTGGAGAGAGAGAGAGAGCTCGAAGTTGAGTTTTATTACGATTCGCCAAGTTCCTCAGGTAATAGTTACAGTAAAGTTAGTTCTTGTGTGTTTGGATGAGTTTGTTTGTAAATCCAGCAGGTGGCAATAGTTAGTTGAGATTTTTTTGGTGACAATCCACAATCAACGTTTCATTTCTGACTGAGGACACTCTGATGGAATCACTGGGACAAGCAAAACCTTAATAGTGAATAGACCTGGAGTAATTTCCCATTCACTGAGTGAAGTTACCTCAGAGTCTGGGTGGGGGTAGTGGGGGGAATTGGGAGCGAAGGGATTTCCACTGGTCAGTAAAATAACTGGGCAGTCTCTGAGTTAGAGCACTACTGATGGGGAATTCCAATTTCATTTAATCTTCTGATAGCAGTTACCTGAAGATTAAAGAAGCAACTAGGCTCAAGCTACAGAAACATTATTAATGAGCACTTTCTCTTTGGACTTTTTTTCCTCCAGAGCTTTTCAGGTTCCTTGCTGGATTTGATCAAATAGGTGAATACTGCACATCTTTCATATAGCTATTAATTAATGCCCATTATTGCATTAGATAATGAAGGATAATGTTAAATGGTAATCATGTTCTTACCTGCTGGTTGTCTCTGTGGATGGAGTGTGTGAATGTCCATTGGAAAATGTAGCTTATTCCGGATAATCTCTTGATTTTTCCCAGTAAATTTGTTGGCACTATTTATGCTTTTTGTGTGCCAGTCTGTCCAGTACAGACTGTCTTCAAACACAGTGATGGCAAAAGGATGAGGAAGGCCTGAAATTTAAAGATCAAATATTAAATTGCCACAGGGCCTTCCAAAGACAATATAATCAACTGTAGAAGCTCTACAACATTGCACTTAATGTTTGTCCAGTGATATATGAACTCTTGAGTAAGAAGTCAATTGAAACCTCAAACCATTTAACTCAGTGGCTACTGAACTTCCAAGTTTGCTCAAAATATAGGTACATTATTTCACCATAGCGACAGAGTTACTCAATTGGCACCACAACCTCCCGACCAAACTGGTTTATCAGGGAAAGACCCCACTGTTCTGTGGTGATAACGTTTTCTCCCCCACTATAAATCGAGGCAAAACTCGGATTATGCTAGCAATATATTCATTCAGAACCTGCTGTGTTAGAGAGGGGAAAATTAACCAAGGTTCCAACTTCTGATCACCATCCAGTGATCCTGGCTGCATAGTGCTTGCGTGCTATTGTCATGAGGCCAGGATTGGATGGGTTCTAATGTCTACAGTCAAACAGTCTGATCACTGTCAAAGCTCAAGCATGAAGATTATTTTAATTACTGGAGAGCAGCCAGCATCCTTGGACTCAAATCCCAGCTTTCCATTCAGAGACAAGATTGCTGCCAATTGATCCCGGTGTCCCTTTCAAGAGTTATTTATGTCTAGGTGAAATTTTGGTTCCACAACTGGTGTTGGTGTGACATGAGGTAACTGAAAAGGCTGGATTACTTTCATCTGGTCCAGATTATTCTGGAAGCATCAGAACTGCCAGATGGTGGAGCTCATGGTAGACTGAACAACAGCCCCGCTCAGCACATTAGGAATATCTGCAAAATAGACTGGTTGGACTTAAATCTTCAGAAAAGTTGCATAATTGGAATTTGGTTTTACCTAACCTCACCCGGCTGTTCATGATTCTACCAGTTGTATATATCATGACATCTGGATTCCTTGCAGTTGATGCTTTCAACAAGCAAATCACCTGCATGTAACTCAAAATTTGCATTCAAACAAACCCACATCACAGGCATTGTGCACTACAGATCATTCACCAGCTATTTGTTTATAAGGACATCTGTCAAGATGGAAATAACAGGCTCACAAAAATAAAAGGAGGGTAAGGGAGGTGGAGGAGCTCAAATATTGATGTCGAAGATTGGAAAAGAATGTCCTTGTGCATGAAAGGAAAAAAATGTTTCCCAATATTTATACGTCTCTCTGAAGTCTACAGAGGCATTTTCCATGGATATCTTTCAGCTCCAGGTGCATTGCAAAGGAATGGCTCAACCGATTGGTTGAATTGTATCAATAAAATTCTCCTGGAGGAGAAATTGGTCATTTTCCAACAGGTCACAGCTACAGTGCATCTCTGTTATAACACCCTGGTGTCTCATTGACACCTGCTAACTGGAGGTGTGGCAATAGAAGAACCTAGAGTCTCTTCCGTGCTCTGAACCTATGAAAATAGGGTTGGGAGATGTGTCCATCATGAGGGCAAGGAACAAAGACATAAATAACTCTTGAAAGGGACAATAGTGCCTTGTGTTTGTTTGGGTACTATACACTCCTTCATCTCACCGAGGCAGCCCAGTCATCTGATACAAAGCCAGTCTTTTTATGAACAGAATGGAAAGTGTATCTTGTATATACTACACAAATAATGGATCATCACCCGCATCTTGCATATAGGCTTCTCATTGACTTGTAGTCAGTAATAAATGGCCCTCTACACAATTTCACACAAACTGGTCTCAAACCAACTCAGAATCAGATACATGTCTGCAGGCTACCCCTGACCTGGTTCTCTCTCTCTCTCTCTGTGTAAACATAAATCTAACCAAATGTTTATCCAGATGGCTGTAGCCACCAGCCAAAGTTTCTCCAACAACACTATTATGACAGTGTGCGCTTCGGCTCGCAGCAGGGGAGAGTTGACGCTGCCCAGCTTGTCCCATTTCTAATGATACATTTGGAGGTTGCTCCCAAGCTGTGGCTGTGGAGGAGGTGACACCCTGAGAAGCTGCCCTTCACGCAGAGCGAGCTGTAGGGAAATGATCCGGCACCATCTGGGACAAAGCGGAGGTGGGTGTGAGAAAACACAAGCGTGGTAGCTCAGTGCAAATTATTCATCCACACACTGCAGAAAGATTACAATGAAGGAATGGTTTAAAACACTCCTGACACACCAGTTGCTAGAAATGTCATAGAATTTTGGGGAGGGGGTGTGGATGGGTGGGGGGTTAGACTGGTTGGTTGAAGTAAACAACTAAGAAAGGAGGTTGCAGAGACTGTATTTTGTTCCAAAATGAAACAAATTACTCCTAGAATTGTACAGCAGTGGCTTCCACTTTTTTTGAAATGTTGGGTGAGCTATATTTAGTGCGTCAATAATTTTAGCACCGCACTAAAATATTTGTCACCCACAAAATGCATGTTGTGCCACAATCATTTACATATATTTCATCGACTTGGACAAGGTCAGTGTTTCAGGGTCAGAGACAATACGTACAGGTCGATGCACTCACTATTACTCTGGTTCCTAGAGAAGTTACCAAGTCAGCTATTTCTTCTATTACCTGAGCTGTACCATTATAGCTTACCTATTTGAAAGAAAACGAGCTGATTTTCAAGTATAACTTTGCAATTCCCGTGAGACAATTGAAAATAAATCAGTTCTCCAATATTTTGAAAGAATAGTGATCCAGCATTCCAGTAAGACACTCTAACATAGATTGTTATAATATAAAAGACACAAAATCTATTGAATAAAAATCATCCTTTTATGTGAACATAACAAAGATTCACCGCTATAGCAGTAAAATGATAAATTACACACCTTGGCTTATCACTGCTTTTCTGTTCTGTCCATCAAGATCAGCACGTTCAATCACATGGTGTTTGGCATCCACCCAATACATCTTTTGTCCTGCGTAATCGATGGTAAGTCCATTAGGCCAGAAGAGATGGGTATCTGCTATGATTCTGCGGTTAGATCCATCCATGGCTGCATACTCAATCCGAGGTGTGTTACCCCAATCTGTCCAATAGATAGTCCTGTAAAAAGAGGCAAAATACCAAACAAATAAAATACCAAATGATGGAAATATCAAGAGTTTAAATGAAAGTGATTGACAAATCGGAAAAGTAACAGAATGCACCAGGATAAGCGATAATTACTCGTAGATCTAAATAAACTGAACCGAAACTCGGGATTAAGCTACAACGGGAAATAAAATGATGTACAGCTTGTCACGACTGACGCAAAAACTGGTTTAAACATTTACCACAAATAAGTTGAACATGACAATACATTGATAAAGTTTCAACTTTAAAAAAATCTCCTGGAAAAACTGAAAACCGCTCTAAACAATGCATCCTTCGTTAGGGAGTGCTGTCAAAATTATCAGCGGCAAATATAATTTATAACTGTAATTAGTAGCAAGTTGAAGGTACAGCACACATCAGGAAAAATGTTGCCTTTTTTTGCTTTCAATATCATGGGTCCATACATTTCAATGGGACAAAGTACAACTGATTTTACAAAAGAGAAAACAGTAATTCAACACAATTATTATAAACCCAAATTGCTTTAGGCCGCAGTTCATTTCACTTTTGAGAGGAGCTGAATTTCATTTCATCTGTAAGTGCGTTTCAGCAGCTTTATTAAATGAATAATTTGCCTCATGTTTTTGCACAAATTAACCTTCTCTCCCTGAAAAGTATCACTCACTCAGGTGTTCCTGAATGTCCAGAAGCATTTGCTTTCACACAGTTTGTACTTGTATTTCAAATGCACAGAGTTATATTTGGCATCCACCCAATCCACACTTACACCCACCCAAGAGCAGGATGAACCTAGTGATGAGGATGACTGCAACAACAGCTTGCATTTATAAAGCACCTTTCACGTTGGATGAAGGAAACAAATTAACCAACACAACTGAAGTTGGATTAAGAACCAGAAGCTGGAAAATTAGGATAATGAGCACAAAACGGGACAGCTGAGACAAGAGACCAATGCTGGGCTGGGCTAATGGCACAAGCAGGCCAGCTGCAGGAGCTATTTAAAATCCTGCACCGCACACGCACAGCCCAATAAAAAGGGCAGCTGAATCAGCAGGATTCAACTGCAAAAATATCAAACTCCCAAAAGTCGGAAGAATTAAGTAAAACACCCAAAAAAAAAAGACGTGCAGTTAGGTTATGGGTTCCAAAGCAGATACCAAACCAGATAACCTCGGCTGGTATGCATGGCTGAGCAGACTCGCTTAATTACATACATCTGTGGATTTAGCTGGGACACAGCGACACTGCAACTTAAGTCTGCAACATCAAAGGCTTCCTTCAATTTGCTGTGCATGAAGCAGGTCCCAAATGACAGGGTGTAACATGTCGAGGCAACCCTTGGGATTGAAGTATGTTTGAAAACAATGAGCCACTAAAAAAAAGCTGCGGACTATAACAGGCTTGAGGTTTCAATCTGTTACTAATTTGCAGTATTTCTTAAGACCCAATTTTGCTTGAAGAACAGCCTTGTGATGCTAAATACATCCAACCACTCACAACAACAACAAAATTACATTTGTATAGCTCCTTTCACATCGGGAGGACGTCTCAAGGCCCTCTTAGCACACCGACAGGATGTATAGGTGCTATATCTGACTCTCACTGGATTCATACATTATCAGTAGCTCACCCCTCCATTGGATGTAGTGCTATGGCTCGAGGTTTCTCCAGGTTCTGCCATAGAAGCACTTTTCTCTGTGTCCCATCCAGATTTGCGACCTCAATACGTGAGGTGCCAGAATCTGTCCAGTACAACTTATCATGGATCCAGTCAATGGCCAGCCCACCTGACAAGGAAAGATTTAATTTGCGCGCATTAATAATAATAATAATCCTTGCATTTGATATAACTTCTTAAAACCAGAAGGAAGCATTTGATGGACAATTATAAAATCTTTCCTTACTCTGAGCAAAAATCGCAGCACCTCTTGTAAATTTCCCAAATACAAGAAAAAACACTCAACTTTGTATTTATATTAGACAAGAATTTAAAACTTTTTGCAACTCTTCGAGTTTCGGATTTCATTAACACTCAGAATTCCCCTCTTCTCTTTGCCTTCTTTCTGAGCCTTGCTAGAATTTTATTGTTACTCCTGCCTCATCTGTGTTGGTTTTATTTTTCGCTGCTGCTCATTAACAGCATTCCACACTCTGTTAATGGCCCATTAGACTGTCTCCTGACTTCATATTTTTTATATATTTCCTCCGATTTTTTTTCTTTACTTCCCAACCTCCAAGGCTATGTGGTGGAGCCCCAACCCACACTTTGAGTCCTGATTAAGGTTTATAATAATCCTTACATTTGACATATTATCACGTCGTGAAAATGTCTCAAAGTATTTCACAAGATTTACTGGGAGTTGTGGAATTTTTAGGCCAATGTGGCAGCTGCTTTTTGCACAGGAATGATCCACAGACCTTCACAAAGTGAATGACCAATTTTATCTGGGGGATTTCTGACGAGGAGATTGGAAGAAACTCACTTCTCTTTCCGAAAAATGCTATAAAATCTTTAACATCCACCAAAATGGGCAATTAGGACCTCAGTTAAAGTCCTGAAGAACAACACCTCAGAAAATGCAACGCTCCCTTGCAGGCTAGACACTGAATTGGGGCTTAACCCATAACCTTTTAACTCAGAGGCGAGACTACTACCAACTGAGCCAAGCTGACACTTTATGCCCAAAATGTTAACCTAGCTTTCATTTTTTAAAAAATACTGATTAACCTCAGACGGTTTTCCAATATTTCTGTTTTAATTTCAAATTAACTGGAATTCTGTCCTACAGCTAAGCTTTACCCATAAGACGCATCTCAAGTTGGAAGTGCACCAAACAGACAGGACAAAATAGTCTCTTACTGATGCATCACCCTTTCTCGTTATCCAACCAGATGGTGAAAATGTGAACTAAAGGTAATGCCTTTTTTGAAATGAACACTGCACTGCAGCTCTGAGGTTTGTTTATAGGACCATCAGTACCTGGGCTCTCGAGACCAGTCGATACCACCTCCTCCACGTTGCTCCCATTTAAGTTGGCTTTCATAATGCGGTCTAACGTCACGTCTGACCAGAAAACCAACTCCATGTTGTGATGGAAATCCAGAGCGATGGCATTCTCCAGGTTGTTGAGGAGAAGTGTGTATTCTGATCGGCGGGGCAGTACCTGTCGGATGTCAATCCTGTTTGCAAACAGCAGCACCGGCTCCGGTCCTTAAAAACAAAATGAAGCAATTTTCTTTTAAAATAACCTAAGATTCCTAGAAGAGGATTTCCACTGCCCTTCTCTCTTAAGCTTTTCTACCTCAGAAAACTACAGTAAACTCAAATTTATTGAGCAGTATTCTCGCCCCATTCTATGTAACTTGTTAATCCCATCCTCCCCCACCTCCCCCGAGTTGATTGGCTTAGTTGTCAACCTCAATTCCTTTTACCTTACAGGGTATACGTGTCTCGTTTTTCTTTGTTGCTCAGCAACAACCAAGCTACCATGTGAATTTGATGCTAATAGATGCATCCTTATCAAATTGCTTTAGCTGTAAACTCAGAATCCCCGTTATGTTTAAATACAAATCATAATTATTATTATTATCATCATACAGCGGCATTCTGATCACATTGACACCACTGTCACTGGTCTTGACTTGTATTACTGCCGATCTGAAGCACTGCGGTCAGGTCAGACTCTGACAGCAATGCTGTGATCTTTATGCAAAAAGAATTACAGGAAGGTGCTTTATTGGAGGGTTTGTACAATTGGTTTCTACCACTTCCTTCTGCCCGAAGAAGTACAGATGAGTGTTAAAGGCTAGTGTTAAAGGCTGGTGCCCTTCTCTTTAACATCCATTTGAACAGGCAGATGGGACCTCAGTTTAACATCGCATCTAAAGGATGCCACCTCCAACAATGCAGCGCACCCACAGCACTGCATTCAGCTCTTATGCTCTGCTCACAAACAGACTGAGGGTATGCAAATAGCCTCATCACCTTTCCTTGACATGAACACCACATTTAGGCTGCAAGCATTGGCAGAACGATTACAATTGTGTGCATGGTCAGATATCGCTTTCAGCGTGAGGCTTCTTTAATTAATCTGCAGTGTGGCCTGCAGCAGAAACACTTGAGCAGCCAACGTCAGAACTCCAGCGACAGGAATAGAAAAACAAACTAAATTAACGGGAGAAAATTTACGAAAGTGAACCCGAGGTGAATGAAACAAGGAAGCCGAAGGAAAGAATATTAAATGAGGGAGAGTCGCGTGAAAATACACAAAAGGAAGGCTGAAGGGACCACAAGTATCAATGACACGGTCAAAAAAAAACTCAAAATGGCAAATATATAAAATGGAAAATAAAAGAAGTAAAATCGCACGACAACAAAACAAACGAAAGGTTAGAAAAATAATCTGCATAGTCAAACTCATTTGCGACTTCCGATCGAAGCACAATTAAAATGCGATAATCTGGTACAATCACTTAATGTTGTTAATTGATGACTAGAGGGCACTTGCGAAATATGAAAGCACACATCAAAGCATCAATAAATACAGTGAAGTCAAAAGGCTAATAGTTTCTTTTTAATGTGAATCGATAAGTCAATAAAGTGGAGTACGGCTATCCCCACTGGAACTGGATTGGAATAATGCAACTTGATTTCACGCAGGACCGTTAACCCTTTGAATGCAAGGGAGTCTGGAGATTCTACAGATTTATATCCCGCTAATCCATTCTATAATTCTCTACGAGTACATGCTTTAAGACATCGGGGGTCAACCTTTTGTAAGAATAATTTAGAGGGATTGAGGTGCACATACCCAATGCTTTGCAGCCCCGTTTGTCAGGGCGGAGTTCATAGCCCTGAACACACCAGCATTGGAATCCTCCCTCTGTATTGGTGCAGCCTTGACTGCAGTATCCATCCTCCGCACATTCATTGACATCTACAAGACAATTTACCACATTTTGATCATTGTGACATTTATGTAGAAGGAAGGCCAACTCTTATGCCCTTTCACATCTCATGCATCCCTGTGTAAACTTCCCAGATCATCAGGAGATTCCTGTCCACCCACCCTCTATGCTGAATGCAAGATACCAACTTAGCTCAGTCAGTATCCTGCAAATTATCACTCAAATACTACCTAGTACCCTAATTCAATGCTGCCGGAATTTGGTGTCTAATATTCGTTAGTGTGTGTGTGTGTGTGGGGGGGGGGGGGGGGTCGAAGTGAAGGGTATTTAGGGATTGTTAAGGAATAGCTCTATATCTGCAATATTTTATAATTATCACATTTTCCACATTATAAATGCTATAAATCTCATCGCAGAGCTATATTCCCTGGGGAAAACATGGCATCCTACAAAGCACGAGACAAACGGCATTCCGAGGGTAAACAAGATTTGGAATTCCATATCAACCAGGTGCAACCTTTCACTTCCGCCCAATACCACCCGGCTTTGTGGACTCGGCTAACTATTTGTACTAAGACATTCCACATTGTAAAATAACCCGCGTTGCCGAGGGAAATACCCAGTCTTGATTTATTCCTACACTATCAAGGAAACGTAATGATTTTAAGGAGTCCCACCTTGACAAAACTTTCCGTTCTCGGATAATCGGTAGCCTGTGTGGCACGTGCATTGAATAAGGCCTCGAAACTGCTGACACTTGTGAGCGCATCCGCCATTGTTCACATTGCAGTTTTCGTCTTCGTTGCGTGCACCTATGTTTGAAAGGACAGTGATTAGACTTGGTTCGAGTCAACTGCACAATGATTTTTGTTTTTTGTTCATCCTGAAAATCAATTGGGGGCAATGCATTTAGCTGGTACTGTGCTGTAAACACCGTGTGTGCAGATATTTTGAATTAGAATGCATTAATGTTCTAACTTACGGCAGTTTTGGTGTGGGCTTTCGTCACTGCCATCTTCACAATCATTGACACTATTGCAGACTTTGCGTTGACCAATGCAACGTCCGTTGCCACATGTGAACTGATCTGGAGCACAGTGCGGGGTTTCTGTGTTGGGAATAGGAAGATTAGCATCCCCCAAGTCATTTCAGCCAACAGCACTCAACAAGCTGACACACTCATTTATTATCCTGTGCTCTCACTAGCAAAGATGACTCAACAGTTACTATGGACATAAAGCAAAGTGCACATGGAAATGATAAATTAGGGCAATTTAATGGAGTGGTTTAATTTAACCATTTAAAGGAAATTAGGATAAATTTGTAGACGAAAAAAATTTCTTCAAAAGTCTTATCCTTCAAAGTGATTAAAGTGGCATTTTACTCAGCAATCATCATCGCTTTCTGCCTGTGTCATTATGCAAATCAATGACATTCCCGGAGAGCTCCCATTATCACCTGTCTTCTCACAGTCTTCTTCATCGCTATTATCGGAGCAATCATCCTCTCCATCGCATCGCCATGACAGCCGCACACATCGGCCAGACTTGCAGCGAAACTGGTCTGTGGTGCACTGCGAAGTGGCTGCACAATAAAGATAAGCACTTTCAGTGTTTCCGCTAACGTACGAGAAACAGAATCCATTATATTATTTGGGAGCTTGTGATCAATTTCCCCCCCTTTTTTGGGGGCAAACAAAGAGAGGCTTACTGCAATTTTTCTCATCAGACTGGTCGTCGCAGTCAAAATCACCATCACACCTCCAGCCAGCATTGATACACAGCCCACTGTTACATAGAAATTCACCCGATCTACATGGGTGATGTGATGCTATATAAAAAAAAATCAGGGAAACAGAATTAGTATACATTGTACACATAATGGGTTAATCGTCTATTTCATTGCTTTTTTAAAAAAAGAGTAAATCTGTAACTTTAACATTCTGATTTGAACATAACTTTATAACATTCTCAAACTTACAAAAATTAAACATAATTTTATGATTTTATCATTTGAACAATTCCCCAGATTTTAGTCAGTACTTTCAGGGCAGAAAAGAGTTGTTGAGATATTCATTTACAGATGTCCAGGTATTCAGGCATATGATACTAATAATGCCAGGTGTTAAGGTATTGATGCTTAGCAGGAAAAACATTACCACACAAGCAGAAATTCAGGTGCAGAAATGCATGAATGCCCGATTTCTGTTTTCTGTTCACCTTACACATCGGCAAACTAATTTGTGTCATTTCCACGAACATAACATCAGTTTCAATGTCCACATATCAAATACTCAAACAAGTGACAAAAGCACAAGATAAATTACAGCTGATGCGCGAAACATGTCGGCAGTACTCAAACAATGCGCCATTTGGCAGGGCACGAGCTCTGCACCATGGACTGACAGCCCCTCTTTCCCTGCACAGTCAGGTAAATGGTTCAGTCATGCCATCAGGAGATGGTGCCATTCGGAGGGGCTGCCAAGTAAAGTCTGGGAGGTTATAATAATAACAATCCTTGCATTTGATATAGTGCTTTTATCACGAATTCGAGACATTTCAAAGCGCTTCTCACAGAATATACTGTCAAGTGTAGTGACTGTATATTTTACCCACAGGAATGGAGACATAATAGGAGAGAAAGGCTTGAGCAACCATTCCTTTACAACTCTAAACACTCAGCTTGTAACATGGTGGAATTGGCAAGGGTCAGGGAACAGCTAATTGCCCATTTTCGGATACAGCAAAACTAAAATATTTACCTCTCCAAAAATGCATATGTGTACGTGTGTACATGTGCGTTGTGTGAGAGGGAGAGTGAGAGAGGGTAAGAGGAAGAGAGAGATAGAGAGAGAAATCTCTAATGTTGCACTGTCTTCTTATTGCACTATGTTGCGTAGAATACGTTCCAATTGGAGAAAAGAAGTTGTACTTCTTCAATAAACCCACAGGTTGTATCAGTCTGCACATCTATTTGAAGATTCTCCTATTCAGCATTACACCCATCAAAGTAAAATGTCTGCCTTTGAAGATACAGCAAAAACCAATAGGAACCGTTACTGAAAAAGTCCATTCATTTCCCCCTGGCCAGAACAGCAGATTCCAGAGGACCACAGAAAGATATCTCGACTGTTTTTTTGGCAAAAAAAATCTTAATAAATAAGACTATCTTTGATCCTGACTTCTATTTGGAACACATACAAGGAGGATTTGTTAACATCTTAGTTCTGGTGATACGTTCGCATTTCGACCTGCATAGTTTGTGTAAAACATTTGGGCCAGTGCCTTCTGAAGAGTGAAGTGCCCGTGAGTTCTTCCCCCATACGTGCTTTCCTAATGTGTATGTATCATTGTTTAATGAAGCCTCGTAAATACTAAATAGGTATGCTTTTGAGTGCAAAACGGCTGTTGCTATTTGAGAAATAAATATTGTTCTCAATCACTGATTTTAAAATGATCTCCAGCTGGAGAAGATAGCTGAATATTACAGAATGGCAATCTTGTAAACTGATTGCATTATGTGGATTAGGTTTCTATTTACTAAGCGATTAGGAGATGAGCGAGAATGAACTTCAAGTCTATATCAGAGGCATCAAGATGATAATGTGAATCTTAAGTGACGATCAAGGAGATCAAATGTTAAAACTCTCAAGAGCACGGAGCACCTTCCCAAGCACATCATATCTTGCAATTACACTTCACTTCCAAGTTACATATCTTCACAGATGTGTTCCGTCACCATCTTGAAACATTTTACTGCCACCGGTTTTTCTTTGCACATAGGAACACAAGAACACAGAACCAACCAATAAAGGCCATTGGGCTCTTTGAGCCTGTTCAAGGTCTTCTAATCTTATTTCCCTGCTTTGAACCCAAACCACTTAATAGTCTGTGTTCCCATGATATCTATCCATCGCATTGTAAACACCTGGGCAGTGCATTCCACATCATCACAATTTCTCTGCATCTTGCAATGGGGAGAAGGAATCTCATTATAAGCAAAAGTGTGTGCTCTCCAGGCAGGACAGGAAGGCAATCTTACCCAATAAATATATTGCCAATAACCGAGGAAATGGTTGGTTCATTACACGTTATAGGCAGATTAAATGCATGGTGACCTGGATGGTGCCCTTGGGTAAAACATCTGCACAGACAAGTAGGTGTCAGAAAGGAAAAGCAATGAGATCTAATAACACGTAGTATGAAAGAAGTATAAACGTGATCGGTGTGCAATATGGGTGGTGCGTAATGTGGCAGATGTATCATCTGAAACATGTAAAATACAATCAGTTTACAAGATTTGACAAGTCCATAAATAACTATCAAACCTCTGAAATGTAATGTCCAGAACATGATCTGGATGTTTTAAAAGTTATAAAAACAGGGTAGAGGATTATTTGGTATTAATTAGAACCTCTATATACTATAGTCAAACAGTTTCTGATAGTGTTTACAATCATTAGAGCCCTTTGTTCTATTGCAATCGGTACAGAATATGTAGTTTCTGTAAAACAAACAGCTGTTTAAAACCACAGGGCTAGGATTTTATGACTAATCACAGTTATTCACTGAAACTGCACTAAAACATTTTAGTTTCAAAGATACTGAACATTTCAGCCAACTGGGAGTTTTGCACCAAAAAAGCAAAGATTGCTTTCAATAAAATGCACATCAGTTTCATCTTAGTTTCTAAAATGAAACAAATTAATCTCCGTTTTTGCATAAAAGACTGAGTCAGAACCTGTTGCGAGAAAGCAAATGCAATTTTGGTTAGCTTTCTTTAAGATGGATTTGCTATCTCTGCACTTTCAGTAATCATATGGCTCAACAAGCAATGCAGTTATGGGACTGGTGTGCAATTAAAATAGCAAAACAGATCATCGGATGATCATTACCTCACTTTCTCATGACATAAAAGGGTGTGCAGTTCCACAAACTTCACCCTCCCTGAAATGGTGAGAGACAACTTTAAATCGAGATAAGAATAACATTTGAGGTTTTCTTTTTAACATTGCATCCCTATGGGACGGGGGGACTTCATATGGGACTGAAAGGATTGCTCTTAAAGAAGCCAGCACAGACCAGAGCCAGCACAGGCCAAATGGCCTTCTTCTGTGCCATAACGATAGTTCCAACAGGTTATAGATCCCCCCTCTTCTCCTTGGTTAACCCATCAGGAGAGAGAGCAATGCAGGAAATACCTCAATATTCACCTGAACATGCCTGCTCTCTTCCCTAAACAATTTTGTCGGCTCCAACCACACTTGCCCCTGGGTGTGATTACCAGTCTAGACTGGCATTGCTGTCAGGTTATCCACTCATTTTGGTTTTATCCTTAATCTTTGGTTGGCATTGAGTAAGCCTCACATGTTTGGGAGGAAACAAAGTGTTTTGAAGACTTGCGGAACAGATTAATATCAAGTTTCGCTGTTTAGTAGTGATTTGTTGGGCGTGTACCATTATTATCAAATCCCAAATAGCAAAGCTTAAAATTACAAGGACAATTTCCCCAAAATTCATGATTTTTTTTTGCCTCATAGAAAATAGCATTTTCTATTCAGGCTCCCTCCAAGCCAGGGAAAGCAGCTTCTAACATGTGGGAAACGTGGCAATTAGCAACCAAGTATGGGATGGCAGCCTCACAAAAGGGATACTGAACTAGCAGTGCTGTGCCAGACATTTCACCTCAAAGTAACCACACAAGTTGTCAGCATTTCATTCCCATTATGCATGAAATGAGTTTTGCAATGTGCTTTGTAGATATACTGGTTCGGTTTTGGAGACAACTTCTCCAGGTGATGTATTTTCTTTTGTTGTTGTTGCTTAGCCCCTGATGTTCCTGCCACCATCTGCAATGTGGTAGAGTGTCTGTCTGTGTGTGTGTAAATGGTAAAGTTTTCATTTCAAACACTTCAATTAGTCCAAAGAAAATCTCTGAATCTACCCTAATTAAATGTAGAAGATATCTGTGTACCATACATAATATTATTCTCCGCCCCATCACAAAGAAATTCTTCAAAATTTGGAACAATTATTGCATTTACCTTGAATTCACAGTTATCAGTCAAGTTTTACATGACAAAATATAAATGTATTTCCTTCGGATGCTAACAAAGTAAATAAATCTCCAAACTAGAGAATTAGAAAGCAATTAAAGAGAGTGATAAATGCGGCAGTAACTTACCACAGTCGGACTCATCTGACCAATCACCACAGTCATCATCCCCATCGCAGTGGTATATGTCAAGAATGCAGCGTCCGTATGCACACTGGAACTCCTCCACACTGCAAGTGGTGGCAGGAATATCAGAGGCTGAAGAACAACAAAGGAAATCATATCATCTGGAGAAGCAGTACCATTTCTCTGCGCAGATCATTCTCTGAAGTTGCAACGGTCAACTGATAATCCACAGCCTTCCAACTCAGCAAGATGCTACTAACCTAGCCTGGCTGACTTGGTAACCACAGCAGTACGCGAGAGCAGGTAGTGTGGACATTCGGTCTCTTTTGTTATGTACTGAATTGCGGAAAACTGGTATTGCTTACAGTGAACGGTAACACTGAGATAACGCCAAGGAGCCTAAATGGGTCATTTCAGAGACTTTTCCAATATACCGGGAACCTCCTTCACTCACTCAGACCACATTTACCATGTGCATTGCTGTTCCCTATTGCAACAGTCTACAAGCTAAACAAAATGGTCTTGTTGCCTTGTTACCTTATTCTTTGGCTCTGGGTGCAGCAATGTAAAGTTTATCTCCCACTGCCTTTGGCAGGGCTCAGGTACAATTTTATTGTGTGCCACAGGACCTGCCCATACAGGCTGTGGATATTTTGGGCAGATCTTTCCCTCATATCGAAGTGGTTTGTTAGGTAGAACACAAAGCCATAATTTGATCATCCCAAAAAACCGGCCCCATTTTGGGCACTGAGTAATGTCATCAAGCATTCCATGTCAGATAATAACAAGTAACATCCAGAGTAAGTCTCCTCAGCCCTCCCCCAACCATATGTTTCAATCCTAACCTTTAAGGAGCACTTTGTGACATTTCCATTCCCCACAAACAGCAAAATATACTTGTTGAACTTTTAAATTCTGCTGTCCAGGCTATTTACTTTCATTTCCTCCAATTTTTCATGTCACAAAACAAATTGTGGAATTCATTTTATTTGGATCTTTTCTTCTCGTTCTCAAAACGCTCCAAAAATTTTTTTTTGCTGACTGTGTAGGTGAAATAGGGGGAAAAAACAGTTAATAAAGTAATGTTACTGAATTTGACACTGGAAAATAGTTGCTTATTTGTTTACTTGGGAGTCAGAAATCCTTGTAGACTTGTCACTGAAGTAATTGTCTGTCTGCAGCAGATGGTTGCCATTAGGTTTTATGTCTTAGTCTATGTGCTAGACAACAGGAAATTCCAGAGTTAATTAATATTCTCAGATTTGACAAATCTTTTGTAAAGGAGACAGAATAATGATTGTTCGGGAAGATTTAAAATAAGATTGCTAAGATCATTTAAGCAAGGTCAATTTGTTTTTGTACAGAACTTCAGAAATAGACTTCATATCGGTGCAACCAACATTATTTATGGTCTTAAGAAAAATAATTGGATTTGTGATTCAATCACAAATTTGAAGAAAATCTGGGCGTTAGTCTAGTCTCCAGCTCCACTGAACCCAACAACAGGGTTTATGAAACGTGATGAATCTTCAAAATGATTTAATGATGCTGAGTTGTTCACAAAGAGTCTGCCCGGCCCTGGGATAATTTTACCCTAACAGGCTCTCCCCCCCCACACCCCTCTCCTGTACTGAAAGAATTTCACATCTCGCAGATAGCCCGACTATTCTCAGAGGCTCAGATTCAATCGTGTTTGGAATAGCAAGGAAATACTCTTGCAATGTACACTGCGCTAAATCCCACGAGAGTCCCATCACAGAGGTGAATCGAATTGTTTCAGAACCACTTGTTCTGGTCAGGGTCTGCACTTAACATTCCACGTCACTGTCACAGACAGTGCCTTCCACCGCTCTGCCTTGCAGGGAATGACTGTAAGCAGGTTTGACAGATGTTTGAAAGTGAGAACTTGTGTTACTTGGATTCTTTGAAGTTTTCTTTAAAAAAGCTACTGTTCCCATATGAGTCATTTCAAACAATTGACAGCTGCTTTGTATCAAAAGGAATGCATAAAATCCAATTCTAATAAAAACAGCTATTAACCTGCACATTTCCAAGATCTTAGTCCCAATATATCCCACCTGCATGCTATAAAGCAGAAAATTCGGTGCTTTCTCCTTTGATACAAAGGCTTTGAACTTGATATTTGCGTGGTTTGGACTTATTAGTTATCAGTGAAAACAGTGTAGCAAAAACAGATCCAGTTTGAGAAAACGGGAAATTGAGAAATACATTATTTTTATTTGCCCATTTTCTCCTCCTTCACTAACACTTGCTGGCAGCAGACCTCTGGAATCTTTATCAAAATGGACCTGATGATACATAGGAAATAATTCTTGCATTTGATTTATCGGCTATAACATTGAAACGGTTCAAAGTGAGTCACTGGAACTTTAATGTGTTAAAGCCTAGTGAGTATCTGAAGACTATTTGACAACAGACATCGCCTGATTCTGTTGTTTGTTACTGTGCCAGAGTTGGGCTGAGCTAAGATCTTTGCCCAGATAGTGCCTCATTCAAAGGAACAGTAGGTGTGGATTCTGTCACGAATGAGCTAAATTTTCTTTCAAACCCCCAATCAAAGTTGTGTAAGATGAAGTTCCTTCATTCTGGATGGAAGAGCTAGCAAGTCATATGTGATCCGGACAGTAAGTTTTGGCAGGTGATTCAACCATGGAAAACATCATGGCCAATCCTGACTTTTATGCTTGCCTTACATCCACACATGCACACTTCCCAGTAGTGTAGACTAGATACTGATCAGGAATGGATACGGACTCATTTCCCTGTTTATCTTGTTGAGATCAGCTAACTTAGCCCTGGGTTGAGCTCACACCTGCAACCTTCTGTTCTCTGCACTGACGTGGGTGGTTGGTTCCTGTACCCACCAGGCTATTAGGGCACTTGCAATTCCAGCTTTTATCTCCAGCTAAAAATATCTTAAACTCAACTCGCTCAATAATTCAAAACCTCTTTGATTTCTTTAACAACCAATAGAGAAGAATGTTGCCTGGAGGTCCCATTAATATTCAAAATCAAAAAAGAGTGTTTAATTGCAGAGGGTTTTTTTGAGCCAATTTTTGCTTCACTAATCTTCTCCCAGCCCTTCTTTCCTGAAGCATTAACTCTTCAAGAGGGTGCAGTACATGTTTTTTGGTAGCTCTTGCTCAAGAGTGATATGACTGATGGGTTAACATTGGGAATGGTGTGGGGGGGGTGGGTGGGGGCGGCGAGTAGAGGAAGAGACCTTCAACAGTGAAAGGTTGAGAGGGAGTGAAGGCCAGCAACCCTGAGGAATCACAGCTGAGTCCACTCCTGCCACAAACCAACATACAATTGCTCCTATTAAGGATGCATCATTATATATACCCTGTTATAACGCCCTTCAATATAGCACTGTTATTATCCAGTTATGGCAAGTGGGTTTGGTTGTGCAGCTGGTGGCATTCTGCACAGTGCACTCCAGTGACAGCTTAGACCCAGAAACCATGACCACTTTAGCTGTTTGCTGCCTCTTTTGTACCACAGGTTAAATGTTTCTGGATCCAAACAACAAGATTGTAGCAGGATTGCCCTGTATGTGGACTAAGCCACCGGTTTAAGGTGGCCAAGATGCCATGTCGTAAACCTACCTTAATGAAGAAATTTATATTTTTTAGAGCATGCCAATGCAAAATAGACCCATGGTGCCCTTCACTATTCACTGGTTTAGACAAAACAGCAGATTGTTTGTGGAATCTGTTCAAGATAGCTATACTTCGTCTGCTTCACTTCATTACGTGTCTTATTGACTGACATGCATTGGATTTTCGCTGAATGGACCATAAAAGCTCTGGAATCTCATTTAATTTACATCAATTAGTAATTATTCATGCTATCTACAATACGATTTTCCCAGAATTGAATTCATTGTTATAGTCCCAGCCAGCCAAGATGAATGAGTTTTTCCTGCTGTACTTTAAAAACAAACTAGTTTTAAAATAATCCAACACGGGAATAATTTTTAATAGTTGCATGCCTTTGCTCACTATCTGTCGAAAAGTGCCTTTATCTCTTAAGATCAAAGGAATGCTTTATTCTGCTCAAAGCATCTGAGAGCCAATGACTTTGACTTCCCTCTCCTTTGAAGTCCTTATTAGCCTGAACTCCTGATAAGACAGTTAAAAGCATCTGATGCAATTTATTTATTCTCTGCATTCGGTAGAAAGTCTGCATTTTCACATCTCCTCAAAAATATCACTTTTCTACAGCAGATTTAGTGTACTGTATCTATACTATATTATATGAAGACGAGGAGGTGAATCCATTCGGAGGCATCTGCAACCCACTTCACATTGAATTTTGCATATTTACATGGAGAATGAAATGTGAACAAGAATTTATTGCTTGGGAGCTAGAAAAAAGAGCTAGAAATTGTGAACTTGACACTGATTCCATTTTGGAGATGGAGAGAAAATCTGTATGTTTAACCACCCACACCCGAACACACTACTATTTTGTGCTTCCAGTTTCTCAAGTCCTCAATGGCCACAAAAGCTACCTAAAAATGGTTCCGTTTAAACAATGCCAAATTTCTCTGTCTATTGGAAAAAAATACATCACCATTTACATGATTTGCCCTTAGGTAATAATAATAATAATCCCTGCATTTGATATAGCGCTTTTTACGTCTTCTAGACGTCCCAAAGCGCTTCACAGAATATACTGTAAAGTGAATTGACTGTATATTTGTGGATGAACGCAGCAGCCAATTGCGCACAGCAATGTCCCACAAACAGTCATGGATTGAAAATGACCAATTTATTATTGTTTTGTTTTGTTGGAGGGATTATTATTAGGCTCTGTGTGGAGTAAGGAAACGTGCCCAAGGTTTCGCCCTCTGCCTGGAATTGAACTCAGGTCTCTCACTTGCAAAGCGAGTGCTCTAACCACTGAGCTACAGTAGGACTCCACGGTAGACATTTTCTCTAAATTAAAGCATTTACAAACTGTAATTAATCCCAAGTGAAATCCATCACGCCCTCCAAAAAAATCATTAGCTAATCTTCAATAGAAAAAGTGGGCCTTTGAAATATTCTTTTCTCTGGTGAGATTCATTCATGCCATTGTAAAAAAATGTCTGGGCCTAACAATTGAGACTATTGTCACTTAAACACTCCAGAACAAAACATTAACTGATCAATATGTATTTTCTACATTAAATATACTATATATATTTATTCTACACACTCGCTCTCTATATATATAATATATTACAGTGACTACCACAATTTATTCCTTAATAATACTTACGACAGCCTTCTTCATCAGATCCATCTTTGCAATCTGTGTCTCCATCACAGTACCAGTGCTCTGCAATGCAACTGCCATCATTACACCGAAACTCTTTGTCAGAACATTTCCGCATGTCTGTAACAAGCAAAAGGCAATAATACATTTCAGAGTGTTCACTGAAATGTCTGGAAAGAGACAAGATCTTGTATATGAATCAGTACCTGAACAACAAAACAACAAACACTTTCAAACTCAATTGGGAGGTTTCTACGACAACCAAGAAAATGTCCCTTTTCTTTATGGTTCATTCAGTTAATCGTCTGTAATAGACAGTATTTGCCCCAGAGGACTTCAGCACTTTGTGTGGCATAGGGGGAAACAACTGATGTGTGATGATATGTAGTGGTGGGAGGCATTTTTGCTCCCCTACAGTGTTGAATTTCCAACATAAGAGGGTAAAGAAAAGTGGAGAATGAGTTTTTGTGCACCCTCTAGTATCTGGCTCAGGCCAATATTGGCAGAGATTTATAAGCAGTGAGCTTAGAAAATAAACCTTGGAAGCAAATGGGGAGAAAATAAAAATTAGGAATGCTCCTTTTGATATAGTTGCTCTTGAATACTTGAAGCAATGTTTGAAAAGCAGCAGCATGTATTATATTGTAATGATTTATTGTTTTGCAATGGTTTGCACAGGTGTTAAATACTACACATGGGTCTGTGAATAATTTGATTTGAGAAAGTGTGTGGTACCATTTTACAACCACCAGATGTCTCTCATAAGTTATCAGTTCTCTGCCATTTGTTACTGTTTACAAAGTCCAGTAATAATACCCAGGGGTTCCAATATTCCAGTTTTTGGTAATTTTCACAACATAGACCAATACAGAACATCAGGAGATATGGTATAAACCATGAGACAAAATATCTAGAGCAGCCAGTAAATTTTTAATATGGTGGAGCTTTCAAAGACAATTAAGATTCAGAAAAGTTTTGCTTCCAAACGAAATGTTTGAAAAGTTGGGATAGCGTAAGCTGAAATCCACCAGTTCCTTTCAATTAATTGCAGTCAAAGAAATCACCTGCCTTTTAAAAGCTGGATCCGATTCACATTCATTGAGTGACAAAGAGGTATAACAAATGGCATGGTATATTTACAGCTGCCTCAAAACCTGACGTAGATACCAACACAATTTGGTTTACTCACCACATTGTTCATCGCTGTTGTCTCCACAGTCATTGTCACCATCACAGTGCCACAAACTCCGGATACAGTAGCCATTTTGGCAATGAAACTCGTCTTCCTCGCACTCGCGGGGTGCTGAAACGCAAAGCAAGAGCTTGAGTTAAACTGGCCACCACTGTTACTGGTGATGGGTTTTGTTTACAGTCAAACAGGACGACTATTTGAAGTCTCGCGCACTTGGACTTTCATCTTTCACCGTTACCCTGCAATGCTTCATTTGCAGTCTTTGTTCATTTGGATTATCAAATGCAATCGATTTAAAACCGATAAATGTGTCTTCTGAAAGCCTCACGTACATGAAAAAAATATTCCTATACGTTTGTGCAACGCTGCATCTCAACTACAGCAACCTGCAATACTTCATTACAATACAACACACATTAATGGTGAATTCCTCATTAACACAGTAGTTTTTCTTTACGACGCACATCTTGCTTGGTTCCCAAAAGTGATACAGAAAGCAGAATCCTTTCAACTCTCCCTCAAAAAAGCCTAGTTAATGAATGGCAATTCTATCCAAAGAAGAACTTATTATTCCCCTGACTTCTACACTAGCTGAAGTGTTCTGAAATTCATACTGCAGCACTACTGCTTGTGTTGTGTGAAACTGACAAATTTCTCGCAGTGATCACAGATCTGCAAACAGGTCCAAATAACTACTTACAAACTAAGCTACTGTATCTAAATTAAACTGTTGTTCCCTCAGCTCTTCATAAAAGAATCAGAGTGTTACCGCTCAATAAATCAACATTTCATCTCTATCGCAAATCTTTATATCTCCTTTTAAAACCTGCACTGCCTAATAAATAATGCAGTTTTTGTTACCCCCTCATAGTGATGCCGTAATCAAAGGCATGTGCTGAGATATTGATCTTTTCTCTCCTGCTGTTCAGTCTGCATGCTGTGCCCTGTCTTTTTTTAAAATCTCTAAAACATCACCATTGCATTGCAAACATGAAGAATGGGGGCATCATTGATGGACGCGCTACATCAATGTGAACTGGGTAACATTCCTTACACTAAGCTTTTGTTGTCACAGTTTTATATTCCTCATAAGATCTTTCATTCCAGTGAAGTGAATGGCATTTCCTCTATTTGGGGAGATGGTGGTTCATTCCACCCCCACCCCCCCACCCCCACCCCAAACACTAAAGCACCACTGAGATGGTGGAGCTCACTGCACCCCTTGGAACTGTCACAATTGCACAGCAACCAACCAATGGCCCAGTGGGTGGGCATCGCTAACACAACAAGACACTGCTCACAAAGGCCTTCTGGTTACTAAGAAGCGGAGTGAGTAGGGAGCTGAGTGACTGCTGAATAACTGAGTGTCAGTGATGGATTTCCTCTGCAGCAAGCGAGTAAAGCTCTCGCACTGGAGTGACTCAGAACTGCGAACTTCGGAGGAACTTTAGGTGCGAGATTTATGATTAAAAATGGTTGTGACTCATTGTTAAGCACGGTTAAACGTGTGGATCACCGTTTCCTTTCTCAGAGTAAAATACATCAAACACGTTTAAAAGGAACAAGGCTTAGTAGGTCTCAGTCCAGATATTGGCACTTCTGTGCACCTCAGACGAGTCTGAGTTAAAATTGTGGGGAAAACAACTGGTGCAAAGGGGCCTTTGTTGTTGTTCACATGAAAGTGAGAAGTGTGGAGACAAACTGTCTAACTTTTGTGTCGTTTGATTTTAGCTTTACATTTTCAGATTGAATAGTAGATTATCATTAACTACCTGCGGTCTAATGCAAGGGGAAATACAGTACAACTTACATGGGAATTAGGCCTGTATGCTAAAGCCATCTGTTGAGGAATCTTGTTAAATATCAGGCTAGGGTTGTAACTTCAAACAGAAGCCCTTTGTATACGTGGCGTCGCTTTGTAGGTTAGCAATACAGTTTTGTTTGAGGAATTCTGCATGTTCGCTGTTTGGAAGAGCAGTCTCTCACTAGATATTACTCATTCACTTCATGGCTATTTGTGGGACACTGCTGTGTGGAAATTGCCTGCCCTGTTCGCCTACAAAATACTCAGTCGCTAAGCTCTAGAGTGAATCCTGTGAAGTGGTTTGAGAAGTGTTGCTGCCATGCATAAACACTAAATCAGATGCAAGGATTATTCCTTTTATAATTTTATACATGATGGTGGAGATAGTGGTTCATGCAGGAGGAAAATTGACAACCATTTGCAGTAACGGAAATTCCATTCAAAGTTAGTGAACATCGGGACTTGCAACCTAAAGTTTGCAGCTGTTAGAAATTAAGAAAGGACTGACCGCTTTTAACCAAGTCATTTACCTCTTCAGAACTTTCACTTTGATAGTATAATATATTGCCAATGTTTTTTTGGTTTTTATTGTGCTGTAATGTAAACCTGCATTTATTGATTGAGTGAGCTTCTGGTCTGAGTGAAAGCTTGTGGCGTGGAACATGACCACATAAAATACAATAAGTAGAACTATTATATGAGACAACAACTGTTAACCATCAAGCACTCGGTAAGCACAGTTAAACTGAAGCATAGGGTGCTTACTCAGGGGCCAAACATTGCATTTGCAGGAAACAAAATAATGCAATAGGTAAGAGTGCACTGCAGTAATATAGCAATTGAGGTACACCTGACCACAACGCTGCTCAACGAGGACTGAAAATATATACTGAACAAAAGTGTCCGAGAATCAGAAATGCGTAAATATGTTTTCATGGTCTGTCTATATTAACCAGGCCAAAGTTGAGACAGCACATTTTTAGTGAAGGAGTGACAAACTGGAGGAAGACAGGGAATGGTAGGCTGGAGGTAGGTTGGGCAGGAAACAGAGATGGGGAGGGTAAAAGAGTGGAAAAAAAGGCGTATGCTTGGGCCATGGTGGGTACTAGATGGATGAGAGAAAGTGTGACTGAGAGGTAACTGGCAACTGGTAAATGGAATGATGAGTATTGGGTGTGTACAAACTGGAAAAGAATCACACTGGGCAAAGGAAGAACAGCTCAGCTTTCAAGTATGACTGGCGAAAAATAGCACCAATAACGAAACGTAGATGCCCAACTTGATTTGTCTGGGTTATGCCACAACATGCTCACAATCTGTGGCCTAATAGCCTTTACATCTAAATCATGCAGCACTGTACTTCATTCAGTACGTGCCTCCCACTTACAGTACGCTGCCTGCTAGCCAGAGCCTAAAGACAAGGGAAAGTGGGGGTGGGGTGGTGTTGGGGATAAATCACATGGGAAACAGTTTATACAAATATGAATGTAATATTTGTGTTTGGTAAAGAAAAGGTCCTTTTCAGAAGACTAATATTTTCCAATTTCTACCAGCAAACCATTGGTGTCAAACTGCTTTGTTCCAAGTCTGAAAAATAGACGTTTGCAGATCATCCAAATTCTGATAGCTAGTCATATTTTCTTTCCCTGTGGAACAGAGAACACAACAAACAGACAACACAACATAGATGGCACAATAACAACTAACTGAAATCAGATTGGCCTGTGACTGAAGGCAGGAATGTATGAATGAGACATTGTGTTCAATGAATAAATCATTCACTAACCTGAACTTTCTTATCTCTGCTAATCATTTATTACCAAACAGTGCAGAGCTGGGTCTGCGGCATTTATTCATTTTGAATTTATATTTACAACCTTTCTTTAACCTCCTGCTACTAAAAAAGGTTGGCAAACAAACCACAAGCTGTTGCACACTCTGTGGTTGGCCAGGAGAAGGAGCAAGGCATTAATTTGCTTCCGACACTGATCCACACTCATTCCGAAAACTAATAAATATGGATGAATTGCTGGCTTCGAGAAGGCAAGCCAGTGCCCGCGGGGAATGTGACAGTGAGCAAAGTGACAAATCTTAGTAGCAAAGAGCTCCACCCATCAATGTTGGTTTGCATTCAATGCGATCAACACATCTATAGATATCATCATGCATCCAAATACCACGACATTCCACATTTCCTGCATGTGCAGAAACTCGGTTGAACCCTAACCAAAGAGTCTTCCACTTGAAAAAATGTCCGTGCTACTGCGCAGACCCTACGAGGGTGTAGATAGATTGCCCCAGAAGCCTAAACTGGCAAAATTCAATTTCAGTTCAACAGGACCGTGGAGATGTAAAGAAATTATGAAGAAATCAGCGTGACATTAGACTAAGGAACACAGTTCAGAATTCTATTTTTAACGTAAAGACCAGATGCCATGCCATGGATCACACCTCACACACACGCACACACACACACGCAAACAATTACTTACGACAATCTTGTTCGTCTGAATCATCGCCGCAGTCATTGTCACCATCGCACACCCAGGATCGGCGGATGCACTTGCCATTGTCACAGTGGAATTCCAGAGGGGAACAGGTAGGGAGCACTGGAACAGAGAAAGGAAACTGTGAAAAACATGAACAATACAATTACAGTTCAGCTTCATTACTTACGGTAAACTAGAAATATCAAGTAAATGTACTGGGCACAAATTTGGCTCAGTTACTAGCACTGAAGTGAAACAGTGTAAATGCTGTAAACCAGAAACTCAAGCAGAAACACACATCATCAGATACATCAACACATTCTATCCCTCTCACACTTTGGTCTTCTTGTTGTGGTTTTGCAGTACATATTTGTTTATTTTGGCTGGTTGTAATCTGGCTTCGGAAGTCAGAACATGGTGAGCCAGAATGTTGTAGCTTCATAGCACACAAGGACGTATCATAATCCAGGTTGACTCTTCGGGGCAATCATTTTATTGCTGCTTGTGGGATGTTTCTGGCATAGGGTACATGCTATGATTGCCGACATGACAATCATTGCACTTCAAAAGCAACCCGTTGTAAGAAGCATTTGATTCGTTACAATATAAGGCTCTAAAATATTATTGATTAAAATCTCTATAGACTGCAATTATGGCATTAAAAATCAGCAGTATGCAATAATTCCAAACCCGTGAAACACTCCCTATCAGTCAAGGTGGTTAGAACTTGTATTCTAAACCAGTCACCCCATTTTCTTGGCACCTCTCCTTAAGGGTCCAGGAATGAATGATAAAAAATGTTATCAATGTTCCGGGGTATTCAGCTTAGTTTTTCTGTGACTCATTCCTGCTTCCAAGAAAGACTTGGCATTTTTAGATTGTGGGAGGGAATTTAATGAAGGCGGTCGTAATTACAAAGGTATTTGCATCTATGCCCTGTTACAAAATCATGAGATAAACTGAAGCCAACAATACAATCTGCTGCAAATAATACATTTAAGATCCAACTATTCATTCAAAGGAAATGACCTTGTCAACTTCAACTTCCATATGAAACTGTATTTCATAAATCCAGTTTAAACCAACTGAGGAACGTATGGTCAACGCTCCCAATTCAGAATAGAATTCGAAATAGATTTGACTGCAAGATGCAGGGACAGGGGATATGAAGGGTGGGATGGAAATCAATGCCTGGAGCTTCATGAATCTGACTTGTCAGATCAGGTACAGAAACACACACAATGCTTATGTTTGCGGAAAGATTTCCATTTTTATTAATTCCTTTTTCAGTGACCAATGCACACTAATTATTCTGGTTCGAATCTTTTCCTCCTCAATATACATGAATATATAGAAAAAAAATATCCAATCAAAATAAAACTTTGCCAAGCAGTTGCAATATAGCCTATTTTTTATTTGTTCTTATTTAATCTTTGATTTATTTTAACTTGCCAAAACAACATGTTCTTTTGGCTTTTCAAACAAAATAACTTGTACATTATACCAGGAAACCTTGTGCTTTCATGTTAAATAGCAATACCAGTGAACAAACTGGATCTGAGAGTTGGAAGAACTCTTGGCATTAATAAATACCTGATTAAGTTAATTCCAAACTTTTATTCAGGGATTGGCATGGCCAGTTTGATGAAGGAATTAAGGTTTAAATGGAAGTCAACATACAACTTCTAAAAGAAACAATGTGGAAAGCCCAACGGGGTATGAGCCTGTTTCCATTTGCACACTTAATCATGAAAAGCCCACAGCAGATAATAAACACATCTCAAAAAGTCAGTTTCCTCCCTGAACTGTGCGAGATACAGATCTGAAAGCCTTCAAACCCACCAAAGGCCTGTGGCAATTAACATCAATAGGACTTTATGACCTTTTCTCACTGATTACGTTGGTCCAGAAGAGAATAAAACAATCCTTTATTACATCTGGTGTCCAAGTTTCAATGTATCTGTAAAATTTGTATTTTAACTTGAAGTTTAATTTCAACCACCACAATATCTGAAAGACCTTTATTTTTGAGAAATAATTAATTGAAGTTTGCATATGGCAAATCTGCTATTCCTTCTCCTATTGCCTCAAATCAAACAGTGTATATCAGATTTCAGAGCAGTCTTTTAAATCCTCATTCCTTTCACAGTAGCTGTATTGGAGTTTGCTATAATGGGATTAATTAGTCTTGATATAAGCATTCGGACACTGTTTAAAAGGATTGCCGCAAAGTCTCTTCGTGCAGCCATGAGAGAAAGGCAACTTACAAATGCTTTCAATTTTTAATTTCATATTATAACTTGATAGGGAGTTCAAAGGAAAGAAAAACCTAGCACAAATTATCAGCTGGAAATTCTTCTAAGCAAACAAATATTTCAACATCATTAGGATTGCTCAGAAACAAAACACTGTGGTGAAAGGAGGCGGATTCCATTCATCTTTTACACATCCTATTTCTATTCCTGAACATTAATGAGACTCTAATCCATTCCCTTGACTTCCGTTTAGCCTAATTCAGAAAACGATATTAAGAAAATTCACTTTATGTCTTTCTGGCATTACTTTTATTTAAAATACATGGTTTACGATTGTTTCTCAGGCTCGCTTCCGACGTCACTCACAAAACCGAAACTGTCTGGCTGTACTGTTTGCTGAAGAAATGAAATCAAGAAGACAAGATGCATGTGTGTCCACAATTTTTAAAATTCAGAATTGAACTGAAGTATCAAGGACCATAGAGTAGTGCAACAGCAGGATCTATAGAGACAAAACAGCACCTGAGAATTGAGGTTACTCCAAATAGGTGTCCGGGAGACATCATTTTTCCATTTGAAAAGCCATCAAATTGTTTTGTGGGAGAGAAGACATAAAACAATGCAATTTGAAGTTCGTGGAAACAAAGACAAGATATTTTGATATCAACAAAAAGAGGGAAGAGGATGTGGGGCAACATAGTTAGAGTTTGGGGAGGCGCGGAGAAATTGATAGAAAACGTCAATGCCCAATTGTAATGAATTGGACTTATTACAAACATCTGACAGGAACTTTCTCTTGATTAGCCCTCAAGGAGCACAGGAATGCTCTTCACAGATCAACACAGGAATGCTCCCCCACAGATCAAGCCTATTACTTTCAGTGATAACACATTTGATTTCCTGTCTGCATCCAAGCTCTTAATCCCACTTTTTAATAACATCCATTCCAGTTCAGGTGCCAGCCATGCTGGGCTTCATGAATATCCACCTTCTTGATGATGACCGCAAATGTGGCTCATGACCTGAAACGGAATGTACACGTTGCCAAGAGGTGGTGATCGAGAATGAGTGCTTATTGCAATGGAACTTGTTGCTTTCTCATCAAACTGTCGGCAACGCTCCATCGGGGGCTTCCCTATCGCACACAACATTTTATCATCGCAAACGAATTTCCATCCTGAAACAGTTTTGCCGGGCTGTGCAGTGTTACCTTTCCTACGGTCAGGAAGGGCAAAGAAAAAGGCAGAGGACCAGGAAGGTCTCTTACCAAAAAAAAAGTTTAAAAAGTAGGGCGTTGGCTACAATAGAAGTAAAAATATCCTGTTTTACCAAGTTCCCTATGTCTGAAAATCCTATATGCTATATCAAATGCAAAGATTATATAATTATCCCCCAGTATGATGTGACAATTATTCCCAATGATAATTATTAGATTTAAGTACCACATTCCTCCCTTTATTATGTGTGAATGCTGGTACAAAACTCTTCATAAGCTTTGAGTGTACTTTTTTATTGCACACTCCCATTTTGTAGGAAATTAATAATTCAAAAAAGTTACCTAAATTCCACAGATTACTATACTTCATGCAAGCATAATTATTTTAAGTCAAATACTTTTGGTGTTCCAGCCAATAATACACCAAATGAAAAAGACAGTTTCTATTAATCTGCTGCTAACCTTTACTCCTGTAAAGTGCTAAGAATTAAGGTTATTCGTACAAGTGAAATCTCTGAATAATAAAATTTTTAAATTATTAATCAAATAAAATAATTAGTAAGCAACTACTGGATAGGAATTGAAGTCAAACTTCTACAGAACAGTCTAAGATTAGGAGATTCAGGCAGAAATTTGCAGCAAGTGACAACGTATTATCGTTATTATTGCTCATGTGATATTTGAAGCAATTATTCTGTACGAATGATATTACAGCACATAAAATAGCAAGCTGTTCTCAAAAGTCTAAACAGCTCTCGCTCTCTGTGGACAAGAAATATTAATAAGAAAAATTTCTCCCGTGAGACTTCATACAAATTAAAAATCAAAGCCAGTTCTCCAGCCAATCTAATTTTTCATTGCTTTATAACCTCCATCAGTGCTCCACGATTCCTCTCTTTCTGTAAGATGTGCGGATAGACAATGAATATTCTCTATAATTATCTTGGTGTTTGGACTGGCCCTGCAGGACAATAATAATAATATTCCTTGTATTTGATAAAGCGCCTTTTCACATCTTCGAGATGTATACAGAATACACTGTGAAGTGAATCTATACTGGATGAATAGAAAGGGATGGGTCGACACTGCTTAACTTGCGGGGTATCCCATGTCAAGGCATGAACAGAATTTAACGATGCCACAAGTATAATCAAATATGATCACGATCTGCTGAAACAAACCACTTCTAATACTTGCTGGCCGCAAGAAATCGGAGCTCTACTGAAAGTATTATGAATCATTCTAAACGATTCGTCAAACATTCGTGAATGTTTCCACACCATCTGACAAAGCACAATATAGTTAGCCTTGAACATCAATGGCATATTTAGGGTTCGTGGGCATATTTAGGGTTGCATTAATTTCTAATATTAACGCTGCATTGCTCCGCGGATGTCTCTGTCAGATTTCCTTTCTTCCTACTTTCAGGTCTCAGCTAAAGACCTTTCTTTTCAACTGCACCTTTGGTCACCTTCTTCCCCCTCCTCCCCCTCCCCGTGGCTCGGCCTCGGGATCCATTATTGTGAAGCGCTCTGAGACGCTGTCCGGCGTGGAGGGGGCTATAGAAATCCAAGTCATTGTTGTTGTTGTCAGTACACTTTGAAGACATACATGGTGGAATTAAAGCTGCCTATTTGATACATTTTTTAGGAGGATCTGCAAAGAAGGCATTCACGTTCACTAGACTGACTTGTTACTTGCCACCACCTTCATTTCCATTGCTTGCTTCTGATATTCTATTCTGAAAAAAAAGCTTTCATATTCCAATATTCTTTTGCAAGATAATACTACTACTACTACGAAAGGGATACAAGTTTGGTGCTGGTGTCAAAGCTTGTCACATATAATGTCATAACAGAGGAAATGATCAGGAAATGCAGGCATGACCTCGTACTGGAAATTATTCAGAGCATTAGGACTATAGTTTAATGACAGGGCCTTGTCTGAACTCTCTTCACAATGAAATAATTGCTCTTTCATTGAAGGGCACTTAAGGTCAACCACATAGGGCTGTTGTGTCTAAGGAACTGCTTGGGCAAGGGTAGACCCGAAAACGCATCTGAAACAAATTGTTCTGTAGTTCTGAATTTTAACCTTATATCTGCAAAAAATTGCTATTGAAAATACTTTAGATAATGTCCCTTTAGTGGAAGGCTAAGAGCACGATTTTCAAGAAATGAACTAACTCTGCACTTTATTGTGTACTGTTACCTAGTGATTTTCGGTGAAACATTTTTTCACAAATCAAAAATATTAATGATTTAAATCGGTTATTTTAAACGGAGTCGGACAAATATAAATAGAGAAGAGGTGAAGAAATCTTCAGAACAAGCAAGCTCATTTTAAGTTGAAATAGAAATTCAGGCAGAAGCTCTTGAAACAGAAGAATAAACCAATGTCACATTACAGGAAATTCAATCAATCCATCAAGGGAAGTAACTAGATCTCTATATACTGCACAGAATCATTTAAAACAGCATTTGATACTGTGCCATTGGAGTGGATTATCCCCGTATTAGATGGATTTCACATATCCTCACAGCATTGACTCCTAGCACAGTTATTTTATCCGTATGATGCTCCCACTTTGGAAATAAAATAACTCAGAACTCCTTCAAACCCAGCATCAAGTTCCACACCTTGGAATTCTCCTAGTCCTGGCACCTCAGCTTCTGTCTCCTGAATTCAAAATTATGCAGTTGGGAGTCTGCAGGGAGGCAAAACATTCTTTGCAAGCATTCAAACTGAATTGCATCAGTTTTGAAGGACAGAGATCTTTCTTTGTATCTCCCCCCCCAGTACACAAACAATGCTACAAAGGTCTCCATGATTGCTGGAGGGTGCATTTCGAATAGAAATTAAAATATGGCTCAACCAAGTCTGAGAATGAAGCTCAACTTTGTTTTGTTTAAATTAGAACCGAAATCGAGGTTCACCTGCTGAGACTTTCCCCTGCCATGCACTCATCCGGGACAGTAACCGACTGTTCTCAACCCCCGCCCTCCGAAACCATCTTTCAGCTAATGTCTTTCTTCATGGGAGACCCAGTGTGAGTCTTTTGCAACCTCACTGCAACAGCAGGCAGCTCGCTGCCACAAGAACCATTGCAAATTACCGAGGATTCAATGAAAAACTGATTAGACTCGAGCAATCTTGCTGCATCTAATTTTAATTTTGTATTGATTCTACAACAAAATATCTTATTTCATGCACAATTGTACATGAAACATTCAATGGTGCAATCAATATTGGAGAATATAGGTTTTGCAATTATGCTCCTATTTTCTTGCTCTAAATGTTATTTAATAACAAAAGCAAAACGCCAGATCATTGAAGAGGATCCTGACATAGACTAAAGTTGAAAAGGAAAAGTGTGTGCAATTTTCTTTTGATGCACTGTGAGGTTATTTCCCTTCCCACCATGTCCCATCTCTTCTGCTCAAACTGTTATCTCGTACCAGGGTCTCATTCCTTCATCATCCACAGCCCTCAGATACCTAGTAAGTAAATACTCTTCATAACTCAGCCTGCAAAGTATTAACAGGCTACTTGGCTGTGGGCAGTTAACAGTCCAACCCAACCCCCTTCTGCATTCAATCTCCACATACACTCTGGAGACACTGGATAACAGTCAGCAGCAGTAACTCTAGTTGATTTTATTGATTTTCCTCTTCATAGCCTAAGGGGAGCTGAGATCAATAGTAGCACTGCTCCATGCAAGTCAATACAGAGCAAGGATTGTTCCTGCAACTTTCCTTAGCCTTGTATGGCACATTTGACCACTGATCACCTGAAACTATTGTTAACCAACAGAAATAGCGAGACTAAAGAGATAATCTGAGCACCGCTGGAAAAAAGAAACGAGAGATTGGGCGGGCGATAATTAAGAAAAGGAGCATCTTATTCGTTTGAAAAGACAAGGAGCTTCAGAAAGGAATGACTAAATTGTTGCCTTTTCACTCAAATTTTATCCACGGTTGCATGCAATTCAACCGCCATCAATCAGAGAAACGTACTCGAACCTAAAAAGAGGCAGCAAATTTTGTTTCTCACTGATGCTCAATGGCTCCTACTATATGTTATTGTTACTACAGGAAGCCTTGCATCTGCTATAATCATCGAGTTCCATGTTAGGACACATTAGTTGAGATAGATGGTGTAAATGAGTGGGGGAATGCAGTGGATCTTGCTGCACTCCTTGGAGGAAATATTCAGAATGTTTGACTCACCACTAATAGCCACCCTGTAAATACTGTTGCAAACATGTTGTTAGTCATCTGTAATATTCATTGGCTGATACGGAGTCAATGATTAAAAAAAGACTATATTTTAGCAGAAGGATCCTGCTTCAGCTTGGTATGTAGTTATTCTGGAATACCTGATGCCATTATTGCCCTGAGGTGACTATCAACCATACTTTAGGGAAAAAAATAAAATGTTACAAAATGCAATTGAACTTTGTAATGACAATTTGTGGAGTCCTGCAGCTCAGTGGTTAGAGCACTCGCTTTGCAAGTGAGAGGCCTGAGTTCAATTCCAGGCAGGGCGAAACCTTGGGCAAGTTTCCTTACTCCACACAGAGCCTAATAATAATCCCTCCAAAACCAAAACCAATAATAAAATTAGTCATTTTCACTCTATGACTGTTTGTGGGACATTGCTGTGCGCAATTGGCTGCCGCGTTCGCCCACAAATATACAGTCAATTCACTTTACAGTGTGTTCTGTGAAGCGCTTTGGGACATCCTTCCGACGTGAAAAGCGCTATATCAAATGCAAGGATTATTATTATTATTATTTATTATATTATAAACCCAGCATCACAAGCAGCTATTGAGACCAACCAGATCAATAGAATCATTCAAAGGGAAATGGATAAACATCTGAACATTGATAACGTTAAGAGATGTGGGCAAAGAACTGGAAAGTGATTTAATAAAAAGAGTAACTTTTTAAAAAAGGCCCCAATGTGGCACAGACATATGGGCAGAATGACAATAATTTGCATTTATATAATCTCTTTCACAGAAGGAGAATATCTCGAAGCAGCTTGCAAAGACACAGTAGGATTCCTGTGCTAGGCGGGAGATATGGTGGATGGGCGGGTAGGCAGGAGTTGGCTGAAGATGCAGTCAAAGATTTGAAAGCTGAGAGAGAGAGAGAGAGAGAGAGGGGTGGGGAGAGAGGAAGGAAGAGAGAGAGTCAGGTGAAGGGATTTTAGAGGAGAGTTCCAGAGAGCAGAAACAAAGTGGCTAAAACCTCGCCCGCCAATGGTTGGGCAAGACAGGGCAGAGGCATGAAGCAAGCCAGAATATGCTCTTTCCGTATTGAAAAGTTGTTTAATCTCTTCAGAATCCTTTTGTTTGCGTGACAGCCCATAAAACCTCATTGTTTCACAATCTGACAAATCTAATGCACGGTTTATTTTGCAATACCTGTGGACCAGATTAACCTCGATAAGGTGTCTCTGCAACAGAGACTGCCTTCACTGCCGTGAATTTGTAATGAGGCGGATTGCAGTGTGATCCTACATCCTCAGTGATTCAGTCCAGCGTTGGCTTTACATCCAGGAGGTCACAGGACTGAGCGTCCAAGCTGTACGTTGCTAACGTACACCTGGCACAGTTTTAATCCATTCAACTGATTTCATCAGCTCTTGGCTGTGTGCCTGACAGAGGTAAGGGCCTCCACATCCCCTACATCAGGAAAAATTTGTATAAATAATCCTAAAAAGAATAAATGTAGGACTGCTGATGTTCGAGGGCAGAAGGAAAACAGTGGAAGCAGCCTCGGATAAATGAGTCCATTCATCAATTTCCTCCCGTTTTCTTCTGTCAAAAGTTACGTTTTAATCATAGTAATATATGGTTATCAAAAGTACATGGAAGGAAAGTATCGTGGGTTTGTATTGCTCCCATTCTAAATCTCAATTTACAAAAATAACGCCTTAGTTGCTTTAAAGGAGCATCACCACAGTCTAGTCTAGAAAAAAAATACAAAATATCTAGCTCTATTATGTGGCTTTGACCATTTGTAGTGATTTTTTTGTTGCAAGCTTATAATGACAATCAAGAAGTCGAGACATTTTTCATATTTAATTTACAACATGGCAGCTGAGATATTCAATCCAGATGATTGCATTTAAACCCTGCAGTATGGTAGACCTCCCAATGAATTAGTCATCAAAAGCCTTTCCCCCCATTTCTAGCATTGACACTCTAATATTATATATAACATAATAATCCTTGCATTTGATTTGGCCCTTTTTTAGATGTCTTCTCGGCATCTCAAAGAGCTTCACAGAATATGCTGTAAAGTGAATTGACTGTATATGTGTGGGCAAAACGTGGCAGTCGGTTGCACATTGCTGTGTCCCACAAACAGTCGCGGATTGAGTGAGCAAATTTTTTTTTAAATCTTCCCTTGGGAGGTTAAGCCACATTATATCTGTGACACCAGCAAGACTCCCTACTCTTCTTCAAACTATTACCACTGGATCTTTAAAGTCCACCTAAACTCCCAGCATAGAGAGGTAATACCTTCGATCTTCTGAGGAACATTAAAACAATGTCAGGGTCTCCCATGTCAAGCGACAAAAATAACCGTACAAACCTTCAATACAAAACAATACGAACCTTCAGTCATTAATCACTGGAAAACAGCTGAACATACACACCTGTCAATGTTGTAATATGCTACAATTGAAAGCGCTGTGTACCCTAAGGATAACTGGAGGTCAACTCTATTGTTAGGTCAAACCTCTGAGCCCAAGAGCTCTGAAAATGAAACATTCAGCCCTCAGGTGTGCTAGCTCGAGTTCATATATTTGCTTCCCATCACATTGGATGCACAACTATATTATTATTTGATTTAAGCATTGAATGCTGCATTTTGGAGAAATGTTGAGAAACCAATTGCAGTAGCACAGGCAAGCAAAAACATTTAAGCTCGAGCATCGTTTTCAACCTTTTCTGAGAAAACGCAAGCTTGGGGCTCACGAAAATAACTGGGACCGTTTCATTCGTGATGAAAAGACGCCTACTGTAAGTTGATTTCATGAAGCGCTCTCATTTTTTTTTTTTTGTTCGTCTTCGTGGCACACACATAGGTCCTGTCCTGTACGTCAGTGTTCGGGACAAAGAATATTCTTATTGCTAGTCATCATTACTGAAGAAAACACTGAATTGAGACAAAAATGCTTTTGTAACCTTGGTGAAAAGGACCCCTCTCCAGTGAGTTCAAAGCAAATATATCCATTCATTTTCAGTCAGGCACAAGCACAGGCTACATTTTTGTTTTTTAAAAAAAGCTACTAAAACCATAATGGTCCCCTAGGCAAAATGCTAGAGCCAAAAAAAAAATTTATTGTGAAATGAGTATCATCAATACCGCACAGCACGATGCAGGGATTAGCATTTCACACTCCGAGAAGATTGCTTCAAAGTTTATAATACAAAATTAGAATTGACATGCCGGGTACGTACGGATCGCTACATCTGACTAAATGGATAATTCAAGCATAAAATTCTCGTCTACTCTCTAGAACTGTACACTTCCCAACTGCACAGAGAAACACAAAGTGCAGTGTCCACAAGTCTGATGATTTCAGAAGGTCTTCAGAAAAACAGCGTTATTTTTAACTGAAAGATCCTGAGCCAATCCCAGCAGAGATATAGAATAAACATCTGAATGACCCCTCGCTATGTTCCAAGGAAAAAAAAATCATCAGTGCCCTGATCTGCCCCCGATCATTACATGATGCTTAAATCCACACACATTTCATTGTAAAGAACTGCAATCTACATTTGTTAATTCTTCAGCAAACTCCACCAATTTAGCAAAATCTAATTCATTACACATTCATATTTGTTGATTAATTTTTTCTCCAAAACGGATTCCAACCTATTTATTGCAAAAATGCCCTGCATTTATGCCTCCAGATCTGACATTCTGACAATAATCTAGTGCTTTGATGCAGTTCTTCCTCTAAATTTTGTCTCGTAAATGGCACAAGATTAACTTCTATATTACAAAAATAATTCAGGGAACTTTCTGAGGTCCAAATACTGGACCCTAAGTATGATTGCTAACAAGGATTCTCCTTTATGTCACATGCACTATGACTTTATTCCGGTGTATTTCAGACATTGTTCGTGAAGGTGTATGGCAAAAGGGTGAGGCACTGGGATTACATGATCTGTCAAATGTGATAAACTGGTGGAACAAGCTTGATGAGCTTAATGGCTTCCTTCTCTTGTGGTTCACTTATCTTGCTGTAATTAAAAGTTTTATTGTACTCCTCCTGTGTTTTTTTTAAAAATACTGAAAAGACGTAAGATAATATGCATTAATTAAGGAATGATTTTACCGCATGGATGTCCCCTCATTTTCACTCTTTAGTTCAGTGGTTAGAGCTGCAGCTCAGTGGTTAGACGACTCGCCTCGCAAGCGAGAGATCTGGGTTGGTTTCCCGGGCAGGGCGAAATGTTGGGCAAGTTTCCTTACTCCACATGCCTCTGTGTATCTAGCAGTAAGTTAGTCCAGGCTACCAGGTTGTTAGTCGATTGGCGGATCGCTTTTCCGGGAGTAATAATTCCTAAAAAAANCTAGAAATTGGTCACTTCAATCCACAACTGTTTGTAGAACACTGTTGTGCACAATTAGCTGCCGCGTTTCGTCCACAAAATATACAGTCAATTCACTTTACAGTATATTCTGTGAAGCGCTTTGAGACCTCTCAAAAACATGATAAGGCGCCACATCAAATACAAGGATTATTATTGTAATCCTGAGGCTTTGAAGCTGGCAGGAGGGGATGAGAGAGAGAGAGAGAGAGAGATAAACAAGACCATGTTTTTTGCTGCAAAAATGTAACATAACAAAGGTGTATATGATAATTTGGAAGTACTATATTGTCTAACCAAACAGGACATTGTAGCTTTTGAAAGTGCAATTCAGCAAAGACAGACTGAAAGAATATTACAGACATACTTGTCATTCGATTAATGGAATCAAAGCAGTTACTGCTGTACAATTACAACTCTCAACTTTGAAAATTATGATCTTAACACAATACCTAAATAGCTGTTTGATTTTTACAGTGGCTCACTGTATGAGGGCAATAGTTTCCTAATTTTTTCAAGGGGGGGGAAAAAAGAACTTACAGTAAAATAAATGATAGTGCAAAGTTACTTTGCCAATGTATTGTGTGCGGGAAACAAAAGAGCTTTTGTGAATGAATAAGCATCCCAACTGCCGAATTTCTTTGAAGGTTACACAATCCATCTGGAAGGCAGCACAATTTATAGATATTTTTTAGCCCTCAACATAAAAAGCGCCTTAACTTTTTTTGAGGTTGGTGAAAATGAGTGCAACAAATGTAACAGGTCAAGAAACGAAGAACCCAAGGCCATTGTTGATCGTCATCAACAACTTATATAGTCACATAAGGTGAATATTGATAAACTGTTTCTACTTGTTGGAGAGTCCAAAATGAGAAAGCATAAATATGAGATAGCGAGCAGCAGATCTCCAGGGAGTTTATGAGGAACTTATTCATGCAAAGGGTAGTGAGAACATAGAAGCGATGGGAGAAGCAAAAAGCAAAAACATATTCAAGACAATACTGGATGCATATACAAAAGAGTAGGGAATAGAGGGGTATAATAAAGAGTAGCAGGAAGGGTGGGAACGTGTGTGGAATATAATCACCGGCAAGGACTAGTTGGGCCAGTTTCTGCTGTATTACTCTAAATAATAATGTTGCACCATACACTGTTTCTCAGTCAATGCTGTACGTCGTAAAGTAAACTTGATTTTGGATCTTCTACCAAAGGCAATGTGTGCATTTTGAGGCAAATATATTTATCTTTCAGGATCGAAAATAATTCACTGAGTGCCACATTCTCCCAGGAATCTGCTAATGTTACTCTGAATCTAGCAAATTTTGGACGCCTTTTTTTCCTCTTTTGCCCCACCTTTAAAAAAGCTTGAGAAATACAAAGAACCAGAAAATACTTTGTTCAGAATTCCTTCAATAAAGCTGTTATCTATCTGGTTCAAAACTGCAGCTGCAGTATTCAAAGAGTTAACCAGCTTTGAAAAAAAATGTTGTGGTATGATTGCAGATTTCATCAAATATTACTGGAACACCGCACGTTTGGATCAAATCCAATAAAGTCTGGCCTCTGACCAACACAAATAGACATCAAATAGATCAGATGGCAAACTCACAGCAGGCTGAATTGGCAGTATTCATCAAAACAAGAAGTGAAATAATCATTGTGTGCATCTTTGGGATTGGGAATAAAATGCTCGGATAAGCACAATCTATTACATTGGAGTCCGGGTAAATTACATTCCTCATCCAAGCTCGAGCACATTATTTCAAAGAGTACTTCTCATTTACTCCCATAACACAAAAACACTCTTCCAAACAACAGGAGGATCTTTTTTAATGAAATAGGAGTTACCTACTACAAAAGGTAAGAGAGAATCTAAAATGGTGACTTCAGTCTTTAATTTCCAATTCCAAAAGCATCCTACCCCCCCACTAAAGTTATACTCCTCCAAGTATTAAGTACTACTTTGTCGGTCTGCGGTAACGTATGGACATTGGTGATAGAAAAATATAATTCAGGTGTTTTGTAAAGACTCCAATCGGTTGACAGCCTCCACGTCATCTGCTTCTGACTGTGCCGGCCCCTTTACTAGTTCCTGCCAGAAGTGGGTGCTTCTCTCATCGGGAGGGTGAGAGCCCAGCTTTTTTTAAATCCCAGGAGAAAAAGAATCAAGTGGGCAACATTCCTAATGATATGATGCATCACACAATGACACCTTGAAGAGAAATAACTCCAGTGATATTTACCCGGAACTACCTATAATAATAACCATAATAATAATAATACCGACCGATGACAGCACAAACTGAAGAGTCAATGATCATGTGTTTGTGTTTCTGAACAGCCAATGTTTTAAAAGACTTTAGGAAAGATGTTAGGGTATTGGAAAGGGTGCAAAGGAGGTTTACAGGATGGTACCAGGAATGAAGGACCTTAGTTATGAGGAGAGGTCAGCGAAACTAGGATTATTCTCCCAAGAGCAGAGAAGATTAAGAGGGGATTTAATAGAGGTTTTAATAATAATAAACCTTGCATTTGATATAGCGCATTTCACATCTTTAAGACGTCTCAAAGCGCTTCACAGAATAGACTGTAAAGTGAATTGACTGTATATTTGTGGGCAAACGCGGCAGCCAATTGCGCACAGCAATGTCCCACAAACAGTCGTAGATTGAAAATGACCAATTTATTATTGTTTTGTTTTGGAGGATTATTATTAGGCTCTGTGTGGAGTAAGGAAACTTGCCCAAGGTTTCGCCCTTCTGGGAATCGAATCCAGGTCTCTCGCTTGCAAGGCAGGTGCTCTAACCACTAAGCTACAGGAGTCCACGAGTTTTCGAGATCATGAGAGGATTTGATAGGTTGAACCAGGAAAAACTGTTTCCACTGGCATGTGGATCAGTGACCCGAGGACACCGATTTAAGTTAGTCGTTAAAAGAAAGAGGGGAGGTTAGGAAAATTGTTTTCACCCAGCGAGTTGTTCGGATCTGGAATGCATTACCTGAAAGGGTAGTGGAAGCCGATTCAATAACAACTTTTAAGAGAGAAGTAGATGAGTATTTGGGGAGGACAAGATTGCAGGGATATGGAGAGAAAGCGGGCCAGTGGGATTGAGTTGGATTGCTCTTTTCTGAGCAGATGAGGATGTGCTATATGATTCTATGAAAACAAAATTCAAAAGTTATTGGCAACTGAGATTTTAAAAGCTGAGCCAATGTGGAACTGGCGTTAACAAAGTAACAAGCTCTGGAAGTTGAAGACTTTGCAGCATCATGAGTGTGTAGTGCTTACTGGTAAGAAGAGAAATTATTTGGTTTATGATAAAATTTGCTCGAGGAAAAATCTAAGATCAAGAAGAAAATAAAGGAAGTAATTGAAGTAGAAAAGACTGTAAATGTGCCAAATGTTCCTGTCAACAAACAGCAGTCAAGTTGATCTGTCCCTGGGGTAAAAGGCTTTGTTAGGTGGCGGAGCTGTTTTATATACAGCACAGGAGTTGTTGAATTGTGTAGATTGAATCCCCAACATCATGATGTATTGCATCAATCATGTTGCCTACAGCCTCAGTGAGGAAGACAGAACATGAAGGACAGCACATGCAACACTGAACAAAGAGATAAACTGTAGACAATGTTAGCAACTATGCTAAACATATTGTTGTTGTGTTTTAGAGTTTTGTGAGCCTTGTATTGGTTTGGGGGTTGGTGGGGGAAGATTATAAAGTACAATAGAAATGAAGAGAAGGGAATTTCTCCTGGTGTCCAGGCCGACAATCCCCCCAAATACAATTGATCATTCATTTCGTGGCCGTTTGTGGGGCATTAAGATGTGCAAACTGGCTGCCACGTGCACCCACAAATTACACAGCGTATCCTGTGAAGAGCTTTGAGACGTATTGCTGATGTGATAACAGGCTATACCAAATGCAAGGATCATCATTATAAATAAATGAGGAGCTTGGACCAAAGATGTTGAGTCCTTGGATCAGGTACAAACTTGTCTAGAATTGACTCCATTTGAGACCTGAAACATGAATATCGGTAGCAGAATAACAGGAATTGTAGCTTCAAGGAGCTCTGCTGCCAAAGGTACATTGCTGAAGGGAACAGAATGTGAACAGTGTTGGGTTTTGCAAGCAAATGCTGGATAATGCCATTGCACCTGTAACTGAGTAATTTGAGGATTGATTCAGTGCTGATTGCCAGGAAAGTGCTGGCAACTTTGTTACAAACGCAATGATAGGTTCTACTGGTAAACATTGCACTGGGACTGAAGAACATTTTTTTTTAGGAGTTATGGTTGTGCTTATCCTAATAATCTTTGATCCCTCCATAAACATATATTAAATTGGCTTACCCTAAAAGGAATTAACTGAGAAGCAAGCTACTTTTGTTGGGACATCCATCCAAACCATTGGATTAACAAACCACTGAGTGGCAGATAACTGGCACATCACAGCATCTCGGCCCAGGCCAGTAGCAATACATACTGCTGTTGGAATCCTTAAAGTTACTAATTCTCATTCTGATCCTATTTATTCTAAAGTTTGCACCATTAGAGAAAGGGGCATTGGGGGCACCAGTTATTGAAACCTGAACACTAGATTCGTAAAGGTTATTATAACAGGTCTACCAGAAGTCCACTTGTCTAGTGCCAGAACAGCTTCAGGACTCAGGAAGGGGTTCTAGGCATTTTTAGCACCTTGGGACATCCTTCCAAAGTATTGTGTGTATTTTAGAGAAAAGTGACTGTTTTTGTAGGTGAACTGTCTCTCTTGTTCTGGACATTCTGGTCCCTTTAATAAAAAGCATCTTGCAGACTGGTGGTCTATTTACAATGAAAAAGACAAATAAAGATGCAGACAGTAGTTTTGTATTTTAAATATAATGAGATATTCTCTGACGAACAGCAGATTGCTTGTGCCTCATTAGCAGAAGGAAACATGCTTTTAATCACTTTTTTCCTTGTATTCTTACCAATGTTTAGTTTCTTTCTGAGAAGCAAGTGGCATGTGGAATAAGAATAAACAATGAATAGAAGCAATTGGCAATAGGACCCTGCAGAGCGTCTAATGATGCCAGTAGACAGAAAGAAACATGACAATTGGTGAATGAGGGAGGAAAGAGTGAGGCAGTTAGTTTACTAACATTTGTATTTTTCTAAAGAAACACTAAAGTAGCACTTATAATACAAACAATTAACTTTAAAAATCTACAGCCATAGATTGCAAAAAACAGCAAAGTCAACACTAAGGTAGAATGTACCCATCCATTGTAGAACATCCCACTGAAAAGCAATAGTGTAGCGCACTGTTTGACCAAGTACTGAGAAGGCAACTCGACTTTGGCTTGTACTCAAAATAACCAAAGCATCTGTATGTGTGGATAATGTCGTTCAAAACTATATCAAGCACATATTTGGTCATGACAGATCATGAAATGCCCCCATTAAAAATTGTCTATTTAAGCAGTAGTAAGTCATAAAGGTGATTAGTTATTGTTCATAGCTACATGGATCAAATGCAGGGGCGCGTTTTATCTAAATCACAGCTAAAAATTAAAACTAAGTCTAGTAAATCCTCATCAACGATCTTCATAAAAAATTTCTAAACTATCGACGCGATAGGATGGGGGATTCCAGACTGCTTGATCAGCGAGCTGGCTGCAGACAGACAGAGAAGAACAGAGAGAAGAGAAAGAGAGACAGACAACTGGATAGGGTGATAATAACGTAAATCCTCTCAGTTCTAGTAACAAAAGGGGATTAAAATGAGAAAGCTGAATTAGCATTCAACAACATTCAGAAAGCAATGACACACGTCCTCTGCTCTCCAACAAAAGGGAGGAAGTCCATTTGAGGCACACTCATTAATGCTTGGCTTTCTTTTGTGCAGTCAATACATACTGAATGAAAGTCAGTCTAAGAAGGGATTGAACAATGGAGGAGACAGAACATCTTTGCTTTTGCCAGTCGCTTTGTTCCACACTCCTTTTAGCTTGTACAACAGTCATCTTTTAAAAAGAAGTTTAAACTCTTCAACATTCATTGATAACATCTTTTCCTTACACTGGTCTGATCTATGTTCGTTGAAAGAGGAGCAAAAAAAAAGGAAGTGACTTCACTGCTGATTAAATCCATTATCTAGTTTTTTAAAACTAAAGTGTGAGCCCCAGACCAACTGGTCAGACCAATTAAAAAGTGTTTATGCTTTTTTTTAAACTTCATAAGCCTTTGAATTTTTTTCCATCTATCACATTAAATGCAAAGAGTGAAAGTCAAAATGTTTCAGCGAATGTATCAATCCATCAAATGTTATATTCTTTGAACATGAAACACGGCCTCTTCATCAGTCACTTCATGAATGCAGATGGCCTACATTCTCCCAGCTAATGCCCAATAAGTCATGACCAGCTGACTGGAATGAGCAGGGGTAGCTGTAACCTTCACAACTGCAGGGACAACAATTCCTGTCACAATGGACTCCCTCGGGTTATCCGTTACCAATTGACAAAATTCAATAATTGGCTCTCCAGAGAGCCTGCTTCTCTCCAAGTTCCCAGTTTGATATTCTGATCTGCAGACTCTTTGCTTCGGCAGGGAATACACTCTGCTCCCAACTATCCTTCACTTATGTGTGCCTAACCCTTCCTCTCCCCCACCCAATCATTAGACTCACTTAAAAGAACAGCAAGACACAACAGAAGCAGAGCCAGGTTGCTATTCTATTGTGAACGTATCACATGGAATGCTTCTTATTAGTACCAAGTCTGTATTGGACATATAGGCCACATCTGTGCAGTTTTTTTAAAAACTGATTTGAAATGGTTATGTGCCTGCTATAATTGGATCCACATCGCTTCCACATTTAATGAGCTTAATGGCCATTTTCACAATAGGTTTGTAAGCCTTGTGCTGCACCCTAGTAATTTCTGACAATAGAGAATAAATGATTCCAAGGAGTATTTCTACAGTGCTGTCAGACTGTCAGAGAAACTACCAGCACCCTTAAAATCAACTCCATAAAAAAAGAAAATCATTTACTCTCAAACACTAGAGTCATTGTCAATGGGCATTTTAATGGGAAGGAGAATGTGCTGAAATAACAGCCAGACAAGAAGCCACACAGAAGTCTAGAATATAGGGATCATAGACCTATAGTGACCAGGGAGACCAAGAGAGACTAAAGAAATAAGAGACAGTCCATTCGCAATAGAATGATATTAATAGGGAACAAATAAGTAGCCAGGGAAATGGGTTCAAATTATTTGTTAAAATCCTCTTGGAAGACAACGCCATGTCTATGAATTTCAACAGCATGCTTTGAATCTTGCATTAATCTCTTGGCCTTCCTTTCTATTTCCCACCCCCACCCCACTGGGGAAAAAAATACGTTGTGTTAGTATGCTCTCAGCAGTTGGTTCACATTGCAATGTTATTTCATAATATTCATGAATGATACAACAACATACTCCAGAGCACAAAACTCCTGTTAACATGGTTTCTGATCCTATTGAAAATAAGATCAATCACATAGGCCATATTGTCCTTCCCTGCCAAATCCTTGTGTAAGTAGCTTTCTACAGTGCCTCAGCAGCTGCAGCAGCACTTGAAGAGGAGTCACGTGTTGCAATGCACAAATACCAAGAAAGTACGTCACAGCTGCCATTGTCTTTCGCAATGTTTAAAGGGGTTACCAGAATGTAAAGAGGTTCCCATTTACTGTGCAGCAGCTGCTGGCTCAATCCACTCTCTCATTAACTCAGATTCACGATTCCTCTTGTTTATAGGGAGTTTGCGCTAGAGATTTGTTGCCTCTTCAGAACAAATAGGGGGCTGAGCCAATGTATGATGCAGCTCATTTTGGTTACTGGGAAGGATGCAACACTCAATTTTTTAAGCAAAGTCCATTTTTGGTGACTTTGCAAATTTCAGCCGCAGAAGTGAGAACTTTTTTTTTCCTGTAAGGAACGGGAAGTACAGATCATGGGAATGGATTTGAAAGAGACTACAAAATACTCCCAAAATGTATCCTACACTCTTTGATTAATATTTACATGGAAAATCAGCGCAATGGATTGGGATGTGTGGCCTGTTATCTGCTAAACTGACATGTTTAACTTTCTCATTCTGCTTAACTGAAAAGGGAGTAGCAATCAGACACCCTCAAATCCCTCACTTAAGCTGCTCTTCCACTAAGGAATATGGCTACCAAGACAGAAATAAATGTTGCATAGTGAGCTTCTTCTGTGGCTTATCCCGATTTGCATCCCATTTAATTCTGCACTCTTTAAGTCTGACTCATGCCTCGCCGTCTGCACAGCCAGATAATTATTCAGAAAATGCAACATATTCAATATGAATAGGATTTACCTCCCCAATAATTGACAGGTTTTCTGCTCTGTCAAAACTGGTGGCAGTGTGAATGAGATTGAATGAAATGGAATGAGACTTTGTGCCCAAAATGTTACTTTCTGCACAGTGCAAAATTACCAACGAGTTAGGGAAATCACCCCTGCACTTTGTTTCAACAGTGACTGAGATCAATGGGGCAAATTGACTTAAGAAAAGCTACTGAGCCCAGCAACGTAACAGATCTAAATTAATGTCAAACAGTGAAAGTCACTAACTCTGGATGCTCCAATGATCTTGTCATTATTAGAGCATGAAGCATGGAATGAATTACAGTAATGGTGAATTTCTTCTTGAAGCTATGTGAAAATAAGTATAATAACACATCAAGTTCAGACAAAGCATACCCCCTCCCCCACCCCCACCATGCTATATTACTACAGCTAAATATAGAGCGTGACTCAGTTCATAGGATTCTCACATCTTGGGTCACAAGCTTGTGGGTTCAAGTCCCAAGTCAGGACCTGAGCTTGTAGTACAGGCTGACACTCCATTTGCAGTGTACACATCCCAGGCATGCCCAGAGCCACACTGGACTCTACAATGAAACAGGCCTGTAGCTAAATGACGTGATGAATGCTGGAAAATGAGCCAAGATCGCAAGTTGTCTGAAGTTCAAACACAACTTTTGACCTTCCCCATCATTACTAAGCTTCAAAAGTTGATTCCAGACTTTGGCAAGGGAAACAGAATGCCTTTGTGCCCACATATGATGACGTAAGTATAGATGCAAGATGATCACATACAAAAGCTATTAACACACGGGTCGCAGCATGTGCAGAACCAGAGCCAAAAGGAAACTAGCTTCTTCAAGTAAATTGTGTAATAGTTAAAAGAGCACCTCCCTGCTATTAGTGACTCCATTTGGGTGACAGCTTTCTTCATGTCACATACACAGCCTAAAGCCAGCATTACAAGGTGCTTGGGTGTTTCTAAGGAAATGCAATTTTAGAGCAGAGTTGTTCCCTTCCCCGAGGACTCAATCCAACGTGTAGCTCAATGCCCATTTAGTGATATTCCACAAACAGCTCTTTATCAAGAATAGAAAGACGCCCTCTAATTGTCTGCAATTATGTTGTCCTTGAACATGCAAATATTTGCCCACCGAGCCTACCTCTGAAACTTTCCCTATCTTGCAAAAGCAAAAGTGGGTATTAGAATGGAAATGGGCCTGGTGGCCAAGCCTTGCTCGTGGCTGCCTTGTCATTTGTCTGCTCCAGAGGCAAACAAACAAACTGAGCATAAACATTGCAATCGTTTCTTAATGTCAATCTTAAATTCGGAAATTCGTTTTATCGTCAGGTCCGTTTCAAGGTCTGCAGCAAGCATCAAATTGACTGAATACAAGAGTTTTCCAAAACTCCACACATTTCGAAAATTGTGGAGTCCTGTAGCTCAGTGGTTAGAGCACTCGCTTTGCAAGCGAGAGACTTGAGTTCAATTCCAGGCAGGGCGAAACCTTGGGCAAGTTTCCTTACTCTACACACCTAATAATAATCCCTCCAAAACCAAAAAATAATAATAACAATAATAACCTTGTCGTTTGAAATCCATTCAAAGAGGTAGTCTCCTCACACAGAAGCTCGCACCTCTCAACGCTTCATGAACAGGACCCAGTGTGGAAATATAGATCGTACAAACTGCTAAATTGTGCTGACCCATATAATTAAACATATGTATATTACATTATAAAGGGACAAAAATCACGTGAAGTACAGAGTGTCTAAGACGATGATAAGATTCGAGATGTTTTTGAGCAACAGTGTAGATAATTAGAACAGAACCAGTGTCCTTGTACTGTCTGCAAATGTATAATCAAGCTTCTGATGATTGAATGTTGCTTGCCAATCAACAGCAAGAATTGTTTGAGACACGAGTTAAGCATGGTGATCGCAAATAATCATGTATATAAACTAATGGACTGCCCCATTGGTAGAGGGAGAGTACCGACTCTTCTGAGAGACGTGCTATTGTATTGCCTCTCGCTTTCCCTCTCCTTGCTGCAAGTATTAAATAAACAATATTTCTGAGCTAACTCTGTTTGAGAGTGTTCGTTTAATCCTAGCTATAGCGACTACATCCTGGGTTCGACACCAGGAGCACTGAGTGACCACATGCACTTGCCACTTTCAGGCTTGTACAAAACATCCCTGGCTGTAATTGTGTGCAAGCCTATCATCCTCAGCCCTGCTCATCCACTGTTTCCCCATCCAACTGAAGATTCTGTTCCTCCCAGTGAGCACCGTCAAGCACTTTGAGATGGCTTCCCTACGTGAGACTACTGTTGTTCAAGTATATTTGCCTGAAGCGATGAGAATTCTATTATTTTTGTTTGCGTGCAAAGTCTGTGCCAGAAGAACTATACTTCAATATATTATTTTTGACACCTTTTGAAGGCATTCTCATCAACGTTTCAAGAAAAGTTTGCTTTCCTTTGGAGCTGGGGAATAAATATGTTCACCAGAGGGTCAGAACAAACCAATAAATGTGCATTTTAGACTTATGACTTGCTTCAGAGTAAAAAGTACAAGGTTGGAGTCGCAACTTATTTACTTCAGAGACAGAGAATCAGACAGAGTACACCACCCTGCCCGAAGCATTTCAAAACAGATTGATTTCACTGCTCCTGGAGACTTTTCCAGATCAGCTATCTGCAAAAATGTTTTGTCTTCACAATAGAAAGAGAGAGGAAAAAAAAAAACTGAAATTGCATCTTTAGATCAAGTAAGGGATGTTGGTGTCTGGATTTCTAAAACACAGCAGATGTCTCTCCCACCTCCCACTCCCTTCCAAAAAAAATTAAACAGCCAATTGTTATGAGAAACCCTGGAATATAAGGTTTGCTTCTGTTTGTCAGAGCAACACACTTGCTCTGTGAGTGTGGGACAATTCTCCATTTGTATTAATATGAGACATCTTATCGACCCAAATTATCACCTATTATTTTAACAGGTAGATAGAAAACAAGAGGCACAGATCCTCCAAAACGAGTCTGTGCATAGGGGACCTCATCTATGCTCGTTCTTTTATGTAAAAATGCATCTAGCTCCAATGACAGCTCATTTGATAAAGAAACAGCATGGTGTGAAATTTCGCTATGAAGGAAGGTCTCAGGTTTGATCTCTGGATTATGCCGAATTTGCTAATAGTGCAGCTCAACACATGATCATGTGAGTGAGGTAGTGAGGTGCTGGATGACAATGGTTGCGGGAAACACCACAACAGCAGCGTATAGTCAGTCATAAGCGAAGGGAATTGTGCAAAAACTACTTCTAAGGAGTATTTTCAAGTTTGTTACTTTGGTTTTGAATATCACCTACTAACCCACATCTATACCCTTAGATTCACACAAAACACTAAGTCAGCATAATAAATTCTCAAGTGAAGTTTATGTTTTATATACACAACCACTCAACCCATCTTCCTTCAGCAGATAGACAGACAGACATACGTTCGAAGATTCCCCAATACTCCATTTCTGAGCTGCGTCCCAGTCATAGACAAAGCAGTTTACAAAGGAAGCCAGCTGGGAACCTGCACATCTCATTGGCAATCTAGTTGGCAGATCTGTGCGACAGCCATCTCTTGGCGCTCCAAGGCCAAATCCAATGTGAAATCTGCATCTTTCTTACTGCCTCATTTCTGTTCTATTTGCAATGTATTATCAATGGAGCCATCATTGCCATTAGCACTGGAGAGGCAGAGGGAGCACACTCAGGTATTCCAGTGATTATTAAATGACATACTCTTTAGTGTTTAATAAAAGAAACAGACTTGATGGGTTTGGAAACTACTTGTCTTAATTAAATGAAGATATCTTCACTGTACTATTCATAAAATCTGGAATATGAATAATTCATTGTCCTGTTGATACACCCTCTAAAGCTCATAAAATTATTAGCTTCATTTTAATTTAATTCCCGGTGAAAGCCTGAGACTACCAACTGTCAGGATTTATACATGTGACTAAGAATTAGGTCAGCTTGTATTTTTCATTATTTATTACCATGTTAAGAACTACCTTGAATTTAAAGAGCGCTTCTACGTTATTAAAAAAATGTTTAATGGGTTTTCATTATAAAATACTGCAAAACAGTCTGTTTAAACACATGCAGCCAGCTCCCATTAACATTTTAGACTTTGGGGAAAGAATATCATCTACTAAAGTAGTTCCCCACAAAAGCAGTGATTGGTAATTGTATTTTTAATGGCCATACATGAATAAATGGGCATTTTATACGATGAAGACAAAATATATTAATGATATAATATTCAAAATGGAACAAAAGTTCTAAGGACTGCTCCAATCTCCGACTTTGGATAGTTGTTCAGATACTTCCTTAGAAGAATGGAGGGAATGAATGAATAAATCAGACTGTTCTCTCTCCGAATGGCCAGTTGCAGAACGATATTGGCAAAGGCTTTGCAATGAGGTCAGTCAGTTAGTTGCCTTTATTGTAAGTATTTTGTCCCTCAACAGCTAAAGCAATTTAATCCAACAAAATCATTTAATTATTAAATTCGGAGGTCAAACAATATTGAATCATAAAAAGAGAAAGGTGTGCACAGAGGCCTGGCTATCAGTTTCCACTGCATGGTTTGTTACTTACTGCAGCCATCTTCATCACTATGGTCTCCGCAGTCATTGTCCCCATCGCACTGCCACTGAGCTGGAATACAGGTACATTCTCCAAATGCACTCACTGCGCACGTGAAGTGATTTCTACCACAAGAGCATTCAGTACTTTCTGTTCCTGTTGTACCTGCACAGACAGAAAAGAAATCCTCGTGATTAACAAGGAAGATTCTATCTTGATTCTATAATGTGAACCATTTTGACAATCTCACAGTACGATACTTTCCATCAGAAAGACATCAGTTCCATTGAATCCGTTAAAATGGGATTGCTAATCATTCTGCCCATAAAATATACAGTCAATTCACTCTACAGTATATTCTGCAAAGCTCTTTGAGACGTCTCAAAGATGTGATAAGGCGCTATATTAAATGCAAGGATTATTATTATTATTTGTTTGGTATTTGCTTCACAGACGAATGAACTTTTCCGGATCTTTTCTATTTTTCTTGTGATATGCAGCTGTCCAAACACTTACAATTTACCCCCATCATAGAAACTTCAAAGATTTTATTTGATGTACTTCCAAAGATCCAGAGATCACCTGCTACCTTTTTTGTTAAATACACACAAAATGTTAATTTACTTTCAAGTGTTTGAGTTACACTATAGTACAGTAGACACTGCAGGTGCGTAATGCTCTCTTTCAAAGATAGAAACGAGTTGAAATAAGTGTAAAGCTTCTTTCACATACTTCAAACGTAGATGCAGTAAGATGGCAAAAAAAAGTTCTTGTCAGAAAGTTTTTTTTGACTAATGTGGAACCAAAATAATATTTTAACACGCATATTTGATATTGCCCAGCAGGGCAACCATCTCTTCTGGTCATATGAAATGATTGTATTCATTCAGACCTAATGCATATTGTATTATTCCATTACTGAGTATGCAGTTGTTCAACTGGCACAGGGTAACCATTTGAATATATCAAACCTGTCAACTTGCACTTGCTTGAAGTGAGATTTACTCGTTTTGGTTTACAATTGTAAGCAATTTCAATGCATCTCACTCTTCTCTTTAAAATGAATAGCTCCATTCGTTGAAATAGATTTCCAATCAGTCTTCATTTAAGTGCCTCAGGCCTAACATGACAGCTTTGGCACAGAGCAGGATTATAGTGGAGTAGATGCAGTAACAGGAGATTGGAGGGGTATCATTTCCTATAACAAGATGCTTGTACCAAATCACCAAAAAAATAGGGATTTGGCAGAAAATTCTGCAGAATATATCCACATTTCATAATACTGTATTTTTAATGCACACCTTGCAGGATCTAACATTGAGTGTAAACTGCAATAGGCCTCCCACTGACAGGAAGCAATAAGTCATCCTTTACCCCACCCCAAAACAAACTCTAGTACCTACAAATCACATCTGAATATTAGGCTAGCATACTGATATTTTGATCAAACTAGGAGGACATTATAGATGTTCTTACTGCAGTATCTACAGCGGAAAAGGGAGATAGTTTGTAGAAAATATGTTCTAGATTCTTCAATAGCTATCCATTAATTTGGTTCTGCTACCATTGAGGAACAGTTTCCACACAGGAAATGGATTGAGCAAATGTTTCCATATCTGAAAAATAATCTAATGCACACTAATTATGGTTTCTCTTTGAGCTCCTGCAGTTTTCGGCCAAATGGCAGGATTTCTATTTCACCAGTTTAAGTGTTTCTCTGATTGCACCTGAATCCTATTCAATTATTTAGCAAAAAGATCCCTGAAATCACAGGCTTTTCTTAAGAGTCCATTATAGAGTAAATCTGGCAAATGGAGAGAACAACCAAATATGTATTGTTCCCCATGTTAGCCACACTGGGAAGTTCATAAAATCATGTCCGTATGTTCTCTACTTCTAAATCAGAGGCCCCAATCATTCCTGAATTTCATCCAACTTTCCTTATCTGACCAGTTTTTAACCCTAACTAAAGTCCACCATTGGTCAAAATGCACCACACATGCATAAAACAAAGTGTAGTCCCTCCCATTAAATTTGGCCTAGATGGAAATGGCTCCATACATGGTTTCAAGCACAAAGTTAGATTTTAGAAATAGAATCTGGCAGCATCTCTTTGAGAAGTGTTGTTGAAAGTAGGGATTCTGTCAAAAATATGCACTTTCTATCAAAGTCATCGCAAGCATACATTAAAAAGAGCAATTTTAGATAGCATTTCTGATGCTTGTTTTGAAGAGGCACTTGCTTACGCTGCACTGCCAGAGCAGCATCTGTAGTTACAATAGTTCTACCTTATTCAGGCATCTTTAATCCAATTAGAGCCTTGTTGGTTTTGACAAAATAGCCACTTGAAATCAGCAGCTGTTAATTCAGACTCGAGGTTTCTGACCCTATAGGGTTCCCCATTGTTGCTCCTTATGGCTGCATTTCCTCTTTCAACACAAGCTGGTAATGTCCAGACATTTTAACCAGTGCCACAGGGCACACTACTGCTGACAGAAGTGTGCATCTCCAAGTCTGACCAGTTTTTCTGCATTTCTCAGATGGAGCACTCAACTGCCTCATGGTAGCAAGTGTTCCATCATTTAGTGGCCTTTCCCCATTTTTTTNGTGCTCCCCTCGAAGACAGTCAAGGTACTTGACTCATGTCAAGGCACAACTTTTGGACTGATTTGACCCTTCTCTCGCCTATGCTCTGGGGAAGTTCTACTGTCAAAGCAGTCATTACCTAATTCAGACAGACCAGAGAACCTTTCTTTACAGTATCTTTGAACCATCACCAACAACAAGCAGAGGGTTTATCTGTTGAGTCATTGGGTAGCTGAAGAAGGAAATGTTGATCAAATGTCTTTGGGTTCTTTGTGCCAATATGTTCTCTGTGGAGTGTTGTCAAATCATTAACAGTTTGCCTGTTCTTAAACACAAGAATAAAGCACTCTCTGAGGCAATATGCAACAGGCCGGTGTATATCATTGTTGAGTAAAAGACAGTAGCAGTAGATGATTTAAGTGGGAGTGAAGGTTATCTAAACAACATCAGTCTTCCTCATCAGTGTAATGAGAGGGAGTGAGCAGTCTCTTTACAACAAAGGCAACAATAAAGTGTCAAATTTAATCAGTAAATCACCAGCCACGATAAGCATCTTATTGTGTTGTACAATGGCATGGATGACCACGGATAGGTTTGAAGACTGGGTAAAGTGCACCTTGGGATACAGCAGAGTCTCCAATTACACTCTGTAGACACAGTTGTTCAAATGATTTGCTTTGAAACTGTATACATCTCGTACAGCCACAAACATCACTGGAATGTCAGTTTTCATTTTGCTGCTATTTTTGTAGCAGTAATTTGGACTCTTTTTTGCCATTTAGAACTTTAATGTTGATCTCACAAAATTTAAATGCTGCAATTTTACACAGCTTGTGGAAAAAATGACTTGGTAGCAAAAAAGGCAAAACTAGAAAAACTGAAATGCCTGAGACGAATTTGGGCTTCTTCAGTCTGGTTGTAAACTTAGATTTATCCTGGAAGTAAATGCCTCCTGTGAAATAAAATTTAAACCAGCTTTGATGAAAACCAATCGCAATCTGGTTAATAAAAACTTCTTTCTCCAACTCTGGCTGACATGCCACAGAACATAATATCAGTTAATATAATCTGATTTGGCATATGTTTTGGCCGAGAAAGCACATAAATGTGCTCAAGTTCACTTTAGAGCCAAGGACCTTTATTGAACCCAATTAAACAGCCATTTGTCAGATCCATTCCTGGTAATAATTGGATGGCACAGGTCTAAGTTGAAAGGTTGCTCTGGAACTCTCATGAATGGTTGTAAAAGGTCAAGGAGAAATCATTTTGAGTTTCTAGTATACTCGAGCATGTTTGATACATCGGAGTGCTGGTAAAGATCATGTAGAAATGGTAGACTGATGCAGCACAAAAGGGTTCCTCAAAGTTGAAGTACATCATTGAAATGATGAGCTTAGCTTTGTGGTCAACTGGTTCTGAATACAACTTGGAGGTAGGTGATGGATCCTGTTACTTGATGCAAAATAGGGGAAAGAGCTCCACTCCTCTTTGTCAGAAATAGATGGTGTAATCCTGGTTAAACCAAATTTGACCCCAATTTTGTCTTGAAAAGTTTTAAGTTTAGACCACAACAACTTGCAAATGTACAATGGCCTTTGCGATGGGTAGTGTCTTGAGGCACTGAACAAATGTAGAGCTTGATACTGAACTGGGGAGAAAGGGAAAACACTACCACCATTCAATCTTCCCTCCTCTTTGGTCTCCAACCTCATACAAGGGCCTGAAGATGGGAACAGAGGGGGCAAGGTGGAGGGATTGAGGGAGAGTGTTCCAGAGTTTTTGGGTGTAGTGACTGAAAGCGGAGGGTACGAGGGATGAGCAGGAGACCGGAGCCAGTCAAGCAGAGGCAAAGGATAGTGGGTTGGGGAGTAAGCAGGTCAGAGAGGTAGGGATTAATTACCTATTAGGCTATTGAGGAGCTCAGCCTTTTCATTTTAAGCAAAGATTTTTTGAATTGATGGTCCTTAATGAAATTGCAAAAATGAAAAGAATCTGTGCATTCATTTACATTCCATCAAAGCAACAAAGCAAAAACAACTGGCAGCATTTTGGAGTCTTACCACAAATTCAGATGTTTTATGTTAGTAAGCAAGGGCCGGTCCAAATGTTGAATAAAGGGGTTTTCATTACACAAGTAAGATTATCATTTTAAATTCATAATAAATCTTGGGAAATCAATAATGCTTCAAAGATTTGATATGATAAACAGTGTAGTATAAACGTCAGGAAAAATCAGCTCCATTTGTGTGATTTTTGGAAAGGTTACCATGCCAACATTTACTCAAAACAAAGATAACATTTCACAGCCGGTCATCAGTAATTTAAGAAAATGAGAGGGTGTCTATTTCTGGCAATAGCTGTTTTTGCACCTTTAACTGTGTAAACCTTGCCATTGGGATACAATATGGCCTTGGAGGAAACAAGATCTAAACCTTTATACAATACTAAGAACCAAAACAAAGGGTTTAAAAGGTGGTCGAGTTGCGATTACTATTTTATTTATTGGTGAATGATTGTGAACCAATCAGCCACGTGGCAGAAGATTTATTTACTAACTACTTCTGTTCTTAAGTCAACCCACGACATGTAGCTTGGCCAATTGCGTCCCCTCATCTATCAAGAAAGGAGTCAGCAAGTTTTTAAGTTAACTGACATTTTGTTGACTTGTTAAAAGTTGTGATTACAAATCCCTAAACCGATGAGTTCCTATGTAACAATGGAAAGACGAAGACAGACCCTTATCAGAATAAGTGACGGAGTGCAACCTTCATACAATAGCTTCATTACCATTCACTGGTCTTAGGGCGAGTGCTTGGAGCCTGTGTGAGGTAAGGTTCAAATGAATCACCATTCTAAATTGGCCATCACATTATCCTAATAGCATTGAAGCGATAAACAAGTTGTGGGCCATCTTCAACTTTCATCAATCCCTTAATTTGAACACCAAGTTATTAGCATTTAAAAATATACACATTTTATACATTATAGTCGAGTCAAAGAACTTGACTGTAAAATAGCTCCTTTGAAGTGACAAACGTACCTAAACGTGTGCAGACACGTGAAGTACGATTAGAAATAGTACCTGCTTTTTTATGTCAATTCTCAGCATCTGATAACATTTTAATTAATAATCTCGGTGTAAATTGAGCTTCAACCATTCTAAATCTGTCACAAGTTCAATAAACAAGATGATGACAAATGTTTAACACATGTAATTACTTTCTCAACATATCTTTGCCATCACAATCTCCTGTAATAAGATTCCCGTTCAGGAAGCAGGGGCTTTTTGGCATCTTTTGTTCTGCAAGACACAGATACGAAGCTACAATTAACAAGGGAAGGGAAACAATATCATGCCCACTGACTGAAAAGACTGATGGCACCCTGGGACCTGATACACAAAGAAAGGTTTAACAAGGGAAATAAAATGACAGGAATGATGATATGAATGAACTGCTCAGACCATACTAAGTTGTAGATAGGTCTCGCAATGAGAATCAACAGAAAATCACCACAAACTCGATAAAAATTCAAGTCTGATCATGTCTGGTTTCACTGAACAAGAAGAGATCTGAAAGATACTTGTGTGCAGTGTGACTGCCCGTGTGACTAATTCTTTCCTTGCAACCCGTTGCTTCAAAAAGAACTCACTACGCAGAAGTAACATTTTCAGCAGTTTCTTAAGCCATTCCTGTGGCCAATTAACTTAGGGAATGGATAAAGCAATACCCACAGATAGGTTTCTTCCCATTATTAATTAGCCACGCTGATTACCTGTAGTCAGAAAATGATGGCAGTCGCCATGGAGAAACCATTCAGCTTGTTGCTTCAGTCACTGCTGTTCCCAGTCAACAGAACCCACCCTAAAGAGCCCACGTAGCTAACACAAAAATGGCTTACATCCTAGGTTACACAGCTGGCTGACAGTGGTGGCAGGTGCTGTATTGTTGTATCCAGTGCTCCGTATCTTTGTGTATACATACATGCACACACACATATATGTATATATACACAAACTCTTAGTCTGAAAGTTGCGTCTAGTTCTGTGCTCTATACCATCATATGATGAGTATGGACAGGGGAAATGGACCAAATGAAGCTATGTTAAATCAGAAGTAGGCATGTTTGATTCTGGCTGTGGATTTCTGAAACTGCCCATATAGTACAGTATTTGTTTTTGTTAATTTACTCTCCCCATGATTCATTGTAGGTCTCATGAAGTTGGAAGAAAATCCAGGGATAAATAAAAACGGGTTTGTCCTCCCGATTTCCTCCCCAGCCTGCTCCTCGCCTGAATACAGGGTCAAAAGAACCAGTTATCTGATCAAAATAAAATGAGAGGCATATCTCACAGGCAATGAAAAAGCATGGGCACATCCCAGGGGGAGAGGGATAACGAGAAACGGTACTTCAAAAGGAGTCGAGTGCACAAGCTGACTGCACAAAGGTCGATCCTAACTTGATCAATTCTCTTTAATAAAAGTTGTAGAATTAAAATCATTAGCAAGTAGGGCACAGAGAGGGGCATCATATTGGCCAAATGTTACCTTCAATCCAACTACAGCAGACAGATGACTCCACTGAGAGCATATGAGTCTTTTCATATGAGCTTCTGAAAATAAACTATTTTGAACGGTTACCTATAGTTGTTTGAGGTTGTCATGTTCGAACCCTGAAATCAGACCAGTGTGAGGGACAGTGCTCTCCACCCAACACCCCCACACACACTTTACTACTATCTTCGTTTTACTTCGCTTATTAAATAATTCAACATGACATAATCCCCAGTATTACCATGGCTTGAGGCTCAGCTGCACATAGTTGTAGACTGGACAAGGAGGAGACACAGAAACTAATTAAACCGAATGCTTGAATTATAAATAGGTCCCTGGAACAAACTGGCTACCAGCATTACAATAAGTTCCCAGAACAGAGTGCTGTATTCCGCCAGAAATCACTGCCCTTCAGCCAGCCAATTAGATTGTTGGATTACAATAAATCATCGACTCATTTATAATGGTTGCTGCATGTTGTCCTGAAGCATTTACTTTGAACAGTAACATCAAGCAGCACACAGCCAATTCCAGGGACACAGAGGTAGACGAGAACCATTTCTTTACTCAAAATTCTACAGTTGATAGATTGAGTCAGTTGTTCTTCCCTGGGACCGACTGAGTGCGTTGCATTATGTGGGCCTATAAAATGTTATTTTGTCATGCAGCAAATAGCCCTTTCTGCTCTCCTGAAGTCAGTGTCACGTGGTGAGATTCAACTCTACCAGCCATTCCAAGGTCTTGGACAACATCTTCATGTGGGAACCTAGTCAGCAAGGTGATGGGTTTCTGCACGTGTCGCGACACCCAGCTGAACAAAAAATATTTACCGAGCAACTCTACCGCATTCATTAGATGATGTCAAGCACATATATGGTGTGTGGCACAAAACCCCCACAAATTCCACCTCATTACAGTATTAGAAGCAGAGTACAGTAATTGATGGAAAGCAGATTCAACCCACTTTGTGCTGTTTGTAGCAATGCATTACAAGTCACCATTTCGTGAAAACAGTTGTAAATCAACAATTGTCATTGTGGAAAGAACCAAGGATTAAAGCTTAAGGCATAAGTACTTGTTCACTCAAGAAAGTTTCCACGAAAGTTCTGTTAATACCATCTCAAGTCTTACTTGGTTTGTTACCAAGTCATTGCACATTGGTTTGGGCACTCAGCCTGCTGGTCTTCTGCCCTGAGTTTTTTTTTAATGGATTGTTGTAAGTTTGTTTAAAAAAAACAAGCTTTATGTTATTTTTAATTCATAAACGGAAAATTGAGCCCTGTACTAAACTAGAAGGTGTAAGAACTTCAGTGCTGAATTATGCTTCAAGGGAGAGTTCAAAACTAACCTGCTAATGCACTGAAAATCCCAAAATTGCACTGAGATTATTCACAGAACCAAGGTTGAAATTCAAAGCTACAAACTTGGATATGATTAGACCATTGAATTTCTCATGAAACTAAACAGTTTGTGATTTTACAAAGGACACGGATGATTAATTAACTGTAAAATTAGCCACTGAAAGCTAAATTTTAGTCCAATAAACTGGAGTCAGGCTGAGTTGAAAAGACCTGTTTCATTCCTCCTTCAGATACATTCTTGTCAACGTTTGTCTTGTCTCCCCAGTGTGGATTTTCTTTTGTACTATCCTTAGTCGCTCCATAGAGCAACACCAAGTTTTTTGCCAAGGATTGTTTTATAATAATAATCCTTGCATTTGATATAGTGCCTTATCATGTCAATGAGACGTCTCAAAGCGCTTCACAGCGCTCACTTATTGTAAAGTGAATTGACACTGTATTTTGTAGGTGGTTTCTTCCAAGGCATTTTAAAATGTCACTATTGAGCCGGTCACCGTGACTTATGAAAACTTGCGGTGTCATCTCTTCCTGCAGAGCCTCAAACTCAGTGCCTCAATGCCTCCCTTGCAGCATGGGTGAGATAAGGAGTTTGCCATGTGGTTGCCAATGTTATAACAAGCTTAGACAATGGCTATTTGTGGGAGGGGGAGAAAATGGCCACTTATGTGTAAACCTCGACAACTGGAAAGGAAAATAAATACATCCACCGTCCTGTACTTAACAGTCAGAACGAAACACAAGTGTGCACCAAATTCTTTATGCACATATAATGTGTGGTGGAAATAAATCATGAGGCTTCTGCAGTATTTATCCCACCCTTTATTAAACTGTAAACCATTGTATTATTGGAAAGCTTCTAATTTGGCTCCTGGTACATTACAATTAGTACGTATTTGGCACCAAAAAAAATTGGCCTCTTAACACATAACAGGATGACTGCCAAAAACTCCCCCTTAAAAATACATTTAATCTGATTAGAAATAACAGTCATCAGGCATTACTGAACAATCCTTTCTTTCCCCCACAAAACCATCTAAGGGATCTTTAAAACTCAGTGGGTTTGAGTGACTCCCTCCCTGTGGCACAACTTCACACAGTACTTGAGTTACGTGGTTACTGTGGATTTCAATGAATTTGCCAGCTATTCTTCAACTGTAGGGAATCCTCCTACACCCATCAATTTCTTTAATCCTATTTCTGACATTCATTGGTCTGATGAAAGAGCATTCAATTCTTGATTACATGCGTTCCAAACAATCGTAACTTTCCAGTGAAACCACAGCAGGAAAATGCTGTGCAAATGATGGGCTCACTGTGTGGTCATGGGATATGCACAGGAAATAATGTAAGAGCATTTCCTGAACTATAGTTAAAATTAGATGCTAATGCTATATATATTATATACACTTTTGACAGAAAGGGTCTAACATAATTGCAAAAAATAGAAACCTTTTCGCTAAAGTTATGAAATTTCCAATCATAATGCTGTCATGAAAAGATGCTATTTTTAGCAATCGGCGTATGGTAGACAGACCCCAGAGAGAGTTTCGATTGCCATCTGAATTTTGTGGTTGGCATATGATTGTTGACTGCTGAGACACAGCTGTATAAGTCAGAAGGTATTAATAAAATCCTCCCACCCTCTCCCTGAATGATGAGTGAATGGTACCATTTGGCATTGAATGGAGTCATATGGTGTCTATGTGTTATGCGAGCATGTCACCCAGTGCGCGCCCCAATGCTGTGAGTTGGAACCTGCCTGGAACTGAGGCAGATGTAAAGGTAATGATAGCCAGGACTGGTGCTGATCCCTGACTGTCCAGCGCCTTGGGAAATCCTCCTGACTTGAAAGGCGCTACACAAATGTAATTTGTTGTTGGTGCTCGGCTGTCAGATGACCACATGTATGAGGTGTTCTCTGGCTTCCATTACTTCAAATCAAACGTGGCTCAGAGTGACTGCCACCATCATATTAAAAAACGGAATTTCCTATCGGTGAAAAGGGGAGACGATAATCATTCAATCAATCGGTTTTCTCACACAACTCTTTCCACCTGCAAAGTGGACATTTTTGTATATCCAACTGCTTTTCTTTGCAAGACGAAAGAGAATGGAAGCTACCAAGAGTACGAGATTGCTTTTGATAAATACGTTTCAGCTTGTCTTCCTCCCTGATTGGTATCTGTTAACTTGCATTTATCTTTCTGCTTTCCTCTGGGAACTGATCTTCTTCCTCTTCTGCCTGACACAAAAAGAATGCATGACCTTGCAGTCTGCAGTAAAAAGCCTTAAAGCTCATTAGAACATTGACAGGTAAGAGACAAGCCAACACAAGAGTTTGCGATGTAGCTGGGAGATTTGTAATCATTGTGTAGCAGGAACGCAGCAGTACTTCACAATGATGCATAAAGCCAGCACTGTACACGTGCTTCGACTTAATTTCCTGAAAACAACCAAGTTTGCAGTAAGAAGAATGCACCTTCTCTCGCTAATCTCATTTTTCATGAATGAGAAGATAAATTGTTGTCAAACATCTAAAAGGAAGATGTATGTGAAGTCCTGTCCCATCAGGACAACCATATGCTGTGGTTTCCTAATTGGTAAGTTCTGTCCTCAGCTTTAAATGCTCTATACAATCAACTTCAACTCCCTCCAAGATTTCCTTTGCTTGTCTCCTCAAGGCACAAACTAATGCTGGAGTTTAGCTCCACAATCAGTGATTGCCCCATACCTCGGTCAAGAGACTGTGTAAGTGAAGGGAGGCGTTTCAATTAGAGGTGGAAAGGGAGGGGATATTACAATACAGTATCATCTGTTGTCTACCCATGAACATTTTCTAGCTGGTCAGTGAAGAAATATCAGGATCTGCAACCCTTACCTCATGTGACATAGATGCGGTTAATTACTGCTGAGATCATCGAATTCTATGGCAGCTCCCAGGTTAGGCACCGGAATTAGGGCACTTTGGCACTGCCCCTTTAAGATCCAACCAAATTGGAAAAGTATTGCTTTGGTGATTATTGGTCCTTGCATGTTGGATTGCTCATCAAAAGAATTGGAAAAACCTAACAGTCAACTCATTCCTACAGGGCAATGCACATCTCTTCCAAACTGTAAATTCATTACATTATTAGAGGAGACAATACAGTTGAATGATTCAAAACTTTCCAGAGCTTCTCAGAAATGGCCAACATTTCGCCCTGCCAGGAACCACAGGTCTCTCGCTTGCTCTAACCACTGAGCTACAGGACTCATTGTTCAAATAGTACACTACTGACAAACTGCATTTCAAAGCCTAATTATTGTACATGAACACTTGACTTGGAAAAGTATTTGTGATTGTTACTTCAAATAGCTTGCATAGGCCATCCATACAATTGTGACATTGTAATCTCTGACAAAATTGACTTCCATAAGATCAGGCAGTTTATATGGGATCGATGATCTCAGAACTGACCAGAATGTCTTTTAGAATCCCAAACACGAGGATACGAAACAAGAATCCTTAAATTTCATTTTCTCCTGGATGGGTGGTCTCTATCCTTTTCTCCACAGCTCCATTGCAAATGTATACACTCACTTGGCTCACTCATCTAAATCTCTACATTTGGCCCTTTTCCTCCCATTTGTTTTAAATTTTAACTGGCGCTTTTAGTTCAATGGTACTTGAATATTATTCTTTGGCTGATTGTGATGTCTGTATTGCTAAAGTGCTTATTTTGAAAAACTAATAAAGAATAAATGAGTGAAATTTTGTGAGACGGCTGCAATGTGTAAAGGGACAATGAAACAATTAATACCGTCATGCACAGCTTTACAAAAGTTAACAAGAGATACCAGTGTCTCATCTAAATCTGAACTCAGTTCACCCTCTTTAAGTCTAATTATTTTGTCCTTTCTGCTGCCATATGTTTCCAGCTTTATTTCTGACAACATGTCTGTTGCTCAAAAGGCCAGAGACTGACAACTAAAACAGGGCTTTCACCTCCTCGAGACTGACTTCATTCTGGCCACATGCACTTGCTGCAGAACTAACAACGCCCTTCCCCCTCCTCCAAAAGCTTGGGTCAATCTTCCCCGTCTGTCCCGATCTCACAAAGAATCATTTGTTATCTTTGAACTTGTCTCCTCGTCCATTCATTCTGGTGAAGTAACATTTCCAACTGAATGCTTGCGCAAGGAGATCAACTGGTTGCAACATTGATAGGTTCCAGCCCACTGAAAAGTCTGCTTTGTGCTCAGCGCTCTTGATAGCAACGAACAGTGCAGAGCAGTATTACAAGAGGAGCAGTTTGGGAGACTGTAATACATTGATGGTTTAGTTGGACCCTGCTATGTATTCAAGAGGACTTATCTGTATGGCCAATGCATTGTGGCCAGCTGGAAGACTCCCTTCCTCACCTGCTCAGCAGGATGCCTGAAAATGGCGTGTGAACATTTTCTCCTTCTCAGTCGCAGTGCAAAAGATGAACAATGGTCCCTGCCAACTCAGTACCACGCACAATGCGTTCATTTCTTCAGTTTATTTCTATCTACGCTGACTGCAGTGTAATAAAGCAAACCAAAACTTGCAAATATTTTGAGAGAAATACTGAACATTCCTTTTTTTGCTCTCAGGACACCTCGCCGTAAAGCCCCCACTGTAATGTAAAAGCAGAAAGAGTCAATTTCTTTGGAAACAACACATTTACGTAAATCATTATGCTCTCACGTTTCAGCTTTGTAGCTGTCACTGAATAACCAATGTACTGGCTCATCATATTGTAAAGCAACAATCTCTTTTTCAGAAAAATTATGAATCGGATCACGTTATATTTAAAACCTACCAGTGCTCCATTTTTTAAATTTTTATTATTTCAGTGTTTATTTTAACATTACAGCACAGAAACAGGCCATACGGCCCAACTAGTCCATGCTGGTGTTTCTACTCCATACCAGCCTCTCACCCCTCGTCATCCCCTCTCCCTTACCTGTTTATTCAGTATTCACTAGTTATTTAGTAGGTTTTGGAATAATATTGAACTATCGATCATTGTGGACTCCTGTAGCGTTGTGGTTAGAGCGCTCGCCTCGCAAGCGAGAGGACCTGAGTTCGATTCCCAGCAGGGCGAAACATTGGTCAGGTTTTCTTACTCCACACGCCGCTGCAGTAAGTAGGAACCCGGTTGTTAGCTGACTGGTGGATCACTTTTCCGGGGGTAATAATCCCTCCAATAATATAATTAAAAAAACGAATTTGGTCACTTTATCCGCACCTGTCTGTAGGATACTGCTGTGCACAATTGGCTGCGGAGTTTTGCCCATAAAAATATACTGTCGATTCACTTTACAGTACATTCTGTGAAGCACTTTGTGACGTGATAAGGCACTATATAAAATGCAAGGATTATTATGATTCCCTTTATTCCTTAAATTGAAATTCTGGTAAAACATCACAAACCCAAGCTCGATTCTGACACCCTGGAACAATTGATGGTTTGTTGGTTTAAGATGTTTAAGATGAGAAGCTGCAATATTTCTTTTACAGCAAAATGGTACAGGTCAATGTCACACATTCAAAACTCAATCAACCAGTGATCCCTGACTCATTACAAACCACAGCTGTCAGTAGATGCTTATAATGCAATTGAATTTAACTGAGAGAAATGATAACTGAAATGAAATGCTCTTACTGCCATTAAACCTCAGAATTTATTTTCTGCAACGTTAGCTCAGTCATTGAAGCCTTGCACCATGAGATGCAGCTTTCTGAGACCTCCAGCTACTTCAAGACAGACCAGTAAAACGCACAAGTACATTAATAGTTAACAATAGTACAATTTTGGGGGTAGTGCAAGCTAACAACGTTGAGCTTATAGCTTTCCCTTCACAAAAGAGAAGCAGAGCCCTGGGAATACATTCCTCGCACATGTTAGGAGCTCAGCTTGCCAGCGTCCAAATTTGGGGAGATTTCTAACGTTAGCAAAGAACCAACGGTCTCTGACAGCTGTTCACTTTAATCTGATGCAGAGCTTGGGTGGTTCTTAAAAAACTTTAAAATGAAAATAGATGACTTTACAATGGTTGTACTATACTTATTTCCTCCACCACTCCAATTTTCTTCCCTCTCCTGAAGGCACAGATGTGGGACTATGTACTCAGACGACTTCCCTCAATGATCAGTCATCATGTGCGATCCAAGGCAATGAGCATTAGCAGTCTATTCCACTGCGATGGGCAACACAGCTCAAAACAATTTTGCCCTCACCTGAACTAACTCCATTTATACTGCAATGCTGTGAAACATTACGTGCTGAAGTTGTCTCAAATGCCAAGGTGTGGTTTGACAACACTAGTTCAACCACTATTCTGTCTATTTTATATCATAAACCCCTGATGATACACAGATGAATGCCTGTAGGTATAGTTTCTTCGATGTCACAGAATTTCTAAAAATCTATGATGCAGTTTCCTGCCACCCCCCACCTCCCCCACCGCTCATTTGTGTAGGTTCCATGGGTTTTGGCTGCTTTCCAGTAACTTGCTCATCAATCTTCATATGTAAGATAGACAATGAAGGTCAGGGGGGTATCAGACAATGAGGTGCATTATAGCCAAGCTTAATTCTTTCCTAATCCAACTTTCACACTTGTGCAGTTTTCAGAAGCGCAATATTGATAGAATTAAGAGTGCTGATACTTTCCCTTCCTCCGTAGCACAGGGACATGGTTGCCACTTGGAATACTCTAATTCTGCCCTGTTGACGTGTGCTGGTTAATTACGGCAAGCAAATTGCACTCAAGACCTTTCAAGTACATATAACCTAGTCTTGCACTAAGCAGTGATTTTATCAACTGAAACAATACGATAGCTTCACCAGCGTTACCGAAAAGATAGTTTTTACAGATTTTATTATGCTCGTGTTAAACAAAGATTGCGGAATGAATAACCGTCTGAGCAAGTATTCCCTTTAAGCATGTACATCCATTAACCTGGGTGAGCAATTTTCAAAGTCTAATTTGTTGCCAATAGTAATTACCAGCACAGCCATTTGTGTTGTATTGCTGGCTGGTAATAACGTATCTATCCATACAAATTGTATGGGTTAGGGTTTTACAATACAATACAATACAAATTGTATGGATAGGATTCCACCTCGTATAAACAAGGGTGCACCATGGAGTGGGATGCAACAACAACATAAGAACATAAGAATTAGGAGCAGGAGTAAGCTATTCACCCCCTCTAGCCTGCCCCACCATTCAATAAGATCATGGCTGATCTAATTTTGTAATGTACACAGTATGATTTACTGTGAGATTGTTATGGATTTCATTAGAAAACTATAAAAGGTCCTGGAGAAAAAACACTCAAAACATGGAAAAACCTTGTTATGATACCAATACCCATAGGATCATGACGCCTGCTTCTCACAGTTTAAATCCTTTGATGTGTATTAGAAATTAGAGAGTGATAAAATACCTAACTTTTTCCCTTCACAATTTTCTCCCCTCTTAAGAAGGCAATAATTGATGCCAGTGCATGATTCCACTACTACCTCTTCCAAGTGACTATTCCTTATGTATAAACCTCAGCAGTGAGCGCCAGCAGACTATCAAACCATGAACGGAGCCCAATCCTGATTTCTCCGTACTGGAAACATTTCTTGCCTGGCCTTTGCATTTGTCTTAAAGAAAAACCCAGATGATTTAAAGCAACATCCACTGACTGTAGTCTTACATTATTCCTGGCTCCAGATTTCTCTCTTTACGTCTATGGGATAAGTGAATTATATATTAAACAGTCTGTGTGTGCATGAGTGTGCATACGTGCAACTAATTCTTACTTTGCCAGACAACCACAAACATCAAGCAAAGCCACTGGATAGAAATTAGGAATGACAACCCTGGCTGAGTCTCCCCTCCCCAACCTCAGGAGATCAATTGTACACAGGACGTTCAACTAACTCAGCCCAAATTATGTATTGAACCTAGTACTTTCCAGATCCATGTGGTTCAGTTTCATGTCATTGGACAAGTTTGCCAATTCTGCCACAGTTACGACTGGCATCAAAAGCTTCATATAAGCTATTTCAACATTTATGAATGCCGTTCATCAATGAAATGGCTTGGAAGTACCAACAGAGATAATTAATTTGGAATAATATGTACTTTAAATTCTATTTTTTTCAATCCTTCACTCAGAATTAGAAATTTTATCAAATCTATGTTTGGCAAAGCAACGAAAGAGATGATAAATCTTTGGAATGTGAATTGGAAAGCATTGCATACGCCTCGAAGAAACTATGCCGATATATGTGTTGGTGAAGCAAAAACAATCCTACATAAGCATAAGTGACTCATTTTGAGAGTTTTCTTTAGTCCATCTCAGAGAGGACAAATTAATGTTAATATGGTTAAAGGACACAATTAATTCGGTCTTTTAGCATTTACAATGGAAAACTCAGGTCGTGTGGTCGTTATTCTAGCTCGCCGGGGAGTCCAGGCCAGACTGAAAGGAAACCCCACTCTCAAACCCTGTTGTATGTCGCTTGACAGCTGCTTCCTTGGGGAGCATTGTGCATGTGAAACACACTGAGCAGCAAACAAACACCACGGGGAAAAAAAACCTAGAACACGTTCACGTTCCCACAGTATTTCACCTGTCAAAATAAAAACTTTTGTCCAGTTCCACAGAAAGAAGAGGGGAAAAAGGATTTGCACCCCCTGCTCTGCGAGAAATGCTGTGCTTCTCTATTGAGAGAGTATCCCTTGTTCCATTAGTCTAAACAAACCGCATTTCAAACTTACTTACTGTTCTAAACCTCTGTCTCTTGCAATTTCATATAGTGAATCACAAATAGGTCAGGGCAGACAAACTAGTTGCTTAAAAACTTGAAACGCACAGGACAGGGCTGTTTATCTCTGCATCATACTGCGAATGCTAAAAATGTGGCTGCATCACAACTTAATTTCTCTTACCGCCCAATATACCTTATTTTGTCTCAGTTTTAAACTTAAGTGATGTATTATGCTTTGGACTACGGCCTTTAATCTCAGTCTCGCTGCCTAATAAATAAATAAATTGGCATGTGTTTCTTCACTTTAGGAGGATGTCTCAAAGTGGTTCACAGGATTTACTGTAAAGTGTAGTAACTGTATTTTGTAGCTAAATGAAGTAGTCAATTTCCCCACAAACAGCCATGAGGTGAGTGATCAATCTTTATCTGAGGGCCTGTTGGCCAGGGTACTGAGCGTAACTCCCTTCTCTATTCAAAAAGGGCCATTGGATCTTTAACAGCCGGCTAAACGAGCAAACAGGGCCTTGGTTTAATGTCTCAGCTGAAGGATGCTCTTCTGCCTTGCACTGGAGTGTCAACTTAGACTTATTTCAGAGTCCAGACACGGGGCTTAAGCCCACACTTTCTGATTCAGAAGTGAGAGTCCTGTCAACTGAGCCAGGCTGACAACTGTCTTTTTTTTAATAACAATTGGAAGGAAAGTACTGCAGCCCCTTTGTTCCCCCCAAACATTCAGGTGCTGCAAAACACATTCAGCACGAGAAGCTTTAAGGAATTCATTTTAATTAAGTAAAACCAGGTTATGTGATTGGAAGATCATGTTTAATCTTACCGTACATTTGCTTGCTTTTGAAGGTTTTCTTCCTGTAAATGAAGGAAGAAATAGCAAAGGAAAGCGCTTATCTGCTTCCCCTGAAAAAATAATTATGCTAATTCAACATCTTTGTCCTGAAGGAGATGTTTATTTTAAAAGTTAATTTGAACTGTGTGTTTGGCTGTGGAGGATTTTCAAGGGTTCATTTGTACCAGACATAATGAAAGCCATCAGTTAAATAAGTTACTATTCCATTAAAAGTTATTTACTGAATAACACAGGTTTGCTGTTGAAGACGGTCTCTCAAGTTGCCATGAAGTAGCAAAGAGGTTTTCTGGACTGCCTGGTGAATGTTGCCCTAATAGTTTTCAGACTGAAATGTAAAGCCTGTTCATTGATAAAGAGTAACAGTAGTAATATCATACTAAAGGATGTTATTTAGAGATGGTTAACAAGAGCCTAAAATTTCTATCAGAATTACAACTCCTATCAGAATCACGTGAACAGGAATCTCCCTGACCCCATGAAAACAAACTGTAATATTGTTAAAATCTTCCAAAGGTAAAGAGACTGCAATGTCTCTAACAACCCCTGCCCTTGTCAGCCTGGCTATTTTAGCCCATGTTTCGCCCACAAAATATACAGTCACTACACTTTACTGTATATTCTGAGAAGTGCTTTGAGACGTCTAGAAGACGTGATAAGGCGCTATATCGAACGCAAGGACTATTATTTTATTCACAATATATTTTGTGAAGCGCTTTGAGACATCTTGAAGACGTGATAAGGCGCTCTACCAAATGCAAGGATTATTATTATTAATTACCACTTGGGTTATACACCAGATGGACATTTTATAGTTTTATTTTACCTAATGTTGAAAGAAAACTCATAACTGAATGTACGATTCTTGTTTGGAACAACTTCAGAAATCCAATACTTCTGATGTTACTTGAAAGAAGACACAAATTGTCTAAAAAGCTGGGAACCAACTCCTATAATCAAAGCAGAGACTGTGCAGAGCAGAAGAGATTTGGTAATTAAAAAAAATCAATCAGCATTAAAAACTGGTTATCAGTGGTTACGGGAGGCAGCCAAAGACAGAAAGAATCAGCACAATGCTTGCTCTGTACTCTTATTTCAACGTGTTTGGTTCATCATCTCACCTGTCGTTAATGTCCGGCAGAAGGGAACGCTTTATTACATTAAGCTATAATGTGATTTAAGCAGCAAAATTGGATCACAAAGTGTATTTTGTTAAAAATATAGAAAGCTAGAAAGTGTCGAAGAACAGGAGCTAAGCAGGTGAAAAGGCAATGCAGAATTTTATCCAACTTCTTCCTCAATTGTGGCGTACAATATCAACAGAACTGTATCATTGCCTTGTAGCATGCTTCTGGACAAGTTATTTCACATAAACTACTGCAACCTTAATTCCTACCCAATTACTGCACATGTTGAAACCTCAGTTAAGCTGCGTTTGGCAGCAAGTAGCCATTTACTCATCAGTGCAGCAACATTCAGCTTGTAAGGTGCATCAATGTGATTGGACATATTCGCTGCTAGATATCATCACTTTAGGACAGAGAGCTAGAATAACAGATTGTTGTTTCACTAGCAGCCAGTGAATTACCATGTTGGTTCACGTTTGGCACTGCGTTAGGTTTCAAATGTAGCCCCATTTCCCTGTGCCCTGACAAGCTATTAATTATCGTGCTAGAATAGCTCAATACAATTGTAATACAAATGCAAGCAGCGGGAAGAAACCATTCCCTTGGTGGAGCTCGTAGAATCCCAAGTAAAACTATAACTAATCCATACCAAAAACTTGTTATATTTATAATGCACATCTCAGAGTACGAACATCTGGACATCTGCGTTTATTTCTTCCTCATTTTCTCCCCTGACCTCTCAAGGCTGTGCCTTGTCCTGGATTTACAGTTCTATGGGAACAAGATGCCCTTCACTGCCTCATCCAAGTAACCATTCTTTATTAGCGAGCCTAAATAGTGACCATCAGCAGGCTGTTCTGTTAATGGAAACCCAACAATCTGGATTCTGGTCTTGCCAAATGTTCACACTTTTCAGCAAACTTGTGACGGAACTTAACAGTTTGCCAAATTGTGCACTCTCAAAAACAGCAAATAAATGGAGTAAATCTAGACTTGAAACTTGAAGGAGTCATTAAAGTTTGAGATAATAAAATGAGTCAAGGCTGACGAACCCGAGCACTACCAAACCCTATCAATGGACTTAAAGAACTTAAAATATTTACATGTGGTGCATAAGTCAGCAGTAGATGGAAAGAAGCACAGAAGAAGCGCATTACTGATCTTCTCCATTACTTTAAGCTGAATTCTCCCCTTTCTTTCTGCGCTGACTTCCAACAATAAGCGAATGCTGTAACACAAATATTTCAGAATGGATCAGAATTTGTGCCTGAAAAATCAGGCTTCTGTGAGCAATATGTATATCACTGCACCTAATGACCAAACAATGTCACCATCTATCATTAGCACATTATCTCCTACAAAATGAAGCTTTGATGGATGTTTTAAGAAGATATTGAGACTACTATTCAGGAGGTTCAAATCCTACCATCAATCTTTTGCTGTCTGGAAAGTAAAAGAGTCTCCGAAGAGATTCTTGGTGGAGGAGAAGCTATTGTTGAGGGGGGCTTGTTTTACAGCACAGAATTATGGTCATAATGTGTACTTTTATAGAAAACACGCTGGAAGGCAATGAATCAATTGTATACCTAAATCAAATCAGATACTGTATGTCACATAGCATAAATAAGTTTTGTGTAGTGTGAGTGTACCTCAGGGGCAGAGTACATACATCAATCACAGGTATATAGTCACTGCATCAAAGGGAAAAGGAACCAGAAAGTGAATACATAACAAAAATAACAAGGTATTCGGGAGTCAGGTCATAGCTGTCATCTAATTTGTGGGATTCATTGATGTTTAGAAACCATGCGGGTTTCATTCTTACAGGAGCTGATACAGTATTCTCCTCCTACCTATTTTGAGGCTGATACAATATTCCGCTCGCCATTAAGTAGAGCAATTTTGGTCATTCCCACTTGTACGTCTATACACTCACTGCCAACTGTGTGCATGGGTTGTCATGGTGAGGAGGAAAAAGCCTGCTAATCGGTCAAGGTTACTGCACCAATGTCCAATGTGATCATTAAATAATGATACAGAGGAAAAAAAGGATTACCATATTACATTGATAATTTCAGGAATACTATACTGTAGCTTACACTTTAAAAAAAATAAAAGACACACCCCTCCCCAAATCGAAGAGCAATCATTTTATTAATTATCAGCCTCACACGCCAGTAAAAGGAGAAGGCAGGATTCCCAGCTCATCTCAGTAATCAGGATTATTCCAGAGTTGATCCAAGGTTTCTGACTCTTGCACGTAACTTCATGACTTAGCCTAATTCTGGAGGCAAAGACTTTATCTCATCTCCTGGAAAATCTGCAGTTGACATTTCATTAGAGTTGCTGCTTTGTACACCTTTCCTCTGCTATTTGCCCATATTTTATTTAACAAAACCTAACAGAATATCTCCTAGCTATTCTGAAGGCCTTCCCCATCTTCAGAAGACACCTGAAGACTTTTCTCTTTACTGTATCTATGCTTACCTCCCCACGGCTCTGCATCAAGCTCCACCTCTGGTAAGTGCTCCCAAATGCTACCCTGCATGAAGGGTGCTATGTAAATGCAAGTTATTATTGAGGTCTGTTGTAAGGCGTGTATAGTTCCCTCCTGAGCTATTACTATGGCAGAGGCTACTAGTGGGTGGAAAGAGATGCAAAGGGCTCAATTGGTTTTAATTCAGGTCAGTGGCTTTTTCCTTTACAAGCCTAGAAATGATCCAACCCCATGGGAATCCATGCACGAGTAAGTTGAAGTGCCAGCCAATAGTGATTTATTTCCAGAGACTCAGTGGTTTAAAAACACAGATTAGTAATCAATGTACAGCATTGCTTCTTTTCCCCAACAGTGTGACAAGATCTCTGAGCTGGTCAATAACAGTAAGTCTCCAAAGGGGCCACACGTTTCCAAGTAACAAATTGAACCACACGCTTAAATATACATTCAGTTCTCGTTGATATTTTATGCATTTATTATGCATCCAAAGTGTCATATAAACCGAAGAGATACATGTCCAAAACCAGCTCAATTTAGTACAATAGAGGCAGCTGCTTAAGACCTGCCTGAGAATCAAACCAGAGCTTACTAAGCCTGGGGAAGCACAGTGCTGCTGAATAATACATTAATAGAATTTGCAATGTTATTCGCAGCTTTAGCTGAAAAAAAAATGGGAAAATATTTTTTTTCACATACGATACAGTCACTTTAAATAATTAACGTGAAAATCAGATCATTGACCCTTCCAGATGAGCCTAAAATTCAACTCAGAGTTACTAAACTGTCAACATATTAACAACTCATTTGCAGCACAACGACATGATGGCACTATATCAAACGCAAGGATTATTATTATTATTTTTGGGACCCCATACAAACTTACTCATTTACCACGGATGAGCCCAAAAGCTAAAATATAATGTTCACACTCGATAGTGCCACCAGCAGCAACAGTAATGTATTACAATGACTGTTACCATAGCAACACCCTTCCTGAACATTGAATTAATGGCAAAATATTCTCCCACACCAAGTACGGCAGACGATGGTAAACCCGGCACAAAAGTGTCCTGCGTTAATGTAAAGCCACATAGCCGTACATAGCCCTCAAGTGAAAGAAAGAATGCAATAACCTTGTTGCTCAATATTACCGCGAGCAGCAGTAAAGGTTTTATGTTGGAACGGGGCAGGAACCCTGGTTAATCAGCTCTCTCCCTTCCTTCCCGCCTGGGGTTAATGAAGCAGACCCGACTGTCTCCTCGAGTCTACTGCTCGGTGCTAAAGCATGAGGCGAATCTATCATCTGAACTATCAGATTCCCATTCAAAGGATCCTGGGAGCACAGTGCCATGTTTCCATTGACATTTTTGTGACAAAGTCACTTGACTAGATGACTATGCCACTCAAGACTAATTTGCTCTTGGAGCTATCAGTGGTGGCAGAAACGCATTCAAATCCCAGGGGAACAGGACTCAAAAATCAGATCACTTTTAATGATTAGTTTTTTTCCACCTATCCAGCATGCCAAAGCTCTTTGTGAGAGGCCTGCGGGGAACTATGACATACACAAAAAAAGGAGTGGGGCCAATCACAAAGTTATATTTGAAGTTATCATGTTATGTTATTGACAGTCACGGTTATGATTATTATTATTAATTATTATCATGATAAATTCCACAGCCCGCTCTACACAATTTTATTTGATGGAGAATAGCTTGGGGCCAAAGTAACTAAAGTATGAGGAATCCCTCTATTCCTCCCCCCCCTCCTCCCCACACAACCACATAGGTTAAAATTGTGTCACAGCCTCCAAAGGCACTGCAGTTTTTTTTCCCCAAAGAGCATCTGAGCCACACAGACTAGACACGTCTCAAGTTTGATCCGTACTGTGTTAGCTGTTCTCAATTGGGCAAGACTTGGGGCTGCTTAATTGGCCTCGGTGCCTCAGGCTTGTGAGGGAGAATCAGCTGGCTTTCTTATTCCAGGTCACTATCCAGCAATTCACCATCAAGATCTGTGGGTGAATCATGACCATTTCAGCCAGTTGCCTGTATCAGCAGAGCATCTGCCGAACCATACCTCAAGTAGAAGGAGGAAAGAGTTAAAAACGCTTCCAGGATACAGATAAGGAAGGAAATTGATGATGGTGTGAAAGATCCTGGCACCAGCACCAGACCAATCTAACCAAAAAGTTACAGCTTTGAATCCTTATCTGGGCCAAGTTTGCTGACCTCAATCAAGGCAGCAGGAGGGATGCTGGTTAATCCCTTGGATTGGAGGAAAAAATTAAGATAGTTTAATACAATTCATGTCTACAACAACAACAACAACAAGATTCCATTTATAAAGCGCCTTTCACGTCAGGAGGACGTCCCAAGGCGCTGCACAGTTGGGTCATGACCCGAGCAGGGGGAATGGTCAGGGTGAGGGGGGGAAGGGAGGGAGCAAGGAGGGGGAAATGGTGAGGGGAGGGGAGGGAGGGAGCAAGGAGGGGGGAAATGTCAGGGTGAGGGGAGGGAAGGGAGGGAGCGAGGAGGGGGAAGAGAGTCGAGAGGGGAGCTGAGCACGGTCAAAGAGACAAAGAGATATTTCTATCCAGAAATACTTGCTGAAAAGCTACACAAGGCTAGGATCAGGCTAAGCTGTGATATCTAATGATGGCTAACCGTGCAAGATACCCAATAGTGACAGTACTTGGGGAAGAATAACAAAAGAGTCGGGACTCCTTCAGGAAACATGGATGTAATTTGATTTTTAAGCTTTGAAATATTGCTTTGCACGAGTGGGTAGCTTGTATTTACTAGTGTTATGAGAGTTTGCATTCTTTCTTTCCACTGAACTTTTCTTTCTCCTTGTACTGGGAATTATGCCATACAATACCAATAATTACAGTGGCGTTTGAAGAAATGATCACAGGGGAAGCTTGAAAAAAGCACTGCTTTTATTAAAAACATTCAACGTTTCAAACTCAAAGCACTTGCACGAAAATAAAACAAGAACCTTCCAACCCACATGAAACGGTAGTCTTTCGGGGACCACCATTAAGCCAGTCGGACCACCAGAATGCCACTTCTCCAAAGCTTCAAGGGCACCAATTACAAAATTGCTCCGATTTTTAAAAAAAGAAACAAACACACAATGTGTCTAAAATCTTAAGAGGGAAACTGTACTGACTGAATTGTATTGAGTGCTCTTAGCTCCATTGTAATGTCTAACTGTAGCAGAATGGTTTGATTGGAGGCGGCACCCTCCTCCTCTCCCCCCACCCCCCCCAGTTCACCATAAAATCTGAAAAGTAAGTCAGATCTCCCTGTAAGTTTTGTGATCAGCAAAGATGGCTACACAATTGCACAAGCAATCCTCCTCTGCAGCGATAAGCTGTGATTCTCTATTTTAAGTACAGTAATATACTACAATCAACTTGGACAAGCAGATAGGACCTTGGTTTGAAGATAAATTTGAATCCTTTACTACTTTATGGTGCTGATGAAATCACATTTTTTTTACAACCTTGTTCGGGTATGCTGGATGTTCCAAAGATTTTGCTTATAATATGTTACACGATTTCACTGGACCATCTTTAAAAATTAAATCGGATTTTAAACAAAGTGTTGGATCCTCAGTTTATTAGGAATTATTTAGTGGCCAATGTGTCTGCCATTTCCCACCTCTCATAGCAATGCTTGCAGTTCTGCTATACATTTTCAATAAGAAATCTGTACTGCAGAGCTACCCCGGCAATAGCTTACTGTATTGATCTAGTAATTAGTTTAGGAGATATTTAATTGCATAATGATGGATCCATTTAATGCAGTATTGGGCTCATTCATTGTTTCATTACAGCAGCTCATTAATTTGTAACAGCTGCTTCTTGATCACAACAATTGATCGATGGAAGAATCAAATGGTCGAGTCAAAGTCGCAATCGGCTCCAGTTTCCTGTGCATTTGTGGTGAAGCACAGTGAACGAGTTCTTCTGGAGTCTGGTAAATGTCACAAAATGAGACGCCTAATTAATTCATCATGCAACAATCTGAACCTCTACCAGTGTGCAACCTGGCAAATAGCAGAATCCTGTCACTACGTCAGGCATCCTGAAATGCGACCCGATACATGCCTTCGAAATTATTGTGAAGAACTTTTTTTCCAAATCAAACAAAGAATTATGATCTTTACAAAAAGACAATCTTTACAAAAAAAAGGTGTATCCTGAAAACACACATACATTGCTTTAGTTGGGACAAAACAAATGGGCACAATGTCCAAGGGAAGCATTATGTCAATGAAAGTAGACTAAATACTAGGCCCTAGAGTTAATGTGTTTCAATGAAATTATGGCGGATTACTTTCAACTTGATGGAGCAGAATGAAGATCGTTTTACTCAAAATACAGTTATGGCATATGGACATTATAGTACATTATTTTAGTTCACATCAGCAAATTAGCTTGCCTATTGGAACATACGTATTCCTGTCAAGATGAGTAGAAGCAATTTTGAACCCAGGGGAAAAGAGATGGAAAACTGGAGAATGTCTGCTTACAGATTGTGAAGCATCTGTAAATGCCCAGGTTGCTAAGTATGGAGAATCAATGGGAAATGAAAGACAGGTGCATTTGTAAGTGATTCATTGCCATTGCTATCATCAGTGAGGTGATGAAATCTGTTGTCACCTTTCCTTTGCTGGCTTCACTCTGAAATTCTCCAGCAGATGGTCTGACGGTTAAGAGTCGAGCCCTCAAATGTAAGAGGTGCAGAAATCTGAGGAATATGCGTATTTGAAGAATTGAAATAAACAAGAACATTGAAGAATATGGAGAAGATCAAGGATAACCTAGTGAGTTAAAAGTGAAGGAAAATGCACTGAGGGCCTGTGATGTGAAGGAAGCTGATGGATATACAGTGGAATGATTAGCAAAAGAGTGGATAGGGTTGGATGATGAGGGAGGTCAATGATGTGTAGGAGGAATAAAGTAGGAGAGAGCAGAGCCCTGGGGGAATCCACGATGAAAATAAGATTCAAACAATGAACCATCAAATGCAGCACAGATAGAGTGATTTGAAGAATGTGTAAAGGAAAGTGGATATTCATACTGAGATACGCAATCCAGAAACCTATCCACCCATCCCCCCCCCCCTCCCTTGTGTGCACTTGTAAACGTCATGAAGCAGTGTTATTTGGGCAGAAAGTCCCAGAATGCTATTAATATCTTTGTAACTGCACCTCAGCACATGTCACCATTTAGAGGAGACAAAAGATCTGGAGAGTAGAAAAATCAAACCTGTTCTGTTTGTCAATGTGAATTAAAATCTTGACCGGCTATCCTTATGTTTTGTATTGTGTAACAACTCTAATCTTTTGCTTCTTGGAGTTTGCATTGCTGTTTGAATCCCCAACTTTTGCTTCATCATCACTAGCCCCACAGGCTCCAAATCATCCTTTCATCCTGCTGCTCATTTCATGATTACCATGATCAGGATTATTTTTTTATCAGCTGAGAAATATTTTTCCTCATGACCAGATTTCTTGTCTTCAGTGCTCAAACATTTCCCTCATGTCCCCAAAACAACCTGCCAACATCCCTCTTCCTAATTTACTATTCTCTCATCTGTCACTTCTCTCTGCAACAGTGTGGCATTCATCAATAATAGATCTGTAGGTTATGTTATACCGTTCTAGTTCTGGTATGTAACTAACAGGTTGGAAAATGTTGCTGTGAAAATAATTGACAAACTTGTCTCAACTTGCGCTCCATATTGAATACATTTTCCTCAGAGAAACCTTATCCATTACAATGCTGAATAATGTGACTCAAAGTTAGAAAAATTACATTTAATATGGCTAAATAATGTGTTTTAATTTGTCACGATCTTCCTGGATTGTAACCTTGATTAAAAAGAGTCCAAGGGGGAATTCAGTCTCACGGGATGATTAGATACATTATTGAATGCATCCCAATGGAATTCTGTGATCGAGGGCTGAAAACAGTTTTTAATCATTAAGTCCTTAACCAACAACAACAACTTGGATTTATATAGCGCCCTCCACGCCGGACGGCTTCTCAGAGAGCTTTAACCAGTCTGACTGCTTTGGACAACTGCCTCACTCACAAATTGGGTGAATCTCAAAGTCCATAAAACCATTGATATTCCCATGAGAGCGGTCATCCTTGCCAAAGAGAATATAAAGCATATTTGATGATTTGCCTGTTAAGTGCTCTTTCCATGCCATAGGTCAAAATGAACATGTGCGACCAAACTAACATATCTCAAAGACATGTAAGAATAAACACAGCATATTGTGCAGATAAAGTAAAATGACAATGACTGATTATAAAATTTGTAAGTAAACACATTTTAAATGTTTAGAAAACAATTAGTTGCACATGGCATCTATATTTCTGAAGCTTTTAAACACAGAAGACCCAGAACTGTTTTCAGAAGTACAGTACTACTGTTCTCAATCGGTTATGGCTATAAGAAGAAAAAGGGTCAAAATAATGGGCTAGTAAAGGGAAGAGGTTAAATAAATTCCAGTACAACATTTGGCTAGAAGTTATTGAGTGTCCCACAGGAAATCTTCACAAGAGTTTGTGTTGAAAGGCTGACATGTGGGAGAGCATTTTCCACAGTAGCCATTGCAGATACAGCACTTTTGTTCAACAGAAACAAGTTACTAAAACAGTAATACGAGGACAATTTATGAACCGTCATTACCCTGTGTGCTTGGAACCTTTATCATGTTATTTTAGGCAAAAACAAAAATGACTCAGGTGGGCATGATTCCCACTGGCAAAAAAATATATAATTATAAAATGCAAATATTGTGGCTTTCTTTCCAAGATCCAAGCTCAAGAAAAGCATCAGTGAATCTGCTGGCTTACAAGTGTATGTCCTGGAGGTAATACTGAATAGGTTTCTGCTTGTTGTTATGTGGTCTAAGCACATTTACACAACTAAAATCAGATCCAAGGAAGATCATGTTATCATGCCATGTTAAAGAAAGCAAGATTGATTATTTTTAGCCAAATGCTTTCTTTCTTCCTCTCATAAAGGAGCCAACTCTTGCAGATGTCCTATTGTAAGTCCACAATACCAGGTTTGGTTATTTTCCTCACACAAAAAATAACTCCTTTACTATCCACCAATAAAACAATGAGTATTTAAGCATCTTTAAATATAGAGGATTGTGCCAATAGGGTAACATTGTGGAACATGGGTTAAAATAGCTCAAACGCTCTAAGCTACTGAGTTAGGACTTGTACAACTACTAATAACAAGTCAGAGATGAAGAGATGATCTTTGATGTCAAGATAGAAACTGTTCAGATTCAAAATTAGAAAGTCAAAAGGAAAAAGATTAAAAAGTGGTAGAGAGACAGCTAATGGACCCAGGGGGAGGGGAAGGGGAACCGAAGCTTCAAAAAGAAAGTGAAGGGGTTGAAATGGATATTGTTGCAATACTCTTCAAAAGGTCATATGAAGAAGTGAGTGATCTCATTGCAGCAGTTCATTTAGTTTGTATTAATTTTTAGCTTGAATTCTCTCTGAAAATATCCTTTATTTGTTATTTATCTCAACAATTAGCACAACTCCCTTTTTTTTAAATTAAAAACTTCCAAACTCATCACTTCTCAGATACTGTTGAAATCCAGACTCTACAAATTTCATGGCTGGATTATTTTCTCTCGGCAAGCTTATTAAAATAAAACAAAAGTTAAGGGGAGAATGTTAATAAGTATTGCCCACATAATGAGAATGGGAAGCTTATCTAACTTCATAAACCTTCATCTATTTAAGTCTGACACTGGATGTATTAACAAAATAATCTTTTCCTCCATGTGCAGAAAAGCTCTCCACATACTGCAGCGTTGGACCCATCACAGAGCACAAATTGTCAGTGCAGTCACAGGTTTTTTCATTGAAGAGTTGACAGCTACCCACTGAGCAAGGCACAAAGCGAGTTCATCCTGTTCACAGCATTGCATTAGTCTCATTATTTCCAGCAGCTCCTCTCTCCTATTTTCAGGTGATATAGGGATTGTCAGTGCTCAGAAAGCATCCACCACCAATCAAAATTGGACTGCGCAGACATATCACACTGGACAAAAAACAACGTTGCACGTGTGTCAGCTTGAGAATCCAATAGATACCTGAACCAAAAGGGGATTCAGAAATATGGGGATGTCAGTGCTCAGAAAGTATATCCTGCCGATCAATAATGGATCACGGTGACAAGTCACATTCAACAAAAAAAAGTTAACAGATGTCCAATGTGCGTCAGGTTGAAATTCCAATAGTTGACTGAATCAAATGCATCATCTTTTCACAAACCATACACTGGAGAACTGTTAACGTCACTCACTCTTTGGCAAAGATTGTGTCATTTCGCCTCCGGGTGTCGCCCACAACAATGAACAGGGAATTTTTTTTAAAAAACACATGAAAACAAGGGTCAACTCTCTCTACAATAAGCAAGGTTGAATATTCAAAGACCAAATGCAAAGCTGACCGCCATTTTCAAAGTTCATCAAATAAAGACTTGAATTATCCAGGATATCACTATGATTGATACGATTCATCTTTGTTTCACATGATTTATCATCAATGTTGTAAAAGCGTTCAAATAGAAGGAAGTGAAATTTTACTGATCTTTCTGAGATTTAACATACATTTAACAAACTGCATAATGCTTAGTAAATGTACAGGAATAAAAAATGTCCCCATGGCTCATCGAGCCTGTCACACTCTAACGCAGATCATTCATGTAAAATTCTTTTATTTAATTCCCTCCCGTTCCATCCTCCACGTTTCAATCCACGTTCCCTTCTAAAATTATGCCTTTCCGTGTATTTGCCTCATTGATCATGGATGTAAATTCCCCACCCGTGTGGAAATGCTGTGGAGGGGGCATTTATTCTAGCGAGACTAAATCCTGGCAGCAAAAGAAAAACACACCTGAATTCTGTGTTTCTTCCAAATCTTCCTATTCTGTCCTCTTGTTCAATTTATCCAGAATTTATTCACCTCAAAGTTCTCAATTTATCACGACAATTTAAACCCTTGTATCATGCTTGGCCCTTTGACCTTTTTCTCTCTCTGAGGAGAGTGGCTTCATCTCCATCAATCTGTCATTGTATCTCGTGGATCTGAGTCCAGTAATCACTGTGGTTACCTTTCACTGCCCTCCCTCCCTCTAGTAATGAGAAGCAGTGCCTAGCAACCAGATTCTTTTTCTCTCAATAGTAACATACTTTGAAATCATAAATCTCATTATTTAGTGAATTTTCCTCTGATTATTTTAACACCTCTGTTTGCCTAGCGCCTTGCCTGCAATGAATGTGGTCACATTATCAGCCTTAACTGAGATTAAATGGTCATTTTGTCCTGAAGGTCCACACAGAAGTGCCGCTGCCAACACCGAGGTGAGTAAACACAGGCTGCTCGACCAAGCTATTCACAGCAGCGAATCGATTAAATTCTATTTTCCGTTCAAACGCAAGGTCAGCCAAGCTCACTCGGTAGCACTCTCACCTTGGGAGTCAGAGGTTGCGAGTTCAAGTCCCACGTCGGAACTTTGAACTTACAGTCTTTGTTGACACTACAGTTCAGGACTAGGGGAGTGCCGCATTGTTGGAGGTACCGTCGTCCTTCAGATGAGATATTAAATCGAGGTCCGGTCTGCCTGTTCAGGTGAACTTGAAAGATCCCATGGCACTTATTCACGAGAAAGGAAATTCTCCTGGCCATCAATTCTTCCCACCTGATAACATTGATCATTCACTGCCATTGCTATTTGTGGGACATTGCTGTGTTCACCTACAAAATACACACACACTGCAGTTTACAGTAAATCCCTTGAAGTGCTTTGACGCTCAATTCTGATGTGAATACAGTTTAGCAAATGCAAAGGATTAATATTATTTGAAATCTGTATTAAAATGCTGAGCCTCCCCCGAATGTGAAGAATTCTATTTATGCTGAGACCAGCACCCTGTCGCCTCCCCCTCAATCCCCCCATACTGAGTAATTGAAAATGAAGAATAAATATTTGAAAGTGTAACAGGGAATTTTCTAAGTGAAATGAAATTCTTTAAGGAACAATCAATCTCTTTCAGTTCAAAAAGAACTAAAACTGCTAGATCTGCATCACTTTTATATGTGCTTTATATAAGACTTTGCCAGAATTGTCGTCATTAAAGAGGAAATCATACACCTTGTCCTCCCAGTGCAAATAAAAGTGACAGATGTGGATAGCCCAGACCTGTCACAATCTGATTGCAAAGTCCGTCAGACAGCTTTCACCAGTTCTGCCAGTCCAACCTCCAGCTGATCACAAAATATTTAATACGTCTCTCTGCCTCCGTTATCTTTAATGCTACAGATCCCCAGCAAACATAGAAACACAATGGTTATTTTGTTCACTTTTGTTGGTTTCCCCCACCTCATTCACAAAGCTGCAGCCAGGCAACAAAATTCAGATTTAACCAACTTTCATTTAAGAATTAGAGGTTTTAAACATTACAGCATCATACAGTATTATGCATACTGCATGCAGGGAGGGGACCATACAGGGAAATAATCTGGAATGTGTAAAGACCACAGAATATATTGAATATAATGTGAAGAGCAGGAACAGCACAAAGTCTTGACCCTTCATCTAGGTTTCTCAGAAAAAAGTTCAATCACAATCAACGGTGTTAATAATAATAATCCTTGTATTTGATACAGCACCGCATCATATCATCAAAACACCTCAAATCACTCTAGAAGGTCTTTACTGGAAAGTGTAGTGACCGTGTGCTTTGCAGGCGAATATGACGGTCAATTTCCATAAAGCAATGTCCCACAAACAGCTGTGAATGACCAATTTTGTCTGACAGAATGTGGACCGGAACAACAGGAGAAACTCACTTCTCTTTTCGAACTTCAACAACCACCCGAGCAGACAGACTGTAATATACTTTAATAAGGTAAACCCAGATTGTCCTCAGGACAGACTAAATATGAAAACCTCAATATTTTCCGGGTGAATGAAATGGAGCACATACTGCAACAATTGTGAAAAACAACAAACATGCCAGAGCCGACACAGTATGAGAATATCACCCCTCTCTCTACCTGTGGAGCAAGCTGTTAGAACATCCTCCCCAGTCATATGCGGCCAATTTTATGTAAAGTGCAAGTGTCATTAACTCTTTGCAACTTGAACGTGAAATCAATGCAGGTTGGTAATTGTTCAAGCACTAAACATTTTGCAAGGTAGAATGACCTTTACGGTAAAATGTTTTGTGGTTGGACGAGTTCATTCAAACTAAAATATAAAGACTATGGTGTCCATTGCACCACAACACCAATGTTGAATTACCATGGAGGGTCAGACCAAGCTTAGATTCGGTTATTAAGCCAAGCTCCCAATCTTGCCCTAGTTGCTGTGCGGCGATGCGAGACAAATCCGTGATGCTCTCTCACCACTGCCAGTACTCACTGTAGCTGGCTGTGAAAAAGTATTAAAGAAATGGCGAGTCTTGACTTTGTTTTCTCTCTGATTTTACACAGAAAGATACTGCAGCCTCTTTTCATCGCTCACTCCAGGGCTCTGAGCATTAGTGCTCCATTGCCCAGTTTGATCATATTGCACTGCCTTTCACGGCTCTCAAATACATAACGTAATTTGTTTTAAAATCTGAATAATTCAATTAATACGATTTCAGCACTTACAGGTAAGGGCCTAGTCACACAAGCTTAAACCTTTTTATACGTAGGAGGGAAATAGGTGATTGTCTATTTTAAAAACTATCATATCGAGAGCTGATTCAAGTTCTCATCCCCATCTCCCCTCACTCCCCCTCCCCCCGAGCTGCTGCTCAATATTGGTCTGTTTCTATAGTAATAATCATTGCATTTGATATAGCGTCTTATTGTGATATTTAGATGTCTCAAACATTTTTTTATTTCTATATCGTTTTTGTGGTTTTATTATTATTATAATAGGAAAATGTGAAAAATCTCAGCCTTTTATGGAGTTAACCAATTGCTTCATAAAGTTTCCATGACAGCAGCACAGTTGAGGCCAAAATCTTCTCGCATTTCTTTTTTACTTTATAGCAGTGTTTATCAGCTCAGCGGGACTGTTCAGTCAGCCTCAGCTGCTTAACAGTAAAGAATAAACCTCACGCAACACCCTGTAGCACCACAGAAGGTGCATAAACTTTATGTTACTTCTTACATTTTTAATACAGAGACCCTGAAAATAGTATCCTGGCAGTTTGGGAAACCAAGCTGAGCACAAAATGGTTACTGTGTTGGCCAATATATACTGTTTAAACTGCGCAAAGCACACTAATAATCCTTGCATTTGATTTAGCGCCTTATCACGTCATTGTGAAGTCTTAAAGCGCTTCACAGAATACTGCAAAGTGAATTGAGTGTATATTTTGTGGGCGAAATGTGTTTTTTTCAACACAATAAAGAGTGATAAAAATGAAAGTTCTTTCTCATTCTTAAGATAGAGTGAACAGCAGCAATATACGATCATGTTACTTAGGTTATTATTACGTTCTCCGTTTGTGCTCATAACCTTGCAGCTCAGAAGCCAACCTACTTGGGGGAAACACTCGGTGGTGCAAAGCCCAGTACTGGCCTGTACTGCTCCTGGAGAACCCAACAAGTCCACAATTGTCAGCGACAGTGAGAAACAGCAAAGCCATGCATTAATTCCCCTTCATTAGCAGACCGGTAAAACCCCTAAGAAAGTAGTGAGCTTGCTGTATGTACTATTTGCTGCTTTAAATAATCATTTTTACATCAGATGTTGTCATCGTTGTTACACACTGGGGTTTTTTTTGTTAAATTTCGAGAGCAATCACTGACTCCAGGGAAGCAGGCAACACACACCCACCCGCACACACAGACACACACACACATATAGACACACACACATATAGACACACACACAAAAAAAGCAAAGCTCTAGGCTTGCTTTGTTCAGCCAGCACAGCAGTCAACTTCATTTCCATGTGCTGAAAAAGTAAATCAAAAGTAGCTGAAGCTTTCCTATCTGAAAACAAACTGCAGGGTAAGAGAGTGGAATAATAGAGCCTCTCAGCTGCTCGCTTCCAACACCCAGTCAGCAAGTCACATCTATGTGCCATTCATTATCTGTTTCCAAATATTCCCACTGATTTGCTGCTCTACCAGATGGGAGCCTGGGGTGGCGGTTTCTGAAGACTCTATTGATTTGTCACCAATGATGAGTGTTCCCTTGTACGTTCCCACAATCCATGCAGAGGGGAAGATTCTCCCACAATGCACTGTAGGGGAGAAAGCCGAACAAAAGGCACAGAGTTTGGAATGAAATCCCCTTTTATTTATCGACTACGAGGGTTTAAAGCGAAATAAAATCCCCCAAAGCTGCACGGATAAATAAAAATGCAATATATAATGAAAGGAGTTTTTATTTTGCAGCCGCAAAGTGATTGGAAATTAACTGTTGGTGTGTCGGAACAGGCGATCTATCCCCTCGCTTAGAATAACAATAAAAAAAAGCAAGCTGCTCTACAGGAGTTTTGTTGTTATTCCAATAATATCACGAACCATGACTGAGAAGTTGGTGTAAACATACAGCACCCCTTAGATTGAAACCCTTAAACTCTTTGCCAAGCTGCTCTTTAGAACAATTTTCAGAGATTTCCTCCCTCCCCAATTGTTAGCTTTAATATTTTGCCATTGGTGACACACCCACTGAACACGTTGGGATGTGGCAGGAAAAGAGAAGTTTAAAAACACAGTGACACTGAATGAAGGGACATGGCACAAGACCAAGTTTAAGGAGAATAAAAGGAATGTAGTTTTGTCCACGTTATAGTAAATATGATGAATGTAGTAAGTCTGCTAAAAACATCACTAAGTCAATGAGTTTGGATGATGCGGAGTTACTGAGTTCAGTGAAACATTAGCAGCAGTCCCACTTCGGTCACAGTAACTCAACTCAGTTTGAAAGAGCTCGCCTTTCTACCTTTGATACAAAGATTAATCCATTCTCTGCCTAACCTGCTTTGCATAAATATCTCTGCTTTTGCGATTAACCAACCGTTTCTTGTAGCTGCTTAGCAATTAATGTTTTAAAGTGAAACAAAATTAATCCAGTGATGCACAGCTAATGATTTGGTGTATTATGATTGATTTGGAAGGCACATTTCATTGCTTCTTTTAGCCCTAGCCACTGAAAGATTAGCATTCTGATTGTCCTCTGTAAACCCTTAGTTGTTTAGCTGTAACAGGAGTGTCATTTAATTCAGGTAAGGGTTTGGCATAATTTTTGCCACCATTTACAGATGCAGTTTTACTGAATCCAAGTTCACAATAAATGGGTTTCAATGAACTATTTCTTTATTGGCAAAATTAGCTTGGAAGACTCAAGTCATACTACAATGTGCAAGGCATAGAAAGCCAGGCAACATTTTTTTAAAAAACCTGGGATACCCATAATACTGTACATTTCAGGATTTGGTCCATTGTCTGAATACCAAAATGCTCTCGGAACCAAAGAAGTGCATGGGATGGGGAGGGAGCATTAAAGAGAGAAATCATTGGAAAAATAGCACAGGACTATTTTCAAATGTGTGACAGAAAACCGCTGCGCATTCTGAAAGCAGCACAGAACTCACTTGGTGCTCAAACTCGGGTACAAGGACAGAGTTACTTTTATGTGGTAGAAATACAGATGTGTGGAACGACTTGTAGTTTGATGCTGTGGACAACTGCTTTATCCATCACACACTTGGAGTAGCTTGCTTCTGATGATGGTGCACAAGTTTATGACTGTTGGGCTTTTCGCTGCTAAAATGCCGCAAGTTTGATGTTCCCTTCAAATATCCTTCAAATCAAAATGTGAGGCCACCTCGCGAGCCGGCAGCCGAGTGTCTAAAAAAGCAGGTATTGTACAATGTGAGACTGCACCGTGTCATTTTCCATCACCGTGTCAAAAGAGTGTTCAACACTCTCTGTAACAGGAGACAGCACACTAATGTGCCATGGATAGCATGAAATGTTATTTTTGCTTAAATGAAATCACTCAAACTTTTAAACCCATTCTAGGCCCGTACCTTGAAGAGAGACAGCTTAAACCTAAATTGCATAGCCTACGTTTCAGCATAAGTACATGAGATCGGCCAACTTTGTAGCATCAATTCACAGATCTTCTAATTACAAGAAATGTTTGGAGATGTAAACTTTTTGACCAACGAGGAGTTGCTTTTCTACGTTTTATAAATCAAACAATAGAGATCCTGTCTCTGTCAGGTCTTATTCTGTGGGTAATATAATACCCTACACAGAGTCTGAACAGGATGGGAAGAGAGATTTATCTACAAAGTAAATCTGATTCATTGCAGGTGTTCCAACTCATCTGAATCTCGACACCCACAGTCCCCTATCTGTGCATTTTCTGAATTTTTAAATATGAATCGCCTGCATGCTTTTGATAGTTTGTTCTGTTTATAACAAGCAATAAAAATACAGACAATTCCACACCAGGCTGGTGGCATTCCAACAGTCTGTCCCTCATTGTGCTATGGTAAACATTTGCACATAACTAGCAGGCTTAAGTGTCTTGAGCCATTAGGATAAGAGTGAAACAATCAGGAGTTGAGCCAACACTGACATGCACTCACTCTCATGGACTTTCCTGGAGCTGATTATAGAGTCATGGAGAGAGACTGAGAAGCACCCTTTCATTAGTGTGACTGAAGGGCATTACAAAGTTGAGAAGAGGTAATAAAAAGGACAAATACCACCACAAACTACAATTAGAAACATGGTGCTTTCAAATCAATGAGCTTAAGAACTTTCAGGTGCAAGTTAAAACTGCACACCTGTACCAGCATTACACAAGAATCTCTTTGTATAACAAAACACAGCAATGAACAAAGTGCATCGATGAAACTGCAGTGGTCAGGTCTAACTGCCAAGTGTCAGCTCACAAAGTCCAGTCATATGAAGTCAAAGCTATCGTCGGTAAACAAAGGTTCCACCAAACTAGCAAACGATCAAGTTTATATGAATGATATTTCATGAACAGAGAAAACATTTGGCACAGGAATCCATTCCGACTCACTGAGCGCACCACCATCACCTAATCAATGACTTAGTTGAGCTGCAGAACCCATGCATGGAGACGACCAACATTGGAAAACAGTTTCACAGACTCCAGCTGCCATCCTGCAATATCTAGCCCATGTGGCCATTCCTCTTTGCGAGAGCTTGGGTTATTTATGGTCCACATATGTGCACTTCCTAGCAAGAATCACTGGATAGTGATATGAATGAAAATCCTGGCTGATCTTTAACCTCTCCAGACCAAGCGCACTGCGGCTAGTTGGAACACACCTATGACAACTCTAGCTGTGATTAGCCCCAGCAGTTATCGTACCCAGAACCTTTCTGGTCTATAGGACATTGCCGTGCATTAGACAATGCCTTTACCAGGTTCCTTTGCAATCTGAGGAACTAATCTGGCATGTTGTAGATCCCACTTTCTTGTGGCCTTATAACTTCTTCAACTTTGTTACCATTATGAGGTAAACTTTACATCATAGGAACATAGGAATTAGGAGCAAGAGAATGACCCGTTTATCTCTACTCTCTGTTTTCTTCCTGTTAGCCACTCTTCGATCCATGCTAATATATCGCCTTTAATTCCATGGGCCCTAATCTGGTGTAGCAGCCTTTTATGTAGCACCTCGTCGAATGCCTTCTGAAAATCTAAATACACTACATTGACTGGATCCCCCTTATCTCACCTGCTAGATATATCCTCAAAGAACTCTAAAAGATTTGTTAAGCATGACTTCCCTTTTGTAAAGCCATGTTGACTCTACCTAATCATGTCTTCTAAGTCTTAGGTTTCTTAGTACCCTACTACAACATCCCTAATTAAGGATTCTAGAATTTTCTCTACCACCAATGTCAGACTGACAGGTCTATATTCCCCATCTTCTCTCTCCCACCCTTCTTAAATAGTGGTGTTACGTTTGCGACCTTCCAATCAATGGGAACCATTCCAGAACCCAAAGAATTTTGGAAGATCAAAAATAAGGCATCCACTATCTCAGCAGCCACCTATTTTAAAACCCTAGGAGGCAGGCCATCAGGTCCAGGGGATTTGTTATTTTTCAATCCCAGCAGTTTCCCGTGTACTAATTCTTTACTGATGTTAATTTCCCTAAGTTGCTCACTAACATTAGCTTCTTGGTTCCCCTCTATTTTTGGTAAGTTTTCAGTGTCTTCTAACATGAAGACAGAAGCAAAGTATTTGTTTAATGACTCTGCCATAACTTTATCCCCCATTATAATTCTGCCTGTAATGGACCCACATTCACTTTTGAGTCTCTTTCACTTTATGTATTTGTAAAAACTCTTGCACTCTGTCTTTATGTTCCTAGCTAGTTTGTCCTCATAATCCATTTTCTCCCTCCTAATCAGTTTCTTAGTTTTTCTTTGTTGGTCCCTGAAGCCCTCCCAATCCTCGGGTTTACTGCTCTTTTTGGCAGTATTATGGGTCTCTTCTTTTAATGTTATACTTTCCCAAACTGCTCTAGTTAGCCATGGTTGAACCACTTTTCCCATGGTATGTTATTGCTCAAGGGAATATGTGATCACTGGGAATTATGTATTATATCTTTAAAGGTTTGCCATTGCTGATTTACTGTCATATCCTTTAATCTAATTTCCCAGTCTATTTCAGCTGAATCCTCTCTCATAACTGCAAAGTTGGCTCTAATTAAATTTAAGACCCTTGCTTCGGATTTAACTACATCACTCTCTAACTTAATGCTAAATTCCATCATGTTATGGTCACTCTGCCCTAGAGGAGCCTTAACTTCCAGATTGCTGATTAGTCCTATTTCATTACATCATCTTCGTAGCTTTCGTACAATTGACAAGATGAGAAAACATTTGATAGAAAACTCGTCAATTTCTGTAGAAAATAATTAGCTTCATTTTCAGAGCTGCTCAGTGAACAGAGGGGACAATTGATTGATTTGTAAAATTGCAGGTGAAACTCTCATTACTCTTCCGAGTAATTCCATTGCCTACTTTTCGGAGCAGGAACCATACTTCAGTAGATACACTTCGACATCAGTATTTACCAGCCATTGCTGGAAAACAGATTGGAATTCCTCAAAGAGCAGGAAACGAGAGAAGCAGGACACTGACAGTGGGGTTGAACGTCTCTGGACACCAATTATCAGTAGTAAAATTGAACTGCATTTCTGGAAAACCCACAGCAGGGTCCAAGGCTCACTAAATAGAAAAAACAGACTGCGCGTGTGTATATGTGTGTGTATTACGGAAGATGGGATCAGTTTGGGTCTGCAAAGCAGCTGGTTGTGGTGAAGTATAGAAGAAAAATCTAATTCCATCAATTATTTGAGGGACACAACAGGATTTGCTACAAAAGCTCGTCTTGAGTGATGAATGAGAATAATCGCAAATTGTTATTCAAACGAAAAATGTGCACATGGAACAGATCAGCAGGAAACACATTTATCAAAAGGTTCAATGGCGCTTTCCTACTTTGGATTTTTAAAATCTATATCAGATTTATCCTTTTTTAAACGCATTCTCCCATTGCTGTGCACTATTCTATGGTGTGTGGGGTTCTTTGCTCTTTAATGGAATGCCTTAAAGATGTGATTTAACTCAAATGCTGGGTTTGCCCCCTCTCCACAATAGGAACACCTGCTCTTCATTCCAACACTGTGGTGGAGCTGCTATATGGAATAATACATGTGAGAAACTGTAACCCAGGACACCCATACTCTGTGAAAACTAAACACTGAATGATTCAATGCAAGATTTATCCCTTAGAAAGGGAGCATCAGTGGGTGAAATAATTATATATAAATTGAGACCAATTCATTTCCTGATCAACAACAAGAAAGCATTAAGTATATGACAATGCATCAGGCTCCATAGACAGGAGATTTTTCTGAGGTGGGTGGAAATAAGACTCCTCTCTCCGGTACACAATTGGTCTCAGTGTCCCGAGTCGAGGAACTCAAGAAAGAAAATCAAGGATGGTTCCTGTATCTGACTGCTGTGCATTAATGTCTGCTGGCAAATCTCAATGTGGAGGGTGTCACATCTCAAGATGTCAAATAATCTGTCAGCATACATGTCAATGTGTCACAGATGAAAGTAGCAGAGAAATGTTACCCTCTGTGGAATTGTACCTCATCAGAAAAAGGAAAAACGAGGGAAATAGAGAATGGCAATCGACGGAGATAAGATACAGATAGACACTTCTGTTTCAAGGGGAGTGTGGTAACCAATAGGTTGAGTTTACATGATCATAGACTGCATGATAAAACTGGGGCGCAATAACAAAACTAGTGGGACATTGCAAGAAATTAGTTTCCGAAAAGACTCAACTCTGTGGGTGAAACACAGGCTCAACGTTATAGTCTCCAAATCTCCAAAATCACACAGTGATTGTATTTCCCAATCGATCATTCTTTTATAATCCTAAATTTACAAATCAGAATGGGTTAAGGAAACTACCTGGAAGTTTTACATTTTTCAGAACAAAGGGAGAAAATAGATTTGTATGTGGAGTTCATATATTAAAATAAAATTCTCTTTAAATTGACTTCAAGTGGGGAAAATAAAAAGCTGTCCATGGTGTCTTTATGTCTACTGTCCTGTATTGGGATATGCAAAACATTGCAGCTTCTTGACAAGCCAGCAGCCAATGATTTATGTAAGCAGCTGAATGAATACAATTCCTCTCATTTCAGATAAAGCGATACAGCCGTCACTGGTAATGTAAAAAAAATCAAGGTAAGGGAGAAGCAGAACTAACTGTTTGATTTAGAAGACTAACCAACCCAAGGTTCTCATATCACAAGCGACACCAGTAGCTAGATTTCACAGTAGGAAACTTGGTTTGTAGCCATATGCAATGGATAGACCTGCAGCCAAAGGAACAACTTTGAACTATTTCAGAGTCTCTGCTGCTTGACTTCAATGAAACTACAGACGAAATGAAAACCAGCACTGCATTGGTAATGACTGCTCTAATTGTTCACAAAACAGAGAAAAAGAACTTGCCTTTCAAATAACAGAACTTTTTTTTTTAAAAAACATTCGAATGGTTCCTGCAAATTTTCAATGTGTAAGCAGTTTGCCGATGCTGGTGGTGGGGGAGAAGCAAGTGAAATAGAGAGAATGGAAGGATCGTGAAGGTGTTTCAATCAGGGGCAGAAGTCTGTCAAAGTATGACAACTAAATCTGTCTGTGAGGGGACATTTGCCTGACAGCATTGAGATGGACATTAAGGACTACATGTTTGAAACTCACTCTCTCCCAGTGTCCTGGTCACCACTCTTACAGATTAATTGTTCATTCTCCTCATGGCTGCTCGGAGGAACCTTGCTGTTGCAAAGAGCTGCCATATTTCTCTATAAGAAAAAAGCACCACAGTTGACAGTAATTACCTGTGAAGCCCTTAGAGATGTTTTGACATGACAAAGTGCTATAAAAAGGCAAGTTCTTTCTTTCTCGCTTTTATACTCTGTCCCTGTTCAAAGACATTGCTGGAATAGCTCTGTAGACAATGTGGGAGATACAAAAAGTAGACAGTAGTAAATGGCATGTCAATATCAGCCTCGTTTCCTGGGGAGTGGGGAGCCGGATTTATGAGCTCTTCGAGGTCTGATATGTAGGTGAAAGACAGAGTGCAGTGACAAAGTAACACAGCGGGCCACTAGCATAATCTAACAGCTGGATGCCAGCTGGGATGACTTTTGAACTCCTAAATCTCAGCAGGCTGAACAGAAGGTAGATGGACAATCTTCCAAACAGTGCACCCATAAATCAGTGGCTTGCATTACAGATGTGCAGCAGCAAATGGGGAGGTATGAACAGAGATCAAAATATCCTTCAATAATCCATGTGTGGGCAAAATATAGTTGAAAATAGCGATGAGAAGCCTATAGAAACTGGAAAATAATCTCAGGTTTACTGTAGTCTTTCAAGAGAACATTTCACCTCCCCCACCCCATAGGTTTTGCGGAATCAGAGATGAACATTTTAACGCGAAACCTGTCTGAGTGGTGCTGGTCAACTGGGCTGTTTGCATTAGTTTCGAAATCATGTAAAATAACCCAAATGCTTTCTGCCTATGAGCAACACATTTACAGACCCCACATGAAGCCTTGCAAGGTACGTGCCCTCACACAGCAGGGCACGTGATAGCTTTGATGCTTTGCGATTAAGTCATCATGTCGGTCGGGCTCTGTTCAGTTGCTGGAAGGAAGTAGCAAGATCACAAACTGGCTCGGAGTCAAATTTAGTGAAATCCAAACCAAATCCTATTTACAAGTGTGAACGGCACTCGGCCCTCTGAACCCATTCTTCAAAAAGCTTAACAGTAATCAAACAGTAACCAATTGCTGAAAATATTTACCCAAAGAAAATCTAGCACTGTTCTGTGTGAAAGCTGTATGACACCATATAAATTGAGACTATTTTCTTTCCTTCCTTCATCTGCAGGTAGAGCCAAGGAATGCGAGCTCCTTAAAAATAAATACTTCCTGGTGCCGTCTCTTCTCCAGCTATTCAGGTTTCCCCAGGGGCAGCCAATTTAAGAAGTGCACAGCTTGTGTGTTCAGTTAAGCTACTCGTTGCCCCTACACCAGGCTAACAGTTCAGCAGACAAAGCACAAAGTCCAGATTTCAATCTCTGCTGGTGAAATTATCAACACACGTTCATCCTTTTCAGCTCTGACCCCTACAAGACAACGCTCCAATTTCCTGTTACAACCAATAAGAAATTAGTGAATAACAAACCGTGCATTTAATGAACTGTAAAACAAAGCCACAGAGATTAGTGAGTGCATCAAACCTGCTTCATCCAGGACTGAATCAAAATGTGTGTAGTGTATCCATGCCAGCCTTTCAGAAGTTCCAGGAAACTTAAGCTTCATTTGGCACCAGCTAAAAAGAGTGCATTTATTGGGACAGGCATTCCCCCCGTTTGAGTTTTGAAAGTTTTCTGTTTTCGTTTGCATCCCATCCCTTCCATCTGTAAGTTTTGGATATTCTTGCAATCTAACAGCTCCACCAGTTTTTTTTTCTTTTTCCGCTTTGGATGAAAATATCTGGAATTACATGTTTTCAGTCTTCATTGGCATCAGCTACAAAAGTTGCCATAGCAACTTCAGCAGAGGTGAGAGGAAGTGCAACAGACCTGTACTGCACAGCGTTATTTGTAATGGGAGGCTCTCTCGCACATTATACATAAAGACAAATTCCATTGTTATTGCTAGCTGTGCACAGCAAGGATATGGTGATATTCCACCTGAGTCTCTTGACTGCAAGATAACATTGTGCACAATCCTGTCCCTTTTCTATATTTATATGAAGACGGGCTTTCAAAATGCAGTCCAACAAAGTCCAACTTATACAAAATTCTCTTGTTGACAAAAAAAAGTTCTTTTTGTGGCATTTCATAAGAGCAATTGCTGATGTGTCTCAGCGTCAGGGTTTATAGCGGAGGTGCTATTTACAGCGTATTCCACGGAAAAATTGCCACCACACTTTTCCATTCGAATCAGAGAGAAACAATTCTTGTGACTGGTTCATAAAGCACTGATGATTTTTGTTCATTATTCAAGTTAGAAGATTATACAAGACCCAGGGCTAGCTAGGAAAGGTCAGCACTGGAGTGCGACCAATTTTGGGGGGTTGCAGCAATAAATGCACAAGTGATCAATTGGATTGACAACGCCATCAATTCCTGATCGGGAAAGGCAGCCAGTGTTTTTGTCAGCAAAGGGAAAGAAATCTGTTTCCATTTAAAATCAAACAATGAGGTGTGCATTTAATAGGGCTAAGAAACAGGAGGGCCCGACTTCCCTTGGGGGAACTTCAATGAGTTCAATTTCTTTTGTGAGGTGATTATGTTAATGATTTCAAAAAACTTTTTGGCCCTCGGGAGACCCTTCATGTGACTTTTCTGGAACAATATATCTGCCTATATGAATTACAAAAACCATTTGAAGAAATGTCCAACACAGCTGTGGCCAACTACTTTGCAAATCTGCAGTAAACCAAATGGGAGAAAGGGCTTTTGATTTTCACCCCATCCCAAAGTATTTGGTCTCATTTGTAAATAATTCATTACTTTTGAAATAAAAGACCTGCGGTGTAGTTTATAGAAGGGCAAACTGGATACTAAGTCTAGCTTTCAGCCAGCTATAAAACTACATTGGGTTTTGCCAAACACCTGCACATTGCTTTCCCCACGATTGGGTTTAAATATTAAGACTGCACAGTGACCTTGCTCCCAAAATACACATGCTTCAAAAGAGTCGAGCGTCAATTTTTTGTTTAAACAAAACCCCAAGATTCTTCCCCGGATGAGAAAAANTAATTTTACATGAAATATCACATCTGGATAAAACACGTGCAAATAATATTCTACATACGATAGGATGACCCTTTGATACCCTTTCACCTGAATATTCACTGACCTGGAATGATTTATATTTTTTTAGGTGAAGGATCTATTGTTTCCAAGTCTCTGATAATGGACAAACGTTGTCACTGAGTAGTAAATATCATTAGTTCCAGCACATTGTCATTCACACAAAAGGTCTACATTATTCTACCTTAGGAACCAAACCAAATTAACTCAAGCAAAAATGAGGTAAATGCATGCAGTTCACTAACAGTAACAAACAATTGCATTGCTTCTTTTTTTGTACTGACATCCCTTTATGAGAAACTGAACTACTATTTACAGAAGAGATTAATGATTCATATTTTTTGATTCTCTACAGGAAACACATAGCTGCTGTTAGGATTTGAGCTCATAGCCTAAGCAGCCACTTCAATGTAAAGTATACGTTTAGAGAAGCTCTGTATTGTTGTTGGTGCCTCTTTCAGGGGAGATACTAAAACCGAGGTCCCATCTGCTTTCTTTCAGGTGAACATCAAAGCTCCCACAAATCTTTTCGAAAAGCAAAGGTTTTTTTTTCTCAGCATTTGGACCTCCAGATTAATCGGTCATTCACCTCATGACAATTTGTGGGGCTTTTTTTGGCATAAATGACAACTGTGTTTGCCAGCGAAATAGTCACTACACTCGACAGCAATTACTCAGGAAACGCTTTGAGATATTTGATGTGAAAAGACACTATAACAAGTTAACAAAGCAAGCTATTTCTTATCGTAGGTGGATTTTTTTCGCAAAATGTAAATAATACAGTCATGACACTCTACAGAAACTCTGTGTAGCGCTTTGATGCATGATAAGGCACCATATCAAATGCAAGCATTATCATATTAATATTATGTGTTGTGACAATTGATATGTGAAGATATAAAAAATAGTTGCCAGGTTTGAACATCACAAGCATTATTAAATCCATCCATTTTCCAGCCTTTTCATCTCATTTGAAATAATATCAACCTACTTTCTGCAAGTCACACTGCCACTGCTCTACTCATACGATAGTTGCAACTTAAGCATTCTACATGAACAGGTGAACTAAATCATCGTGTGTTACCAATTTTATAAAACCGTTCCAGGGACCTATTATTATCATTCAATTACACCAAACAGGGAACCCAGAACAGACTCTGTTGCACATACTCGGTGTCAACTCGGCTCAGATTTCACTTCGTAATCAGAAGAATTGAGGGTTCAAGAACTCACAGTCCAGGGTGACACTCCAAAACAGGGCTGGGGGAACGCTACATTGTCGGGTGTGCCATTCTTCAAGTGAGACGTCAAACTGAGGTTCTGTCTGCCTGTTCAGGTCAATGTTAAAGATCCAACTGCACTAATCAAAAAGAGAAGGGAGTTTCTCCCAGTGTCCTGGCCAACAATGCCCAGATAAGCAAATGGTCGTTCACTTCATGGTTGTTTGTGGAACATTGCTCTGTGTAAATTGGCTGCTGCATTCACTTACAAACTAAAGTAGGTACACTCCACAGTAAATTCTGTGGTGTGCTTTATATTGCCACGACGTGGTGAGCTGCTATATAATATGCAAGGATCTCGACCCTGTGTGTTATATATTATGGGTTTAGTTCATTGCTAATTTTCTTCATCATTTTCTCTGTTACTGATCCAGTTTAAGGGATTACACAGGGTGTTTTGCTAGACAGAAAAGTGCATGAAGAGCATTGTTTGTGGCCAGTCTGTATTTCAAACATTAATGGATAAACACAATTTTCTCATCCCTATAATTACCAGCTCTGTAGCTTGTGTTCTGGGGAAGCCAGTGGAGACTTGTCTTACATTTAAAAGGAGCTCATCATATTACAATTTAACAAAATGGCAATAATTATGATTCAAACAAGCTGATTCCACTTTTAGAAACTACAATGTTAAATTTTTTTTAAAAAAAGTGTGGAATAGTATTTCTTCATGTTACGTTAGGGCACCCTATGCCTTATTCTGAATTCATACAAGAATCTCACACCCCCAGGTATTCTGGGGGGAAGAAGTTGGGCATTTCTAAGATCTAGTGTCCTCACCCATTAAATATCAAGACTGCTGTGGCTGCAAAATGATAAAATACGCCTGTAGGTAATTTAGAAAAAAGTCTGAACTGAGGAGATATGAAGCATATCCCAACCGGCCCTCACACACTCCACAAGTTATCCAGGATACCAAAACCTTGTGTTAGCAGTTGCAATCTCAGTACCAAAGTGAAGTTAAATCACTTTGAGACCTCCCAAGGGAAGTCTGAGTAACAATGTTAACTAAATACGATTTATGTTATCCCATAAGGTTATATTTGCAGTTTCAATACAGAAAGGCATACAATTAAAAAAAAACTTTTCAGCAAATTAAAATTATTTGTTAATATCCATTGGATAATATATTGGATGGCACATTCCAATTTTGAGATTCTCAATATGAATATATTGTATTTAAGAGATTTTCTCATGTTCCAGTCATCCAATATAGCTATTTCAGCTGTTGATTTTTATGGGCTAAGTCAATCTTCCAGTGCAGAAAAGGTTTACGGACAAGACACTCACTAGTAAGAACCTAGTACCTTTGCTAAATAATGCACCATATGTGAAACAGTTCCCAGCCAAGTCTTCAGTCACGTAGAATTGCATCACATAAACAGAAAAGCAAAATCTTACACTTGGTCCACAAGCTTATGGAGATGTCTTGTTTATGCACGAATTCTATGTAATGACAAACAGCTTCTGCTATTCATTATTGGACCTCACCACATCAATTCTACAAATGTCAGCAAACAGCTAATTAAATAGGCAGATGGGATTAATATCAAACAACATTGAAATTCACTGCAATGTTTATCATTAAAAAATGATAGCATAAAGTGCCTATGGTCAAATGTGATGGGCTGGCAAATATTTGTTTAGGAGGCAACAGAAAATTATATAAAACCACAAGGAAAGTTGCTTGGTACCTCAGTCCAAACCATATCTAAAATCGAGTCTATTATTAGTAATGTTTGAGGTACCAACGAGAAACACTAGCAAGAAAATCATCAGCAGACTCTTCAGCATTGTCCTGGTTTTAATTCTGAAGGATTTGCTGGTATGCCTTTGGCAGTCTATTTCCTAACTATCTCCAGCGACAGTGTAAACTCCACCATCACTGCAGATGAATATATTTGAATGTATGTATGAACCAATTTGATTGTTACATTTTCAACAGATAGTAATTTGTTGAATTTGCTGTAATTTGCTCAGATAGCTCAGTCATTAAAGCATCAGATGTTTAATCTATGGGTTCAAATCCCTGTTCGGGTGCAGTTTTTGGTGTCAGCCTGACTCAGTTTCTAGCATTCCCTGGGTCTGTATAGACTGTGAGTTCCAACAATAACTTGCATTTAAAGAGCCCCCGTGATTCCAGCACAAGTTAGAGCAGCAATCCTATAACAATGCCACTCTGACCAGCTATTGGGCAAGGAAGTGGTCTAATACAACTTTCCCAAAATTTCTCTCCCTTCTTGTACCGATATCCTTAACTGTTCTGTAATTTACCTCAACCACAAAGCTGAGAGAAATCATAAATGTCTCTGTAGTCATGCACAAGCTAGAACACTAAATGGCAATAAATACATCCCTCTCCCTTAGAGTAGTTCAACCACTTACAAGGAATAGATTAGAAAATCCAAGGCAGGGACATTATGCTGTACATACGAGTTTGTAGATTTGACAAGAGTTCAATGTGACAAACTGTGCCAAAATGAGGAAATACTCATGGGAAAATGTCTTAAATTCGGCCAAGTGCTGTGTGGCATGTAAGACAGGCGCGAACAGCTATGTAGCAATATTGGTGATCAATCACTGCAAAAATGACTACGAATCAATGCATTCAGAAACTATGATAGCTCATTAGAGTCAAATTCTTGCCACACAAGCTCCCTCTGCATGCTTTCCCACGCTACTTTGGAAATCCTATCTGATACAAGAATAACTTATCTCAATGTATCCAAAAAGATTTCACTCAATTTGGCCTCCATCTGATACTCAATTCCTGTCACTAAATACAGTACATTGCTCAAGCTGCAGTACGGAATACTTAATTATTCATTAAGCAAAATTCTTAAATATGTTTTGAGGCAGTCAAACGATCAGTATCTACAATGAAGGCCAAATCAAAAAGGGATGATGCATTTATTTCCAGTTATCTAATATTGTTCATAAAATCAAGTCTGAATCTGCAGAAACTAGTCTAGCAGTGTACAGTATCTGGACCTTCTGATTTCTTTTCATCGGCAGGGATAAACACTTGCCTGCATTGAAAGAATTAAAAGCCTACTTCCCCAAAAAGCCTTTGAACTCTCGCTAAGCTAACTATTTTCTATTATCACATCATCTACTTAAGAAATAACTTGGAACAAGTCCCACTGCAACCCCTTGGTCCCATTAAGACACAGGTGGTGGTGTTATTACAGCTGTGCCTAGTAGATGAGGGTGGTAGCAAGTGAGAACACAATGCAATGTTTAGTGAAGGAGTTGAGAATTTGCACTTGGTAGACATGAAATTATTTAACAGTGTGAACATACAATAAGCAATCATATGCTATCCGCAAGAGGTATTCTGATTGAAAATATGTGGAATTGCTATCATAAGCCTCCACGGTGTTTGACCTTGAATACCAAGTCATTGGCTCATACACATGCTTATGTCTTCTTTGATGTAACTACTTCAGACCAACACCATGAACAAGGGTGATTATTAAACTCCTAGTCAATAAATAAATTCATGGTTTACTCACGAGTCTTAACCTTTTCAAACACATTGTTCTAGATAAAGAAGCAAGGATAAATTGTTTCGATCATTCAGAAGCAGGTTTGTAATCGAACAGCAGAAAAATATCAATGAAGACAAGACAATGCAATACATTTTTGACCCCACAGGTGCTGGCTAAAGTGCATCAGACTTATTTTGTTTCCCCAGCTTTCAGGAACCACATGCGTCTCCAGGAGTTTCTGATCCCTGATGAAGGGCTCTAATAATGGGATCTATAATGTCCAAGTGAACAGGCAGTCTGGACTTCAGTTTATTGGTTCATCCAAAGACAGCACCTCTGACAGTGCAGTGCTTCCCCCAGCACCATATTGGAGCATCACCCAGAACATGAGCTCAAAGTCCCAATGTAGGGCTCTGCCAAAAACATTCATATGTTTTACTCCTTAAAATGCGGAAAAGCATTTCCAACATTTATTTTTTTTAAACTCGGTAATCGATATTTTAATAATCAATTACAAAAATGGGTTTGTTGCAACTAGACTGCTTGAAGTCGTTTTAAATATTCAATATATGTAGTATTAGGATCAGTTTCGTGCTGGCTTGAAATTTTAATTTTAGAACGCTCATCGAGTTGGTTAACGTCATTCAGAATTTTGTGGCTTTGGGCGGATTCAGAAATGCTCAGCTCATGTTCATTAACATGTAACAATTTCTTGATTTCAGCAGAGAGAAAGGAAAAAAATTGCCAAATGAAGCAGACAGTGAAGAGTGAGTGAGAGAAGGGGGGGAGAGTGAGAGAGGCGGAGAAGAGAGAGAGAGAGGAGTGGGGAAAGAGAGGGACAGAGAGGAAGAGAGAGGGATAGGGACAAAGAAGGATAGCAACACAGAGAAGAGGAAGAAAGAGAGATTCCAGCACAGCAAAAGTCTCTCTCTTTTTCTCCACCATCTACGTTGCAGCTTATCTTACCCTTATGACATACTTTCTTGTTTTGGTCTGAGAGGGAAGTTTGAAAAAAAAAGCATCTTTTTTAAAAAGGTCATTAAAATGTACGATTTAGAGGTTTTAAAACTAAAAATAGTACAACCGTGTTGATGAACACAACCCTACACCAATATAAGGTAGTCCTTCTTTTCCACCCTGGAACTACTTTAATACTATAAGGGTAAATATTCAAGCACAAAGCATCTCAGAAGTCTTCCACAGCCACTGTACCTGCTCATTATTCCAGGTTACAAATCAAGACTATAAACTATGGTTTTCATCAAAAAGGATACAATTATATTTGCTTCCGAGCATCAGTAAATGACAATCAAATGCATATTCCCTGACAGCTGCTGTTTTTAACCTGAAAAGTGCATCAGCCAACAAGCCGCAGCATCTGCTTATCATAAAACACTGACAAGAGCACTGACTCCTCATCCAATCATTCCCAATAAAGGTTGTAATAGAAGCAGTGTGGGAAATCCCAGCGGAGCCTGCGTTGTTCCAAAATATCCCTGAAGCATTCCAGTGACTGCGTCATGTATAGATCATAGCTTGTTGGCACGGGGAACAATAAATTAGGAAAAAATAATCAAATTTCACAATATCTTGCTGTTTGATTCAATTTTGATAGTGTTACTTGAGTCAGAATTATGCATTTGATTGATTCGAAGAATACTTACTGGGACACGAAGTAAAAATACTAAAATGTATAAAATTTCAATTATGCTGAGTATTCAAATTAAGTTGATGAAATGCTGGTTTAAGGAATTGAGCTACTCGCTTCAATGGATGAGACTAGACATTGTAGTCTTAAAGCAACAAGCACAGGACTGTTCCTAAATCTATTGCCAATGTATTCCAACATCAGACAAGCTCAGTTTGGATGCATCAGATATAGAATGCCCATCAGCCCATCTGATCTCATCCTTCCAGAAAACCCACTGTGCTGTCCTCCCATCTCAGCAACAATTTATTTTAAAAATAACTCCTGCGTCTTGAACTCAACCTCCCTTACTGGTAACCTGTTCCAGTTGTTAATTGTCCTCTGGATTAATAAATATTTCCTGGTATCTGTCTTGAAATTGCCTTTTGCAACTCTAAGTGTATGCCTTCTTGTTCTACTGTCTTGGAAATTATATCCCAAAGTAATTTTCTGGGTTTACTCGAAACCCATTTCAAATGTTATAGACCTCAATAAGGGTCCCTCCCCTCAAAACTGAAGACATCTTTCTTTCACCAACAGATCCCACTTACAAAAGTTTATAGTATGTAGTAAGTGCCCTACAAGTATTTGGAGTTGAGGTACAGATCAGGCATGATCTAATAGAATGGCGAAACAGCTTGACGGGCTGAATGGCCTACTCCTGTTCTTATGTTCATACAAGTACATACAATCACCTCTCACCTTTGACTAGGGCTTTGTACCAGTGGATCACATAACGGAGTAGCGTATTGTCATGCTGTTGTGACATGCGGGTTTCTCTTTGATCTACACAACGAGTCGTTAGGCAACAGGAGACCCAGCAAGACTTTGTGTTATTGCATTGCTGTCCCTGGTCTACATCTGCCCACCGTGGATTGAAACATAACTGTGAGGTCTGTCACACTGGGACTCGTGCTAGCTTTCAAGGGTCACTCCCAATCTAAAACCCAGAAACTATTCCAGGAATTATTATTATAAACTTATTATTATTTTTATCCTAGGAAAACAGTATTTGGGCTGTAAATGGCTGGTGTGTGGTATATCCAAAACCGCAATGTTTAACTAAATGTAATTAAAATGACTGTAAGTTATTATTCTAATAACAATTGGGAACAAAAACATTACCATTTAAGAAGTTGTTTGATTCATTGGGTCTAAATCATGGCTAAAAGTTTGGATGTCCGAGTTATATGCCTAGTGAACGGTGGGAAGCAGGGTCACGCATTTTGAAATCTAAAATGTGTAGCAAGGAATGTACTCGCAAGAGTGAGTTATATAAAAACTGATCTTCAGAAGTATGTAATACAAAATCCAATGCTGATGGCTCCTGCAGTATCAGGCTTGACCTATCCATTGCACTCTTCTATCACACATGCTGGAAGGTCAAGGGCGAAACAAAAGCCAGTCTCGGCTTCTTTTCACAGCTTCAGAAAATAGACACCCACGGCATCCCTTTGAACTTTGTAAATCAAAGGTTGGCAGAATGAACAAAGGGCACATCTATCTGTCCAGGACTGGGGCCAGAATAGCTGTCACCGGCACCACAGGAAGAAGGTGAAACCAAACTGAAAAAGTAACTTCAGGAGGTCCTGATCGCTAGGCGACATGGAGGAGTCTGAACGAAGATGAAAACTGCGTTTACGCTTTCTGCACATCATGCATTTTTAATACAAAATGACAAGATAAAGCTTATTATCTCAAGTTTAAACAGCACACAAAGGATCAAAGGGATTCCAGCAATAAATACGATAGAAGCCCAAAATACAGTCGAGCCCTCGTAAGATCGAGTGCTTTTGCCAGGGAAAAGCTTAATTTAACAGCCATCATACTTCTGCTTTCTGCATTGAAAAAGCCACACTTGCTGCTCACTTCATGGAACTGAACTGCAAGAGGGAAACTTATTTTCATACATCAGCCAACCATTAAAGTAATGTATTCTAAATCTTATTTTAGCATCAAATACAGTAAACTCCTGATAACTCGTCACTCCAAGGGAAAAGAGCTCAGTGGTGAGTTATCTGCAGAGGCGAATTAGGCATATGTATATGTACATTTTAAAAAAAAGTTGCAGACCAACATCGTTGCTTTCTGAAAAACAGGAAATCACAAGTTTCTGTATTACGATATATTGTGCATTACAAATACACCATATTCCTCTAAATAACCAAAATGTTGTTGAATTTTGGTTTGCACGCTGTTTGCTAACTGCAGCATATTTTACATTATGTGCTGATCATGGGAAATCCTATTACATAGCTCACTATGTAAACTGCTACAGCTGGCGAATAGTGTTTCATACCCCTAATTAACATGCAGGTGTTTATCTTAATTTTCTTGGTGCTTTTGGCTCACAACATGATTCTCTAGCATGGAGGTCATTCCGGTTTACACCATGAAACTCAACAGAATCTGGAATAACCGAACCAATACACCACATCCCGACAGCTAGATACGAAATGCAAACAGATATTTGTAACAATTACACCTTCTCTAAATGCAAACTTCTTCAAGCGTAGAATCAAAGTTACAGAAGCGAGAGAGAGCAACACTCACCACCTCAGTAACCCCCAAACTACAAACAATCCTTGCATTTAATAAGTTTATTACCTCTGTGAAAACTATAACCAAATGCTTCAACAAATTAGTAAAATGCATTGATTAATAAAACCAGATTGATAAATGATTACGCCTGCAAATCTTCTTTTCCTCATCAGACAAAAGAGCCTTAGCTCAAGTTAGAGCACCTAATGCGCCCTCCCCCACCCACCAAAATTTAACAGACAGAAGAGCAGAGTGGTTCAGCAGACTGTCCTTTCACCTTTGAGACCTGCATTTAAATGCCTCCCCTCTGTTGGGAAAAATCTCCTTCCTGCCAGCTGTAAAGCTCCTAACAAACTACAGTACATTTGAACGACTTCAGTCAGCTCATAGACCACTTAGACTGTGTGCTTTTCTGGGGGGAGATTAATTTCTTACACACACACAGCGAGTTGCCAAAAAGCAGAAAAAAAAGTTGTCTGCTCTGTACAGACTATCAAGTTCAAACAAAGCGCGGGCAGTCCCAGGATACTGCCTGTAATTCAACCATTAGTAAAGCCCTGAAGTGCTACTAACTACCTCAAGTCTCATTAACTCATAAGAGGAATTCTATATTCCTCATTCATTAGGGAACTATTCAAGGAATCGGAAACCTGAATAAATTCAGTCTGTATCATTTTCTCGCCCACTGACGACGATACTGCGCCTCCTCTGCATGTGTCACAGTAATAGATCTGTAATGTTAAAATGGGACAAAGGACACCCATCTTAGTCCTTTGTAATATGGAGAACACAATGTCCTCAGAGTATTTAATCCAAGATCTTGCGTTCACTTGTTTAAATGGCCCCATAAATGATCAAGGCTGCGTTGAACTGAGATTCCATTTTCAACCCTTTGTGGGTAAGTGATGGAGGAACTACATGTAAGATAATAGATACATAGGAGGAGAGTATTACAAGGAAATGACCCATACAAAAAATTAAATGAGGCTATATAAAAGGCTGCCAGAAAGGGGAAATGGCCTTTCGCTCTCATTTCATTTGTTATTTTATGATTTGCAATAAAACATTTTTGACATATATTCTTCGAAGATCGCTAGGATCTCGCTAGAACTGCCTCCATTGCTTGTCATTTGGCCAAAATGTATGAATACAAACGTTGGGAAAGAGCAATAAAAAAGACACAGTTTTTAAGAATACAGTTGTGCCACCATATCTCTGTATACAATTCCACTGCCTCTGCATCAATATGAATGAATGCAGGTGTTGGTTGAAGTGAGCTTTCTCTCCCCTCATCAAGACAACTCAGCCAGCTCTGCCAGACAATTTACACCTCCTCCTTCCATTTCTTGAGATGCAAACATCCGTGAAGATTTGGGAATCAAACTCAAATCTCCTGCATTATCGTTATCTCACAATCCGTGGCCCTAGATTTTTTTAAATTCAAATTTTCCTACATTTTCCTCCCCATCTTGCCCCGGGAGGACAATATGTGCCAGCTGTTACTGTTAGGTGTATACAAGAGCCCTGTTGTATCTCGCCTGAGCAGCGATTACTTTCGTGAGAGTCTGGGCAACAAATGCTGGCAGACTATTCAACTGTGGACATCACCATAACTGAGCCCTGTTCTCGCCTGAATTCCACACACTTCCAGCCGGATCAGATCCCTCAAGAGTGATGAGAAATACCACTACCCCCTCCCCAACAGCCAAATGTTTTCCATCCCAGCTAAGGATGTGGAAAACAATGGAAGCATGTCCTACTGCTGTCCTGAAAGAGGCTGGTTAACTCAGAATAGATGAGAGATGAACCTTATAATAATAATTTTTGCATTTTGATATAACGCCTTATCACGTCTTCTAAACGTCGCAAAGCGCTTCACAGAATATACTACAAAGTATAGTGACTGTATGTTTCGTGGGTATGCGGCAGCCAATTCCGCACAACCAGCCTTGGATTAAGTGATCAAATTATTATTTTTTTGGGGGGGTTGCTGTGTGCACGGGTGGGGGGGGGTGAAGAGATTTTTCGAAGGGGTGTGGGAGAGAAGGGGTTATTCTCTCCCCTCCATTCTAAGTCAATGTGGATGAATCCCCCATCCCCCCCACCCAAGCGTATGACTCAGTCTCACACCACACAGTATATTTACACAGTCAGTTGGCAATTTATACTGTTAAGCACTGAAGAGTTATAATTCAAAGGAGGCCCAGATGAATACTAGAAATAAACTGGTTACAAAATAGAGAAATATTAAAATACATTTTCAGCATTTTTTTCACAATGAGGGTTTTCTAAGTATATTGACTTTTCCTAAGGCATCACTGAAGGATACAAAATCCAAGTAAATACAGTAGCTAAGAGGAACCCCCAATATGCATCACAATAATCCCTTCTTAAAACAGCTGACATCAAACACATCCGATTATGGTATTTAAGTAACGCTGATTGATGTTCTCAACACAGTGAAAAGATTCACAAAAACAGCATTAGATGCTACGCAAGTCCTTTAGTGTAACTGCACGTTCTTATGGAGTTAAAAATGACTGTAATACTTGCGTATTTTAAAAAAAGGACTTTTTTTTCAACAAGATTATTTGGAACATTAGTCAAGAATAGTCAAATGTCATTTTTCTACCTCCTAATAGATTAGCTGCTCATAACGAAAATAACTCTCGTTTATCCTCCATGTGCACTGCTAATGGGGTGAAGTGCCTTATTTGTATAGAGTAGGCATTGCTAAGTACTTTGAAAAGTAAAGGAAAAAATCCCCATTACACAGAATGAATTACTGAACAAGTATTGGGAATCTTTCAACACATTATTCCCCCCCCTCCCCCACTTACAAAAATGGATCATAATTCAATTGTCATTAATCAGTATCGGTAGAAATTCATTTGGGGGGGCGATGGTAACTACTTAGGCTGCTCACTTAGCAAATATGGTCACCAACCAAAACATTTGTAGTCAGTTGCATCCGTGATGAATGACTGTGGTTTGGCTCTGAAGGAAAGGTTAATGCATGAAGCAGCTGTCATGGGGAATGTGTGTTCCAGCGTGCTGCACTCACACATCAAAACTTTGACCCAGCATTTCTGCATGTTTTCACAATGCGAAAATTATAGCAGACAACCTTATGTTTAATAATCTCTACATGGTTAATATTCCTGTAATTAAAGACGGAGAAGCCTTGATTCAAACACCTACAGATTTCAATTCACTCATTCAAATTTTAAAGTAATTGAACCACAGGCTCCTTCACTTTTGGCGACAGTCTTAAACACTATCAAATGAGCCTAAGAAAATAATCTAATTGTATTGAATGTATAGGCAAGCCAAGGAAAAATAACATGCTCTTCTTGAGGAATACTGGATTTTAAATGCAGTTGATAAAGTAATTAACATTGGACTGTTACATGAAATGGGCTGTGCATTAATGCTGCTACAAGCAGATCTCATTAAGAATCACATTCCAGCCCTTTGGATTTTGTGCATTAATGCATGGGGAGTCTCATACGTTACTCGCACAAAGGCATTTTTATTGCAAATCCGCATGGCATAGTAATGTCACGTTTCCTGCAACTTCATCCACATTCATACGCTTGCCTCTCCAACCTCTAATCAAAGGCGGACCAAAGTGGCAGGCTGTCTTAAACAAACAATATCAGCTCACTCCAAAGTACCAAATAAGCTTTTCAAACATCGGTTAGAATGGCAAACATTGTCCACGCATAGTTACTAATGAAGTCAGCTCGTGGAAGCACTTCATTTGAACAGTCCTTTCAGAATGGCCTCGATGGGTTCTGTGTCAAAGCAGCACGGCCTGTGGTGTTCTGCGATTTGGCGTGAATGGTAGCTGTTGACTTTTTTTAAAAACCATCAGTTTTGATGGAATGAGTGAGAGGACAGACAGTACGTTTCATCTGGTATCTTCCTCGCAACCTGGCCCTGATCAAGTCAGGGCTGGCATCAGACACCCTCATGAGACGGTTTTCAAAGGACCACCCATAGACTGAAGCAAGCACAGTGCGGGCAGCATTGAGTGCAAAGTTGTTGCTGTAGTAAGATAACTATTCATTTGGGACCTTTTATCTCAAGAACAGCAGAAATCGTGATTCAGATAAATGTGATTGCATCCATCAGATAACTGCACTGTACCTCCCCAGTATAGTAGATTCATTTCTTTAAGTTGCAGGCGTACAACGACAAAGATAGTATTGTAAAAAGCCCTGTACTATTAGCACCTCCCTCCTGTTTCCCACCATTGCCAACTTTCTCCCTTCCACCTCTCCTGCAGCCATTTGATTAATTTTTCCTTCCACTGGGGTGTGGTTTCATAGCTTCCAGGCATCCTTCACTACTTACTCAAGTGACTTCAAAGTGAGTGTCAGACAGTGATTCAACTGTAGGAGGTATCATAGTCAAGACCTTCTTTAACCCGCATGCACACATCCTGCAGGGATATCTAGATAGAGACAAAAGGAGCTGAAACCAGAACCCTGGCGGATTCCCCCACCTCTCTGAACCCTGGGCAGCTGTGGTCAATTCAGTTGCCAAGGGCTGAGATCAATTCACGGAGCAAATACCATGTATTTCTGCCTGAAATCTTCCAGTCACTATCCATAGTAGTGGACACCTTTTTCCCTTTGATTCTCAATTCTAGCCAAGGGATGGAAGACTCTGCAACAGGAAAAGAACAAACTATCAGATGGCAAGTTATCCAGGTATATCCTTAGGAATCCTCAGTGGCTATCTGCAGAGTATAATCAATCATGTGGCCTTTGAGCAGAAAAAAGTGCTTAGGTCAGGGGTACATAGAAGAGAAAATAATTTAAATTTGGGTTGGATGGATGGACAATGAAATGCCTGTAGTTCTGCATTGTTCCCATCGTGTCTTTCTGTATTACACTGATGCGCAGAAAGTCATACATGTCAACATTGGAAGACAAAGGTTCTGAAGTTCTTAAATGACCGGTGTGCATTTGAAAACAGCGACCAACATTTAGCACTTGATGAGTTAAAGAACAACTATCTTGTCGTAAACAGTTCATTGACAATGAAGTCAATTTTGCTGACACTACAGGAATGTTTCATGCTCAGCGGCCAATCGCATATGGGGCCCACTTTAGAAATGACTGAGGCTGCAAGATAGATGAGCAACAACAAAAATGGCACTTCAGCAATCAGTTAAAATGATGTTATAGAAACAGCATGCCTGGAATTCCCTCCATTCGGACTCAATGGGGGAAAATGCCACCACAAGGTACTTCTTAACATAAATGTTAGATAGATTTATGTAACCATTTTGTGCTTTCTCTTACAGCCAAGGCCATTTTGCAGATAATTCTAATACCATGACAATCATGGGGTACGCAGAACAGAGACCCATTTCTGGTACAGACCCACTCAACCAAGGAACAATCCCATTTGATCATTGCATCAAAGAAAACTGTGCAAATTTCTTCAGAGTAAACCCCCAAGACACACAACAGTTTACAGCAATAATCTGCTCAATCTCCATCTGGTTACAAAAAAATAACAATTATAGCAGCTCAACATTAACATTGAACTCCAAACTTTTTTAAAAAAACACATTTTGTCCATTTTTAAAGTAGACTAAAATTTACCCTGTTTTGTGTGTAGGACTGTGCCTAGAATTTGTGAATCTGCAGAAGCTCATTGAGTTTTTGCATTCATTATTCTTAAGCTTGCACGTTGACTGGTTTCACATTTACAAATCCAAAGGAGATTGAATGTTTCTGCCCCTGCGCCAGGTCTTCAGGCTTGGCCCCACGCCAGCTTGGGGACGCTGCAGCTACGCGTTCCCACACCCCTGCAGCCTGACCCCATCTCCCTGTCGGGGAACATGCTAGAGTGACAAATATGACAGCCTCACTATCTCATCTGTCATTGTTCCTAACCTGGGAGAAGCTCTAGACAGTGAAACTAAGAAACAAGAGAAAGCAATTGGTTTTTTCCATTAAAAAAGAAGTTTCAAACGATTTTTCTTATATATAAAGGAACAAACTGGGTACTGTGCTTGGAAGGACAGGTTTACAGCATACGAAGAGTATTGCAAGTTACTTTGGAAATAGGCACAGGTAGAAACCTGAACAACTCCAGGATGTTTCGCATTACTGCGATTTTGAACTCGGCCAGAATACTGAAGGGAGTTGAGAATCAACAACAAATCACATTTGTATAGCACCTTTCACGTTGGGATGTACCAAGGCGCTGAACAGTCAAGGATTTGTACCCGGGGCACTCCTAGACAAGATGCCTCTCTCCAGGCAGGAAGGACCCTGGACCATCCTCAAGACCCTTTAGAGAGCAAGTCAGTTGACTGCACAGCCCAGGAGGGGCAAGAGGTAAGAAAGAAAATGAGAAGAAAAATACTTACCCTAAGGGAGAGATGGTCATGCGATTGCTAGAAGAATGTTTTCTAATTGTGAATCGAGTTTACAAAAAGGTTTAAACACATCAAGATCACAGTTTGAACAGAATAAAGACCAAGGTCCATCTAGTTTGCCTTCCACCTTCCTGACAGCCACATGCACATATGTCCCAAACTACCTATGTACTATATCCCACAATATTTCCTAAAACTGTCTAATCTGTGTTTGAAGGAATCAATACGTCTGGCTACAACTGTCTCCCTTGGGAGCCTGTTCCACAGGTCTACTATTCGCCCACTGAAATAGTGTTTTGCCATAGATTTATTCTACTCTCAGAACTAAATAATACATTTTTTTTAAATTACAAGATGTGGTGTCACTTAGCAAGTGGACAACTTGCTCTGGCCATTAGGAAATTAGCAATACATTTACTGTTTTTTGCTTAATTAGTCATTGTTGCTCATCTGTTCAAAGCTTCTTTCAAACAATCGTAAGCTCATTTGCTCAAATCAGTCTCAGCTCCATTCCCTTTGCAAATGACAAAAAGGGTTTTCTTTAAAAAAAGATTTTGTTGACCTGAGAAAAAATATCGTGCTGTAAAAATAACTTAGTAAATAACTTGAAGAGTTTGTACATGCATGTCAGTGCAGAGAATATGTTGCATAATGAAATGATCTGGGAAATACCAGGAATACTCAGTAAACAAACAGCAATAACTACCACACAGGTGGTCAACTTAAATTCTCTGCTGCGATTTAAAGCTGCAGCTTAACAAGTGCCCTTAAGCTCACACACGAAGAGATAGAGCTGATGCGTTCTGCACACACCCTCCTGAACTACACTGGAAAAATAGATGCCTTACTTCAAATCTGTTCTTTGGATATGGATTTGCGTGCATGAGTTTTCCAATTCCATCGCGGTGGCAATTTACAGTGCTTGCAATCGGGGAGTGGGGAAAAAGGAGGTAGAAAAGAAACTTTTCCCATCTCAGAACTAACAAATCAAAATCATCACAATCAAGTGTGTTTGTATGGGTTTGGGTGGGGGGAAATATAATGATGATTCAAGTGAGGTTTGACATCCCTCTTCCGTTTCATCTGCCAGAACTGGTGGAGTTGTAGCCAGGGCTGTCAAATTTCAGTTATAAAGAGTTTCTCCTCCTTTCAAACAACACCTCCCTTAAGCCATGTGCTCATTAGATGCATTCTCTGACCAAGCACCATATCACTGCCTTATTAATGTACTGTTCAGGTGAACACAATTCAAATCATTGCAAGGCAACAAAGAAAATACCAGAAGAGAATTACCTAAAGGGTATAATCTAATGCCACTAACAAAGCTGCCCGGAAGTTGTGGATTAATATACCATGTACAGAGACCCATGTGATTGAATGACTACAGACCAGAATTCCTTCCGAGGTATTTGGCAAATGTACCTTCCAGTGCAGATTGACCTTGACCACCCAAATGGATTCAAACCTGAGATTTTTTTGGCTATCCCTGTACTCTCCTCCTTAAATTTATAATCCAGTGTTATGAGCTTCAAGGAACTACTACAATCCTGTGAACCTTCAGGAAGGTTAATCAGTGTCCATTATCTGATACCATCACATTAGCAGCAGGATATTTTGGACTGTGCCTGTAATAATAAAAAAATGGTTCTGCTAAATGAAAGCCAACAAGTGCAGAAATTGATCAAATCACTTGTTCTATGTTTTTTAACCAAAGTGGTGCTCAAACTGCTATTGACTACCAAACATTTGCTCACTAAAGCTGTAATCAATCTACTTTTCTAAAGCAATCGTCTCACTTCAACAGTTTCACTGCATTGTGCTGCCAGACTTTTAACTTTTTCCATGCCATAGCCTTGAATTTCCCTTTTTAATTGCTGCGTGAAAGCCTTTCCAGCCTGAGATAGTAATGTATAGGATACAGTGCAAACAATTTTTGTAATGTTAAGCACAAATTATGTGATTATGAAGCTTGTGAGTTAAAAAGGACTGAATGATCATCAAGTTCAAAGGACGACAGTACCGGTTAATGGAATATTTTTCTGTATTACACCTAATAATAATAATAATCCTTGCATTTGATATAGCGCTTTTCACGTCTTCTAGACGTCTCAAAGCGCTTCACAGAATATACTGTAAAGTGAATTGACTGTACATTTGTGGGCGAACGCGGCAGCCAATTGCGCACAGCAATGTCCCACAAACAGTCGTAGATTGAAAATGACCAATTTAGTATTGTTTTTTTTGTTTTGGGGGGATTATTATTAGGTGTGTGGAGTAAGGAAACTTGCCCAAGGTTTCGCCCTCTGCCTGGAATTGAACTCAGGTCTCTCGCTTGCAAAGCAAGTGCTCTAACCACTGAGCTACAGGACTCCAATGACAGCATTAAGTCATTCTGAGGTCAGTTATAAAGAAAGTCACATGCCTGCTCATTGCGTATTATCCTCACAACATACCTATCGGGAATAAATTCCACCTGGGTCGATGTTGCATTTCAGACTATGCAGAACTTGGCAAATTTTTAAATAGTCTTCATTTTAAAGTTGGTTTTCTGTAAGCACTTTTAAGAGGTACAGAAAAAGCAGCTTCAAAGTTAAAATTGGATTTAACAACTGGCTAAATTCTGGATACTGTGAAATGCTACATTTCTTCCTCTATGTGTGCAATTCTGGGTGCAGTCCAACCTTATGCCACTCTGACACACCATCACTACACTAACCTGATAAATATATTACTGTTCTATTGTCAATTTAACACTTTCAAATTGCAAATCAACTCAATAGAGTGGATTCCTCCCAACTCCAAATCTGTTACAAGATAAAACTTTCAGAGTAATGTATAGCAATCTACAGAATAAACCATTACGTGGGAGGAAATTTTGAGTTTTAAAAGCAACTGGTAGAACAGGCTTGGTGGGCCAAATGTCATTGTCTGTTTGTCCATTCACCCCTCCCTCCCTGAACAATATTGTGCCTTCCTGGGAATATAAATGCTAATGTGTTGATATGTCTAAGATGTGCTACAGTTTCAATACAGCAGAAAACAGAGACCCAACATATAGCAGAGTTAAATGGAATAGCTCCATTTTCCTTATCCCAGCGGCTCCACTGCCCTCTTGTAAATGGGAAAACCTACCCTCAAATCACTATCCTTCAAGCCAAAGTACCACTTTATGTGCTGTTGCTGACTTATTTCAGTGGCTGTCTGCCACTGATCCATTATCAAACACGACCAGATCTGAACACACTTCAGTTCTGTTTACTTTGCAAATCACAGAAGGCTGGTTTGGGCTATCAGGTTTGTAGAGATGAAGTTGCCAGCTAATGTCTGTTTGAGATCAGAGTTATTAGCTCAATTAAATAACTACACAATGGCTAGCATCAACGCCTTAACTCCATCTGGACTTCGAAGTCCCCTTCAAATGGGAGAAGCAGTGCAAGCTTCAATCAGCTGAATCCAAATTAAGTCCGTAACTCCTAATTCAAACAACAAATAGAGTTTTAAAGTGAAGTGTACAATGCACTATGGAACATCGTCACTGAAACAATTTTCCTTGCGGGGGGCCGGAATGAAAAGCCTCTACCACACCCGCCAAAGAGAATAGTAATCCAACCTAAACTTCTTCACAGGAAACCTACCCGCACTTTGCACTGAAACATTGTGTGGTTAAATCATACATCCCAGCCAGTGTTATGCCTGTTATACTCAGATCAATCATTCTGTTGAATACGACAAAGAAAAAATCCTTTATAATCAAGAATGAACACGTCATTACACTTCATTTGGAAAAAAATCTGCCTTTTGTTGGGTTAGAATATAGAATCCTTTGTTTGAGGATAACAAATATTATGTTAAAATCGAGTTAGGTAATGTTTATTTTTTCCATCAGCTGGGTGTCTTGACATATGGTAACCCATCACCATGCTTAAGAGTATCCAAACCAGACAAAGTTCTGTCATGAAAATTACAACCCCAATCTCATTACAGCTTTCCTTGCGGACTGTCTCACTTTATGGATGCTGTTGTCCGGGGTTACGAGCCTAAATGGTGCTGAAGAGGAAGGCGACTGCATGGCTATTGCGCGCTCCCAGATTAAATGCTGCTATTGTTTATATCAAAAGCCACTGCTAAAAATAGAGAAGACACATAAAGGCCAATGAAACAAGCATTCATCGCCAAGTTGAACTGGTAAATATCTTTAACGATTACTGGTACAAGAGATCTACCCGAAGGTTGAGTATCTTGGGCAGCAACCTCATGTAATGATGGCATGTATAATAAACTTACTGGAATTGATACGATTTCTGCAGCACAGTTTCAAGTAACCATGCAGAATCATTATCATCGGATTCTCTCCAAAATTAGAAAACAGTTTAGTCGAGAGAACGCTATCGTCCTTCTGTTTTGTGGCATTTTGCCAACTAAAATCAACAGCTGCACATTGTGTTCCCCTTCCACATAGGGCAGATATGCAGTTTTCAATACAAAGTAAATTAGATGTACGTAATGTATAGAATTATGGGCTTCTAATTTGACATAAATTGTGTCGGTAGCATTGATTTTGTTGGAAACCAATATTGTCATAAAGTAAATATAGTAATAGATATTAAGTGAAAAGAGCTATACAAATGTCACTTGTTGTTATTGTATATACAACACCTCAATTCATGACTGTTTGTGGGACAGGGACACTACTGTGACAATTGGCTGCTGCGTTTCACTCAAAAAACATAGTCAAATATATAATCATTTTACAGTATATTCTGTGAAGCACTTTGAGACGCCTCAACGACATGATAAGGCATGATATCAAATGCAAGGAATATTATAATTATTACAAAACCACATGAGAGATATACATACTAAACAAAATCCATCTCATGTGTTTACACAATATCTAGGGCATCTGGACCCTGAAGAAGCTGTTGCTTTTCCCTTGATGTAACTGAGTGTTTGAGAGAACCAAAGTTCCGGTAATACAACAGCTGAAGGCTTTATACAACGACAGCAGGAAAATTCTATGACAGAAATTCTTTGCGCTGTATTTATAACTATGATGGTGCCTGGATAAATACAGGCAAGTAGGATACCAGAAACTGATCCATAATGAGCCCAACTGAAAGGATTTTCAAACCTCAGTTTCCAATGACACTTAACAATCTCTCATTTATCCTCCTACACATGGCTCTTAAGATATACGTGCACTCTCGTTTCAAAATGCAACAGAAATGTCTTAAGGATTCATCTCACTGGAAGTTTGGACGAACTGGGATGTCTCGCTGCATAATCACACACACAGTAAAGAACTGTAGGAATGAGAAGTACAAGATCATTTGCAAAGAAGGAAGCAAAATGAATATATGGGAATGGGCTAACTTATGCTACAAAAGCAATGCATTTTAAAATTACATAATACAGTGAGCTACATAGATGTAGCACAGGTCAGCAATTTGTCCTATCAACCTTTCCCAGTTCCAGTCGATGAAGCAATCCTCTCTCCCATAAAAGAACATTGGGACAAAAGGGAATTTTACTCAAGAAGGTCAGGCATGAGATACTAAACATACTTGGAAGCAGCTTTGCCTTCCTTTCAGGCACTAATATCTGCTGTAAAGCTCCCTCCAGTGTGCCACGTTGTAAAGCAGGTGGAACGCACCTGACATGAAAACTCATCAGGGTAATGAATTACGTCCACTTGTACTTCACACAAGTTGATCGCAATAGTCAATATTTTGCTTCTTTTTGCAATGCATTTTTTTAAAATTCAAATAAATAATTCAAAATAGCTGTATCTGCTCTACACACCACACAGTACAAGCAGCGACATCAAAACATCTGAATTGCATTGGGACCATTATCCTTCCTCTGGCAACTGTAATGTCCCCCCCCCCACCCCACCCCCACCCCCAGAATAAAATCATTTCTTGCTTCAGCCAAAATGCATGTACAAAATCACCTTTTGGTCAACGCAGAGTCTTATTCTGAATTTGGAGCTTCAATCTGAAATGCCACAAATTGTAGAACTGCAGGTTTGAATTAACCCTTAGTTGAACAGCGATTGCTGCTGATACATGTAGCAGGAACACTGTATAATGTGTATTAGTCTGATTCTAGGTCATAACCGACGCAATGTTACAACAGTCATATGCTTACATTTTGTGTTTGTGGAAGGATATGGAAACTGGCTTTGAACTGGTTAAACATTTGGTTTACTGACCTTGGTGTATTTTTTTCACCTCTATACTTAACCTATTTTAACTTTACTTCTATTGTCGCAACTATAGTATTACAGCTAGCTGTTCAAAGGCTCTGAATAGTGCTTTTGCAAAAGTATACTCCAGCTTTCAGAAAGAAAGATAATTACAGTCAGAAGAGCCAGTAATTACAGTTCTACAACGGAAATAGGTGTCTAATTCCCCACCACTGGTCACACAAAGCAAAGGCAGCAGAAGACGTTCAATTGGAGAAATACAACCAATTATGCATCAGTACTTGTTTGCCTAATCTAAACTGCAATTGTATTCCAGACAATGCATTGATAAGAATTTCTCTGATGTTAAGAGCTGTTGTAATCCGTTGTCTTGGAACTGATAAAAGGTGAACTGGTGTCTAGGTCAGACTGAGCTGCAAGGGAAACATTTTAAGGAGATGTGCAACAGCCCACATGGGGGTCTATCTCCTGATGGGCAAACGAAACGAAACACCCACAAGGTCTTCTTTTGCACAATTTAAACTCAGGTACGTATAACAATTTCAACAGAACATCTTACCATATAAATTTACATTTATATCACGCCTTTCACATCAGGAGGACACCCCAAGGCAATGGCCAGTCCAGGGCTTCCACCCAAACATCACACTGGCTGATTTAGTTTTGTTTTTGCACAATTTATAAGACCACATATTGTATTGTAGGTGTCATTCAAGTGCAGAACCCTTTCTCTGGCCACGTTTGTGTGACTGTAAAAACGGTTGGTGTTTTATTCCTCTAGAAAATAGTCAAGTTCTTTCCGAGCTACAGACAAAATAACGAGCAGTTAAATAAAGCAGTTGCATTTGGCTTTTCGAACGTCTCTTTGGGGGGGAGAGTTTATGTCGGGATCAGTCCCAGGCTTTTTGCAATAGCTGTTGCCTATCCCAGAGCTAATGCTGTCGATTTGGTTATCTTCGTGGCATAACTTTATGGGGAGCTGTTCATTTGCAAAGCAACGTCCCACCGATCCTACAGTCTTACAGTAAGAGATTCGGGATTGCTTTCCACGCGTGGACTGAACCTCTCACTCTTTTTGAGTGCATACCAGTGCTGTTGGAACATGCAAGGTGTTGGAAACCTGCAGACGAAAGGGAACTGTTCTGCTGGGCTGCTTTTCGTTTAGACTCCCCCCCCCTCCTCCTCACCCCCTAAATATAGACAACTCAAAAGTGAACATTGTATAACTTCCCATCCCCACAAACACGCACCAACCCACACATCTGCTAAAATTATCCACTCTCCAGGGCAAAAAAAATGCAGAACTTGAAAAGCTCTGTCCTTTCTGAACACCCCCCCCCCCCACCACACACACACACACACACACACAAAATACCCCCCAAACACCCCCAAATAGACAAAGAAACACTTTTTTAAAAAACATTTGGAAACTTGCACAAACTTCTCCCCACCTTACTCTGCAAACCACTTTTGAGCTGCTGTGTTTTGTTTGTTTCACTGGGGGGGGGGGGGGGTGGTGGTGAGGGGGGGAGAGAAGCAAAGGCAATCACCCCTTTAACCCCAGTCAGTCAGTACTTGTGGGGATGTTTTCCCCTTCCTTTCTAAATCTCCCTAAAGTTGTAATATAAATAAATAGGGGTGTTATTAAGTGACACACAGAGGAACCCAAACCACACGCTGCATGTCTAAAGCACAGAGGGAGAGGGGGGGGGGGGGGGGGGGGGGCATCACTTTGGGGTTCTTTGGTTTGCACCAAAAGCACTTATTGATTTGTTGCACATCCACTTTTGTTGCAAACTCCACGCGTTGATGTATCTGATCTCTCCAATAAAGAGACCACAGACACACACACACACACAGACAGACACAGACAGACACACAGACACAGACAGACACACACAAGGGAAGAGGAGACAACGAGAGAGACAAAAGTGCAGGAAAGGTCCAGTTCTGCATTGAGTTGTGATCTCTTACCTTCATCGTGTAACACGGTAGCAATCAAGAAGCCAACAAGCAGCTCAACAGGCTGCATTGTGATCTGGTCTCACTCCCTTTGAAGGCTTGAGTGCTTTTTTTTTTCTCCTCCCTCCCTCCACCACCACCCCCCCACCCCTCTTTCTTCCTTTTTTTTGGTGGTGGTGGTAGGGGAGGGAAGAAGGGATGAGTTTTGGGGAGGTTGGTTAAAAAAAATTCTGAAAAATAATCAGATTCTCAACTTTTTTGGGGGGAAAAAAAAAAGGTGGGTGAGAAGAGGATTTTCTTTTTTTAAAAAAAAATACAATAAAGTTGTCCTGAAGGTTTTTTCTTTTTTTTTTAAAAGAGAGGGGGAAGAGAGAGAGAGAGAGAAGCAAAGCAGCTGGAGAGGTCATCAGAGCATGGCTGGGTTGAGGCTGGTGGTGGTGGTGGTGGGTCGTTGCTTTAATAAGTTTTTTTTCCCCCTTTGGCTCTCTCTTGGAAGGTGAAACTTTAAAGGCGATGCAACGTTTGCTGAGTGCCAGTGGCTAAGACATACACTCACTCACTCACTCTCTCCTCTCATGCACTCACTCACACACTCACTCTCTCTCTCTCTCTCCTCTCATGCACTCACTCACACAGTCACTCACTCACTCTCTCTCTCTCTCTGTCTGTCTGACTGCTCCAACCAGACTGCGCGATTATTTCTCCCAATGCAAACGGATCAAAAGGAACATGGGCCACACCACTTTCTGCCTGTGATAGGGGAGGGAGGGAATGGCTTAATGAACAGTGAGAGAGAGAGAGAGAGAAAAAAAAATCATGCAAAGAAGACCAACTCAGCTCAGCACAGCTCGACTGGCGATGGGGGCACTGCAGCTCTGCTCATTGCAAAAGCACAGCCACAACGCTTCCTTCCTCCCTCTCTCTCTCCCAACCACACAGCACAGCCAGGGATGGCTTTAAAGCCCTTTGCAAATCGTTGTCCCTGTTGTTGTCGCATTGCTTCCAAGCCCCCACCCCACCGGCAACCCCCACCCCACCAGCAACCCCCACCCCACCAGCAACCCCCACCCCACCAGCAGCCCCCACCCCACCAGCAGCCCCCACCCCACCAGCAACCCCCACCCCACCAGCAACCCCCACCCCACCAGCAACCCTCACCCCACCAGCAGCCCCCACCCCACCAGCAACCCCCACCCCACCAGCAACCCTCACCCCACCAGCAGCCCCCACCCCACCAGCAACCACCAGCCCACCACCAGCCTCCGAACTCACCACCAGCCCCCACCCCACCAGCAGCCCCCACCCCACCACCAGCAGCCCCCACCCCAGCAGCAGCCCCCAAGCAGGGAGAGGCTGGTTGAGTGTGTAAAGAAGCTTTATTCCACACTCACACACACACTCCCTTTCCCGACCCCTTCAACTATCTTCTTCACTCAGAAAGAGGGGGGTGGGGGGCTTCAAGGAGATAACATTTAAGTAATGCCTTCAAACAGCATTTCAAAACGAAAGTGCTTAAAATGACAGTCTGTGTTTTTTAGTTTTCTTTTATGGGGGAAAAAAAAAGTCATTGCTCGCTGGTCGAAAAGTTGCATTTTTTTTGCATTAATAATTCGAGATCCAAGATTTTTTTTTAAAAAAAACCTTCGCATGCATTTATATATTATGGAGACTGGTGTCTCTGTGTGTGTCCATGGTCACCAGTGGTCTGTCTGTCTGTCTGTCTGTCTGTCTCTCTGTTAAGTTACACGATGCAGTTTTTTGGGGGGTGATCACTTTTATCACAGAAACAGCTAATTCTAAAGATATTGTTTCAACGCTGGAAGGATTTGTGATTTGTTCCACCACAGCAAGTGGTGAGAGGTAAAAGGCAACGATCTTACATTTTGCAAACCAACAACAGGACAGGGAGATGGGGCATTTAAGAATTGTGGCAATGGGGTGTATGTGGGGGGGCGATATCAAGCAAAGTGGATGCAGTGATAGCACTCCCTCCCTCCCTAGTGTGTGTATGGTGCCTCTCCCTTGGCTCCATCAAGACAAGTGTGGAGGACAAGTTTGCAGGGCTATGGGGAGAGCGCGGGGGAATGGGTTGAATTGGATAGCTCTTTTCAAAGAGCCGACACAGACACGATGGGCTGAATGGCCTCCTTCTGTGCTTTATAATTCTATGATTCTAAGACCCGTCTCGAGACCCTCCTCTTCGACCGTGTCTTCGGTCAACCTACTACCCCTACTCTCCCTGCCCTCCATCCCTCCTGAACCCAACCACCAGCTCGGGTGCAGATTCCTGACTATCCAGTGCCTTGGGATGTCCTCCTGACTTGAAAGACGCAATACAAATGTAATTTTTTGTTGTTGTCAATCCACACAGGATGTCAGCAGGGCACAAACATGATTTTGCTTCCAATTATCGGTCGATTCCAAATGAAAAGAAAAACAAAAGGCAATCTGGAGTGAACCTAAATTAAAATGTTTCACTTCACGAGGTTGGAACCAAAAATATATATATATCAAATCTTTGATTTTTCCAATTCAGTTCGGAAGGGAGCCCTGTTACAAATGATTACTAACGCTATCTAGAGTTACCAGAAATTGGGCCCATAAACTGCAGCAATAACGTGTAATGTTTGGAATGAATTGCCACTCCCTGGCTCCACCTCTACTTATATACCAAGAAAAGAACCTCATTCCTTCGGCATTACGTGAGATATGATGATCCATGTGTTAGTATAGTGTAAGTGCAGCACACAGTGATCTATTGGTGAACAGCTTAGAAAACACACAGGAGCCTGATGGATCATTTAGGATGGATTCTGAAGCCCAGGTATGGTTTCTGTGAAACCCAGACCTAAACCTAGAGTGAGCCCTCTGAAGGTTTTGAGTCATTAGGAATGTGCCAGAACATCTTGAATGTGACTAAAAGTTGTACAATGAAAGCCATCCCAAGAACAATTGTCATCAAATCAAATCCCTGTTCGAGTTATTTTTACAAATAAGAATCATCAACATCATATAGAGAGGATATGTTGCTCTCTATCTCTGATCTATCAATTACTCTCCCATGTATGACATTCTGTACCACAGAGTATGACTGCTTGTAATGGGCACAAAGTTCACTGTGCCAAGACTGAGGCTTTGATGTTTGAACGCTTACTTTCCCCCCAGGAGCTTTTAGCTCATACCATTTTAAATAAACAACAGAAGGCTTCACATACCTTGAGTGCGGCTGATACACATCCTGCAGTTTCTATGCAGGTCCAGATTTTCTCTCGTTTCTCTAGGCCACTAAAGATCAGCTATCCAATGATGTGTGTCCTTCATGGTGGGTCCAGTTGGTGTGCTTAAAAAAAATACCTCTCATATTTATGATACCTTTTTCAAATGCTGTCAGCATTCCTAGAATCACCTCCAGGCAACTAGATTTTCTCTGTAAACAATTGTTTGTGGGACGCTGCTGTGCACAATTGGCTGCCGGGTTTCGCCCACAGAATACACAATCAATTCACTTTACAATATATTCTGTGAAGCCCTTTGAGATGTCTCAACAACGTGATAAGGCACTATATCAAATGCTTATAAAACACAATACACCATGTGGGCTTCACAGCCTCAAAACTGTCTTCCCCCAAAACTCACACTTCCCAGGGGGAGAAAATTGGTATCTTATTATCTATCAGATATCCTGGCTATCTTTACTCTATCCTGAGACCAAAATCTCTGAGGATAGTTGCAGCACCTCTTACTGCCCCTCAGCTAATCTAGCACAAATTTGGTTCAAACCCAAGACTTTTGTGTAGTTTGGGATTTGAGTAATTACACCATGGAATGACATTGCGTGAACCAAAGTATACATTGTTTTTCTATGATTCACTGAAAGGTATTATGAGCTTTATGCAAAATTTTAGTCAATTATTCATTCTCCTGTACATGCTCTACTGGGGAACAAATGCAAGGATTATTATTATATTGGTATAAAAGTGTAAAAAATCATTGAAATAAGTATTGACATACAAGCTTACATAATTTGATAATTTCTTTGTAAACCTGACACTTGCAAAATATGCTTTTGGCTCAGCTTTTAAATTTTTTTTGTGTCCTCAAAACATCAGAATATGTTTTGTTGTTACATGCCCAGCTGCAATAAAATGGTGCAACAGAACAAGAAGTTAAACAGTAACAGAATGTTACTCCATGTACACTCATGGATCCCCATCGATAGAATTCTTCATCTTGTGAAATGAAGTCCGAGCACTACTGAAAAGGGAACGTGGAGGATAAAAGGAGGAAGAGTCACTTTCCAGTAACAAACTAGAGCAGTGTTGGCAGGGTTTTAAAAGCTATCCTTTTAGCTGAAGAATGTCAAAGTGAAGTAGAACATTAAATAATAATAATAATAATTCTTGCCTTTGATAAGGCACCCTTCGTATCAGGAGGATGTCTCAAAGCATTCACAGGATTTACTGTGAAGTGTAACATTTAAAATTGGGGCAAAATAAACAAATAAACATTTGGATTTTTTTGCTAATCTGCTGCTGGTAATAATCACTTGGTTGAGTGCTTTTGTTGTGTTTTATGGCAACGCCCAAGCCTCATGTCACCAATTAAAAACAGGAAGTTTTTAACTTTAAAATATTTATGAGCTTTCCAAGTCGTCTTCTCGAATCCTAACACGTTCAAGATGAAAAGAAAAAGGCTTGATATTTTTTATTTGAAAAAACCTTTAGCTTTAAAGACATGCAATGGTACTGTTTTCTGCAGATTGTAGATTATTAATAAAATCATTGAACTCTGATTAAATGAGAGGTTGAATTCTTCTTCCTAAGAATCATTTGTTGTTCCCCAAAAAGTGACATTGTCGTGAGTTTATAAAAAAGTAGCAAAGCTGTAAAGAAATCTGCTGTTAGTTCTCTCGTAAGAGAACTGTTACTCAGGTGTTATACATTATTATGGGAAAAAAGACAGAACACAGTATCAAGAAATCTTTAGCTTGAAAAATCTTTTCCATTCAATTCTCCTGCACAGACCTCAATAATTGAATAAGGCTAATGTATTGCAGCCATCTAAAAATGTGGGATGGTGAACAGTTTCACTGATAGGTGGAAGCGACTAAAATTATAATTACAGGTTTTCCCCCCCAAAGCTTGTCATTTTCTTTTAGATGTGAATGCCAGAAGAAATAAGTGATGAATTCCTAGGAGGCTTTAGTGAAAGATTATACAGCACAATTTATGATATATTTACAATGGATTGCTGTCTCACATAAATTCTCTCTTTTATTAGCCAAGATTGAAAGCTTAGAAAAAATATTTTTTCCTCAATGTGTTTTTCATTGCATTGTGCTACTGTTTAGTTAGAGACCACGTTGAATGTTTTACGTCAGATACTGCTTGAAGAAACTGGAACGAAGTGTAATGTCATGAGCATGTTTCATTAGGGGGTACTGCGGTCCTGAAAGAGTTAAATAAACACGGTCAATGAGGGAAGAAGAAAATATAGACATCAGCATCTTACAATAGTTTGTTTCTAATCTTATTGAAATTACAATGTACAGTTTGAACCCAAAGATTAGCAAAATGATAAACCTATTTGGATGTTTTTGACAAGAGATAATTCAATCAGACACATTGAGAAAATGCAACTTGTTACAGTTCTGAACAAGCTGGGCTACACGATTAAAAAAAAGGAGAACATTTCTTTAAGGGAGAAACAGAAGCTGCCAGCAAATCTAATGAAAATAAGCCTATTTACTATGTACTGTAAATGCTCTCTAACCATACACTTCTGCAACAAAAGTATTTCATCAGGAATGCTGTCCTAAGATTGTGAATGATTAAACTAAAAGATGCACTAATTATAGTTTGTGAGTGCATGCCCATTCCAGAATCCTCTGAATTACTCATGCACAGTTGCAAAAAACATTGACAGGCAGCCAAAGTACGCACAGTATTTATGCTTCAACTTCATACACTTCAACCTCTTTGTAAATTTCAGATATATTTCTTGTTGCTTGTGGCCAAGTCAAATTGCGTTTTCTTTTGAACCTTTAAAAAAAACAGGTTGTGTTTCGTCAGCAGGACTTTTATTTTATATAGAAAAGTAAGCTTACAAAAATAAATTTGCAAAGATTAAGTAACAGATAAATGTCCATGACATAGAAGGTAAATATTTCTCTGAAGGAAAATAATTAGTGGACTCATTCCTTAAGTAATTCGTAAGTAATTTTACATGGTTGCTGAGATCTCTTCATGCCCTTTAAACTATTAAAACGGAGCATAAAAAATCACCCTTCACACAGTTTGCAGCTCAGTGATGTATGCTTGTCTTTGAAACATTATACCTTTTTCTGTCCTTTAGGAATACTGTAAGCATAAAATTTTATGTGATTCTACTATTACACGTCTAATGCTCCATGGGTAGCAGTGATTGCTTTTGTTTAATCATGTTGACCTTCTAGTAAAAGGACAGAATTGCTATCATTTCCCTAATAGCTTTGTTCTCCAGTGTACCACTGGCAAGGAACCCTCCCTCCCTTCCCCCACTGGCAAACACGAGGCTTTGTTCACAACTGAATTCAATGGTCAAATGTCCCTGGACAACACTTGCTTGTAAAGAGTTGACCTGTCGATTAAAAAAACAAACCTCTTTTTGCGTTTAGTGATTGACAAATACTTGACAGTCGCCATACCATGACTGGCACTTAACTGGAAATTGGATCTTAATAATAGGAAGCCTTTGTTTGTGAATGCACATATTATCTTCATGCAAATGTATAGTTATTTTTGTGTGCCTATTGAGCTCATGAATGTAGATGATACACAGGGGAGAACAATGGTACATTGAAAACTTCATCGTGTGTCATGTTGGACAAAATAATTGCTGCAACTATTTTGCGACATTTCCTTTCAATATAAACGCAGCAAGGTGATATATATTCATGAATCTGAACACATGTAACATATTGAAGGGATGGTTATTTTTGTGTTCTGTAGTCAAGTGTGTCTCAAGCAGAACATTGTTTGAATAGAACATTTCAGATGAAGGCATTGGTTCAAGCAGGTCACAATTCTCTAGGTATGAGCTACCTCGCCTAAATGGTGTGACGTGATTGATATGGTAAGCCATCTGATCATGGGAGATACCATCCGATTATCAGCTAACTCAACACACACTGGGATGTGAAGCGGTGATATTGCAGTATGCTCTGGCCCACATATGTTACATAGTCTTTACATTGGATGAACATTTTATCCCATAGAATCCTGATAATGTTTGCACGATATAGAATGTGGGACCACTACTTATCTCTCCAACATAAAAGTATAAGAAATTATACAGTGAATAAAGCACATAGCATTCACTCTTTGGACTATTTCCTTGTTCATGCTCTATCCAAATTATTTAATTAAGTATAATTTAATTCCATTTACACTATTTAGCACAAACTTCTGCAGCAGCAAAGGAAAAATCATATCTCATGCAGTATATGATTATCTTTGTCTGTGCTTATTCCTGTATCATTCAGTCATTTTCCCAATCAAGTACTTTTGAAAAAGTTAATAACAACATCTTAACATACTTATTATTTTGTGAGCAAAGTAATTTCTTGTCATCTTTGGCTGCTTTAGATGTGTTATTTGTTTTTATTTAGGCCCTTTAATTCTGTGCTCTCTCTAAATTTAAATGGCCTACTTCTAGGTATGATACTCATTTATTTCTTTGATATTTATTGTATTTGATTTTTGCCTGGATAAAAATGGGCAGCAGAACAAAGCATCTACACTACCTATGCGGACAGTATGGCTCACTGGTGTGCACTGTACATGGGTGGCATAAATAGTTCTATTCAGTTTGCTACCCACAGGATCAATATTTCATACGTGTGAAAATGAAAACCACATGTGAAATAATAGTTACCAGCTAGTCAGCAGCATGCTACAATTCATTGAAGAAAATGGGTAAGATTGCACTAGGAGCCATATGCTCATTGAAGAAAAAAACAGCATCTCCTCAATACTGATAGGTCCCAGACTTCTTTCACTCACACAGAAGACCACTATACTGGACATCATTTGTGAAACACTTTCATGAGCTATGGGTCTTAAGCACTCGTGTAAAAACTATTTTAATGTACTTCTACAGTGAATTTGCTGCTATTGATGCACCAACCTGTTTTTGATACATGTGCAAGTTAATATCTAATCGCATAGCCCCTTTTTAATGTTTCTCGTGATCTTGTTTGAGATTTGAAGGTTTTTTTCCTGAAGTGGACTGAATACACATGGTCATGGCCTCTCAAGTGCAACACATTTCATGGAACACTTCACATTCCTGGCTGCAATTTTCCTCAGTCTGCAGCCCCCCCCCACACTGAACATATTGCCCCTGAAAATATTACAATTTTTTTCTAAAATGGTAGTTTGGGATCATGGTTTGACAGTTAAATCCTTATCCATTTATTTGTAAAAGTTTTGCTTGCTTTGATTACCCTTCATTTTTTATTAATTCAGGGAAAAACACTGACATCTTGTTTAAAATACTGTATGTCATCAAGAAGCCTGCTGTCGAAAATATGGGCCTCACACTTTGACTATAAGACCCACATTGGAGTTTAAAACAGTTGAAAGGTTATACACACACTTATTGGTGGTCAACATGGTACATTGAAATTTTGAGGGGTTTTCTATCTAATTTGTTTTGCTCATGTATCTTGTTACCACTGAAAGAAGTGGCGTAATAAGAGTTCTTTACATAATAATCATAAACCTTGTGGAAAAAAATAAAGCACTCATTAATATTTAGTATAACATTTAAAGTCAGATTTAAAAAAACAAAAAATGAATTATTGCCCAGCTGTGTCAACATGTGTTCTGGGTTAAAATAGTTGCTATGCTTTGATGTATCCAATTGACTGTTTTAAATATAACTTATTGTTCTGTGTGAAAGTCTTTAGAAAGTTCCTGACATCTCCCTTGTACTAAACATCACAAGGAAGTGCAGGCCTATTTGTTTTGAAGCGATCATTGCAATAAATTTACACAATGCCTTGTAACAGTAAAAGTAATGGTAGAGCACAGGACTTGCCCAACCACGACACCCCCATCTTATGGCTTTGCCTTACAGGAATGAGCACATGGTCACAATTCCAAGTTTCACTGAACAACCAGAAAAGGCTGATCAACCATGAACTGATGCATTGACTTCACTGCAGACCTGCCTGACTTTGTCAAATACCTTACTTTCGTTTAACATCTGAACCATGCAGCGCTCTCTCTCTCTCTGCTTTGCAGTATTGTACTGTAAAGCCAGTGAGACTTGCAAGATAGACGTACATTATAGGGTGACCTTATGTCCACAATTTCCAGGGACAGCCCCTGAATGAGGTATTGTGTTTCTGGGGCCAAATATGCCCTTTCTTGATTTCAGCAGCAAACTGAACAAGAACAATAATATTCTAAACTAGATACACTCATCGGAGAAACACGACCATTACTCCGACAAGGTTTTCCAGTTCAGCCAACATCAGGAATTGCGGTGAGTTGGATTTTTGTGTTAATTATGGGTACCCCCCTGGATTTGGTTGACAAAATATGATCACCCTAAGTTTTAAGAGCTCTGAGACACGAGGGTGCTATGTAAGTGCAAGTTGTTGTTGTTGTTGTAAGTACTGTGCAAGACTGTGAGCTCAATGTGGCGAAGTCGGGCTTGAATCCAGAAAAGGTTTGTTGGGTGGGGAGGGGAAATGCTACCAGCTGAGCCAAACTGAGTATATTCCCTCATTTCTAAACCAATGTGCTGGCAAAGAGCAAACCTTCAACAACATGTTTACAAATAGAAATAGTTTAACTTATAAACAAAATGCCTTGAAACTGACACAGTCAGTCAGTTCAGTTCGGGGCAAAGGAAGAAAACACCTTTCCTTTCAAAACAGGCGTGCAAACCTTTCACCTTTTTTTTTGCAAGAAGGTGTTTTTTGATTTGCTGCAAAAATGTTTTTTTTTATTTTTTTTGCAAGAATGTGTTTTTTTTTATTATTTTGCAACAATGTGTTTTTTTTGCAACAAGGCGGTTATTTTTCTTTTAGTTTTGTTTGGAAAGTTGCAAACGTAAGAATTAATTATTGTCCCTTTCAGGAGACCTTTTGCTCTGAGCTGGGCTGGCCTGGGCTGAGTGGAGCTGGGCTGGGCTAACCTGGGCTGAGCTGGGCTGGGCTAACCTGGGCTGAGCTGGGCTGGGCTAACCTGGGCTGAGCGGAGCTGGGCTGGGCTAACCTGGGCTGAGCGGAGCTGGGCTGGGCTAACCTGGCTGACCTGGGCTAATCTGGGTTGAGCTGACCTGGGCTGGGCTGACCTGAGCTGGGTTGGGCTACCTGGGCTGAGCTGACCTGGGCTAATCTGAGTTGACCTGGGCTAACCTGAGCTGAGCTGATCTGGGCTGGGCTGAGTTGACCTGGGCTGAGCTGACCTGGGCTGGGCTGATCTGGGCTGAGCTGATCTGACCTGGGCTGAGCTGATCTGATCTGGGCTGAGCTGACCTGGGCTGAGCTGACCTGGGCTGACCTGGGCTGACCTGGGCTGAGCTGACCTGGGCTGACCTGGGTTGGGCTGAGCTGACCTGGGCTGAGCTGACCTGGGCTGAGCTGATCTGGGCTGACCTGGGCTGAGCTGACCTGGGCTGAGCTGACCTGGGCTGAGCTGACCTGGGCTGACCTGGGCTGAGCTGACCTGGGCTGAGCTGACCTGGGCTGAGCTGACCTGGGCTGAGCTGGGCTGAGCTGACCTGGGCTGAGCTGACCTGGGCTGAGCTGACCTGAGCTGAGCTGACCTGACCTGGGCTGAGCTGAGCTGGGCTGGGCTGACCTGGGCTGAGCTGACCTGGGCTGGGCTGAGCTGACCTGGGCTAACCTGAGCTGAGCTGACCTGGGCTGAGCTGACCTGGGCTGAGCTGACCTGGGCTGACCTGGGCTGAGCTGGGCTGACCTGGGCTGAGCTGGGCTGAGCTGACCTGGGCTGAGCTGACCAGAGCTGACCTGGGCTGAGCTGGGCTGGGCTGGGCTGACCTGGGCTGAGCTGACCTGGGCTGAGCTGACCAGAGCTGACCTGGGCTGAGCTGACCAGAGCTGACCTGGGCTGAGCTGACCTGGGCTGAGCTGACCAGAGCTGACCTGGGCTGAGCTGACCCGGGCTGAGCTGACCTGGGCTGAGCTGAGCTGACCTGGGCTGACCTGGGCTGGGCTGAGCTGACCTGGGCTGACCTGAGCTGACCTGAGCTGAGCTGACCTGGGCTGAGCTGACCTGGGCTGACCTGGGCTGAGCTGACCTGGGCTGAGCTGACCTGGGCTGAGCTGACCTGGGCTGAGCTGACCTGGGCTGAGCTGGGCTGGGCTGAGCTGACCTGGGCTGAGCTGACCTGGGCTGACCTGGGCTGAGCTGACCTGGGCTGACCTGGGCTGGGCTGACCTGGGCTGAGCTGACCTGGGCTGAGCTGACTTGGGGTAGGAACCAATCTCCCGCGGACAGTGCGCCGAGTCGGGAGCTGTTCGCTGCAGCACCTTTTCCGGGAAGCCGCTGTTATGGTAACAGGAGCCGAGAGAAGGAGAGAGATAAAGGGGTTGTGGATGTGCCTTTGCTCTCCCTCTGCTCCCGCTCTCATTTTGTTCCCGATTTACCGCTCCGGGACGTGCGGTGTGTGCGGACATGAACGTGGATCGCGTCTCTCTGGGCGCCGACGAGTATTTAAGTGAGTAAAACAGCTGTCACTCACTCACTCACTCACTCACTGAGTCACTCACTCATTCACTCACTCACTGAGTCACTCACTCACTCACTGAGTCACTCACTCACTCACTGAGTCACTCACTCACTCACTGAGTCACTCACTCCTCACTCACTCACTGAGTCACTCACTCACTGAGTCACTCCCTCCTCACCCACTCACTGAGTCACTCACCCACTCACTGAGTCACTCACTCACTCACTGAGTCACTCACTCCTCACCCACTCACTGAGTCACTCACTCACTCACTGAGTCACTCACTCACTCACTGAGTCACTCACTCCTCACCCACTCACCGAGTCATTCACCCACTCACTCACTCACTGAGTCACTCACTCACTGAGTCACTCACTCTTCACCACTCACTGAGTCACTCACTCACTGAGTCACTCACTCCCTCACTGAGTCACTCACTCCCTCACTGAGTCACTCACTCAGTTAATTATTCACTCAGTCACTCACTCCTCAGTCACTCATTCTCTTCAGCTTCATCCAGGCCCCAGACACCTCCCCCAATTGTCAGTGAGTCAGTTAACCCGTGTGCAGCAGAGATGTTCTTGCTTATTATTAACATAATTATTATCAATAATAATAATAATCCTTGCATCTTAAACATACATAATGCTTATATAACGATTCGTGGGCTTTTCGCAGAGGTTTTGAGACGTCACACAATGACGTGATGAGGCGCTATATCAAATACAAGGATTATTATTTATATTATTATGATGCTGTCGAGCCGTCTTAAAAGGCTTTACACAGGAGGTATGCAACTAGTGAGGTGTTGTGACTGCGCTTTTGCAACAGGAATCCGCGGCCAATTTGCGTAAAGCAATATTCCCCCCACCACCACACACACACACACACACACACACAAACACAGTGTTGCTCAGGACAGCAGGAGAGAAAAAAAACTTTCCCATCGGAGAAAAAAGTGCCTTTAACATCCACCTGAACAGGCAGATGGGGCCTCAGTTTAAGTGCAACACCTGCAAACAGGGGCTGAAAATTCTGATGTTTGAACTGCAACTTTTCAAGCCCTCAAAGAAAATTACCACATTCACAAGGGTGGTGGGGAGGGAGGGGGGGAGGGAGGGAGGGAGGGAGGGGGGAAGATTACACACCCGTTTGAATTAAAATTGCCTCTTCCCTGCCCTGAACTGACTGTCAATTTCAAATCGTTTGTTTGTAAATAAAACATTTAGAAACTTATCGAGGGATGCGAGCCATTTTGCAGCATAAATATTGGAGAACTCAAAAGTAGGGATACAGTGTTTTGTCCTGGGTATCATTGTGGGAAGAGACAATGTTGCTTATTGGAATGCAGATGTTTTGCTGGGGTTGGTAATTCTGTATGGACTTCAACAAACACTATCTATGTAAAAACAGAAATGGTGGAATCCATAGTGGCTTGTTCAGTGACTGAATATCTGCTGCTTGATAAAATGGGAATCTGGACCAGTTGGTAGCATTTCGCGCCTCTGGATCAGGAAGTTCTGGAGTCCTGTAGCTCAGTGGTTAGAGCGCTCGCCTTGCAAGCGAGACGCCTGGGTTCAATTCCAGGCAGAGGGCGAAACCTTGGGCGAGTTTCCTTACTCCACACGTCTAATAATAATCCCTCCAAAAAACCAAACAATAATAAATTGGTCATTTTCAATCCCCGACTTTTTGTGGGACACTGCTCCGCGCAATTGGCTGCCGCGTTTCGCCCACAAATACACAGTCAATTCATTTTACAGCATATTCTGTGAAGCGCTTTGAGACGTCTGGAAGACGTGAAAAGCGCTATATCAATGCAAGGATTATTATTATATTAAGTTGTGCCTTCAAGGGACTTTGAACTAATTGTCTAGAGTAGACCTGACACTTCACTGCAGAGTTGGGTGAGCCCTACACTGTCGGAAGTGCCGTCCTTTGGGAGAGACATTAAACCAGCCTTGTCTGTCAGGTGAATGTTAAAGATTTGGCACTATTTAAAGAGCAGGGAGTTTCTCCTGGCTTCCTGGTCAACAATCCTCTTTGGTCTTTCGACCTCCCAGCTTCCCCCCCTGCCCTCCACCCTCCCCGACCCCAACCCTAAGCTTGGGTCAGTAACTCTGTCTGTCCAGCGCTTTGGGATATCCTCCCGACATGAAAGGCCCTTTACAAATGTCATTTTGTTGTTGTGGGACATATCTGTATGCAAATTAGCTATGGTGTTCACTTAAATACATAATTGCTGTACTATTATTTGATAATAAATGGTGGGGAGGGGAGAGAACACTATGTATTTACTCTGGGAAAATTGTGTTAAATGTTAACACAAATGTGAAATGTTAAATGAATTGACGAAACACAAAATACTGCAGATGCTGGAAATCTGAAAGTAAAAACAGTTGCTGGGAACACTCAGCAGGTTAGGCAGCATCTATGGAGAAAGGAAAGTGAGTCAATGTTTCGGGTCCACGAATCTTCGTCAGAACTGGGGCATGTTGGGGGGGTGAGACTTTTAAGGGCTAACAGAGAGGGGGGAGGCAAGGCAAGGAAGACAAAGGAGAAAATGGGGTAAAGGGCAGGGGATGATGAGTTAAAAAGAGGTGTTAATGATGTAAAACAAAGGGGGGGAGAAAGAACTTGCAACAGAACAGGCAGATCAGGGAGAGAAAAGGTGTGTCTGGGACCAAGATGATGTAGGAATGGGGAGCTGATACATTATCAGAATTTCCAAAGCAATAGAATGAAGTGCAGGTTTTTTATTTGGTCATGTTATTTTTGTATTCTCAGTGGAGATTGAAATGGGATGTGCCCTGCTGTTTGCATTGCCAGGTATTCACATTTTTGTTTTATGGTACAGTTTTCTGTACGGGTTGCTGTGAATTACAGTCAGATCAATCATCTTCCCTCTTCAAAAGATGTCAAGCCTGTAATAAAATATGTTATCTGGTTACTAAAAAAGCTTTCAAATAAACTGGTACTTGCCAGAGGCAAGTCTGCTGCATGTCTTGGATGCTTTATCTGTTAAAGTTTCACAATTGAGTTTCTCAACACAACATTTTTTAAAAATGATTAAAATGTAACTACCTACTTTTCTTAAAACATCTTTTTCCAGGAAGTGATGTTTCTTTGATTTGAAACAGTTTCAATTGAGAGTTTCATATTTTTGCTTGATTATGTACAACAATAATAAAATTACATTTGTATCGCGCCTTTCACGTCGGGAGGATGTCCCAAGTAGACAGTGAACAGGTATTTGCTCATTTCCCCCAAGTTCGGACCATCAACTTAATTTTGCAAGTGAATCTCCTTTCTAAAAAAATAAAAACTGAGACTGCGAACCATACTGCTCTACAGCATGGTGGAGAATTGGGTCTGCCTTGGTAAAACGTTATGATAATGTTCCCCAAATCATGAGTGCTTTGAGGATAATATGGAAAGAATGTCCTTTTGAACATGGGGCTTGCTGCAGTCTTCCGCCACTTCAATCTGATGCACAGCTGCATTGAGTTTGGTGATTTGTCAGATGAGCCGCTAGGTGGAGCAGTGAGTGGGTGTAGAATATTCTGGATTAGAAGTCAATAAAACTACATTGCTATCAGGTGCCACCACTCCTGAGGCTCGGATTGTCCACCTGGAAGGCGCAATTCCTTTTATGAAGACAAAAATCTAAGAAATTTTGAATTCAGAAACTTACCCAAAGAGTAGCTAATATTTTCCTGTAATCTATATTTGTACAGTATGCAATGTTCTGTTAGCTGAATAGCAATAACATTAGAATTCTATTTTTTGGGGGGGTTGAACGCTTTCATCCAGGTTGGCTCACGGATTTCTTCATTTCATGCTTTGGCAAGTTGACTTGGAGTAAATGTATAAGTGCCAGCTAAGTTTGAGACACAATTAAATTTGCACAGAGCTCTCCATGAAACTCTATACTCCTTCTAGACCGTAGATATTTTTTTCATTGTTCATCCCTTTCAAACTTGGGATAGGATCGGTCTTGCTGCTCTTGTCTGTTCCCTCGCCAATGTTTGCATGCATCTTTTGTGCCTCTGTGACCAAAACGACACACAGTTCTCGCAAGTGTGGCCTTTGAATATTAAGTACGCACTTATTCCTCATTTTAATACATTAAAAAGTTCTGCAGGTTATGACAGGAGTAAGGAATGCATTTTTATATCCTAGCAAATGCATTTGAATTATTCTCCACGAGAGCATGAAGAAAATTGAAGCAAAAATTCCCTCTCTTCATTCTTTCTATGCTGTGGCAGGAAGTACTTCTGATCAGCTGATATTATATAAAAGGCTGGCAAGACAAACAATGAGCACCAACTGCACCAACATTTTAAAAATAAACCACTAGATTAATGCCTGGACCACAGCTAGGTCCATCCCACTAGGGACTGAAGAGAAATCTGAGAGTGTTCTCACACACTGACCAATAACTAGTAACAGCAGCATTGGGATTTGATTGCAAGACTGACCCTCAATCAGTATATAATCCATCATGGCAGGGAGACATAGGTGAGGGGAGACAATAATGATCAACATTAAACAAAACGGTGAGATAAAGCAGCTACAACAGAAGCCCCTTTGTATGGTGTGGGTAAGATCAGGAATGTGAATCGCTGTTATACAAATACGGTTTGAAGACAGATTTAAAACATATACAAATACTACGAAGAGAATACAAACATTAATAACTGCCAGGCAAAAAAAATCCTAACAAAAGAAAAAAGATTCTACCTTTGGAAAAGGTGCGGTGCAAATACACTATTGCGGTTATAGATTCTAAGCATGTATATAATAGTAATAATCCTTGCATTTGATATAGAGCTTTTCACATCTTCTAGATGTCTCAAAGCGCTCAGAATATACCGTAAAGTGAATTGACTGTATATTTGTGGGTGAAATGTGGTATAGTGGTACTTTTTAAAAAAAAACAGTAGTAGTTGTACTTTTTTTTCAAGAAAAAGCTCTTTCCCCAGCAGAACTTTTATGTTTGACAATTAGCCATGACTGATACTTTGCCATTCATTTGTTGGGGAAACATTGTGAGTTCTTTATCAGCTTTCCTGGGAGAAGAACATGGTGCCGCTCAATCCTGAACAAGTTCAGAAGGAAAATGAGGAAGTCTTCCTCTTATTCGCAGGCCGCAGAATGGCATTGGTGGTAACCATGGAGAGATCTGCAGTAACCCATTCCAACACAAGAGATGGACACAGCAGGAACAGGGGTGGGGGAGGGAGGAGAGAGGAGCTGAAAAGGAACCCACTTTAAAGTAAAGAAAAATCATGTACTGACTTTACTGAAGCTGAGCAGATTGACATAGGATAATGTAGTGGAATATGGGCAGTGCTGGGGTTCAAGCCTGTGATCACACAAGCGCGAGACAAGCACCCTCATCAAGAGTACTTGCAAGTGCTTTCATGCTTGATCCTACTTCAGTTTGGTTTCATTCCGAATGTTACTTTGTACCATGATTCTGGCCTCCTGAGCTATTGTAAACAACCCCTGACGATGATTTTGTGTATGTGTGTGGGTGGGTTGAGGGACTTATTTGACAAATTACAGAACAAAGCAGTTGAACAATTTTTGCCACTCTGCACCCACAATTGTTGAAACAGCTTCCTGCACGATTCTGCACCCTCACCGTGACATGCTAACGCCTCCACTCCATCCTCAATAACCGCTTCTGCATTTAATAAACTTTAAATGTTCCCAGAGGTTACGCAAAATAGAGCACCAAACTATTAACTCATTACATAAATAAACATTTAAAATTCTAAATCATGAGCTCTCTTTATCCTGTATATGTGTGAATAAACCCCTCTATTACGGAGGGGATTAAAGGAGGATATAACAAGTAAACCTATGAACTCCTTCACTGGGAGCCATCTCCCATCATGTCTCTGCAGCAACATTGGATCCATAGCAATCCAGACATTCTATAAGATAATAGTCGAAATAATAATCCTTGCATTTGATATGGCGCTTTATCAAATCTTCGAGACATCTCAAAGCATTTTGTCCACAAAAATATACTGTCAATTCACTTTACAGTATATTCTGAGCTGTCTCGAAGATGTGATAAGGCGCTAAATCAAATGCAAGGATTATTATTTTTACTATTATCTTATAGAATGTCTGGACTGCTTTCAGTTGACCTATGACTTGAGAAGAATATGCATCTGCTATAGCCTATCCAGCTGCTGCAATAAAAAACAGTATTGGTGGAGTTTCAGCTGTAGGGTATATGTCTTAAGGAAGCTACTGAATTGAGGCATCCTGATGATATCATAAAACTAGGAAAGCCAAAGTGAAAGTGGTGCCTGATATTGGGATATAATAAGGCAATTTCGCGGACAACTGTTGATTTTTGTGGTGTATAGAAACATCCGTTCGGTTCATGTTTGTATTTTGGTGCTTCTCCCACCAAACTGATCTGAAATCCAGGTCCCAGCAGTGAAAAGACAATGAGCTGTATTCAGTTCCTCCTTTTTATCCAATTCAGGAAGACTGTATTATCAGTGAAGATTATGATCTTCACTTAGACTCCACCTCATAATATATTTTGGCTCCCAATTTCAAAAAGAAAGTCTTTACAGTCGTGGTCATTTCCTTCACCCTCACACCACAAGTGAAATTTGCAACACAGCTTGCTTGCAAAGAACAGATAGCCAATCTATACTAGAAAATTTGAGGTTGTTCAAGACCAAAAACCTGCCAAAATTGATAACCGAAACAATTCCGTGAATTTCCCACCAAAAGGTTTGATTGATATCACGGTGAGACCAATTGAGAAGTAGTACAAATGCTTCCTGAAGTTAGGACCACATCCTTTCAGCTTCATGTACAACAAACTGCAGGAGTAGGAGGGGAGAGAGTAGTATTGCTTTAATCTTTTCTATATTTTCATTAACAGCTCAGGAAATGTGACTCCTATCTTTACAAAACTTCCCCAGGGGGAAGAAGGGACAATGTGAGGTCATGTCACCCTCGGCTGCCCTTATATGCGTCCTTGCAGGCAGTTACAAGTGAGCTTAGCAGAAAGCCTCAAAGCAAGTTCCCTTGTCCATCCTTTGATCTAGAATGATGCAAAGATATGTTTAATAGCAACTGATGAAAAATGGCAATAGAGTGCCAACATTTTATTTTCAATCTCCTAGATTGATGTATGTTTTTAAAAGGTTCCCGGCACAATAATGCAGGTTGGTTGGAGTTCCTTCAGATCTCACAAAAAAAATCTATGCCACAATTCCCTTTCAACTACATTACCTCATAAGTGAAAAATCTGTATTAGAAACAGTTTAAAAGTACTCGCCAAGGCACTGCACCACTTCAGTTAGGCATCTGCTTTTCAAACAAGCTGTGCAATTGCCAAGACTTTCATTTTGATTGTAAGCACAGTTTGACTCAGGACAAAAAAAACATTTTAGATCAAAATATTTAACAAATGGTTCCACTTCTATTTTACAAGAAAGGATATTTATTTAGCACTGTGCAAATGTTTATCTCAGAAACTTTGCACTTTGTGGGACGACACAGCCTTAAAGGCAAGTTTCCTTACTCCACACACCTCTGTTTACCTAACAGTAAGTATGTTGTTGGACGATTCGCAGATCCCTTTCCGTGAGTAATAATCCCTTAAAAAAAGAAAGATTTGAAAAAATATAATAATTTGGTCGCTGAATCCACGACTGTTTGTGGGACATTGCTGTGCCCAATTGACTGCCGCGTTTCACCCACAAAATTCAATTCACTTTACAGTATATTCTGTGAAGCGCTTTGAGACGTCTCGAAGATGTGATAAGGTGTTATATAAAAATGCAAGGATTATTATTATTAAACCAGCAAATAGGCACACCGACTGAATATCCATTTTAAAAAATAAACTTTTAGGAATTATGATTACAGTAATGTTATTTTGTCTCCAATCTAGTTCTATTGATTTATATTTAAAAAAACTGGTTTCTGGTGATCTAATGAAGCAACTTGTAGGAAATGTTAATGAGTCAGACAATGTGAGATGTCAATAGAGACCACCATTAAGTGAAGCAATTTAAGCAATCTTGTTCATTTTTTTGACTGTGTATATTATTTCAGATTACTCAAATAATCAGACTTAATGGTTCCTACAATTTGGATCCTGTGGATGATACATTAAGCAGATACATGTATAGTTGTGCTTCTTAATCTTTCTGATAGTAATTCACATTTTGTAAAAGCATTATTAGGGCAACCTCAATTCCAGCAGAAGGTTCAGAGAAATATTCTGAGTATTGATTATCATATACACAGTTTAGGCAAAGTACAGTACTTTGCAAGTGTACGTAAACAGCTTTAGCAAATGTCTGTTAAATTGTTTCTCTAATCTTTTACAAATTATTTCCTGCAATTACTCTAGTACTAATGTTACACAAGACTTTAAAGTTGATGTAGAATGGAAAAAAAATGTTTTTACCGAGCTTATATAAGGGTGTAGGGATGTGTTCACATTTTTTGAACTTGTTCGCTTTTTCAAAACCTCCAAAAAGTACATTTTAACAGCCCTTTCTTTAAAAAAATGTTTTTTTTTAAATTTCCCGATCTACTCAAAACCAGATGTAATGTCGTAAGGGTAAACCTGTAGTACAGATAGAGAACTCAGAACTTTAATACAGTTGTGATGCAGAAATGACACTTGCCATTAATATGAAACGCTTTGCTTTCTAACTACAGTATTACAAGTCATATTGTATAAATCCATAGCTATGCAGGAGTAAATGTAATTTAATCTCTGGCTAGACAAGTTTATTAAATACTCTTTCCTATAGCTCATAAAATATGTTTGATTCCAGTATAGTAGTATGCCCAGCCAGCCTATTGAGACAAGCCAACCAGAAATCATTAGGCCCAGAATTAAATGTGAAGTAATATGGCATTATGATGACTATGTTTGTATATTCTTAATAATTCACAGTAATTCACAATCCCACTTGAGAACTGACAACATCTGGATTTCCAAGGATTTGTTTGTTGTAATTTAAGGAGGCCACAATTGGTAATTTATGCACTTCTGACCAAACCATTGAATTTTGACTTGGATTCAAGTCAACTTTTGTAACCCACGCAAAAATAAAAGACTATTTGGTTTCTTCTCTTGTATGAAACCTAGAATTTGTGGCACTTATTTCAGGAGATTTGGGAGCACTTTGGAAATTAATTAAGTACTCAACTGAAACCCCACGGATACTGTGGGAAGCCCTTAAGATATTCCTCATGAAGTAAAAGATAGAGAGACTAAGGTATACTTTATGGCTAAGACAAAATAAAACCCACAAAAATAACCACCCTGAAACAGGAAATTAAGGAACTAGAAATCAATTTCTCAGGACCTTGCAACAGAAAGTTATTTGTTTGAGTCTAAATTTGAACATAATGTGTGTAGTCAGTGTTGAACTTCCTCCAATGGGACAAACCTGCTGAATATGATCTTTGGATGGATTGAAGAAATTGTTAGCTTCGTAACTCTGAAAAAAGAAAGCAACTGTCAAACATAACAAAAAGAATGAATCACATTTATGTGGAGTCCTGTAGCTTAGTGGTTAGAGCACTCACCTCGCAAGAACTTTGAGAACCACTGAAGAAAATAATCAAAGTGTAATTCTGGATTAACATTAAACTGATTCATGTTAAACTGCTACACCAATCTTATTTGATGCTTGTCAGATGAAAGAGAGAAGGGCTCTACATAAAGAAATGACAGATTTGGAGGCTTCCCACCCCCACATTCACACTTTGTGAAAAATAACCATGTTATTATGCATTTTCTCTTCTGAAATATCACCAGATCCAAAATATTTCCATTTATGCAAAGCTGAAAATCTCTGGCCATGAACCCAGGCTCTGTTATTCCTTAAAATCTGGTGCACAGGTTATACTTCACACAGGGTTTTAATGGTCACAATTGTAGGGATGCAATTAATACAGTCTTAAAAATCTTAATGGCGACAAGATGGTTTAAAAATGACAGGTGTGATTTTTACACTAGTGTGAACAATACACCAGATGACTGGATTTATGGTGTGTTTTTGAATTCAAAAATTGGAAAATTGCCCAGATAGCAATGAAACAATACATTTCTTGACTACAATTTAAACATGGATTCTCAAACCAAGATTGAAAACATATGTAGTGCTTTGTTCAGACACCATTATATTTTTTGGACTTCTTGTATAGTCATCTCTTGTAATGTAATAGCTACAAATCCCTCGAGTGGTCATTCAACCATGGCACTGTGGAACCATTCCCAAAATTATATGTATGTGCTTCGAAATTAACAATTCCCCGTACAGTTTTTTCTGAAAATGGGTTTCATTTGTTCGTATCATCCTATCAAATTTTCTTTGAAGAACAGATATTGCCATTAGGTTGTTGGAAAAGAATGCTTATACATAAAAACCATTGAGAGAACTAAGAGCCCATAGAGGCATCTCAATTCATACAAAGTAATCCAACAAAATCCAACAAAATCTTTCTATTAGAAGATTGTAGTCAATGGTGAGGCCAGTCTAATGATAAGATAATGGGAACCGCTAAACTCGAACAAACACATTGACAGAAAGTTACCGTAAATATACATCATCCATATCTAATCCTCAAATAAAAATCAGGATTTCTAAAAAATTAATTAATCGAGTGATAGTTTGCAGCTTTTTTTTTAACTGGTGTACAGCTTTCCAAACTAGGTATGTTACTGATGGTATTGAATGGAGATGATTTATTTGCCATGCCAAGTAGCTTCAAGCAACCTGCCCTGATGTGTGGCGTGGGGAAGAGAGAGAGAACAACACCTTTAGATAAAGTAATCTGTTAGGCTTGCAAAGGCAAATAAGGATATTTTCCAATCTAATCTCTTGTTTTAACAATTTTATTGTAGTATCAATTATCTTTGTTTGACAAGTGATTAGTTTTTATTTGGTTTACAGTATTAACCTTTCAGAATCCTTGCCATTATCAGCGAGAGTCTGCGAGCCAAATCAACACCACTTTCTCTTTATTTTAGATGTTCTTTAACGCACACAAGCACGGGTGCTGAAAAATATAGGACTTTATTACTGTCGTATATTGTTGGCAGCTGACCTAATAATCATTGACCAGAGTGATTAGGGTTTCCTTTACAATCAATCAGAATGCATGCTGCTTATCTTTTGCATTGCAAGACTGTGTCGAGAAGCAACATGATCAGCGTCGCTGTTTGGATGGCAGATGAGTTCAGCCTTGGCAATGATGCTTCCATTTTCTGACCAACGCACATCACTCAATTGCTGATAGTTAGAGATGCTCCGATTAAACTTTGCTGGATTTGAGTTATGTATTATATTATTTTGTTTTATTAATAGAACTGGAGGACAATTTTATTACATAAGGATTTTCATTCACTTTTTCAAGCAAGAGAAAGAGGTCACAACATCACCATAAGTATATTAAATCTAACTAGGCCAGACCAGCTTACTTAAAAAGAAAGTGGACAATATCTAGGAGGATTGCTGTCAGTGTAAGGCAGAGCGAGAAGCAGAGACCAATGGACACACAGATTAATTTGGTGTTGCTCACAAAAAATCTTTTGGAGGGCTCAAAATTAAGGTTGTAAAACAATGTAGACATAAAGACAACAGACACAAATCTGGCCCACTAGTTAATCGATAGTATAGGAAAGAAAATTAGTATAGGAAATAAAGTACTTATCATGTATTCAAGGACAAAAGAAGCTTCCTGCATGAAAGAGCACACTAAGATAAGTAGCTGATAGATCATTACCATTCTTCTGTCCAGTCATACTCACATTGAGTGAGCTTATTGTGATGTGTTCTGGTTTCAACGAAGCAGATCACTTTAAATTTTGAGCTCTTTCATTCAAAAAGTCACTCAAGCCACAGAGTAATGGACTGCTAGTCCAGTTTTACAATTGAAGGTGGAAATTAATTTAACCTTATACAAGAATATCATTGAAAATCTTGACAGTTTGAAACAAAACTAGTATAAATGTCTGTACTTTTCTGTATTTTGTTGATATGCATTAGTAAATGCTTAAGTCATTAGTGGCCAGTTGTAAGTGCATTTTGTTTCATTTTGTAAAATGACACGAATTCTCTTATGTCACTACAAGGCCTCTGTATTTGCATTGTAATAATAATCCTTGCATTTAATATACCCTTATTACATCATCAAAACATCTCAAAGTACTTCACATGATTTACTATATGGTGACTGCATATTTTGTATGCAAATTGTCTGTCTACTTATTAAGGTAATTTATGCGAGGCCATTGGCTTTGCTTACAATGGAGTAAAAGAGAATAATAGCAAAGGCTTAATCAATAGACCAATACAATTTGTAAATGGTTTTAAAATGATTAGTGTTGATTACGTGTATTTCCATTTGTATTTAAATTTAAAAATAATTGTGCCCACAAGAGGATAAAATATATATATATTTTAAAAAACTGCCTTCTTTGGCGAGGAAATTCCTCAAATCGGGTTTATTGAAATTAAAATTAAGCTTTGAATGTATGGAAGATGGATCTGATCTTCAATCCTTTTTTTAAAAAAAAATTAGGCTGAGTATTCGTTTGGGCATGCAATGCCCATTCACCTATCAGCCTGACTCAGTTGGTAACATTTTCACCTCTGAGTCAGAAGGTTATGGGTTCAAACCCAACATGAGGTCTTTGAATTGTAATCTAGGCTAACTCTCCAATGCAGTTCAGCAATGTCAGATGGCCCCAAACAACGGATGAGATGTTAAACCAGGATCCTGTTCACCTGTTCAGGTGGATGTGAAAGTTCCCATCCCATGACACTGTTTGAAAATAGAAGGGAGTTTCTCTCGGTGTCCTGGTCAACAATCTTCCAGATAAAATTGGTTGCTCACTTCATGGCTGTTTATGGGAGATTGCAATGCACAAATTGAGTGCCACATTTGCTTACAAATACAGTCATTCCACTTCACAGAAATGTTCTCGATGTGCCATGTTTTATATCAATTGCAAAGTTTATTATTATCTAACCCCAATACAGTATCACCCTAGAAATATTACGCTTGTCACTCTGTCTTTACCTCAGCAGCTGGTAGACAATGCCTCAGCATTTTTAAAATCAGAATGCCGGAGGCCTTGTAATGATTGCATTAATCTTTCAGCCTTGAATCTAAGAACAGATTGTGAAGGACAAATGCACTGAATATCTCGTCATTTTGATGATTTGTCTCTGAGTGATACAAAAATCGCACCATTGTAAAAAAAACTCCCGATTTTTAAGCTTTTAGAATCTCATTTTATTCAAAGAAGGACTTTTCATATTCTTTGAAATTTAATTAGCAAATCTTTACAAAATTTTAACGGAAGATTTTTTCCTGGCTCAGCTGATTGAAATGCAATAATTCCTGCAGAAAATTGCCCCCAGAATTTTTTTAACAAACTGAGAATTATTATATCTTTGGACATTTTACAAAGAATACAAGGCACATATTACTGAAATGCACTAATTTAAACTTAGTATAATGTAATTTGTATTTGTATGGTTACCTCAGAATGCCGTACACAGTAAAAACCTTTGTCCAGCAAATGTAGACTTTTGTGTCACTGTGATTTATTGGTTCATTAATTCAGAGTCAGTTTTTTCATACAATAAAGGACTGAATAATAATTAATGAGTGGTGGTGAATGGGTTAACTAACATCAGAAACAGCCTCCTAAAGCTGTATTGGTGTGTCTTGGTATTGCCCTGGCCACAGATGTTAAGGTCAATGAAAGGTTATTTTGATTGAAAATGAAAAGAAGCTCCAGCCCAAATGCTTTATATAATTGTTTGAAACTTATTTGGTGGTTTTAATTTTATTTCTTGGCTGAGGTATACAGCATTCCATACTGATTTAGTTTTGTACTATATTGGGAGACGAAAATTACATCACAGGGACCAACATTTAAATTTATGCTGCTTTGCTGATTTAAAGAGTAAAATTAGAATATTTGTCGAAAAGATATTTACAACTTTCTTTTGCTGTGCATATTAACAAGACTTGTAACAGTTATTCACAGCTTAAATATTGTACGGCTACTGAACCCATTAGTTATGGATAGCATTCTCCTCTTGGACCTGTAAATTCTGTTTGTTATTTAAACAATAATCGAAAGAAAACGAAAGCTCTTGTGGCTTGTTTGGATCTGGCATTAAACTGCTCAAGTGAACACGTTCCATTGTACGTTCTAAGCATAATTGTCGGAGTTCATCATTACCATATATAAACCTTCCGTAGGGTACACAGAATGCTGAAGTGGAAAAACTGTGGCTATCACATCCACATCTTTTGACACTCTCATTGTGCAGACACCTCAACTTCACAAATTTTACAGCAGTTCCATGACTTTTTGTTACTGCTGACACATGGTCAATAGCAGGGCAGCACTTTACTGTACATGCAATACATGAACAGGTGCCATTGTTACATCTGTATTTTGAAAAGTTCGCTTTGGTACTGTATCAGTTACATATCACAACCTGTAATACTCTGCCCCAGGCATAGTCTTTCCCAATATTTCATTGTTTGGAAAGATCTAAAAACCTGAATTCCTCCCAGAAATACTGCTTTGGGGAGCTGTAATATTTATTTAGTGCTCTCACACCGTAACTTTATGTGCACTAGCTGTATTTCCCATGTTGCCAAGTGGATCGTTTCTTAATATTTTGTTCCAAACAAAGTTGAGAATTCTTAATCACCACTCTGGGGCCATCCACTTGGAGTTGGCAGAGGATGACGTATTCTCTAGTGGTCAGTAAATTGTCTAGTTTTCCATTCCTGGCAGTTAACATAGTATCCTATGTTAACCAACACAAGTCTATACCGGGGGCTGCAACAGATGTGATTTTAAGATTGACATACATTTCGGCATTCTATCTGTGGCATGTTTGAAAAAAAAGATGATTCATTCCATGAGCGGCACGATTTAGCAAAACACATGTAACAAATGTAATCAAATGTAAAAGACACATTTGTTTCTCTCATGGCTACTAATTTCAGGGGAAATCAGAGTTTTCTGAAGAGATGACAACGTAAAACCATTTGACAGTGTGCCTTGACTTCCAAAAAGGCTTTTGATAAACCAGCATACAAAAGATTCCTTTACAGATTGATATCAGTGGGTATCAGAAGTGGCCATAGACCAGTAACTAGCTGAAGGGAAGGAAACAGTAATTATAAAGGGAGCTGGGATGAAATAGGACGAACAAAGTATTGAGCGCGATATCTTCAGGGATCTATGCTGGAATTCTTCCTGTTTCTAGTATAATTACCCTGGATTCTTTCAACAACAACTTGCAGTTGTGTAAGGCAGGAAAATGTCTCAAAAGTACTTCAAGGTGGAGTGTGGTCCCAAGCAGGCTGAAAGATAAGCACATTGGACCCATCCAGGCGATTTATGTGCTCCATAAATGGAAAAGAAATTGTGAAGGAGGAAGCTGAAAGTGATTTATTGGCATTAGTTTATTCATCAATAGCCGTGTCCAACCAATGCGAGGCAATAATAACAAAGTGAATAGGATGCTGGGCTACATTACTGAATCATTGGACTTCAAATACCCAAACGTTAAAGTTGTCCAGTGCTCCGTTCCTATTTTTGAGGGTTTTTTTAAACTAAAAAGCCCATATCATGTTAAACAGCAATTGAGGTCCAACACTGACTCAGTCAAATGAGACAGATGTGGGGATATGGGGCAGATGTGGTGAACATTCTTCTGGGTTATCTTTAGGATCTGGAGAGCATTTGTACAGAAGTTTACACCAGGAGATGGAATAGTTGAGCTGAAGTCAGCAATAGGGTACATTTTCTTTGATCTGTGGAGGGTAGGTCTTGATAAGGCTTTTTTGTTTATTTCCATACTTTTTAAAAATATATTATTGTAATTTAGCCAACTTAAAGACTTAGAAATCTCAATTAATACTAAGCAGAACCATGTTTCTGATATGTTTCAATGTGAAAAAGAATGTAATGCAAAATTCTGAATCTAATTGTCAGCCCTGTGGTATTGCGGTTCTGAGGCTCAATTATTAAGATATCACAAAGGCTAATGAGAGCCATTACAGCCATACTTTAGACAGATTAAATGCTGCACTGGGAGATTTGGTGCAGTGCAATGAGAAGTGGCGTCAGATGAAACACTGCTCCAAATCTGATTCCCCTTTTGAAAACAGAACTAAATGTACAGGGTCAGGTCTTGACCTCCATAATATGACCTTGTTTTCAGTTTTCTTTCTTACATAGAGAACATTTTGAGCGTCTACAGGCAATGTAATTTGAGCAAATTGTTGCTGATGAATACATATTGGAAGGAAAAAAGTAGGGAACTTTACAACGAATTCACAATATCGGATCTCTTTTTCCACCCCCGCCACCGGCAATGAAGTGGCTGTAGCTGACACATCATTACGGTTTGAGATGAAACACATTTTTTTCTGGTTGTAGGCTCACTAAATGTTTCATGGAAAGGGTGATAGACTGGTGAAATACTACCAAGAAAAGCCATTGAAGCAGACTGTAAAATGGGTTCATAAGACAACTAGATGTGTTGCAGGAAAGAGACGAGATTGAGGAATATGGTAAGTAGGCAGGTAGAGATGGAGAACTATTAAAACGCCATTGTTGGACAGACAATAGAGATACTGCTTGACTGTATTTGCAGAAATTATACTTCACTCACCATAATTTAGAAGTACTTTTTGCTGGGATTGGGTGGAGAGAGAAAATCTGTCACAATTATTAGCAAAAGCAAAAAGCAATGTGCGATTTCTATGAACAAGGCACAAAGTTGACATTAAAATGATTGTAACACTTGTGATTTTTTGGAACAAGAGTTCCACTGGCAACAATCTGGTTCCATGGCACCACTCAAAAAAGTCTTTTCCAGTACCCAGGCCAAAAATCCCCCCAGATTAAAAATAGATTGGATCACTTATGGCTGTCTATGGGACATTGCTATTCACAAAGCTGCTTGCCAAGTTCACCTGCAAATAAAGTTACTACACAGTACAGAAAAGCTCAAGCACTTTGAGATGCTTCACTATGATAAGGCCCTACATCAAATGCAAGAATGATTTATTCAGATCATGACAACTGAATTCATTCTACATTTCACTATTAACAGGTTTATAACTCCAATCCACCTAATCATACTGTAAACTGTAGGTACTCCATACAAACAGACTGAAATCAGATTACTGCAATGTCCAAGAACGTATTTTGCCGTTTTGTTTACTAAATGTCAGATCTGATGCAACACTGGAGGCCTGAGGACAGCTGCAGTAAGAGTTCTAATGGGCAGGAAGGAAACCTACACCAGTGATTATTTATGAATGTTAAGACCTCTCCAGATTGTCGCTTAAAGGGAGAAACATGATAAGCTTAGTGTAGGCAGAATCCTGTTATTGGGAAGCCAGAGCCTTCCAGATGTGATCCCTGCACTAAAAAATTACTGCAGACTTCAGATTAACTTGGTAAGGTTTAGGGTTTTTGTACCTTGTCACAGAGCTTGTTTTTGACCTGTTGGCCAGTACTGCTACGTTGATCAGCAGTGTTTCTTCCCTCAATCATTATACTTCATAGAAAATGATTTTAGCAAACTAGAATTTAAAAACGGTGACTGGATTCACTAAAATATCTAGATTGGGTAATTAAGTAATTGTGTGGCTTTAGGCACTGAGGTTACTTCTGGTATCAGTGCTTTTATTTTCAATTTTGGCCAACTGACCTGTATACTCACCTCTTCTCGTTGACACATCAGGCAGTGGGATTCTATGCTCAGTGTGTTAGGTGAAAATTTGTGCTGCTGCACTCCCATCTGTGAAATTGCCTTTTTTTTAAAAAGACACTGGACTTTTTTTTTAGATCCAAGACTCAAAAAAATAAAAATAAACAGAAAATAATTGGTATTAATCAGCAAAATAATTATCGTTCTTCTCCCTCAGCTCCTGGATGCGATGGCTTCTGAACTGGATGCATTCAGACAGCCTCATGTTTGCATGTTATTTATATAAAACCATTTTTTTTGTTTCCGTTGACTTTGAAATTGGAATTGCAAATGAACAGGATTATTTTTCACAGCGATAATTTATGCAGGAATGTTGAGGTTTTGCATTGTTGTGTGTGATATAAATAATTTCTATTCTACAATTGGCAGCATTGTTGGTATTGAAGGGAACTGGGATCCAAATGTAATAAAAAAAAGTGTTAATTTCACCAGCACAAATCAATATAAATTGTAGTCTTAAAAACAATGTTTCCTGTGTGACGTAAACCTTTTGTCTATTTATTTGACTTTGCTGTGACATAATCATCAACATTTTTCATTTAAATTATCTCAGGGAATCAACCCACAAAAAATCGATCAGTGTTACTAACAACTTTCAATAAAACGATTTTAAAACTGTCAGTTTTTAAAACTATACTTCAGCAGTAGATTGAACTCCAGTCAGAGCACAGGATTTTTTTTAGAAAGCACTGTGGTTTCTTGCAGATAGAATTAACTGGACTAAGACTTAATCGACTCACACATCAGCTACACTGCATAACGCCCATGTGTGTAGATGCTTCTTAAGCATCTAAACCATGGAGTCCTGTAGCTTAGCGGTTAGAGCAGTTGCCTCGCAAGTGAGAGGACCTGGGTTTGATTCCTCGGCAAGGCGAAACATTTCCTTACTCCACACCTCTCTGTTTAGCCAGCAGTAAGTAGCAACCCAGTTGTTAGTCAATTGGCAGATCGCTTTTCTGGGGGTAATAATCCCTTCAAAATTAAAAAAAAATTGGTCACTCAATCCACAATTGTTTGTGGCACCCTATTGTGCATAATTGGCTGCTGCGTTTCGTCCAAAAATGCAGTCAATACACTTTACGATATATTCTGTGAATTGCTTTGAGACATCTCAAATACACGATAAGGCGCTATAACAAATGCATGGATTATTATTATTAAGGCATTCTGTTCACGGTCTATAGTTCTGACTCCAGTGTGGTATTACATTTACCCGAGATTGAAATGATTCATGTAAGCAAAAAGTGACTCGAATGAGATCCGTTTTTCTGGACTGAACTTGCAGTCAGTGAATTGAGACCGAAGTCAACTCAATTCTTGTTTTAAACAACTGCCTCATTTTCTTTATGTACACACAGTTATTCTAACAGCTGGACAGAATGCATGAAGCACATTTTTGACAAGAAGCCAAGCAAAGTGAAGTCACTTTAAGAGACATTGCCTCTCTCATGGAATAAAGCTGTGCAACCACAAAGAACTTATTTGATTTGATTCTACAATTATCTTTTTTTCAGGTCACACACAGATTCTAACCTATGTTGAAGATGCATTGATACAATTGTTAGAACACAAGGAGGAGTACAGTAGAGCTGGGATTTCTAGATTCTTTGCTGAATAGTAAGTATATAAATTATTTGTTAAGCATTTTTCCACTGCCACTGTAAAATACTCTGCTCATACTATTATTAGTTCGTGTAATGCCCATAAGACAATTTCACAAATTAGATCAACTGTTGATGAGGTGAATCATTTTGAAGTATGCTTTTTTTTCATCATTTAATCAACCAATATCAAATACTATCAAAGACCTCACTGATGATAAAATTCTGATACAGGGTCATTAGAAACTGATTTTCCTATTACACTACTCAAGTGTGACAGCAGGATTATCAACTAGGTGATAGTATACAAGTACCATGCGGTATTTTGATCCTAATCATTATCCAGTGATAGCCTGCTGGAAAGATCCCTTGTGTGGATTTGTGGTGAAGATAGGAACAGGCTCAACTGTAATAGAACCTTGCACGAGTCGGTACCTTTGGGAAAAGGGGGATTTAAAATGTTGTCAAATTGTCGGTATGAGAAGTTGTTTTCATGTTGTAAAATTAATGGAGCAAAAAGCAAAGTTATCTTTAAAGTTGCAAATTGCAACTTTGTTAATGTCCACCAGACCTTTCCCGAAGTCCGGGAATGATCTGTACGAGAAAATGATCAGGGAAGCACATTGTTGACCTATTGGAGTTAGGCTGAGCATTCAGCCCATCTACAATCAGAAAAAATAACATAGGTGAACATCAATATTGCCTCTGTGTTGCTTTTTGAGTTGCAGGTGGAAACACTTCATTTAGTTAGCTGTCAGCACCTCTGGTTGAGGGCTATCTCATTTATCTTACAATGCTTCTGCTACTACTGCAATCATGGCATGGCTGTGAGGTAAATGTGGTCTAAAATTACTTGATTCTTTTGGGAGTGTTACAATGTGATTATGTAGCTCTGATTTTTGGTACCAAATATGCTACCAGTGGATTATTTTAAAAAAAACAAGTTATAACTAGATAACCAGGTGAAAACAGCTGGCAGACACTTGGGATGGGAATCCCAAAAATGCCCTGTTTAACTGCACTGTTTATTGAAGTCACTTGAACATAAATGAAAACTGTATGGAAGAATGGGCTTCAGTTTATATACATCTGTGAGTAAGTATACAGGAACCCTAGCAAGCAGAATGATAAATGTTAGCTTACCGCACTGTTTATTAAACAGTCGATGTCCTTGGCTAAACAAGTTTGTAGAAGGGACATGCCTTTGAAAGGAAATGAGCTGATAACCTCTAATTTATAATAGAATTAATGGACCCTTTAAACTGCATACAGCTGTTGAGTGGTATATTATTGTGCCCAGTGACCTGAGTAAGCTGCAGGACATAGGGTCTGTGTAACTCAATAAAGTATAACCACATAGAGCATTTGATCACGTACCCTTAAAATTATATTAACTCTTTTCTTTTCAGGTAATGTTGATAAGTGGAATGGAGAGCTTCAGATTGTAATTATGTGAAATAAGATTGAGATTAAAGTTCTAGCCTTCAAGTCAGTCCTGATATCTGGGTTGTGTTCATACTCGTTTTGCTCTGCAGTTACTTTATTAAAAAACAAACAATTTTAAAATGGATTAAGGGTAACAGGAATAGAAATAGCTCTGTGCAATGACCATAGGAGCTAGTGACATGAGGAACATAGGGAGGAATGCAGTAATAATTGATCTTGCAGAAATTACGGAAAGAACAGATTTGATTCGCTAAGAAGTTGCCCACAAAACACAGTCACTCCACTTCACAGCAAATCCTGTGAAGTGCTTTGGGGCATCCTACTGATGTGAAAGGAGATATACCAAATGAAAGGATTATTATTAATTTAAGATTTTAATGCAAAACCATTCTTATTTAAAGAGATGACATGATAAGGTTAAAACTTGTTTCAAAATACAGGTTGGCTTCTTAAGTCACAATTTAAGAAGAGAATGGTGCATATAATCCAATAATGAGGTTGCAGAAGAAAGAAGTTCTTTGCATCTCTCAGTGTTCTTTGTTTTGCTCTGTCAATGTAGCCCTGTATGCTTTAGGAAGTAATCCTGATTAAGAGGAAACAATTTCATGGACCAACAGATCTTGCCATTGTTCCAGCAGCCAGGAGGTGAAAGGTTAAACAGTAGTAATTAGGCTGCCCAAGTTGGAAAGGGCAAGTTTTTATAGCATTGCATGCCATTCCTCCCGACACAAGGGAAAAGGGCGTTGAGGTTTAATTGATGTATTGTTCTAATGTGCTGGATAAAATATTGTAAATGAATATAGAAAACTAGCTGCTTTAATATACATTGATTAGGTCTCCTCAATTTAAAAGGTGCTTTTTATTTGAAATAATAGTTCTTAATCCGCTGGGTAACGTAACATGATGATTGATACAGCGTCCTCTATGGATCAATCTTAATAATGTACCCAACAACATGTCATGTCATCTACCTGAGAATCATGCCATATTCTGATAAGTTAACTTGACCACATAGAATCTGAGGTTGATGATGCTACATTACTTGGCAACTGGAAATTATACTTCTCTTTGCAAAATGTTATCACCCGAGGCTGCATTAAACTGAAGTTGTACTGCAGCCATTCACATTGATTTGATATCAAAACCTGCTTCTAGAGGTGGTTTCAGAACATGGTTCAAAATCAAGTTATCCTTTCCAATTGTATAATCAGGCCATTAGGGGCCACACCTGGTGGTTCTTGCTCAAAATATCTGCTAATATCAAAATGTGATTAAAATTTATTTTAAAAAAGCACAAACAATTAGGATTTTAAGAATTAAGGAACCACTTATCTGGAAACTGCCCAATTAATGGTTCTCTAATACACTGTTAGTGAATGTAAAGTATTCAGATGCACAGTATAATCTTTCATTCAACGCTTTTACCTTTGTAGAAATATTTATGTGAAGATAGTGTAATACTAACTGATAAGGTAAGCCATTTTATGCTGCTTTAAGAGCCTTCAGTTAAACCTTTTTGCCTTTTAGCTACATAAATTTCAGCTAAATGTTTTGAGTCCTCCACTATGAAGTAATATATCATATCTGACTCCCATTAGCATGGATGAACTATAGATTATTACTTGATAAATCTTCAATGATAATGTCATAATTGTTAATCCTTTAATGTGATCACCATCAAACATCAACTGGAGGATTGGTGAATAAAGCAGGAAAAAAGGATGGATGAATTGTGAATTGTGTCTGGGTTGCATTGCAACTCAATCCCTGGGGGCAATATGTAGTCAGGTCAAATTTAATTGTGGACAGCGGATTCATTGGTTTCAGAATTTGTGACATCATCTGAATCCCTCAATGAGGTTACCACCTTGCAATCGCATATCTCCATTTTGCGCTATTTGGAATTGGTGTGTTTTATAGCAATTATAGCAATCAAGTAGCATCCTAAGAATATGGAGGACTGCATCCATTTCTGTCGCCCGCACATTTATAGACCTGATTCTCATTGCCTTCTGTTAATAAACATAACACTTGTACTCTGCACACAAGCCGGGTTTAAGAGCACCATGCAGCTCCACCCAGACAGTTCACATTTCAGTTGCCAGTTGCCCCCACACAGGTGCATAATTTGGTAGTTACGTCATGCGCATTCCATAGACAGGACATAAGCAGCTGTGACATTGTTTCTGTCGGCAGAATTACAAACCTTTTTGGTGGGACTCAGCACAGCGAGGACAGTCTCCATTACCCAAATACACTCACTGTGAAGCAGTTCAATACACAATATTCTATTCATTTTTCAAGAATTTTCATATTGCAGAGTGCCATTTCCATAATGCATTTCTTACAACTTCTGTTAGGACTATAATTAACAGTTTGAAATCTTCATTCAGGAAGCAAAATTTCCTGTACAGCATAGTCTCACTTCAAGCCCCTGCAGAGTACTTACATGGTGAGAATCAATTTGAATCAAAACATCAGTAAACTCACAACAAATGGGAATTTACAGCTGCCTGGATTACAGGGATCTATTTCTGTTCCGCTGAATTAGCAGTTGGCGAAACCATAAGCTTTATAAAATCTAACTGTACTGGGCAAATACATCAGACACACAGCAGATTCTCTCTGGATCATTGCGTTTGGGATCCAGGCAAATATGTGTCACAGCGAGGATTTGAGGTGTGGAGAGAATGCTTCACATAGTTTAGGCATTAATGTGAAGGCCTTAAATAATGTGGGTTTATCTGTGTTTGTACCAAAGGATTATTGTAAAGAAGTAGCAGAATGCCTCAGCATCTCCACTAGGTTTTTCATGGCCAAAAAAAAACATGCTTTGAGAAAAAGAGGATCCAGCCAGAGAAAATCTTATTTTGGTGGTAATTCCTCCCTTAGGTGAAGGGAGGGATTTGGTATGTGATAATTGTCTCGAAATGCTTTGTGTTCCCTTGCTTTGGCTTTTTGTGGGTGTTAATGCGATCTCCGGAAAAGCTTGGACTGTTTCTAATTGTGACAACTACTTTATGACATTTCCAACAGAAAATACGCACAGTTTCCCACACTTAGTCACATGAAACTCGCTGTCAAGCCTCTGCAAGCACTACTCTGTAACTTGCTGTAGATAGTTTTCATTTGTGGGGTTTTTTTACACAAGGCTGGACAAGCTAGCAATTTCAAAGCCACATTGCTAACTTTCAGAACAGACTGATAGATCTATGTATCGTGGCAAGCATATCAGCAACACTCGGGTACATTAATTACCTTGGTGTCTTGTTAATTCCTTAAGTGGTGTTGGTGGAGGAGAAACAATTTTAGAGAGGAGACTGACTCCTGAAACAGCCGTGCATTCCCCCGTTTATGTTCATGACTGCTACCATCAGCGGGGCTGCAAGCTAACCTGGCATGTTAATTTAGCTGATTATTACCAGTTGCAGGTGAGAATGTTTATTCTGCTTCCTTTGTTGACGAGGCAAGACTTTTTGATTGTCAGTTGCCCTTCAATTTTCTTAAAGGAATGTTGCATTAAGAGAAATCCCCATGAAGATATTTTCCCTCCTGATCCACACTACCAATAGATAGTGGTAAAATATTGTTCCAAAACAATAACTTTCCCATACAGAGTCATACTCACTTTAATATAATATACTTTGTCCGGCAAGAGGATGCTAGGTAGAAGTATGTTACAGAGAAGAGTCAGTGTGGCTGTGTTCAATTTAATGTGCTGGGGAGCTTTGGTTTAACATCTTATCTGATCTGGACCCACATATGGGAACCTTTATTATTGGGTTGGTATTTAATCTCTACTTGGTGGTGATGATTGGATATTGTGTTCGTTCTGTTACTTGCTGGATATTGTAATTTTTTCCTGAAATGATGGCATAGGAAAGAATACATCTAGATTCGTTCCCAGTTCAGTTCAAATGACCGAATGGCCTCCTTCTGTGCTGTAATAATTCTATGATTCTGTGATATTGAAAGTTTTCCCCATTTTTATCAAATGGGATTACCTTCACCAAAAAGTGCTGCCTGCAGTCTTTATCCTTTTATACAATTCATACCAAACATAAATGTTGATTATTATTCATATTGCCACCTAAATAAAGAAGCTATCATATCTCTTCAACAAGATCAATTCCAAATAACCACAATCAAGCTATCTTCTTCAATAACTAAATGCCAATTACAAACTTCAAAAGCACCATATTGATGAAGGCTGGCCCAATGGATTTTGGAATATCATTTCATACAACTATTGCACTTTTTTAAAAACAGAAAAACACTGTAAACCAAATCTCCACTCCGAACACATCTGGTACTTTTTTTAAATTTTAACTATTTGAAGAAAAGGGTTGTAAACACACTGTTTAAATAGCATATTCATTCTGTTCAAGAAGACCTATAAATCACTCTTGGAATGAATTTAGAATTGTGTAACATACACAGAACCTTTATTTACACTTTGTGATTCATTGTTTAATTCTTGAGTTAACACCCCCTCTCCTGTCACCATCATGAATGATTTTCACAGAATTATTTACATTCCTTATGTAGGTGTGATGGCATGTGCTATTTTCTCTTAACATTTTTCTCCCCTCTTTTACGATGCTGAAGGCGTTTCACTCGGTTTTGCTTGGGGTATCATTTCACAGGTGCTCGTCAACCTCCAATATCTCACTTAAGTGGCCATTATTCATGCATTGAAGACAATTCAAATGCGTGGGGCATCGAGGCCTAACCCAGCTGAATAGGACCTCTTGGTAGCAATCAGGTGGGAGAACCCTGATCGATTCCCAACCCTCCTTAGCCGAGGGTGCCATTCATCATACTTTAATCATTAAGGAAACCATTAATACCGCACCGGGTCATACCAACCTCGAAGCTGTATTATAAAGTTGGTCTAGGTGAAACAATACCCGAGGAGCTCAGTAGTTCATTTCCATTATTAACGCCTTTTGATTTATTCTATAGCATAAAACATCTGAAAGAGCCACCAACTATTCTTTTGTCTTTTCCTGTCAGCTGTTAATTTTTAATGATAATGTTTTATTAGAAAATTTTATTGCAGTTTTCAGAATGCTTCATTTTTAAAAGTCTGCCTGTCACTTCCAATCACCCTTCTCTCACCTTGTGAAAATACAGAAACGTTCACAAGACTGTAGGCCTAAGAAGATTTGTTTATTTGACCTGTCATCGCTAATGCAATGCTGCATCCCATCATTGTAATTACCACTGTTAAAAAAACGCCTAACTGGGGTGAGCACATGTGGTGTAGAAAGCTATGGGGAGGAAAGAGATGCACGAGAAGCAAAAACAAAAAGGCAGTATTGGAACCCATTGTATTTCTGGTGATTCATGTGAATCTATAGAATAAAAAAACTGGCAAAGTATATTAGATGGGCCATGGAGAGCATCAGTTTTGATAAGTTTAAAGAAAATTAACTGATAAAGATGAAAGCTCTGTTTTTATTTTATTTAGTTGTTATAATATATTTACATGTATTTCACAAAGAAGAACCTTGGGGAACAGATTTTACTAGCCTGAAATTGAAAATAAACTTTCCAAATCCAGATTCCCAAAGTTGGAATAACTTATTTTAATGTATAATAATTACTTCTTGCATTTCATTTAGTTGCCTTATCATGTTGAAACATCTCAAAGCATTTCATTTTGTTTCTGTGTTCAGTGGCAACCAATTTACACACTGCAATCTCTCACAAACAGCCAAGAAGTGAATGACTACTTTGGCTGAAAGATTATGCGAAATGAAAACTAGTTAGTGATGTCATTGTCAAATCTGGTCTTAAAATTTGTTCAGCTGCAGGGTATGTAAGTCAAAAGTGACCTCTTTAAGTGGTGAGCCCAGAGAACTAGTGTCCTGAGTATATTTAAGTGGTGTTAGGAGGTTATAAACATCATAGCAAATAAATTCCTACATTTTAACAATCAAATGTCACACCCTCCATTTTACCAATTACATTTCATTGAATTTTAGGTAAATTGTGATGTATTATGATTTCAATGGGAATGCACTTAAAATAAATTGAGTATAAATCCACAGTAACTTTACAGAACAAATTATCTCCAGACCCAATCTACATTCCAATGACAACAAATGAACATAATAACTCATCACTATCAGAGGACTTATACTTGCTGATAATTGTGCTAAAATCTAGTTTAGTTTGAACATTATTTTTGCTCCACAGCCTTTTGTCACAACAGAATAACCATATGTGGTCCATACAACCAGGCTTGTAAAATCCTTTTCTGCTTATGTGTCAACTTACTATTTTCCACAAAGCATAGGCTTTGCTGAGAAGAGATTGAACCTCAAACTTGCCTTTGTAAATGGACTGAATTTGTACCAGTTTCTTTGCTAAGTATTACTCATTGAGTGATCAAGAGTAGAAACACAAAATTGTTTTTGAAAATGTGGACCTGTGTTATTAAGGGCTGTCCACCAGTAAATATACAAACTGGACAAAGTGATTAGGAACCAATGAGAGGTTTCTACCCATATAATTGTTTCTGCCATGCATTCATTTTCCTCTTAGGAAAGTTGGTTGTACATGTCCGAAAAATATTTCTGTGATATTTACACATGATTTACACTGATCATTTTGTTTTTGAGGAAGAATTATGTGCACCGAGGCAAATTTTTAGATGCATTTTTATTTCACATTTTCCAGCAACTGCCATGTATCGTAAAAACAGGCCTTCAAATACTTTTTTTTAAAATTCTTCAAGCTGAAATGATAAATATACTTTATTGGGAGGAAAAATAAGGCAAAGCAGCAGTTTTGCAAATCTATTTTCAGTAATTACTGTAAAATAAGACAAAAACATTGAAAAAATCAGAACAGCGTGATGTCGAACACAAGCTAAGCAAATGAGAACCATGGGATGCATAAACATCAAGAAAGCGTTGTGTTAAGTGTGCTGTCATGATGTATAGTAAAAAGGGTTAATTCTGCAGCTGTAAGTATCAACACTATTCTGCTGTGACCTTTTCTTCTGAGGTTTTGCTCCCCTGATATCCCTGAAATGATCCAAGTTCATTGGATGGAATAACTGAGGGGAATTGTGGTAATTTGGGCGAAATGTAGCATTTTTGTTGTTGTAATAAGTTGTTGTATTTTTAATAGTTAGTTTATTTTAAACAGGAGCAAATTTACGACGTTGACCTGAACTTCTATGCATCTTTACGCAGCTTCTGTGTAAAGAAGAAATTATCTTTTGCTTTGCACCTGAAAAGAAGCTTTTATAGTGGACTTTACAAACCATTCTCCACCAAAGAGGATAACACAATAAGGAAGTACAAATAGGGAAAGTAAAAATAATACTTATATTTGGCATAGCACCCACCAAGTTGCGAGGACATTCCAAAATGCTTCACAGTACTTGCTGGGCACTGAAGCTGGGGGTGGGAGCCGAGAGGGTGGGGAGGAGAAAGATGACCCAGAGTTTGATCAAAGAGGTAGGTTTTGAAGAGGACCTGACTTGTATTTCATAGAAATGCCGTAACATATTAAAATGTTTCACAAAAATATTTTCGATTGAGAAACCAGTGATTGTCTCACCAGACCAAGGTCATGCTCATGGAAGGTCAAAATGACAGCAAAGATGTTGAAAGTGGCGCTATGTGGAAGAGAATAACAAATAAATGTTAAAACATGAAATATACTCTTGAATTGTTATTGTGCCCTACAACTAAATTACTTTTGGACACTCATGGGGTAGTGGAAAATGATCATGAATAGGTAATTAAGACAGTTTTTTTGTTTGCCCTTAAATGTTTTGCCCATAAATGTCAGGCAAAATTGTGTGTGGTTAAAGGTTGGTTAAATGGGGACTGTTTTCAATAACTTGTCAAAATGTATTTAGGGTATCGGATTGAATTTAAAGACGATAACAATTGTATAGAATAATAATTTCAAAGCAATCATATGCTAAAATAACGTGAAGCAGGCAAAAGAAGGGATTTGGGACGAGTCTGTCATTTCTGTTTATTTTCAGAGAAAATGTTTGGGAAAGTCTTCAGTGCAACCCTCATGTGTAAACTAACATAAAACAGTGACCTGGGCCAAAAGCTACAACAGCACTCTGGTAAACTAAAATGGTACGAGGGTAAGAAACCAAAGAAATGTTATCCCATCTATTTTGTCCTGGTGACTTTTCTAAATAAGTGAAAAATATAAAAGAGTATTTTCAGTTGTGGGTTTTAAATGACTGGAAACTTTCAGTAACAATGACCTATTAGAGTACAACTTCTACATTCTACTTTCAAAATAAATTGATTATAATTTATAGACCTAATGCCATGTTTTCACAGAAAGCCATTCAGATGTGTTGCTTTTGCAGTTTGACAGCGACACCAATTTAAACATGCACTTAGTTAAAGCTTGTTTAGAAAATTAATTTTGAGGAGACCCGCTAACTTATACTTTCCAGGACAACTTTTAAATAAAAGTTTGTTCAGATCAGCCTGCCACTCAAATTTAGGCCCCATCTTTGGAACGTTTTATCTGTTCTTCATCATGCTGCACTGCAGTGAACAGTCTCTTGGAAAAGGGTTTGGAAACATGAACCATTTATTCCTGTTTGAATTGTGTTGGCTACAGAGTGTTTTTAGCTAGGGTGGAGAGAAATGAATGAGCCGATGAAATTCTCCTTCCCAGAAGCAAGAATTGCCAAGCAGCTAACAGAGAGGGAATAATGCTAACAGAGAGGGAATAATGAAAGTATTAAATAGTTCTCAGAGGAGCTTACTCGGAAGGGTATGTTACCAAGACAAGATCTATGTGATGAAGGGTCTATCCTTGGCCTTTGTTGATTTATACATTCTCTTTACTCCATTGAGTCAATATATGTTTTCTGTGTTTCTCTTTGAAGCTCCGCTTGAATATATAATAATAATAATAATCCTTGCATTTGATATAGCGCTTTTCACGTCGGGAGGACGTCCCAAAGCGCTTCACAGAACACACTGTAAAGTGAATTGACTGTATATTTGTGGGCAAACGCGGCAGCCAATTGCGCACAGCAATGTCCCACAAACCGTCGTAGATTGAAAATGAACAATTTATTATTGTTTCGTTTTTTGGAGGGATTATTATTAGGCTCTGTGTGGAGTAAGGAAACTTGCCCAAGGTTTCGCCCTCTGCCTGGAATTGAACTCAGGTCTCTCACTTGCAAAGCGAGTGCTCTAACCACTGAGCTACAGGACTCCACAAATGGAGTATATATGGAGTATGAACAATTTAATCACGGTTAATGAAGTATTCACAAAATCTTGATTACAAGGATTATGTTCGTGGGCCCTTACTGTCACAAATAGTCCATCTATCAATGCGGAGGCCAGCTCCACTGCATGAGAATTTGAACATTTTGTTCGTTATTACAATGTTTCCTATCACTGGTCTTCAATACAACAGAAGATGAACGAGCGGATCACGTGTACACATTTTTGTTCCATTTCTAATTGCTTCTCCTCAATGAATGGGCAAAAACCTTAGTTCCGCATGCGTGCGATTCCTATGAGAGTAATCCCTTTTCACTAATTACACTGTCAGTGCCATGCAGCAAAAAGGATTCTTTGAAAATAAATCTGGGAATATTAAAGAATGCAATGGCAGAAGAAGCTGTATAACTCTTGCAGAACTTAGTGAATACATAAATTGAGTATTTTTCCAGATTCAGCTACAATAACAAAGATAGCAGCATCACTAATGGCACAAGTACACTTACAGAAGTATCTCTTCTCCAAAACAACATGTTTCTATCAACTGCAACATGGAAATGTAACCAATTTAATTATTGTAAATGTATTCACTCCCACTATATGCAAGTGAATGGCCTTAAAAATGACAGGTGGATGTCAGTGTAGATAAGATAGGTAAATAGGAAACTTGTACATGGTGAAACTGAATGGCAAAGGTGGAAAAGTAAACGCATTTTATGGTGATGAGAGATTATTCACTGAATGGATCCAGTAACTAAGAAGTTGTTATATCAAAGAGGTTAATTGTGTCGCATTAGAATAACATTTACAAACCCAAAGCCAAACTTGAAATTAGATTTATTTCTCTTACATGGTTGTGGATGTGTGGAATGAATCCAGCTAAAACCTTGTGCTATGTTACCACATCAGTGTATCAATTAGCATCTTCAAAAAGACCAGGAATTATATTTTATTAGGAACAGGACTGAACATTTTAATGGCAATTACAGGTAGGTGAATGATTGACATGTGAAAACGTTGGTTCCTGAGCTGCCAAAACCCAGGAAGACATCTGATATAGGATACAAAATTCAATTGAGATTCTGGATTATTGTTCCATTTACCTTTGGGGATGGAGAGGTTTCAAAGCATTTCTTTTGGAGATTGAATGATAGAGTTAACTGTACAGTGATGGTGAGGTTTGGGCTTGTTAAAAACAAGAGTGCCAGACACTTTTTTTAAGCCAATAAGTACCAGACGAGTGACAATTCACATTCCTCTGAAAACTATGATTTTTTTGCTGATCAGTGTATTTGACATTTACAGAATCACACCAGTCTACCTTGCCACTGAGCTTCCGTGTTTGTTTCAAATAGAATCAGCATAGAATTTTAACAGCTAAGTTAATTAATTATCGGATTTGCTCTTTGTTTGTGCATCAAATCCCACCGATTTTGTCAGCATAATCCTTTCTTGGAAGTTTCCAACCAGGTGCCTATAGTTTTCATCATTTCAATCAACATGTTAGCCTCCAATTGTTATCTCACTTACCTTCATCTCAGTCAGCACACAGTACAGCCCTATGATACCAGGTGTATTGAACTCGCATGATTAGACACTGTTTTTGTTCTATAGAAAAGGAAATATCCAAACACTAACGTGATGCATCGTTCCTACAGAAACCATAATTAGTCAGAAGAATGCATATGTTGATTGAATTTCTGCTTTGATCACTGTAACAACAAAGACAGAGTAGAATTTATTTTTCCACTTAGGAGATTTTCAGCAATAAAAAAACATTCTACTAACACAATATGTTGTAAATCTAGGGTTGTTTTTATAGGCTCATTATATCTCAAACCATGTACTGGCCTGCCAGTGGGAGACTTGCACATTTGTCTTTGATGTTTCTCAGAGAAATTTCATGGAGCAAAAAGAAAAGAAACCCTCTCCCCTACCTATTAATGAGTGACATAAAACTCCTCAAATATTGGCAGCTCTACAAGCAAACTGTTTTCTAATAGTCTCTTTCATATTGCAGTTTTTAAAGATAAACGTACTGTAGAATCTTTTCTTCCTAAGGTGACTATACAGTGCTGCTCTATAGTCAGTTTGTCATCAGATTCACTGTAAAGTGTAGTGACTGTATTTCTGTAGGTGAACACCTAAGCTCAATAGTTTGAATGGCAGCCTGCTGTGCAGTAATTTCTATGATTTTATGATTGCTGGTGCCATGTCAAATTCAAAGAGCCATAACTTGACCTTCCCTACTGATCACAAGACTTTCAAGCAATTGAAAAATGTTTCGCTGAATTTGGGGCAAGTTATTTATGCCATGCGATGTAAATGCATATATATGTATGGACAAGTATGTGATCGATGGCTCAATACAACTGCTACACTGCACTGAAGTATTGTTATTCATGATGTTGTTCTGAGGTTTCACCTGAAAGATATAAAATTCTACTAATGAGATGCTACACAGTGAATTATCTTATGTGCTCTTGGAGGAAAGAGACAGAATAAATCACCAACTGAGCTACAATGGACTGCTTACCTACATTTCAGAGTGTTTGGCTAAAAAGGACATTGCTTCTAGCCTCAAAATAAGTTGTCTGACATCTCCTTGTCTAAAGAACAAACAGTCTTAAAAGGGGAGGGAAAAGTAATATTGAAATGAATTTTATACATGGTATTTTAAGCTCCACTTAATGAAGATTTTCACTTTTTTTTAAAATCTTCCATCTCTCTGCAGTGTGAAAATCATGTACTGGACATTAGTGGTGCAACACAATTTAAAATCATTGGTTTTTAAATTTATTTATAAATATAATATTCAGTACAACAGAAATCCAACACAAACACAACATCTTCTGTTGCAATTTTTTCCTTTTCTCCCGATACAAAAAACATTCTGTTGTTTACGGTATATTCCTTCACCACACATAGGTTGTGCTCATGTTTTTGGGACGCACCCTTTAATTTAAGACCATTGGTCACCACAAACAAATCTTGAACTCTTATTATTTTGATTATTCCAATATCCATGACCTGCAGTTTAAGCTTAACTGTTTACCATTATTAACCTATGATGCATCTGGTTTTAATGTTTGACTTCTAAACTTAAAAAGGAAAGCTTCACATTTGCGTAATTGGTAAAGAAAGAAATCAATGTTATCCAGACTGGGAAAAAAAAACAAGACAAAAGCTAACAAGCAGTCTAAGTAGCAACAGAATCACTACAATTGGCTTTTGGAGAGGTTGGTTTAGTTAGCGAAAAGGAACAAAAAGTGTTGTAAATTTTACGTGACAGAAGCGAATTCAGAAATTGACTGAGATTTATTTAAAAAATTAAAATTGATTAGAGTTTGCAAAAGCAGGAGAGGGTTAATAAACTAGCCATCATTTGAAATATTTTGTATTTTCCATACTGTTAGCTGTTAGTATTCGAACAAAAATGCTTAGTTCATTAAATTGCTTTAACCCACTCGTACTGTTTCCACAACAAAAGGATTTTCATGCTTTGATTACACAATTTTTTTTATCCATTGGCTATCTGCTTTCTAAGCAAGCCAACTCTATATTGAAGGGAGTTATAATGTTTTTCTCCTATGCAAATAGTATTCCTTAAACGGCTTCATAGATTCATATGGCTTCTAAGGTGATCAAATATTTACTTGAAGGATTCTCTACAAAAAGTTTCTGAGTTAAACTGAGTTAAACCTTGTTAAACTGAACAAAGCAATCAAGTGAGATGATGGTCTCCAAAAAAAATGAATCCTTGCATTTGATAATAGTGCCCAATCGTGTCGTTGAGACGTCTCAAAGTGCTTCACGGGATTTACTTTAAAGTGGTTTGACTGTGAAGTTCATGGATGAAACGCGCAGCCAGTTTGCATACAGCAATGTCCCACATGAAGTGAGTGAGCAATTTTATTTGGAAGATTGTTGGCCAGACCACCGGAAGAAACTCCCTTCTATTTTCGAATTGTGCCAAATTCATGCATGTAGATGTAATGTAGAACATTCTTCATAATATGATTTTTGCACTAATCTAAAACTGACAATCTGACTATTAATAAGATTCTGACAGTAGCTAAATGTTACCAAAATAACAGGAAACCTGATAAGTTTTTTTTCATCTTAATGGAGGGTCTTTTTTCTTTTGATGATAGAATTTCTCCTCATTATGATCCCTCTTACTCTGTGGCCCTTTCGGTTATTCCTAGCCAGGATTGAAATGTTTCATTAACTTATTGATGATGTGTTTTACTTAGCTCAGAGGGATGAATCAGTTTTTATTCTTTGCGCATGACACGAGATGGCCCTGTGAGAGCCAGTCATCTTATTAGTTTGGATAAATTGACAATCACACCGAATGAGCCATATTCAGACCCATCTATCAGTAGCCATGACTATTAACACATAAAGATTTTTGCTTTGTCATGTGTCATGGGTACTTGACTTGTAGGCTTCTTTTGCACTAAATTTATAGCATTTTATTTCATTTCTGTTTGATTTGTCTATGGAATTATGCTATTCTAATAACCTTTCTTAAAATGCGTTAGAAAAGAATTAAAATATTTCATCCTCTGATATTTCCACGCTTCTTTAAATCTCTAAAATGTTGTTATTGGCAACAAATGTGGCTTGTTGTGTTCTAGGGTCACGCACAACTGATTTGGGGGTTCACGTTTTCTATAGTATTTGGAAAAGACTTACTCTAGTTTTATTGAAAACCTAACCATAGCCTCAAAATTAATGAATTACCATCCTATGCTGATCTGCTGCACTGTCATATTATTTAAGAGAATGCTATCTGCTGAACATAAGGCCAATGTTTTGCACTTGGCACTCAAGACTTGGAAACTCTGGAATATTATGTCAACTACAGATTAACATTTCAGATGGTAGAGAGGATTAAATGTTTTAAAAATCATGTTAGATAGTAATCTGATACTTTTATTGGACTTCCGAGTCACTGCAATGCTGCTGATTGGCAGGTCTGAACTGTAGTCGCAGACTCAACATCGTACTGTGATTTCTACAAGAGCAGGAGTTCTGCTCTTACTATCAAAGCCATTTATTTTGAGGAACAAAAAATTGGCTCGAGGGTTTCTTCCCGTATCATGTTAGTTTGTCTCCTTCTTAAAGATTGACCAAAGAGTATCAGTGGTTCCTATGGAAATGTCAAAGGTTTCACTGACCAAATTGTTGCATTTGACCAGGGACAAAATCATGGAGGATGGATATTGTTTGTGTTGGCCATTATCACTTATAGTGGCAACATTATGTTGACAGATAATGCCCATACCTACTGCTAAGCTTATCCATTGGCCCAAGGCACTTAATCACTGAAAGAATATTTTAAAAAAACTTTTAGAATGTGAAGACTGAACTGAAGGCTTTTTTCACTGTAGAAATGAATTATATGCTTCTGTGCTGTACATTTCTCGGGTTCTATGGAATGTGGCTTCCTTCATTTCACACACTTTCATTAATGGTCATCATTGTTGAGTCCTTTTCCTATTCTTTGTCCATCTGTAAGTCTTATTATTTAGCCACACCCCATTCTTCATAGATTCTCACTTCCAAATGCCAAGATGAAAAAAATGACATTATCCCAGCATAAAGCAGCCTGCCATGTACTTACATTATTATATCCATATCATCTTGCTTAACCTTTTAAGAAGGTATTGTCTGATAATGAGACACAGCCTGGCAGGGAACATCTTTTATTCCAGTATCACAAAATGAGGATTAAGTTACTGCAGCCCTTTAAATGGATTCTGATCAAAAGAGCACTGGCATTTTGTTATCTTGGCAAATAAGCAGCGGAGCAAGGTCATTGCACTCAATAGAGGAAAGAAGGAATTGAATTACTGGTCTGAAAGTGGAAGAGACTTCTCTTGAGAACAGAAGAGATTTATGGGTAAAAAGGTGGAATAAAGAAGTTCAGTTCTGCAGCCAATGGAAATTAGTGTTCAGCCCCCATTGGTATCCCGATTGCAGTTTTCAAAATGCACTTTAGTTCCGTAAACTTCCCAAAGTGAATGTTCTACAGCAGAACTTGGATGATTGTATCAACAAAGGTAGCTTGTTAATTAAACCAGGAATGCAATACCTCTATAATCTTAAATGGACATTTGGTGCACAACTAGTTGTATTTATATATTTAATGCTTTATTCTGTTAACTTGTATTTTGCTTTGTTTTCAATGCTTTGAGAAACTGGGCAGACAAATAACTAATTACATTTAAAAACGTAAAGAAATGTAAAGTAATGAAGAATGACCCCAACTAAAGGTACACAAGGAAATATTTGACATGCCAGTTCAACCATGCTGTATGGAAACAGTTGCCAAGGCAAATAACACAAGTTAATATCCTGCCTATATATGTGAATTCTGCACTTTAGTATAGCAGACTTTGCACAAGCTCCTGCTTGAAGTAGGACATTTTGTTTCCAAGACATGGTTAAGAAATTGCAGGTTTAGCAGAAATACCTCAGTGCACGTTTCCACCTGTGTGTATATGATTTGTGGACGTTTTCAAATGGAATGTAAACACAGATTACATTTTAATACTGTTACCACATGACAATTTTTAAACCATGTTGAAAAAGTATAAATAGTGTTAAATTCCTCACACGGTCGACTGGAAGCTACTTGTTATAAGATTAGTATGTATAAGACTATGTACCAGATAAAGACGAATACAAATGGTACATGAAGTTCAATTCAGTTATCGCAACCTCCGATTCTAAAGGAATATTGCGTATTTGTACTCCGACAATTTCTAATGACGTTACTGGTATTGGTATGATAATCTTGTTTTACTGAGTACTGGGTGTTGGTATCGGCAACAATATATCCTTTTAAGTATTTATGGATGCATGACTACTTTTAATATTCCGATACACTGAGACAATATCTCCTCTTTAATTTCATCTTCTGAAGAAATGTTAAGCATCAATGTTAAGCTATTTTCGCTATCTGCACAGCCTTTCAATTTTGCATTTTCAGCACCTGCAGTCTATCCTTTTAATTTTCCCCGAGGATAGGATGTTACATATATCAAAATCAAGTACATTCATTGCTCGGGCTAGTGAACAGCTTATGGTTAGACTCCCAAGATCCCATCTCACATATAAACTCCTTCAGTATTCCCTTACAATTCGTCGGGTTTTAAAAACCAAGCAATGCATTACCTGATAGACATCTTTACTTCAGTTTTCCCTCTTTCAACACTAGTGGTGTTCTGTACAGTGGGTCTTGGACCTTCATTCAAGTTTCTCAAAATAATGTGAGAACAGATCTCTCCTTGAGCCAAAGTAGCATTCTTCTGCCCCAGTATTAAACCTCTTTGGGTACTTTGTCTGTATGGAATTGTGATTTAAAGTGAATGGAACCTTAAATTTCGTGAGAACCCCAGACATGAAGCGTTTTGTGCAAGAAATTAATGCGACTTAGTGAGGTTTCAGCTTTGAAGGATATTGGTCCAAATTTCTTATTTTCAGGTGAGTAATGCCAATGATTGATGGGATTGGAGTATGATCAATTGAGGTTGAAAAACTAGTATTCATTAAATATTCTGTTTTTACAGCTTCAAAAACTGATGACTCTGGAACATGATTTTTTATTGTAGCTAATTATTTTGATATACTGAGGAAAACAATTGTACACCAACCAAGACACTAGTGTATTGAAATATATAAACACCACAAAAATGTATTCCTGGGGGTGCAAATATAATTAAAATACTTTCTGGAAAAATAAAGGTAAGTGATACTTTCCTCAAACAAATAAATCACATTTTCCTTGCAATATGTTCCATTTATGTCAGAAATTATCTATTTATTTTCTGGAACAGATTAAATTTAGTGTGAAATGACACATTAAATATTAATTGCTTATAAAAGACCTGATATAGGTTTCTTTAATAACCTAAGAAAATTAAATATAGTTTCTATTAAATGCCAATCATTGTCTTTATTATAATCTTATCGCAAGTTTACAGACTTTTAGTCAGTCAGTATATTTATACAAACTGTGAGTGGTATTGTAACAATGGATGTGAACATCCACTCGCACAGCTCTCCCAGTGGTAGATAACTCTCTGTTGCATAGGTTATAGCTTTTCCAAAGCTGACTGAATTCCCAGTCGTGAAGCACAGTTTCCTCTCACATTCACATGGAAACATTCAACTGGCATAATGTGCAGGGACAGAAGAATTTAGTTTTTCTGCTCAATTTATAGCACTTTTTTCCCTTTTTAACCACCCCCCCCTCCTTCCCTGCCCAGGTTTGCATAGATTCCTGAATAAACTTATTGGCTCTTAAGCAATGGCAAATATTCTTCTTAGATCAGTGCTCTTACAGAATGGTTTAGCAGGAAAACAGGTCCCACTCACTCGTGTGAGCATCAGATCCTACTGTTTTTCAGTAGGATGGTTAAATAAAAATGAAAAATGTTGCAGCATGCAAGCAAAGAGATGAAAGGACGAATCCTCTCTTGATAATGAATCTTTGCAATTGATGGCAGGGCTGGAATAAACCTCTATTTAATGTCACAGACCTAAAGAGGTAAGATACACAAATATCAATGCTTCCACTAGGTGCAAAGGCACCATTAATATTCTACCGCTGTTTTGTTACATTTCAAGGGATCTCAACAGCAATATTTCACCACCTAGTAGCAACATAGTATAAATATAAATGGAATATATTTATGGAGATGACCATGTGTATTATTCAGGATTGTAAAATGTCATTGGGGGGTGGGGGCTGGCGTCATGCTTGAAAGTAGAAAATACACACAAATTACCTGAACTGTTATTACATGATTAAGATCAGCATCTCCACACGTGGATGATTAGGAATGTGAAACAACTCGTCTTTCCAAAGTGGAATCTGTTGTGCCACTGTTCCACATTGGCATAAAACGTGCCAGAATATTCACATGCAAACAAAACAAGTTAAATAATCAATTCTGTTTCACTCACTGTGAACCTGCTGCTACTTTACAGAGATGTAGCATTAGTTTCGCAGGCAATTCAGTCAGTTTGCTCAGAAAAGTATGAGGGAAGGCAGGGAAATTCATTGTGTAATAACTTACTTTGCTGTGTGTCTCCAAACATGAACATAAACAATTTTGCGCTAACTTCATTTGGGTCTTCAAAAATCATCCTTCGACACTAAAGTAGTTTACTTCCGATTCTTTGTGGCTAACTGAGATGAATAAGCCCAGAAGAATTTAAGGCATTTACATGATAAAATAGAATAAATTACTGCACATGGAAATATTTTTGAACTTCCACGATAAGAGTTTGACTGTGATAGTAAGCAAGTTTCATTGAAATAGATTAAAATGTCACTGGGAATTACATATTTTGCAATTTTTATAAACCTGAAATGCCCTACAATTCTCCCCTCATGGGGAGTCCTAAACTTGAGTGCAATGGCAGAGGGAGCAAGTGAAGAATAGAATTGGAAAAGGGAAGAAGTATTAGAATGAGCTACCCTGGCTTCTCTCATGCATTTCTTAGCAAACTGAGTGGATTGACTATGAAACTATTGCTACATTTCCCTGTACAGTGGCAGGTTCATGGCCAAGGAAATAGAAATGATTATTTAACTTGCCTTGTTTACATGTGAATATTCAGGTACTGATGTGAAATTCTTAGCTGATGAAGCAATATATGCAGTAAGAAAGCCGAAATGGTAGACGTGGGTCCAATTCTGCATTTCTTAAGATTTTAATAGGAATTAATATATAAGTCTCTGATATAGTATTTATATCAGAGTGTTTATAGTATATATTTGGCAGCAATAGGCTGTCATAATCAGAGGTTAAATGCAAAACCTACAGCGTAAATGCATTATAAACATAATTCAAAACAGTGTAGACAGAGCTGAAATCCATCTCCGAAAATCACTTAAAGAAGGAGGTCTGAGGGTCAAAATAAAACAATTTGTGCTTGGGTTAATTGGAATTATTTTTACTTTTTTATTTCATTAAGCTTTTGAAAAGAATCACAATTAATACATTTCATGGTGTGGTTAGGAACAATAATCACTTTGATTAAAATTAAAAAATGTAACTTTGCTTTCTTGGCCAGCCAAACTGCAAACAGGGAGGAAAATCAACCAGTTAGAAAAAATATCAACTGGATGAAATGCCTGAAAAAGTCAAATGTAGTCCAGGCAGAATTGAAACTGTGGTTGTTTATTAGTTTATTGATGGTTTACCAGGCAATCTCAATGCATTTTGTGGTAGAAGTCATAGAGACCAGGAATGTCTGAGATTCGATCCCCAGTCTGTGGTGAGTTAGTTGATCTCACTTGGGTAGTGGGAAGGTTGATGCAATTGGTCTGTGTACTTCTGGGTCATAAAGATGAAAAAACAGTCAAGTGAAGCAGCTTTGAAGTAAGCCATGTGAAGTAATCATCAAGTAAAACCTACTGGAAATGTGTGTGTGTGTGTGTGGACATTTGATGGGGATGGAATTTAGGTCATCTTTGCTGTCCCACAGTTGAATAGCCTGGGGATACTCAGCGTCTAGGCTCGCACTTGAAGAATGACCACTTGAATGAGATAACAGAGAGCTGCTGTTGCCTGTGGACTATATGCTAGCATGGGTCACCACCTTCAGGACACAAGGATTAAGAGGAGGAAATTGTTTTTTTTAAAGTTATGTATTAACCGGAACTGAATGATTGGTTGCACAAACAATAATCCTTTATTTTTGACTTCAGTTCTATTCTATTTGTATAATATGTATTTATTACCTAAACGTTTAATATTCAACAGAAACTTTTGAGTGTGAAAAAACTGCAATATATAACATTCTCTAAAAATGCTGTCAATAATCTTTTCTGCACTTTGATTTGAAAGACATGTAAAGCATTGGCATTTTTAAAAAACATAGTATTGAGAGAAGCCTATTAAAAATATTGATATCCTCCAATCTGTCATAACCATTTGCACTGCCCCTCCTTTTCATTATTCGTCCACAAAATACACTTTACAATATATTCTATGAAGCGCTTTGAGACGTCTCATCGACTTGATAAGGTGCTATATCAAATGCAAGGATTATTATATTATTATTCACTAAATGTTTACCTCCCCTTGCATTGAAAAAGAGATGGTAAATGGCAATTGCATCAGAGGACCTAATTTCATTTTTTCTTTCCTGTTAGTTTCAACAGTGTCCGACTTGGGAATCACGTACTTTTCCGTGAATTCAGCTTTATCAAAGCCACCCAATACAACAGAGCTTCGTTTTTACGAATATTCTGGCGTTGCTTCCGTCAGATAGGCAAAAATGGAGGTAAGTCAGATTTGCAACTTGGTGATAATTATACAGTGTCACAGACATTCTTGCAAAGATGGATTTACTCCTGTATTTGCTTGAAAAATATAAGTAAAATTGTAATGTTTTTCAAAACCAGTCCTAACATTTATTAACTCAGATATGCATGCATTTTTTTAAAAAACGAAGAGATTACCTGTGCCATTACTGGTTGCTTGATGAAGGCATTTCTTATTTGAATTTGTGTTCAATAGTAATATCACAGTTACTTAGTGTTTATGTGGTTAGTGGTGAAGTAAAACTGATTTATACTATATTTGTTCTGTAAAAATGCCAAACCACAAACAGTGTAATAGGGTTAATCAGGAAATTGACTGAAATCTGTTTTTCTGTAGTACGAGGATTATTGAATAATTGCCATATTGCACTAGTTGGTTTTATGCGTATTTTGTTTCATTTACTTTCCATGGGTATTTTTCCTAGTTAATAATCTGGAATTCTAGTCTAAAACAAAGATGAATTTCATGGATGAAATATTGTTCTTCTAAGCACTAAATGAGGTTGTGACTGTACGTTAATCCATCTAACTGCTCAATTGACAAAACTTTTGTACTTGAAAATAAATTGAATCTCAGACTGAATTCATTGAGTAAAGGTGTGCTGTTTGATCCTGAATCTTCCGAGAAAGACTTCTAATTCAATCACCTGAGGATGAGGAGGAAGTCTCTACATGCTTCACTATGCAGTACTGTATTCAACGTCAGTATTAGACACTTTAGATCTGATAATGTGTTTTATTTCAAATAGCATGTTGCACACTTCGTACCAACTTTAAAATAGTTTAGATCTGGTATTGGAATCAAAGAATCTTTTATTTTTATTCAATTAAAGGATAATTGCTAGCTAACTTACCCTCTCCTGACTTCCAACCTGTTAAGCATGCAGTGAACTGGCTGAGAACCACAAGCTGGAGCAGAATACCAGGGAAGACCGAAGTTTAACCCCACCTTGGGTCTCAACTTACACTTGTCCAAAGGGCGCGGTTTACAAGTCTTAGTACGAAAGAAGACTTACATTGATCTCAACGGAAATACCCACAGCTGGACTGTCCTGCGCTTTCAACTGGAACTAAGGAGAAAAGGGAATCCTTGTCCTCACTACTTTTTGTTTCCTTGTATTTGTTAAATATTTCTGCTCAATCCTTAGGCTACATTTGACTTCTTTATTCAGCTGATTTGACCTTGATCTTTCCAATGTTTTGCTTTCTTCATAGGAACATATTTTCTTTCCACCTCTCTTTTAAAATGGTTTTAACAGAAGTCTTGGTTTTCTTTTATTTTCTATGTCTGCTTCCTATCTTGTCTTCCTTAGAGTTCATCTCATAGCCCCAAGGTTTGTATTCTGACCACTTTCCTAAAGTACTTACTGTATATAGAAAGGTAAAGCACTTTCAATAGTTAAATGTTTAATGAAGTTTAAATGATTAATTATCATTTTAAATAGAAATGTCGCAGCTGACACTATAATTGACAAATCTCGCAGATCAGTAAAATTAAACATTAATTTTAAACATAATTGATTCGTAAAAAAAAGTTACCACTGCATTTAACTGGTCATTTTACTTGTGTATAAAATGATTAGCTTTTGTTGCTTGACATGTATGATGACATGTTTACAGCACTGCTGAAAGAGAAGCAATGCAACATCACTGCCAACATTAGAGTGATTTGGAGCAGGAAGCTAGATTTACGTCTAGCTCCCACTAAGTACAAAAGTAAGGAAGTAATGTTACATTTATATAAAATTTTGGTTGGACCACGTTTGGAGTTCTGAGGGCAATTCTGTGCACCATATTGCAGGAAGGATATTGTAATATCAGAGAGAGCTGTGTAGATTTACCAGGATGTTACCCAGGATAATTGGATACAAATATCAACAAAGACTGGATACTGTTTTCTTCTTTGGAGATGAGGCATTTAATAGGGAACCTGACAGAGGTGTTTAAAATTATTGAAGGGTTGAATAGGTGGACATAAATAGGCTGTTTCTACTTATTGGGGAGTCTCTTAACGGGGGGACTTAAATACGATAGCTGCTACTTAATGTAAAAGAGAGTTTAGGAGGAACTTTTTTTTATACAGTGGGTAGTGAGAATGTGGAACTCATTACCGTAAGCTGTGGTTGAACCAGAAACCATCAGTGCATTTAAGAGGAAACTCCAAGGATGTATGAAAGAGAAGGCAATAGACTACATTGGAGGGGACAGGAGTGGGGATTAGGAGGAGTGTAGGATGAACCAATTTATACTCCAGACATGGAATTAATGTTCTGGCAAAACCATCTCCTCAAGTCTCCTAGGTCCTGAGAGATTCACTTCACAATCAAACGACAGTTTGTGGGACATTGCTGTGCACAAATTACCTCTTTTGCCTACAAAAGACAATCACTGCACACTTCAGTAAATCCCGCGAAGTGCTTTGCGACATCGAGATCACATATATAATAATAATATTAATCCTATATCAAATATAAGGATTAATATTTATTATTCTTATAACTCCTGCTATCGGCACAAAAAATACAGTACAGAGGCCTTCATCTGAAATTAATTTATGTAGATTCACAGAATGAAATACTGTATTCTTAGTTATTGTACAGTAGTTCAAAGTTTAGTTCAAAATGTCAAGCAATGTCCTGCAAAAAACATATTTTGCCCATAAGCGGTAGATTAGCTGCTGCACCTGCAGAACAAAGGCCTTGGCAGAGATGTCAGAACTGCAACATCTGAACAATCTCTTAGTCAAAGTGAAATGAATTAGGCACAATCAGAGCAATTCTGGTCTTGTTTTTCAGTTGTATGGAATATAAAAGCTCCTTAAACCAATATTACATTTGACAGCTGTTTCAAATATGAAAGCTCACAATTTTTTCTACAACTTGCAGGCGCAGTCAGACTCGGCTGAGTAAACCCCATCAAACAATAATTACAATCAGTTACTGCTTTTAATTTTAAAAAAACTTTAAATATGGCTTAATGTTGTGCAATAAGCGAAAAACATCTTTCAAATACAATTCAAAGCTTAAAGAGAGAAATGAACATGTTCCAATGAAGAATCATACTCAGTGTTAGCCCATCCCTCTCTCTTTTTTGGGTGCACTGTGTTTCCAGTATTTTACATTTTATTTCAAATGTTTACTATTCAAAGCTTTAATTTTTATATCTAGCATCTGAGTTCCACAGCATAATGTAGATTATTGCTTAAGTAAAATGCCCATTAAAATATCTTTCTAGATGAAAAGGATAAAGTTATAGATCTCTTGCTTAAGTGTGCAGACGTATCCGATTGAACCCCCAAATAATTACATATTCTTGACACCCTCAACGCAACCGTGCTATAAACAATATCGTAACGTGGGGGTCTTGAGCCACATTTTTACTGTTACAAATTTGTGTTTGGACATTGTAGCTGAATTTCATTCAATGTTTCAATGTATGCCTTGCAAGTATCAATGGTAACGTTTTCCTTTTGAAGAAAAATCGACCTCAGCACTGCACTCCCAAGTAATAAGTGGAGTTATCGCAAATGGAAGTAAACGGCTAATTCTGAATCTCCTGCCCTTTCTGCAGTAAAGGAAAGCTCAGTATTTAGTTAGGTTATCTGGTGATTTAATAAAGAACTGAATGTGGCGATAGATAAATCTACAAGACGGTATAGAGTTTGAGTCTTTGCTTGAACTGAATATAGTCTCTATGGGATGGACTATAAATGGGCAGTGGACCTCAGATGCTTTCTGTTTGAACTGCAAAGGGAGTTTCTAAGATTATGCCCTGTAAAAGAAACACCTAAATCCACATAAAGAGACTGCTGACAACGAAACAATGTGATTGAGAAAACTCTTTGCTGTAATTTGTTTCTGATCTGTACACCTGGGCTAAAAGCAATCAGGGTGGGATTTGGTTTTAAACAAAGTGTAAATATGTAAGGTACAGCAATACCTTTTAGCAACTGGTTAAGTTCCAGGTTGAAATAGTTCTCAAAGCTCATGACCACAATGGTGATTTACAATTAATTCTGGCTGGGTGATATAATATTATAGCAACATAGTTCATGTGGAAAAGATACACACACACTACACACGAGACCAGGTAAAGTGTGCAGCAGCAATTGGCCAACTTTAGCATGTAAAGCAACAGAACAAACTGGCAGTCGCAAGTTTGTTTACGTAATTGCTCTTAACCGCTAAGCTGATTACAGCTGTACTGACAAATATGGTCCTTATCCACATAGACTACAACAATAATCTCAAGTGCTGCCAAATTAATTGAAAGCTTAAGGTTTGGTGCAACAATGTTATTGTTGTCTATGTCTGCACATCAGTGATGGTGAAGTGTGTAGTAAAGAATTGAAGCCTATTTTGGTGGTTTCCCTCGCCTTCACTATGCAGATTTCATCAGCCAATCTCTTACATCCATTACACGTGTCAAGTTGTACACAAATGGGCAAGACTTCTGAAGGATTTCCTACATTTTTCACAGGAGTGGCGCTATAATGCACTTTAGCAATAATCTTGATGATCACGCACAACCTTCCCCAGTTTCAAGTTTATTGACTACCAAATATGTAGTATAAACTCAGCATAATTGCTGGCTGCTACATCTGTGTTAAACCAGGTGGTCCAATAGTTTGTGTTGCATAAGATATATAAAATGTTTCAAGATTTCTTATGTTGCAACCATATTCGATGATCCCCATGTTATAAATACTTATTTGGGTGGTGCTTTATTGTGATAGTACGTGAGAACTTATTTTAAAACACGAATATTTTGGTAAAGAACGTTTTGCTATAAAAGCTGTGAATCAAAATATCTTTCATTTTAGCACTAATCTTATCAAAGTTGTGCATTTTTTATAGACTGCTGTAACAGTTTTTATTAACTGATTTATTTGGTGGCTTTCCACCAAAACAATGTCTCCATTTCAGGCCCAAGCAACAAGATTGAACAAGGTTTCTGATACAAAAGCTACATCTAAGACATCTGAGAATTACTGCTGGCAGGGACAGCAGCCTCTGTGGGATGCAAGCCAAAGCCTTGCAGTCACAAAGTTATTTGTAAAGAATCAATTCAGAGGGGAATTGAGCGGTAAAAAAAAATTGTAAATTAGTTTCTCGATGCTGAGGGAGAACCGGATTAATATTGCACTTGTTCAGAATAGAAATATTTCTAAACTCTTAAGAGTTTCTTGTGCAGGATTGAAATGTGGCACAGTTACCTTCGTACCAGAGTATCAGAAGGAATTGATCTGCCTTGGAATCTCATTGTTTCATTTAAAGAGCTGAATAGTCCTAATATGCTCTAGTATTTTCAGAAGTGTTAGATGCAGTGCGGTTCATTTTGTTACATTTTCTCTTCTGAGTTGTGTTAATCTGTGCTATTAATTGGTGAAATAAATCAAGATGTAGTTAGTCGACACCAAAGCATGCACACTGTAGAAGGATGTCATGAGCTGTGGAACCTTGAGTTACTAAAGAATATGTTAGATGAGGAGCCAATGGAATTAATTTTGATTTTAGTGAGGATGAAGAGCACGTGGAACAATTTGAATCGGGGGAAAGGTTAAAGGAGTAATGTCCATAATAGTTTGTCACAAGCACCAAAACTAGTTGATCTGAATATCCTGGTGCTGCAGTACAACCAAAAAATAGGGCTTCCGAATTTTAGTTGGTCAATATTCAGCCTTGACATGAAGCAAACCATTAAATGAGCTGCCTGAGGGTTCAACAAGATGTTCAATAAACAAAGCAAGTGAAGCAATTGTCAAATCATTGGATTAAACACAAATCCTTCAGCTTTCATGTTCTTCTGTAAAAGTGATCCAGTTGTTTTGCACTGATGTATTTTTTTCACTTGAAACGTGTGATAGGTACTAATTATAAAGCACAACAATCCTAGCAGCTGTCGAGAAGGTGCCAAAATTGCTTTGGCCATTTAGAATTGCTGCAGTCAGTTGTAATCAAAGACATCAAAAGATTTGACTCAAGTTACACTACTGTAAACTAAATTACTGAACCTGTGAATATGAAGCCTGCATCTATATGGTGCTGGAGGGCCATATCAAACCACCCAGGATTACATTAGAAATAGATATGTGCTAGATGAATGAATGCTTGAAGTGCAAGTTTCCAAAAAAAGCATTTGAAGTCTGTGTGAGTGGGAGTGCTGCATCGAGTTGATGCATTACTTTTTAAAAAAAACTTCACACTCCTTACAATTTTCTTATTTGTTATGCCTTGTATTGTCATGAAGATCCATTGATGCAATGTGCTGATGTACCAATGTTCTGGTACAATGTGTTAATAATTTTCCAATGTTCCAGCTGATGCCATGTGCATATCTATTATATTTGTTACTTTCTTCTAAACAGAATTCTCTTTGTTTCCCAAAGTTGGATTGAGTGAGGTTAACCCACACACACACATTTCACAAGGCCAATCTAGTATCAGACCATTGTTAGAGCATGCACATCAAGTCTAGAACCCAAACATAGCCTCGGAAAATCTAAATATTATCGGGAGAATATTTGGAAGAAAACTGTACTTATTATTTTAAATTCCCAACTACAGTGCAACAGCTATTTTATCAAGTGATAACTTTCGTATCTCAGAAATGCACAATACAAGGTTATATACTACTACTACTACTGTGATGTGAAAATGTTAAAGATAAAGGGAAAAAAAAACATCAAGTCGAAACCTCATGGAGTCAAAACAAAAATAATTCCTTATCATTCGTTCGGAGACCAGCAAAAATGAAATCTAATACAGATTTTATTATGAATTCAAAAAATGCTGCTTTAAATATTTTTTCCCCTTTTAATTTGTAGTGCTGTTTTCCAAATATTGTGAAACAAGTTAGGCTGGTTTATTCATTTCAAGTTTCAGTTGAACAGAAAACTATTAATGTTTAATTTTGAGAGAACTCTTACCTCAGGAAATTTTACAAGTGTCAAATTATTAAGTTAATTATTTTCACACAATGTAATTTGGATTGACAGTCAATATGATCGTGCATCAAACCGATGCTGATATGTCACCGTTATTATTGATGTGCGAGTCTCGACAGCGAATGTTGGCAGTCTATTCACCTGTGTGGGGGCTTTGTAACAGAGCATAATTTTCTCCTGACCTCCGCATATGCACACCTCTAGTAAAAATCACTGAAGCAAGATCAGAGGAACCCTTTCCCCTTCCTAACCCAAGGTGCTGTAGCCAATTATAGTGCCCCTTGCACCCTGGCTGAGGCTCAAAATATTAGATGGTCACTCAATTTGCTTTTGTAAAATGTGACCAGTTTTGATTAGAACGACATCAACTGTCAGCACTGCTGCAACTGGAAATGAGTAATTACCTTAGTGATAACATGGAGGACTCCTGAGAAGCGAAATGTATGATGTTGCTCCTCCAACCCGGTCTCATGTTTTACTAAGATATCAAAATGAAAGCAAAAAATGACAACACTGTCAAAGAAACAGCTTTTATCTCTTGACCTATATTTATAAACTATTTAGAAACTGATAATTTGTAACTGTCTGAGCATTTGTAGCAGCACTAAATGGTTCTTGTTACAAGTGAATCTTGTACATTTCATCTGGATAAGAATATGTAACATATTAACTGTAACGCATTCTCTGTATTTATCATTCTCTGCAGTTTGCCACTTTTAAATAATATTACCATCAGCGATTATTCTCTTAAATCGGCATTTCTATCAAATTTGCAGTAAATCTTAGGAAAATAATTGCAACTAAAGTTTGGTTAAATGGATATAACTTCCTTGCAATTAAATTGCATTTCATTTTTAAACTGGTTTAACTACAGGCACTTCCCAATTATGTTTCTATAATGAAACTATTGTACATATTAACTTAATTGTCACTTACAAGTGCCTGATCAAGTGAGGCAGAGAGATAGAATCCTGCATCTCACAAGCAAGTCACCAGTGTGAGATTAGAAATTTAGATGGGAAGGGAAAATGTGCAGTTTTTGTTTCTCCACAATGATCTGTGATGGTAATTATGCGCAATTGGCTGCCGCGTTTCACCCACAAAATACAAAGTCAATTCACTTTACAATATATTCTGTGAAGCGCTTTGAGACGTTTCAACAATGTGGTAAGGCGCTATATCAAATGCAAGGATTATTATTATATTAAACAGCTGAATTATGAATTGAGCAGTGCACAAATCTCAGTATCCCTGCTTTACGTTTTATATAATACACAATGTACACAGAATATCCCAGTTATCAACCACACAGTATTTCTCAATAAATCATTAATCCTCTCGTGTGAGTGTCATCTCATTTTAAAGGTCTAACCCTACGAAGCTGTTGCCATGAAACTCCCACATCCAATTAAATGGTACAGATAAGCAAAACCAGGGTGGAAATCCGAAACTCTAATCACATACTTAATTCAGTGGATGGATTATACCGTTGAAGCTTTGTTTTCATGATTTGTAATGTTCCCTAAATACCTCGATTAGATTAGTGCCTTTGTAATCATAGTCATGTGTTCATTATTCTGTCAGGGAAAGCATACATCAACTGGGGGGCGCTTTTGAAAATGAAATATTGTGCAGTCAGTAAAAGCAAAGTCATTTCTGTTTCTCGTACAGTCTATATTCTTGGGTAATGAGAACGGATGAATTTGGGCAGCAATGAACAGCCTTGTATCAGCTTCATGCCTCCCTGTGACACAAATCAGGAAATTGTTGTGTGGGGCTCAGTCTCTGTGAATGCATGGCCTGGTACTCTTTCAGGGTGTAATAGGCAGCAATACACAGAACATTTCTGAATTCATAGCATTTTTGTGAACACTGTAATAATAACAATCCTTGCATTTGATATAGCGCCTTATCACGTCGTTGAAACTTGCCAAAGAGCTTGACAGGGTACACTGTAAAGTGTAGTGACTGTGTATTTTGTGGGCAAAAAAAATGTACATTTGAAAAGGAAAACTACCTTCAGTTTGCGCATTTTGGTGCAGAAAAAAATAAAGTAATCCAGGTAGGATTGAAAGGCCCTTTACAACTTTTTGATGTACAGATAGTTCTGGGAAAGTAAACATTACAAATGAGTATTCTGATGGACGTGTTTGTTTTTGAATTTTTTTTCATCAGCGTTATTTTAAATAGTAATTGATTCTTCAGTGCTCTGCACCTGTCTGGTCTTTGTTCACGACAAAGCACCTGGGAATTTGGTTGATTACTTCATAAAGCAAACAGCAGCACAGAAGCTTCAAGGAGGTATTGTGTTTAAACTTAGCCAATGACAGGGAAGTGAATGAAACTTTGGAGAGCTTAAAGATGTCAGACTTAAGCAACTTGTGATATGAAATGCTACAGAGTGAAAATTGTACATATGTTTAAAGCACACAAGTCTGTTTTCTCGATGTGTTTAAAGCTTATGCGCCATCAGTGGGAAATCAATCACGTCATTTCAAATATATGAAAGAGCAACATAATTCAGATTCCAGATCTTGCTCACTCGGGATCTTATTCACATCGTAAACTGTTCCCTTCCATGTAATCTCATAGAATTGCTTTACAGTGCCTTTTAATTTGAAACCTCTCTGTTCCAGACCTGTTGACAGTGAAGGAATACCATTCTCTACTTCAGCTTCTTTGCCCAGATTTCCCTATGGATCTCACCCAGAAGGCAGCGAGGTAAATTGGATTTGAAATGGTTTATTTTACAAATCTGACCAACATTGCACTTTCTCAACACTGGAGAGGTCCAATGTTGATTCAATGGGCTGAATGAGACCTGAAATGTGTCTGTTGTATCAATAGGCAATTCTCTTTCAGTCACACATTTATTACACAGTGCTGTGTTCCTTGCCAAATTGGTCTACCCGAATAACAAAGCTACTTTTTTTTGTCAAAGGTGAGTACCTTTGTTATAAGACTCAGCGAGTACCATTGTTGTGCAAGTTCGGTCACCAAGCTACAGATTAATAAAAATACAAATGATGACAAAAAAAAGGCAATAACTCCCTCAATCCTCAATGTGAAAATGTTAATGACACCCTAAAAATATTATTTCAATCAATCAGTCACCTCTACTTAAAAAGTTGCTGAAAAGCGAGGTGCAAAGAGTACCTGTTCATGTCGGGTGCTGCTACTCAATCTGGTGCCAGATCCTATCTTGTTTATTCTCTGAGATGAATTCAGTCAGTGCCAAATGCTTTTGGAGCCTCAATGAACTACCATCTCAGTCATCCCAAAACATCTGCGAGACCCTGAGCAAGCATCATGTTTTAATCAATGTACTGAAATAGCTCGCTCTGGAAGCTGCATGCAGCTCTGGTATGGTCACATTGCGGAAATGCTTTGAGACCGATTACATCCTGTGGTGGCAGTCTGGAGGAAGCCTATATAAAGATGATTTTTTTTATGCTTGAAGCAGCTTAAATTGTTTGATCGTAATCATCGTTCAGCTAAATGAAGTAAAGGTGAGATTTGTGAGACTTCAGATAACAAGCAAGTTAACAGTCATAGGTATCTCTTCAAAATACCCTAAAATAAAATTTAAACAATATGGTTTCCCTTTGCCCATCGTTGTCAGTTTAAAATGCTTCAGCTCTCAGGAACTCTGCTCCAGAAGTAAGCGCTTTTGTATCTATTTCAAGAGGGCAATCTGTAGTAATGTGTCTTTGCAACAATTAATTGGGGTCACTATTATATAACATAAAAAGCAGCGCTAAAAAAAGGCTGCTCCCCCTCAGCCAAGCAAAACTTATCAATTATTGTCTTCCCCCCCCACTTACACACTGGTCCACACCCTGAATTGAACCAGATTTTCCTGAAGCTTGGCTATTTTCCTCATTTTATTGGTACCATCAGGAAATATATTATAGGAAGTTCTCCAGAGGTAGATTAAGCACAGCATGAATAGCACTGGTTAATAGCTTGAGTTTTTGTGTTTGAGTTGTACATGTGGAACTTTCTCAATGAGTTTTTAAAATCCAAGAAAATATACCCACTCAGCAGCACTTTTAGCAAACAGTTCAGTTATTTTCTCAAAAATGCAGCGTTGAAATTTCGTTCAGGAGACATCAATTTGAACCTCTTGTATAACAGAACATACTGGATTCTTCTCCCCCATTAGGACAGCTTTCCTCTCCTCCAAAACTGCCTGTTAGTCTGACATACCAATTTGTTTTTTATGGAGCATTTTGTAAATCTTCTTTCTGCAGTAACAAATCATTACACCTCCACTTTGTGGAAGGAGCAATATCATCATTAATATGTATGGTTCCCAGTCAAATGTATTGTTTAAAAGTATTATGAAGTCAGTGTCTGTGTCCACAGACCTATGGATTAATAATTTACATGCCATAATGATACTGATGTATGAATCAAAACAGCCTTGGGCTATAGAGGAAAAAGTATAATTACTGCCAGAAGGATGAACAATTCTCCTGAAGTCTATTAGACTAATCTCCTGATCATTCCTCAGTTTATGGAAATCATGGCCAAATAAACGACTCCGAGCACGAGTTTGGTTTAACAAGGGATGTATTACTGTGTCCAATACCCCCAAAGGAGCAGTGGAACTTTGTGTATAGTAGGCATTCCATCTTGAAGCCAAGATTGCAAGAGCCTTAACAGATAAACATATACGCTCCATATTCTGGGTTGTGCCCTTTTCTGAAGGAAGGAGTGAAGCTATCTGTCACCTGCTGTCATTTGTCTTGATCCTGAGCCTGTTAAACAAATAATTCCATGATTCACACAATAAATGCTATGCCTTAGACTAAGGTTTTAGTAGATTAACCAGTACTGCTTTGATGGATGTCTGTGCGCTTTGAAGAATCAGTTTAGAACTCTTGGCCGCCCAATTTAGGTTCAGTGTCAAAACTTCATTGCTGTCTGACATGCTTTGCTTGCTAAGTCTTGTGAACTACTCATTCTGTGCTTATAACAGTCGAAGTTGATCCAGAGAATCAAAAGTAGTAAGGAGTTTTTTGACTCCCCATCGCATATAGAGTCCATAAACGATTGTGCCAACTTGGTTTAATCTCATACAAAACTCCGCAGCTCGTGACCTCTCGCGCACCAGGCTCCATGACCCCATAACTCACCCGACTCCACTGGCTCCCCATCCCTCAGAGGATCGAATTCAAGATCCTCGTCCTCACTTTCAAGGCCATCCATGGCCTTGCCCCCTCATACCTCTCTGACCTCCTGACTCCCTCCCAACCTGTCCGCTCCCTCCGTTTAGCGGGCTCCGGTCTGCTCCATGTCTCCCGCCCGACCATCGGTGGCCGGGTTTTCAGCCTCTCTGCCCCCACACTCTGGAACTCCATCCTACGGTCCCTTTGCCTCGCTTCCTCCCTTAACTCCTTCAAGGCCGGTCTCAAGACCCTTCTCTTCGATCGTGCCTTTGGTCGCCTTCCCACCTCTCTGCCTTCCTCACCCCTACACAACCCATCCCCCATGCTCAGGTCCCGACCCCTGACTATTCAGTACTTTGGGACATCCTCCTGCCGTTAAAGGCGCTCTATAAATGTAATTTTGTTATCGTTGTTAAAATTACACTTTCCTCCCACTACCCACAATTTATTCATTATAGTTCCATTTGCTGAACAAAATAACTATGTAAAAGTAAAAAAGTAAATTAACTATGTCACTGAAAAGCACCTTTTAAATTAAACTGTAGTCAAGTAGAATGAAATCCCGACTTGGATTTCACTCCCAACCCAAATATGAAGCATGTCAATTTTGGGAGGGAGATTGTATAATTAAACACAGTGACAGATAACAAAAACACGACTGAGATGGTGTTCAATGATGCTATTGTGTACGTCTCCATATCACATGTATAACTATGTGCAATCTGCCTATGGAATGGTCAGATGAGCATTAAGCTGATATTGCAGAATATTAACAGAGAAAAACACTGCTACATTTTTCATTCTCATATTAGGACAGAACAAAAATACAATTGCATTGATCATGAGTAGCACTAGCATTCTCTTCACCATATGATTTTCGAGAAGCTTTTGTGCTCTAATTAAAAATAATCAGCCATACTTCAAACACACCACACACAATTAATAAAGGCCATTAATAGCTTAGATTTATACAGATCTGACCACAATTTACATTTTCAATAGAACATTTCAGAAACTATAAACAATGGTATCAAACATCAGAGAACTGAAGTCATGTGGAGGAATGTTGGAGTTGGCTCATTTCCACAAACAGTCGCCAACTTCAGCAAATTATTTTACCATTTCACAGTGAAACGATAATGTGATATCCACTTAGTTTGCTGTGCCCCCACCCAAACATATCTACTGATGGTAATGAATTTTAATGTTTTCAAAAGGGACAAGGCTTACATTCTGGAGTCTGCAAGGTGAGGTGGCATATAAAGAAAAACACTAATTTATCTAAAACAAATTTGATTTTACAATTTCTAAGTAGTTCACGGCTAGGTTAATATAATTTGAGAACTCCATCAATCCTCATCACTGCAGGTAACACTAATCAAATTTTCCATGTTAGGAATACCCTTTGTCAAAGTTTCCAGCACTATAAGTTGTGGTTGCTTCTGCAGTGAAAACTGAAGAGAGCGAAGTATTTAAATACAACAGGAACCACAAAGGCAATGTACTACTGTCAAAATTATCATTAAACAGGGGATCACAATATCTAGCTTTATTAATACAGCAGAAATACAGTTAAACCCATTGAGATAGGCCACCCAAGAAGCTGGTTAGAAATCTAGGTCAAATATTTTTAAAAAATCTACATAACCATATGATGAAAATGTAATAACAACAATAACTTGCATTTATGTAGCACTCTCCAACTTGTGAGAAGATAAATATATAAATATTTATTGAGCCTGTTGGCTTTGTGGAAAGCTTCCGGAAATAATACATCTCCGTGCAGCTGCAAGAATACTACTGTTTAAAGTGATTACATAGACCTTGCATAGTTATTTTCCCTAGATGCAGCAGTACTTCACATTGAAAGTGCTCCCTCTAATTCACGTTCACTTTTATTAGTAGTCGTTTTAACATTTAGTATACGTTTAAACACAGAAAAACCACAAGCAATGCAGCTTTTCAAAGATTGAATAAAAGTTTTGTAGTTATAAATATTAATGGTCTTACACTTAGGATTTCAAGTTAGAGTCTAATCTGGTTGATTTAAAAAANCACAAGCCCTGCCAGGGGCAAATGCAGTATAAAGCGGTTTTACTGACATTATATAAAAGCGAGACTCACACCAAATTAAATATCAGGCATTTTATTATCAGCTCATTTAAGGAGCAGAAAGTACTGTTAAGAAGAACCCAACATGGATTTGGAGCATTAAGGCAGGGCTCACCAATCTCCCTGAATTATTTCAGAAGAATAATGGATGAGGACTCTTCAGGAGATATAATTTTTTGAAATTTTCAGAAATTTCACTTGTGAAACTTTTTTTTATAAAGTTAAGACTTGTGGCATATTAGCTGGTTGAATTGGAAACTAATTTAGCAATAGGAAGTGCAAAATAATGATGGTTTCTGATTGTGCCAAGCTACCTAGGCAGTTGAATTATACAAGTTGGAAGATTAGTATTCCTAGAAATTGGGGTCCAATAAAGCACATCAATTTTGATGTAAATTAACTGAAAGTTAATGCATAGATGACCATAATCACATACAAAATGAGGGACAATCATCCACTGTGATGGAGAAAGAAAATAAATTGGGTTATTTGTCTTTTACTGAATATTTGCAGTCAATGTGAAGCTATTGACAAACTGAATGTACAAGTCAGCAAGTCCTAGGTTTGATCCTTATTTTGAGGTAGCTGATCAGGGATGGACAGCAGTAGTATCGCTGATATTAGCTTCATCAGTTAATGAAAAGGGGGCGAAAAGTTAGCTAGAGTTTCCACTGATCAGTCCAGTGATCTTACCAGAAAATAACCATGTATGTGCATTGTCTGAACTGAATTATTGAATTCTTGTTCCCCATCGCGACACAGCCTGCCAATACATAGTCTTTGATCTCACAAGAATGACCAGAGGGCATATGGCTGTTGTGGATCCACACACTAACATGAGACAATCCCACAAGGCGAGAAAACTGAATGTAGTAAAACCACATTGGAAAAGTTGTGTGTGATTTTGAGCACCCTTCCTTCAAAATTTGTATCTTGGGAAATGTTCAAAGAGTAACTAAAATAATTCTAGTTCTTGAAGCACTAAGTGGTGGCAGAACTTACAAAGCTCAAAGCCAGAGAACAATAGATTGAGGAAGAACATGACCCAAATCCTTAAAATGCTGAGAGGCAGAGACAATTTAGATCTAAGCAGGCTTAAATTTACATTCAATCCAAGCGAACATGAGTATAAAATTAATGAGGCTCAAACAAGCTCAGGAAATTAAATAAGTATAGAATCTCCTTTGGCTGTGATCTAGTGGAGTTCCAAAAAATACATATGGTATCTGCAGGACTCCCTATTTACATACCCTTTTTTGCACATCGCAAATTAGTCCAATATCAGCACAGTAAGAATCGGCAGCATCAATTTATTCACTGACACTGTGATCTAACATCACAGAATGTATTAATGCAAGCAGCAATGACTGTCAGCCAAATATGTGTTGGATTTGTATTTTTTATGTATAATGAACAGGTTTTTGAATTAGTGCTTGCTCTACAGTCTACAGTGCCAAGATCTTGCTCAAGCTATATAGCCAGTATTTCAGCCTTTGGTCAGGCTGCAACTGAAATATTACATATAGTTTTGATCACAACATAAGAAGGCAATAAAGCTGAACACCAGTGTTGTACAGATAATCTATTAAGAATAAGTAGATAAGTTACTGCTGTTCAACCTCAAAAACAGTATTTTCAAAGAAGAACTGATAGGCGTATAAGATGCTCAATAAGATAGAGAAAATAACCCCCAAATACGAGAAGTTCTATATTGTGAATGTTTAGCAGAAAAGGCTGAAATTTAAATGTTCAAATACAATAGTGGTACACTTGATGTTATGGACATTTTTATTCTGTATGTATGATTTCTTTCCCAGGATTGTCCTTATGGATGACGCAATGGACTGCCTGATGTCATTTGTGGACTTTCTGTACGCATTCCAGATTCAGTTTTACTATTGTGGTAAGTTTATATTGATTGACTACTGATTTTGAGAGGTTCAGCATTTGAACTCTGAAGTCAAATATGGTTTAGATCATTGCTTGAATATACAAGAACAACAAATTGCATTTATGTAGTGCTATTCATGTCGGGAGGATTTCCTAACATGCTGGACAATCAAGGGCTGGGGGTTGGTTTTGATGTGGTAGAAGTCACTTGAAGCACACATGATATAAAAAATTTGAGTACATAATTTAACTTGCGATAAATAAGCATTGCTTTAAGTGGGATCCTTTCCCCTGTTTTTTCTAAACTGTAGGTGCTTCCCTTGTAGCTCTCGGTTAGGTGATGGGCACAACATCCATTGGAACAAAAGATAAAGCACCAAGTACCATATGAGTTTCAGACAGTAAATCCAATGTTTGCCCCCTACCCCACCCACCACAAAAAATATTCAAAATCTTAAAGTGCTGATTTCTGGATCTTATTATAGGGACAAAAGTGTGGAATCTGTTGCATATCTGTATCATGGCTACCATATCAGCTTTGCCATTACACCATATTCTCCTAGCATAGTAGAAATTTCATTCTATTGACAGATCGAATTATCTGCTCAGTTAGGCTGCCAGCTGCATATGCTTCTCTCAAGCCAGTTTTCTGTTGACAATCAGACTCAAACTGATACCGCAGGACTCTCGAGTGTGTTGTCTAGCAGAATAAATTCTGAGCATCTTTATTTTATCTGAACTACAGTCACTTCAAGCTCCTCTTGTTTTTTTTAGTGAAAATGCTATCACTGGTAAGGAAGGGCATCTCAATAATGCTCCATCTTATAATCGAGAGCAGATTTAGTAAACATTATCAAATTCAAAGCAGCCGTTCGTACCAAATCACAAGCACAAACAGTTTAAGGCGCCATTATCTTAGTTCCAGGCTAGCTGTCGAGGTTTAATTAATTAATAAAAATACACCTTGGGTACACATGACCAAAGTTCAACTAAAATTTCTGCAATGGACACATCTCAGAAATGGGACTGCATAAGATCCTCATTCCTGCAGTCATCTGTTGACCCCTACTGGATTTGGTTAGAACAGCAACACAAATGGAAAGTGTTGTTTTTATTTGCAACTGTATGTAATTCTGTGGAACCATCTGTAATGGGGATCCAATATCACCGGTAATTATAGCTCATATTTATTTATTATTAAAATATTAGTACTGTATGTATAATGTAGATTTGATCGTTTTTTTTCCCCCTCAGAATTTCTTGAAAGTGTTGCCGTCATTTATCAAGACCTGCTTATGGGGAAAAACCCAAACACTGTGATTGTGCCCACATCCTCAGTGCAGGAAGAACACCATTTGCCATCGAGTGAAATGCCAACACAGGAGGGTATAGATGCTTCACAGTTTTATGACTGTTTGGAAACACTATGTGATAGGTATAAACACAGGTGAGTTTTTTTTGAAAGAAATGATACTCGTACATCTTCCCTTAAGGAAGGCTTAACCATCACTGTCACAATGTTACTTGCCCAGACTGTGTACTGTGTTCACTAATTCAAGTGACTGCCATCTTCAAATTATTACAATAGCGAATCAGAGATTGTGCCAGTATTTGCCACTCTAATGGTTATATTTTCCCCATTCCTTGTTATTGGTTGCCTGATGGAAATGTAGTGCACTGCTTTATCTTCAATCAAAATGCTTTAGGTCTGCAGTAAAGCTCAGAGAATATTTTGGGGAGGGGTAAAATAGACCAATTTTATTTTTTTGAACTGTGTCTGGCTACGCCATCTGCTCTGTCAGGTTTTAACACACAAACTAGAGCAAGTGATAGCTGCTGAGACACAGAACACAGGAAGATGGTCACACTGAGACATCTTAAAACTGAAACCAAGACAAAACCTAGCACCAGAGTGATAAATACTCCTTGCAAAAGGTATTGGTAGCATTTTATTAGATTGTCATCTTTGGGCCAATGTGCAGTCGATGCCAGAATCATTCAGTGTTACCAGGTTAGCCAGCCTCAAATCAGAAAATGCTAAAAGCATTTATTGTGTTAAACATATGAACTTCCTGTTTATTCGGCAGAGTAAAGGTTAATGAGCTGCTGACTGCATCTCCTGATAGTCCAAATAACCAGGAGACAAAAAGGACATCTGTCCCTTCCATCAGTGATGCTGATCACAGACCTAATGTTTAGTCTATGTCTCCAGTCAAGTTGTAATATGGCCGTGGCTGCACATCTAATCTAAACACTCTACGTGACCATGACCCAAGACACATTCTATCTTACAGCATTGCTCTCGCCTCTACTGAACCCACTTTGGTAAACCTAGTCTCCTACATTGGTCTTCTTTGTCACTGCAACCAAATGAAATCCAGCAACAAGCACTAGTGATTCAGCAAATATAGTGTTTAAAATACTTGGACATTTGGCAGTAACATACACTTCTAACTTAAAAGTTGGAAGATTTATCCGTAATTGAAATGGATCGACGTCCGATTGAGTTCTCTAAATACAACCACAACCTCTTGGTTTATAAGCATTTCTGAATCCTCAGTGTTACTGACTTAGCTTTCCCCTGTACGCATTCAGCTATTTTACGCCAATGACATTTTGCAGAATAGTGGCCACACTACCTGTAAGAGATGTTCTCACTCCAGTAGAGCAGCTGTAGAATAACCACAGCCATTTGTCTCTGGGTCAAGAAGCCTGCTATTACTCAGTAACCTTTGAAAACAGGACTTGGTGCTGTGTATGCATGTGTTTGAGGACGCACATGTAGAACTGTTTTGGTAGGTAGATGAGTGGGCATTTTAGCTTGATTTCGACTCATAACCTTGTCACACCAGATTAGTGTAATTGCAACATAAATAGTTTAAGAGAAAGTGGTTTTGTTCCCTTAGTGCATTTACTTGATTTAGCAGTATTATCATTTGTAAAAACATAAGAATGGAAACCATCGTATCCACCTAAACCAGTCATTCATATCCTCGTTCATAGGAAAACAAATTATGTCTTTTCTTGGCACTATCCAATCGCTTACCTGTCTATTCTCTGTTTTAACCAATCGTGTTCATTTCCATTTTTGATTGGAATTCACTGTGCTCGGTGACTTTTTTGCCCCGAGTCATGAAAAGATATCTTCTTACAACAACAACTTGCATTTATATAGCGCCCCTCATGCAGGGTAGCGTCCCAGAGCATTTCTTAGGTTACAGTTAGATTGTGCTTTTTTTGGCTTGGATCTATTCCCCAGTTCTTTTCTAGCTTGGGCTAAAATATACTTTATATTATATGTTTTCGTTTATCATTTGTAGAGTTGAGTTAAGTATCTCTTTAACATTGTTTTTATGTCAACACCATTGGGGTACCATGAGTTGCTTTTCCTCATTGATTAATATGTGATTTTATCCAGTTCATTGTAAGTTCCTTTAATTGAACAATGTGTTCAAAATTTGGTGCTTTATATTCAATGAAATTATACCGATTCAACAGTGAATTTCCAGCATCTGGCACAAAGATACCCTAACAGTTGTACTCCACTTAAAAGGGGGGATTTTAACTAAGGCAAAGTTCTTAGGACCAGTTCCATTCCTATGTATTCTCATGGGACATGGTCTGCTTTATATGCCCAGCTTTGGTTAGTGGCTGCCAATTTATAGAAGAATTTTACAGGATAATCCAGATGTAGCCCATGATTTTGGATCATTATTTTCACTTTATGACTTGACTGAAACCATTTGAAAAAGCATCTATAAATTTGCTCAAAATAATAATCCAAGTGATCTCAAGCATCTGGGAGTCTTATTTATTACCTAACATAATAATCAATACTGCTCATTTGGTTGCAATAATATACTGAACCAGCTACCTGTATTGGAGAATGTAAATATATTTTGAAATTCAATCATTTGGTGGAAAAGAAATAGAAATAATTTCAGTGTAGCCACATGGAATTAACTGACAATTAACTTAAGCTCCCTCCCAACTTTTATAAGGAGCTGATAAGTAGAAGTGTCTCATTTGACATTCTTTAAATTCCCCCTCTCCTGCTGATAGCTAATGAGCCACGACTGTCATCCTTCTCAATGGCTAACCCCAATCCCCTGCACATCAAAGTATTGGCACTGATACTGAAGCTTCTATATGCTGGAGATCATTTTGACAAAAGTCCATCCCTAAAAGAGATCCCTTTGTCCAAAAATCCATTTATAGATACATAGCTTATTAATGATATTATTGTCATAATGAGATATGGGCTTGTCTCTTTATAATACAGTATTTATAATGCTGCACACATGTTTTTAATTCTTGTGAAGAGGTGATTTTACAATTGTATCCATATCCTGAGCACTTCATTTATTTTTGTTTGAACTACTTCAAAAAAAAATTTAGCTATTGGAGTGCAGCAATGCCGCATAGGTAACTACAGAACTTTGGGATGAAGCAATAGTCATCCTGGCAATCCCAGATATGAGGTATATTATGCCTAAAAATTCATGTACAAGCAGATTATACAAGTTAATAATAATAATCCTTGCATTTGAAATAGTGCTTTATCATGTATTCGAGACGTCTCAAAGCGCTTCACAGAATATACTGCAAGTTTTGTGGGCAAAAAGTTCCTTCTTAGTACTTAATCTTGATAAGTGTCTTGCACACTTTTTGGAAAATTATCATTTATACATTTAAGCTTGTTAAACAGAAGTAGGAAAAGAAACTGCAGTTTAAGTGTATGTGTTTTGTAGCTACCCACCAGCATCCTGCATAAAGGAAATCCTCTGGAAAGTGCAGCGAGTGACATTTTATGGATTTCTGATGGCCCTGGCAAAAGATGACGGGATCAACTGCAGATTAGGTAAGCAGCAATAGCATGAAACACGATCGATAATTCGCTGTGGCAGTCTCTCCTGGTGGATTGTAATGAGTTCATATACAAATGTATAACTACATCTATTGCCCCGAATGATAAACTATTAACATTCGACACAAGGAATCCAAGTGGATCAATTTCTCATAACTAATGCTTCTTATTTTTATCATACGTGTCGTGTGAATTGTTTAAACCTTCTGTGATATGAATGGACATAACTCACTTCTGTTAAACGTAACACTCTGACCTGAATCTTAACAAATGCTAGCAATTGTTCTATAAATTAAATCCTTCACTGCAGGGCTTTCACAGCCAAATAGATTGTTCCTTTACTTGTTTGCTATAAGTTTGATTTCCAGTCATCAAACACTAGTGTGCTTTAACCAATGGAGCATTGGCAGTTTCTTTACTGAGTTGACTGAAGAGAATACTGCTCAAATTGTGTCAAATCAGGTTGTGTCATTCTGGGAAAGCACAATCAGTTCAAATACTTATGTCATCTTTTTCTAAAATGAAAACTGATTGATGTTGCTGCTTAACTAGATTGAAACCATAAGTTTAAACGTGTATTGTCAGCAAAGCATTTTTGATCGCAGTCTTGTTAATGCACCTAGGAAGCATCACTACTGTTTGCTAAAAGATCACAGCCGAAGAAATCCAAGAGGCACAGTGTCAGCTCCAATGGTATTGCTATCGTTCTGTTTGTTCACTTGTCATCCAGGCAAGTTAAGGACTGTTTATTATAGCATATAATATTCACTAATCTATTGGATAAACCTGCAGTAAATATTGAAAATGCAGCATTGTTCACTAATCACAATAAGGTTCCAAACAGAAGATCAATCATTGCTATACACTCTGATCATTGGAATAAAAGTTAATATTGATATAGTTCATTTTTAAAGGTCACGAGACAGCAAACTAAGAGATGCAACTCTCATTAGTCAAGAGGTGCCCATTAGGCAGAAACCAGTCGAAAAAAGACATCGATGTGACACCTCACAAGACAATAATTAGGGCATGTGCCTCAAAATGTATTCAAACTGATTCCTAAAATCGCTATTTTGACTTAATTCGTGAGACTGCCGAGATTTCAGTTATAAAGCCCTTGTGTCAGATAGTACATAACCGGCTGGTATCTCAGAATTGAGGCCAATTTATTTTTAATGTCAGATGTTTTTCTTGTTTAACATTAGATGAGGTTAAACAGGTGGAAGCAGTGTTCCTTTTCATGCAAAGGGTGGTTCTGTAACCTTTTACAGCAGGTAATTAAATGGAATGGAAGGCAGGGTCATTGGGTGAATTAAGCACAATGAAACTGTTGTTGATCACCATCTTGCTGAAGTTTGACATTTACAACTTTATTATACTAATAACATTTCAAAAGGGCACGCTGTTCTTTACAAGACCTGGAGATTTGGTATAACCTTTATCATTCTAATTGTTTCCACCAAAACAGTATTGTTTCTGAAGCACAGACTTAATATAGTGATGAAGCAGTCAGTAAAAAAATATCTATTAAAATGGAGCCTTATCTCTAATACAGTTACTCTTTTGGGTAGGTTTGTCCTATTGGACCCCAATCTGGGAAAAATACCAAATCTTTAGAGTTTCTTCAGCACTTTTAGGAAACATTGAAACGCCAGAACAATAGTTCCGTTTAAACCAACATTTTTATTTTAATAGTTGTGCACCCACAAATAACCATATGTGTTCTTCAGCATCTCATGTAGTATTAAAACTTACAGTGTTTCACCACTGGAAGGTTAAATGTCTAGGAGCAGACTTAACCATGCTTTGGGGTGTGTGAGGGGAGAGGGGCCAGTAATGGAAAAAGGAAATGCATTTAGTTGGTGTATAATGGATTCAAAGTCATCTAGAAATGTCAAATTGTCAAAATAACAAACCTGATAACATTCATAACCTTGAATTGAGTTCTACAGGAGACAATGGCAACTGAGATATCCAACGTAAATATTTTTTGTTTGGTGTTTGCAGGAACTTTCCCTATCAAGACCGAACTCCTTTCAAATCCAGGAACTGATCAAGAGCTGGAGAAAATGTACGTGAATGAATGAATAATAATAAATAAAAAGGCACTCAAGCCTCATTTACAATTCCAACTGAAAAACACGGAGTTACAAAGGTCAACGTCTTTAGCAGATATTCTCTTACAGACGTCTTAAGTTGGAAATTATTCTGGATTCTTAAACGTTACAAAATAGTTTTGAAAGAAGAACGAAAAGATTGAAAATATTTTCTGAAAATGTTTTATGATATTTGCTGTTCTTTCCTAGTATTCAGTTCCATTTCAAAAGACTGTATGACATTTTTCACCTGTCAAATGATAGGTGCTGATATTAAAGAGTGATCAAAATAGAACTTGCATGTCGTTCTCACTCCAACAATGTAGATGTTTGTGTTAGAAATGGTGCTGTGAACTGCTGCAGTATATTTGAACGTACTTCTCACAAACGCTGCACCATCACTATACTGATATATTAACTCATTAGATGTTACTGCTCCCAGAAGCAGCCAAGTGATACTACAACCCCAAAAGGAAGATGCCTTTATATTTTTGATCATTTCCAGGGATTGACTTTCCAGTCCAAAATACATTTGGTCACTCAATCCACAACTGTTTGTGAGACACTGTGTGCAATTGGCTGCCATATTTTGCTCACAAGTATGCAGTCAATTCGTTTCACAATATATTCTATGAAGCACTCTAAAACAACAACAACAAAATTACATTTGTATAGAGACTTTCACGTCGGGAGGACATCCCAAGGTGCTGGACAGACAAAGTTACTCAATGGTGTGTTAAAGCGCTATATCAAATTCAAGGATTATTATTTGTTATGTTTATATTTTCACAACAAAATACATAGTCACTACACTCTAAAGTGAATTCTGTACAGGGCTTCGAGACATCCTCCGAATGTGAAAGACGCTATTTCAAATGTAAGACTTATTATTTTGTTATAGGGCACACTTCTTGGTGTCCGGAATACACTGAATGGCATGTGTGTGAATCAGTTTAACAGTTTATCAGATCTCTGTTCACTGTACCATGGATGGCAAATACCAGTCAAAAATAAAATCTTGTAAGTGACTCTAGTGAAATAGATACTGCACTTCCCATTATAGTTGCCAATTGCATTACTGACTTCTCCGCATTATAAAGGCAGAGAAACGTAATATGCATTTCAGTTTATGCTGTTTACTTGTAAAATCTGTTACGCACATCACTAAAATGGCTGCAAAATGAAACCAGTTTATCGATTTTAATGCAATCACATTTGGCTGGATGATAAATAAGTTACAACATCAGTGAAATTATTTTGTGCAAATGTGGGAATAAAAAAATAAATTTCCCCACAACTATTTCTCCGGTATTTTCAATTCCACAATTCAGGCCTCTAGACATTTGGGAGATGAGTCCTTATGAAGAGACTACATTTTAACCTCTGTTTGTGTCGTTCGTCGTCAGAATTACTCAGATGATCGGTAAACCAGCCTCCAACAATGGTTGCAATCCACCTCCACAGAAGGAGCAAGGCAGAAAATTCGCTTATCGGAAACCTCTTGCTTATCGTAAAAAAGTGGATGTTGAGAGTGACGGATCAACCGAAGAGACCGACTCTTCTGAAAATTAAATCCCAGTTATTTATTTATTTCTTTGTTGTGAAAAGGGCCCCGTCTCATTCCAAAGCATTTCTCATCTTTCGCTTGCTAAATAACATTATACAGTAGTTGGTGAACATTTCTGGGGTTATTACCACACTTACCACCTTCTAGTTCGTAGAACGGAGTTTGAATTCAACCCAGAAACAGAAATTAAAGTTTCTCTCGCTCTCTCGCCAGGTCGAATGAGTTGGAAAATCTCAACCCAACTGCACACCAGTAAAGTGCCCACAATTCAGCACAAATCATCACTAGAATTTTACTGGGCAGACAAGATGAGGCTTTGCTGTACATCCAACCCATCCTGTTTTTTTTTTAGCACCAATATCCCCTAAGACAACTTGAAGGCAGAAGAAGGTCATCTCTGTTGCCCGACTTCAACAAACGTTCAAAAAGTGTAAATGGCAAAGCAAAGAAAATGTCACTGGAATTGGAGCGCTCTCCTTTCTCCTCAGAGGTCTGGGCTGAAAGCAAGTCCAGGGAAAGAAGGAGGATACAACAACAACAACAAGATTCCATTTATAGAGCGCCTTTCACGTTGGGAGGACGTCCCGAGGCGCTGTACAGTTGGGTCAGGACCCGAACAGGGGGGAAATGGTGAGGGGAGGGAAGGGAGGGAGGGAGCGAGGATGGGGTAAAGAGTCGAGAGGGGAGAGATACAGAGCTAAAGTTAATGGCTACGTTGAAATGAATGGGCAGTCTAAATCACCTACACAAATACGTAATATTTGTTTGCTCTCAACTAGGTGGAAACCAGATTCCATTACATTGTACAACAACAACAACGTCATTGTAGTGTAAATATTGAATTCTGCTGGCAGGAAACTTATCTTGAGATTAAGTGCTGTATATTGTTGAGGCGCTATACAAATGTAATCTTGTTGTTGAATTATTCTGAGCAAATGCTACCATTGAAACAAGCCTAATCATTGTCTGACCTGGCTAGTGGACTTTGATACTGCAAAAGTGAGAGATGTCGACGGTCACAGTTTGTGGTGCAGAGTTATCGGACGGGTCATCAAGTTCGTTAAGAAAAAGCAATCACTTGTTCTCTCTAAACATTGAATTCAAACACAGTATAAAACCCTCCAGTTATAAGTCATTTTCAAAAATAAACAAATCCTCATCTTTGCATTCATTGACCAATCGTAGTGTAAAGTGTCCAGAATAGAAACACTTGCCAGGTTTGGGGAGTTTATAAAATAAAGCAATTTAGCACCTTCTGGATATCCTGCATGCTTCTCTCGTCATGTCTAGTGCTTTTTTTTTTGCTTCTGTCCAAGTTTTTACATTTACTGCCCTTACCAGTCTTGCTCAGCTATTTATTCGTCTTGAGTTTTAAAAAAATATTTTTTTTTACCTATAAAGGACTAAGTTTGCTTTCTATCGGTTTAACCTTATTTTTGTATAAATCAGAGCTCAGAAATAAACTCTATTAACTTGTCATAATCTCACAAGCTGCTGGATGCGTTTTCGGAAGATTTGCTGCATGAGAAACATGTGCTTTCATCGTCCTGTGCTACAGCCTACTGTTTGTCAACAGATAGTGTTCACTGATGAATGTTGATGTATAATAATAATAATGCATTTGTTTCAGTATTGCTATTTGTATTGCTGCAAATTAAAAAAAGACATTACTGATCCCTGGGTGTGAATTGTGCACCTCATTTGTCAAATAAGAACTTAAAAAGTCAAGTGCATTGTGTGAAAAAAAAGGAAAAGAAGTTTAATAAAATAAATAACTATTGTTTACATCTTCATATCCGTTAAATATATTTTCTCCTTCCCGTCTGCCATCTTATTTGAGGAGGTGGGGCCGCCTGCTGTTTTGAACTCAACCGCAAGGAGCCACGTGTGAGCAGGAATAAAGTCTGGACCTTTTTGAAAGCCTCGTAACATTAAAATCTGATTAATTATTAAATGCTAAGAGCGGAGTCATTCAGGGACATCCTGCTCGTCACATTTTGGAAACAAATTTGAGCTGAAGTGACATGCAATGTTCCAAGGCCACCCGACCTCAGATTCAACACAAAGTCAGTGGTACTCGAGCCGCCTCTGGCAGAACGTTAGGGAGAGGAGTGAAACCCAGAGACGTGCAGAGAGAAAGGAAAAGGATGAAAAGTGAGAAGGAAGATCACAGGTGCTGATAGAATTTTACACGGCAGACTGAGAAAGTCGTTCCATTTCATTTGGAAACTACTGTATAGGTTATTACAGAGTTACATTACAATAATAATAATAATCCTTGGATTTGATATAGCGCCTTATCACGTCTTGGAGACGTCTTGCAGAATATACTGCGAAGTAAATTGACTATATTTTGTGGGGCTAAACGCGGCAGCCAACTGCGCACAGCAGTGTCCCACAAACAGTCGTGGGTTGAAGTGACCAATTTATTATTAATTCTATGAAACACAAATGTATTCGTTTTTGGGTTTGACCTCTTAACAATAAATATTATGGCTTCGCCCTGAATAAAAAAAACGTCAATCCATATTTATCATCTGCTTTGGCGTGTCAACGCAATCAGAACAAAATACCGTGTAACGCCAGGAGAAAATGCCTGGTCTACAGAAGTCATCTCATCAGCAGCTTAAAGAGCAACAAATTAATTACAAGGTGCAGTATTTTTTTTTAAAACGGTCAGCAACAGCTGCAGTACTTGAACGGGCCACACGAGGGCGACTCTGAGCAGAGTATGGCCTCAGGTTGCGCGTTACAAGCAAAACATGTCCAAGTTTGCCCCCCAGTGGGCAACAGCGGAACTGCTGGAAATAATTGCAGAAGATGACACTGGTAAAAAAAAATTAACAACCAGGACTAATTGAAGCATTAGCCCAGGGTTGGTGTGTGCTTTGTACTGTCGATTTATGTTTCTTTGGGAAGTTTTGGACAGAACGAATCGGGCTGAGCTACAAACGAGTTTCCCCGCAGTGCAGAAAAATTCCTGATCCAAACATTTCTTCGCAAACCACAGTGACACGGTCAAATGCTGTTTACGTCAACGCTTACGATCCTAATATACAGCGTCTGGGCAAATCTCATACACCTCCAGCGTCGATCAGCCACGTGCTCACAAATATTCACTCCACAAGCCAATATGTCAGCAATCTGCTCCAAGCGGAATTCAAAGACAAATATTTTCTTACACAATAACGACGGTACAAAGATAGATCACTGATTTAGTTAAAAGTAACCTTGAAAGTCATCTGACGTCATTACTGTTTCTCAGTTACCGTCGTCACTTGTTCCAGACAAGAATGCAAAACAAATTTCCAGCAAAATGTGAATTAATAACTAAATTTCAGAGGTGATTGGAGGGACAATGCTCAAAATGTAACTGGTAAGTTCATCGCTCGGTCTATGTTATACTGACCTCACCAACGTGCCCTACTTAGCCAAAGTAAAGCTCTCCTTGTACACACTCACACATGTTCTGTGCTGACCCGTCTGAATTATGCTTACGTCTTTAATGCTGATGAAGACCAGGTGAGACCACTGGCTTTGTGCTAACAAGAAAAATGTAAAATGGGTCACAACAACCAGGACGCATTTATACTGTAACCAGTACAAGACTCCCTGCTCAGCTGGTCTCACATCAACTCTCTCAAACCAAATTCATGCTGCCAACCTACAATACTACAAACATCCAACACAACCTATGGTATACTCCAGGTACACTGTATAAATACCAGTGGTTTCTGTACTGATTCGCACAGATTTGCCAGTTCCATCTCATTCTGTCTGCAAATGCAGAATGTAAGTCCATATTTTAGGTCCACGCTTCCTGCTTGGTGTTTTTAAGCTTGGTCTTGCAACCTCACATCATTAAATTAATATCACTATTCTGTTGGTTATTTAATTAATAGAGGAGACAGATTTAGTTGTAGTTGAGATGAGCTATGGTTTAAGTGCGGTGTGAGCACTAAAACACTATTCAACTCAATCAATCAATACAACTTGTGAATTATGTCATGTGTATAATATTCTGTACCCCAACTCTGAGTTGTTCATTCTCCAATAGTATCTAAATTATAGAAGCAGAGAAGACAATTGTTTGCTGTCCATTTCCACTGCATTTGTATTGTTTACATTTTATACTCCAATAGATGTGTCCCATGAAAGTTATCCTCACTCGGCAAATCCTCAAGAGCTCCAATACCACATCAAGTCCCTGAAACATCAAGAAAGGTTGCCCCATTCTTTGAATTTTTTTTTTTTTTTTTAAAAAGAGTTGTTCATTAATGCCTCGACTTTGCGAGACTCAAAGCAACAGAACTCAAAGTATTACAACATTGTGCTATTGTTGCTTTGATCTTCCAACCCCAGCTTCTTGTGTTGGAAGATCAAAAAAAAACTAGTGGAATTCAAGAAACAATAGTGTTGGAATAACCCGGTTAACAATGCAAAAACTTTCACATGTTTCAATTTCCCTCTGGCATAGTAACATGTCAAAAAACAAATGGCTTTGTAAAAAGCAGTTGTTTTCTCATGCAATGAGAGTGCCACTGACAGAAAGATTCCCGTGCACAGTGCAACAACAACAACAACATCATCAGGTTGAACGTTTCTACAACTGAAGCTGCCGCTGATGAAACCCAGTTTCATCTTTCACTCCCACACTGGTGCCTCCGCGTACAACTTCTTTTATTAACCCCCATTTACACTACACAAATTAGTCTGTAAGATCACAAGAAATTCAAACTTGTACCTGTATTGAAAGCAGAATAATTTCCTATTCCCTGAGTCACTCGATCAGCTATAATGCCCGACACTGTTACAACATATAAGCGAGTCCCAGGCATCAATCATCACTGCCCAGACAAAAACATGTTACAATTCTACCACAGCACTTTCTTTCCTGTTAAAGTGGTTGCTTATTCACTTCGGTACTCGTTTCACACGTACTGTAGTTTCGGCTACATGTATAAGCCACTGTGATTTATGCAACTGTAGAGGTTTGGTCTTGTTAGGCCGTGACCTGGTGTAATGCAACTTTTGCATTTCATATATTTTATAAAATACTGACAATGAATGCGTATTATATAATTAGTTCAGAGTAAAGGGAAGCTAACAAAAAAAAACAATGGAAACTGCAAGTCTAGCCATCATAATGAGTTGCTCGATTCTCACCATTACGAATCTCCAGACCACTGGAGTTTACCATTGTTCCCATTCCTATTTTTAGATGTGTTTGATACTTGCCTTATCAATACAATCAAAACCTCTCAAAGGACTTCAGAGTTTTCTCAAACGTGCAGTGACTGTACTCGTAGGCTGCCAACTGCTGCAGCAACCAATTTGCACACAGTAAATGTCCCACAAACAGCCATGAGGTGAAAGATCAATTTTATGCGGAGGATTGTTGGCTTAGACACCAAGACAAATTTTCTTTTCAAGTCGTGCCATAGAATACTTAATTCCATCTGAAATCAGACGGGAACTCAGATTAAAATCTCGTTCAAAGGACTGCAATTCCGATAATGGAACTGTGACCCCAACTCTGCCTTAGGGTTCAAAATCCTAAACTCACAATCTTCTGACTCAGAGATGAGAGGGCATTATTTGCATATGTTCTTACACATTTTGGGGGCATTTTGAATATTTTCTTTACATTTAAGCAAGTTTCGAATCTGAAAGTTTTACATTTTAAAATACTGTATGTCAATACAAACTAAATAACTTAAATAGTAAGGCTTAGGTATATGGGATTTTAACCCACGTATTTTCAAGGACTCTGGATACTGGCCACTGGCCACAGAGACAAACTACATTTAAAAGGGAATCCAACTGCCCACATACTATTGTGATACTGTCCATCAGAACCATCTGTGGTGCTGAATCAAAGAAATGCATTTATTAGCTTTTTTTAGTGTTTGTTTTTGTTCACAAGGCCATAAAACAGTAAAGAAAGGACACTAAAGCTTTCAATGTACTGAGACATTGGAACTTGCCTCCAAGAAGCAGATGTTATTTTAGAAAATGCACTGTACTAAAAGCACGTATTGTAACGAGTTGTGCATTGCAGAACGTTGTTTGCTTTTATTGTAAGAAATATCAAGGGAATATGTGGTAAAATGGGTTAGTCATTTCCTTGAATTGTAAATGTTCTGGATAATTATAGCCTACTTTCCTGATGGTCCGAGTGATAGGCTATTTGGGGATTCCTCAAGAGTTTCCTGAAAAAAATTGTGTTTGCGCATGTGATTAAACATCGGAACATCTCGATTACAGACACCGTCAAGTCCAATGTGATCAGGGAAGGGTGGATGTAGAGAGTTCATGAAAGGGTTGAGACAAAAACTCAAGTCATAAAAGTGACAATTTAAACCGTACAAGTCCTGTAGCATTCCGCTTAATTCTGGAGATCCTGAGACCCTCATTTCACGATATTAAGTTCAAAAACACTTACCGAGTCGTGAGTTGATGGAGGCTTTTTTCTGAATGCCCCAATTAGAGCAGAGTCTCATGTCTATTTTATGCATTATTAATCATAATTAATAATTATTATTAATTCATAATAGTTATGAAATAGAAGCACATTTTAATAATAGCCAACAAATATTTTAGTTGGTGGGGGATCCCAACTCACTCCTTTTGTAAAAAAACTTGCATTTGGTACAGTGCCTTATATCATTGAGATGTTTCAGCGAGCTTCACAGGATTGTACTATGAATTGCAATGACTATATTTGTAGGTAAATACACGTTTGTGGGTCATGTGGCTAGATACAGAAAGGAAGTATTCCATTATGCCCTTATCTTAAGGAACACACGAACAACCAATACGCGTAGGAATAAACAGAAGTTATTTGGTTTGGGAAAAAGCGTTCGAAAAGTACACCTACAAAAAAAATGGCTTGCGAAATAAACTGCGTTTCCAGAAAATAAAACACTTGAAATTCACCTCAACATAAGATTTTGGCTTCTACTGGAGGTCTCATCACAGGGGTTCCCTTGCTGAGGATGAAGTTTATCTCACAAGATGCTTTTCCCGGCAGTTACGGTATTCAAGAGCTTTTTCTGCTAACTATCAGGCAATCTGCTAACACTTAACTGAATTGGTACAATAATTTGCTGCAGTTGTTGGCGACTGTTTGTGGAAAATAACCCGACTCCAACATTCCCTCAATGTCGTCAGTTCTTCTAATGTTTGGCATCAGGGTTTACAGTTTCTTAAATGTTCTGTGAAAACATAAACTGTGGTCAGATCTGTATAAACTCAAATTACTAATGGCATTTCATAATTTTGCGTAGTGGGTTCCTAAAGGTGAGTGATCACTTTAGCATTGTGAATCAGAGTCTCAAGAATGGAAGAACCAAATCATGGATAACCGTTTCATAAAATGAAATGAATCTTTAAAAAGATTAAATTATATTGCACAATACCAAAGCTTGTGGTTTAGATCTTTGTCCTTTTACCTTCACAGCTTAGGTTTGAATGTGGCCTCGGCATAAGGTCCACAAAGTCTACTTTCTCTGCTGGCTTTAAGGAAAATCAGTTTAGTTCAGGGAACTGAAAATCTGACCATTTCATTCAGAGACTGTTATTACAGCTGGAATGAGAAGGTATAGTAAAAGGTATAGGTCATAGGACAGGATGGCCGAAAAAGACTGATGGTGTAATAGTACTGCTCAATTGTCAAACTGCATCTAATCATTGTCTATTTTCTTTAAGAAAGATGTTAAATGTAAAGGTTACAGAAGACGGACCACTTTGAATTATACGCAAGTTATACTGAGATTGTGGACTGAAAACAATACTTTAAACCCCAGCCCAAATTTGAATTTGGCATTTCCAAAGCCTTCGGAAACGCTGGTAAAGCACCAACAATGAACTGACTGGCTTCGATTATCAAAGCTGCTAAGAAAGCAGCGAGTGATGTATTCCTTATTCCTGTTGATCATGATTACGGGAACTCATCACTGACTGATAAATAATAAATAAAAAATAAATCCTTGTATTTGATACAGCGCCTTATCACGTTGTTGAGACATCTCAAAGTGCTTCACAGAGTATATTATAAATTGAATTGACTGTATATTTTGTGGGTAAAATGCAGTGACCCACAAGTAGTCGTGGATTGAGTGATCATTTTTTTTGGGAGGGATTATTACATCCAGAAAGCCATCCGCCAATCAACTAACAACTGGCAGGTGTGTGGAGTAAGGAAACTTGCCCAAGGTCCTCTTGCTTGTGAAGCGAGCGCACTAAACACTACACTACGGGACTTCACAATGCTGGAATTAAATCAATTAATGAAATCAGCAATAATAGTGGCACAGTTTACGATTTGAATTGTCAAGTCTTGGAGAATGCCCCACACCAATGTGTCAGCTGGGTACGAAACACTCAGAAATGGTGTGTGAATTCTGCAATCGTAACAAATAATTAAAATAATAAGTATTTATGCAAAATCATTTGACTCTTAGCGCAGACAGTGCATGTGGACTCAAGTCCTAATTTCAGTGAGCACTCAACCCTTCTGTGTAACCTAAGTACAAAGGAACTCAGTATTTTCATATAAAGTCGTTTTCACAGAGTACCTCCAAAGTTTATTTGATGCATAGATGTATTTTCACATTAATAGCCTGCTGTTCAATTTGAATAAATAACAGCTGTTGGGAAAAAAAATGCACAAAAATACAATGCTTTGAAACTACCCAGTTTTATGGTGTCTGTGAGAAACCATCCTCGCAGAGAGATGAATAAATTGATCAGGCAAGAATTTAGAGGGTGAGGGGTGGGTCCTCAATAAAACCTCGTTTCAAGAAAAACACAACAAACACTCCACAACAGGAAACCAGCCACAATAAACGACAGCTGGCCTCCAGCTTAACGTGCTTAAAAGCTCAAAGCACCAAATTCCCTAACGTAACATTTTAATAGGTCTTCCTGTTGATTCATCAGATTTTGCCATTTCTTTTCCCCCCCCCCCCCACGACCCTCAAATCTTTGTTTGCTGTAAACTCTTTTATTCCTTTACAAACCTAGAATGAGCAACGTCAATATAAATTCCTGGTTCAGAGTCAGTCATCTCCCTTTTTCCTGGCTATGGGGAATACAAGAATCCACAGTGCGCTTGCCAGATGAGGCTAGGATTCAGATTTGGGTATCATGGTTAATGGAAACTACATTAGTACTTCATCGGGTCACCTTATACAGGGCAGTTATTCAGCCACCCATATAAATATCAGACATTTATGACCATGATCCTGTGCTTACATGAATTATGTAGTATATTGTAGCACTTCGAATTTATACACCCACTTAATGTTTGCGCAGCGATTTAATCAATTAAGCATTAGTGTCCAATTGATCTACACTGACCAGTCAATTCAAAGTTATTGAGCTTTATCTGCAATATATGGCAAGGTCTTGAAGTCTGCCAGAAAGAATAACAGTGGAGAACAATGGTTTGCAAATGTTCTTATAATAGATTTGAAAGGGGAAATTAACCCTCCTCTTTGAATATGTAACGTCAATAGATGACTTATAAATTCAATCGTACGCCAAGCAATTATGTACCACTATAATGTGAAAAACATTCAGTCTGTAACCTTCAAGCAGATTAGCTTCCTCTTGCTATAGTGCTATATATTTTGAGCATTCACAGCGAACTCGTGGCATGACCTAGATGTTTTGACTAACTAAAGAAAACTTGTGAAGATGCAGAAACCTGGGACATTTCTCTGCAAGGCGAAAAGGTTCACAGTAGCAGATCGGTGGCATTTACCATCACAGTAAGCAATCTCCCATTCTCATCACAATCGTTAAAAGCAACTTCACAAAAATCAATCTAGGCTGCAATCATTCAGATTGCTCAAAAGCATAATTATCACAAACACTTAAACATCTCAGTACCTGTGTCCAGCTTAGAGAGCCTCAATTTAGCATGTCCGCTTCATGTTCTATTATACATTTTTCCCATCTGAAATTATCCTTTTAATGCCCATACTTTGATCATTTTAAATAATCCAGTATGACAGTAATTATATTACTGGATTGATACTGTGGGAGTGTAAGGAATTATATTCTGTCAGTATTATGTTTACGGAGTCCTGTAGCACAGTGGTTAGAGCACTCGCCTTGCAAGCGAGACACCTGGGTTCAATTCCAGGCAGGGCGAGTTTCCTTACTCCACACGCCTGATTTTCCTTACTCCAAACATCCCTCCAAAAAAACAGAAAAATTGGTCATTTTCAGTCCACGACTGTTGGTGGGCCACTGCTGTGCGCAATTGGTTGTCGCGTTTCGCCCACAAATATACAGCCAATTCACTTTACAGTATATTCTGTGAAGCGCTTTGAGACGTCTAGAAGACGTGAAAAGCGCTATGTCAAAATGCAAGGATTATTATTATCATTACATTTGACAAGCCCTACATTTGACAAGCATTTGCTTGGCTTTCTGCAAATAAAGAGCTTAGTTGTAAATTATCCATTTGTCATATTAAAAGGAGTACATAGTGTAAAATAATCAGCCATTATCACACTCATAAACAGAACAATGGAGCCACAAGAAAGACTTTGGAATTATTGTCTTGAGAATAACTACATTGTACAAAAAGGAAAGAATGAGGCAAGTAAACAGAACGTTGAAGCAAGTGTTTGGGTCAAGTGAGAAGGAGGAAGGAAGCAAATAAATACTTCAGTACAATCAGTGGAAAATGAAGCTACAATGTCTGACAACTGGGGATAATTTAGCACTTAAGGTAATTGCCACTGATTTCCCTCCTGAACTTTGGGTTGACCACATCATCCTCAGCAACGAGGGTAATTAAAGAACAAATCTCAGTTGAACAACTCAACCTGGTATTGTTAAGGTGGCTCTGAAACAAACATTGATTTGCACGGATATTTCACAAAGAAGTATTTTTTTTAAAAAAAACCTTGGTATAAATTTGTTGTGAGCCATTGCACTGTGGAGTTTTATTACTCTTTCCAATGGTGCAGTTTCAGCGTTTCAAGATGATGAGCTCTGAAAAATTATAATTTGGACTACATTGTGTGGCGTGCTGGAATCAAAGGGGAACAATTACACATCTTGATGATTCACAATGTGATTAACAAAGTTGCCTTGGGTATGCGTGCGCATATGTATATATTTTTTTAAAAAACAGTAAAATAGGATCTAATGGACAAAACAATGTAAAATGTGGTCAAAGCGCGTGAAAAAGCTGGACAGCAAGTACACCAGATAAAGGTTCTTTCAATTCTCTCCTTTCAGGTTTAGGTACGCACCGCTTTTTTTACAGGATTGACGCTGAGTGGTTGACTTAACCTTCTTACTTAGCTTGTTACAGGTGGACTATTAAGGTGCTAAATCAACTTGATTAACTGGTTTACCGCTGAACTGTTTAAGTTACCATGGAGAAACAAGAACAATGCTGTCCTTGTATATGTGAGCACTCATTGTTCAGACGTACCTTTCAGAAAAGGCGCTTCTGCAAGATGATTCTTTCTAACGTCTTTCAGAACTATCACGGTCCTTTTAAGATCACTTTTTTTTTGAAAAACATCTCACCTTGGCAAATTCTCACCTTTCTGCCAGCGACTAAGCTCCCCAGGAGTTCAGCCAAGTCATGGCATCAACGACAACAACAACAGTTTGCATTCATGCAGCACTCCTCACACAGGGTTGCGTTCCCAGAGCGCAACAACATCAAACTACTGGGATGTTGTTTTCAGAGACTGTGGGGAACGGGGCAAGTGAAGAGTTACCATCTGAACTGTTCAAGTGCTTTCCACCAACATGAAACATCACTGACAAGAGTAGAGAAGTTGGCGGTTCTGTTTTGTCATTCCCTCGCGAAAAGAGGCAGGAAGTTCACATAAAGGGGCAATAGCTCAAATAAAGGTATAGCAACGCAGACAACTGTGAGCAAGCAGAGTTTCAAATGGTCTTCTCCAGTAACCCGGGCGCACTAACTTTTAAGGTTGTACAATTTAAAGTAATGTGTTTTTTCCCCCCAGCTGTAACGTTTTAAACCAATGTTCTTTTGGCAAAACCATAAGTGCTCATGGATGATTTTATGGGATTTATGAAAGCCTGGAGAGATAGCTGGATGTTTCATACGTGTGCTTTAACTATTTACCACCCAAGGTCATTTGTAAGCTTTCTGAAGATAATAAAATAGAATCATTCCTAAATCTGACTATTTACCTTTGAATACGGGGCTTTCAACAGTGAGGCCCCACTCCCACTCGGAAATTTTTCAGGTAAATATTATGAATCTGAAACCATCGTTACCTAACATTAAATTTAAAATCTTTAAAACAGATTTCATCTGCCTGATCCCCTCTATTGTGTAAAACTGATCGGTGTTCTTGCACTTTACATCCATAATTCTTGACAGCAACAATTCCTAACAGAATCGAAACCTTCAAAGCCTTATAATTATTTTATGAGAGTAATTAATAATCTTCAAAAACACTTCTCGATAGATATTTTCTGAGACTGGATTTGAGTCACAAGTTGTTTTTGTTGAGGTGGAAATGTTAACAACAGATATTTATATGTCAAAACAGTGCACTAAAGGAAAAAGATGTGATACTAATTTGAACGTTCGTACCTGAAGAACACGTACATTAAGGATATCTCTAACTTACACAATTAACAGAGTTTGACAAACTAAACAATTTGGAAACAATTGCCTCGATACATAAGTATATAAAAAATAACTTTGTTCCTGATTTCGAATTGTCAAATATTATTAAACCAAATACCCAGATAGATTTTCCACTTGCATCAATATATTGCCACTCATGTGTCTAAATGCAACCAAAACACTTATTGATAAAAGGAATGCATAAAAGCGATATTGGGGTACTAAAGCAGTACCAGGGTTCATATTCATTGAGAGATTTCAGCTTATCTGTCTCTTTGTGATTTTTAAACCCTGATAACTTCTGATGGTAATTTAAGCAGTCAAGGAGTGCGCATGCATGCAGACTTCTCAATTCAAATAAAATTGTTTCGTTTTAAAATTGTTTCTTTTTATTCCCATGAAATGTTAACCTCTTACACGGTTACATTTTGGGGGGAAAAAAAAACAAGATTGTTCATTGCATCCTCTTGTAGAAATATGATGATAGAGGTTTACATTCTTGAGAACAGATTTTACAGATTTCAATAACATTCTCCACAGATTTCACTAAATATTTCTGCAGATGTTTATGGTCTTTTAATAACTTGTGTCATCATTAGACAACTGAGAGAGATGCCATTGCTAAGCAATGAATTTCAATGGGACCATTAAGCAAATAATATCAAAAACAGCTTTGATAGAGAGCTTTCAAAAGGGAATTGGATATGTACTTGAAAAGGAAAAATTTGCAGGGCTATGGGGCAAGAGTGGGGAAGTGGGACTAGTTGGATAGCTCTTTCCGAGAGCTGGCACAGGTACGATGGGCTGAATGGCCTCCTTCTGTGCTGTAAGATTTTATGATTCTAAAAAGGAAATATGCAAATTCACAAGTAATTAGAATCATTTAGGGATTAATAAATCAGGTTGGATGTGTTTAGTGAGGTGGTGATTACAGCTCCAAAAGAGTGAAACTCAGTAACAAAGCAAATTCAGCTTATTGTGCTCACATAACATATTGTTTTCCTCAGCTTGGCTGGAGAAGTAGGATATTTGCATTACTTTTTTAAAATAATGTTTGTTATGGAACAGATGACTTGAAGCTTCCTGTATTTGGTCCAAGTAAACCACATTCCACATGCTCTTGCCTCGACTTGCATAGATAAAATAGCAATAATGTCATGCTAAAACCTGAACACATTGCCCTGAGGCTAAACATATCTATTTTTACATTTCAAAGAAACAACACATAATAGAGAATGCTCTTCTGGGGTTGCAGTAAAAAAAAGCACAGAACTGAAGCTTCTCTCTGCAGGTGGCTCTTGCTTCGTGGGATCAGATCAGAGAATATTGTAGACTCAGAGAACAGATTGCCAGAATTATGACACTATTTCACTCCTCCAAAAGATCGCTTTTTGGTAAATACAAGGCAAAGGTCTCACTGATTTCTCTTCTTCCCCTCAGCAAAGTGAAGGAGTATAATGTGGTGGTTTTGTATCTCATCAATTGAGGAACAACCAAATGCTTATTTAGCTGAATTTGAGTAGTGGTTAAGGCTGGGAGTGGTAGAGCAACAGGTCACGAACACTAGTTAAACTAATCTAGCTGCTATCTTGGCTGCCGGCACTTTACCGACAAGTCATTCCGCCAGCAGTAACCTTGCTGAGGAGAACATGTCATAAGGTCATAAGCAGCAGAAGCAAGGAGTACTGGCCATATATGGGATAAATACACAGAACAGGTTATACTGCAAACAGTTACTCCATGAAGAAAAGTATTCATAAGTAATGTGTTCCCAAACCCTTCGCCTCACTTCCTGCAAGATTTCCTCCATTGAACGATGTAACCTCCCTGACCCACGAGCTCTGGATTGTACCCTGTGGACCTTGCCAGACTTGTACTCAGGATACTTTTCTTTCTCTCCCCTTACCCCAAATTGAAAGAGAACACATCTTAACATTCTCCAAAAGTTCTTCAATGTACGGCAGCTTGTGGAGCAGTGTGAAACTCTGTTGGCTGGATTTGGATGCATTTTCTTTCTTTAAGCCAAAAAAAAAAATCAAATTATCTTTATTCTACATTATACCCGGCACCTTCTAGGTTTGTATTTTAGTAAGATCCTGTAGCTTTGCTCGATTGCAATTTCATATCAAGTTAATAGTAATAATCCTTGCATTTGATATAGCGCCTTAACACGACTTCAAGACGTCTCAAAGTGCTTCACAGAATATATTGTAAAGTGAATCAATTGTATATTTTGTGGGCGAAACGCCGAGCCAATTGAGCCCAGCAGTGTCCCACTGGGTTGAGTGACCAATTTATTATTATTATTTGAAGGAATTATTACCCTGGAAAGCGATCTGCCAATCGACTAACAACCGGGTTCCTTCTTACTGCTAGGTAAACAGAGGCGTGTGGAGTAAGGAAACTTGGCCAACGTTTTGCCTTGCCGGCAATCGAACCCAGGTCCTCTCGCTTGTGAGGCGAGTGAAGCGAAAAGGAGGCGGACCCTCGATCAGAACAGAGGCTTACACCAGAAGGGGATTACAATGTTATATAGGCTCTGTCCTAAATGAAGGGAGTAGAGTAGGGATGGTTTTGTGATGGGACAGGATAATCTGCATCTTGCATCACACCGTTTCCCAAAACAGAACCAGGACTGTTCCGGAAAGACAGAGCAGCTTTAAAGAGATGGATTGAATTACAAACAGCAAACAACTTATAGCTCATGAAGCAATGCTAAATTGGATTGAAGCAGATCGGACGGTAGGAAAATGGAAAATACTCTTTCGGAAAATGCATACTTCTGCTAGAGGATTATGAAGCCAAAAATTCCTTCGAACACTCCACTTTGTTCCCGGGAACTGTGTGTTTCAGTCTGTTGGACTATTTTCGAAACTGTCTGTAATTCAGATCCCAAATATAGCAGTCTCACTCTTGGGGCAGCTTGGTCAGGAATGAACTAAAAGCTCAGTTGCTATGTTCAGGAAATGTTGTTTTGAAAAATTCTGTGCCAGAATATTAATCTTCCTGACATTTCTGATTAGTAGCCAGCATGTTCCAGAACTAATGATTAAGGTTGGTATGTAATTTCAGCACAGTTCAACTGGGAAAAGTTCATTGCGGTAAATTGGACTGTCATGTGGTGTTCCTCTCTCGACGTGCACCTGGTGTGTTCGGAAGCAGACACTCCATTATTGAACTCTATCAATAGACTCTTACAGAACATGAAAATAATTTTGATTCCTGCAATTAGTACGAAACTTGCACTGTGTTTATTGCACCAAACGGTTTCATTTTCAATAATAAGGCCCCTTCACAGGACTCCAATCTGGGACTAAATAAAATAATAAAATAGGTTTGTTTTATTGGGCTTTCTGCTTGGGACGGACTGAAACCCTTTATTGGAAAACTGAAGACAAACAACCAACAACCACACCCCTTTCACTTTTGGTCTTAAGTCATATTTACTCACATATTTGACATACTATAACAATCGCTATTGTTTTGTCAACCAGCCTGAACTAGGTTTAAAAAAAGCCTCCTATTTGACCAGCAGAATTTTTAACATTAACTTGTGGCCTCCGTTTCCCCCGGGGATTGGATCCTCGATTATCATTGGTGTTGATAAATCTAGACACAGAATAGCAGCTTCCTGAAACATCTGTACTTCCAGTTAAAAGAGCAATTTCATTTTGCGAGCCAGTTAGAAATCTCATCCGACAACCCGTTGCACTGCATTGGATAGGACAGCTGAAAAAAAAACTGAGAACATTAGACTATCATCTGACTTCATTTGCCAGTAGTTGCAGTACTGCGAGCACCTTCCCCCTCTCATGTTAAAATTATGGCATCCAATAGAACGAGCCATAGATTTTTAACCAAGTGGTTTGGAAATTTCCAATGAAATTTTGGAGCCATGTGTTCCACCAAGACAGTGTTTGGGAAAAGGCTTTATGGAATCATACGGCACTGAGGGAGGACATTCGGCCCATCGTGTCTGTGTCAGCTCTTTGAAAAGAGCTATCCAATTCAACCCCATTCCCCCGCGCTCTCCCCGTAGCCCTGCAAACTTGTCCTCCCCGACGTAAAGGAGAAACCATGTAAAGCAATTGCTAAAATAATTAACGAACTCTTGTAAACAGTTAGGCACAGTTCCTGTACAGCAGCATAACAGAAGGGGTCTTCCTACACCATTTAATTGTTGCAAAATGTTTTTTAATTCAGTGAATCTAATTGCATCAAACTGGTTACATTAAGCACCAAATAATAGGTACCGTCCTGTACTAGAACAAACTGTGCTTCAGACTGTCCAGATAACAATGTTAACTCATTTGACAAACTACACTAAATGCAGTTATTGTGCCTCTTTGCCAACAACAACATTTTTTTAAATTCTGGCCACTGAATGACTCCAAACATTAATTAATTTGGCAAAATTGAAAACTTTCAAATATTTTCATAGAAACACTATGTCAAACCTCATTTGAACCAATATATTTCCTTACCCAATATTTGAAGGAATATTGTGTCCCGAACAATGTTCTCTCTGACCAGCTGCATCTTTGGGCATGTCTCACCAGGCCACAAGATTGAGCTCCTCATGGAGAGAATAACTGTCTAGGCTGCTCTTACCCAGTAACGTACATCAACTACTTGCATTTATATAGCACCGTTCACTCTGGACGGTGTCTCGGAGTGGTTAAGGAGTGCTTGAACATCAATGTTTAGAATCAACTGTAAAAAGATTAAACCAGCAATCCAAACCGGTATCATTGGTTTTGACTGTACAGCAAATTGACTGTACAGGTTACCGACCAACATCACTTCTTGTGTGCTGCACGTAGACCCTCCATGAGTTATGTGACATCTGCAGGTCTTCCTATGCATAAGTGAGCACGTGCAGTGCACAGGAACACTCTGCAACACTTCCTGCACAGACCGAATGTACGCAGGAAGGGATGTCAGCAGCAACTTGACCTGACAATCTCAAACATGGCCATTTTTAATGTGAGAAACCGGGTAATCAATGCTGGTTGTACAACGATTCCTGTATAGTTGGGGTCCAACAATAGAGCAAACCTGTAAGGCAAATCTTTTTTTTTAAAAATCCACAAGTAAGTGAACAAGCGACTGGCTTAAGATTTAAAATATCTGAGTAAAATGGGAGTGCAAAGGATTAAATTAAAAGCGTTAATAAATGTTACTTCATTCACTGCAAGGCACTCAGACACTTGAACTGCAATTAATGTATCTAATCCTCCTCGTGAACACCCAGTTTGCTTTATCAACTTTTTTGTAAAGTTAAAAAATTCAAAGTAACACATTCTGACAGCAAAAAAGAAGCAAATTACCAAACGACCGAAAGTTATCTTTTCACAGATTATGCATTATAACCCTTAAAAGTTTGTTTCCTCTGCGTTAAAACAGATTCTCGAAGTGGAGCAGGATTTACAAACTGCAAAAAGCATCCACTCTTGTCAAATCGTTGGTCTTGGTGGAACAGTACAGCTTTAATTTTCTGTCTGAATGAAAGTTTTATTATTCTACATCCACTGGGGTCATTTTCTATCATGTTCCCACGTTTGTAGCATGACTAGATGTCAGCGAGCTTAACCTCCTACACCAAATATATTCAAACACACAAATGAAATAATAGGAAGCGACAGAAACTACAGCAGTATGAACGATAAGAGCAGCTCTACACAGTATGTTATTCTGATGATCAACCACAAACTAATTATACAGTATGGAACCTGCTGCATTCCCTTTAAATTGTTTCCATAATTTTTACATGCATGAGCAGTACATTTTAATGAGAAGCAGGGAAGAATAAACATGAAGTATAAACTTACTCATGTTATCCATTTATGTGACAAAACTGCACCATTAATTTTTTTTTGCTGAGCACTGCTCGATTCATTGATGTTTACATTGGCAAGGTTGGGAGAGGTGAATAAATTAAAAGTTTAAAGAGAGTGAGAAATGGAATGTGCACTCAAACATTCAAGTAATTTATTTACCTAAATAAAGTTACGAAAAAACACTTAAAATTCTGCCTTTGAGGTAGATTTTAAGATGCATCTACATTTTGAAGTTTACACATAAATTTCAGTGATTCTGCAAATTGTTTACGATTAGCAGAATTTGGGGGCAATAACCCAATGTATTTCCAATAAAACAATACAAATTCAAACAGGAATCTGGGCTTGGGACCAGCTGGTACTTTTAAAGCAAAACCAAAGCCGAGAAATGCAAAGAAATAACAAGGTGGAAAATGCATTGTAATGCATTGTCATAACAGGTTCAACATGATATTTACCATGAAATATCACAGTAACTAGTGGTAATGTACATTCTTTAGTTGTCCCAAAGTGTGCTCAACAGCATATCTTGGACTGAGAGGTAGTCTTGGATCAAAAATCTAGTTGTTATTGGATACTTTCAATGAACACATAAAATCAATATTCCCTGCTATTTTATTTTGAATTAGAAATATAAGATAGGAATGAATTCAACATAAAAGGTAGATCAGGTTCAGCTCACAGGTGAAGAAAACCTATACAACTCGATTGTTCAGTTGGTTTTAATAGAGCTTCCAGATCATAAGATTGGTTCAGTAAAGAAAGTCATTTGGTTCATCTGTTCTCATCGTTCCAAAATACCCAAACTACTATCCCCCCTCCCAGGCATCAAGCTGATTTTTTAAAAATATGTTCACTGGGACTCTATTAAATCATAATCCCTGCAGTCTCTCCAAAGCCATGGAAACTGTGTCGTGTTTATACAGCTTTTCTCCAGGATTATCCCAGAGATTCTCAGCTGCCATTTTATCACAACCTTCCAAGAATGAAGGTGATAAAAGAGCAAGAGGGAAGCAAAGAACAGATGCAGGGTGAGAAAAGAAATAAAACTGAGTCAGACATAAAAACAATACAGCAGTCAGGAGAAGGGATGAGATGCAATGTGCGAGTACAAAGTTTTGAATATTATAGTGTTGAAATAAGACTACTTCCCCTATGCAAGTGACATAAAAGAATGGAAATGATTCAACTATGAAACACTTGCTTTCATATGGAAGAAAACCTCGGGGAGAGAAAAAATAATGTGCAAAAACCATCTCTGGAATCATGAATTCAGCCCAGTTGATCTGTGGGATAGTTATTTTTTCCAATGGCTTTGATGTTTTTGCCAGACTCTTTCAAAAGAACAATGTAAGGATTGAACAGCATTGCTGCACCTAAATAAGAAACCTGTTCCCATTTTTTTTGTGTAAGCAACCCTGCAAATTAAGAAATCTATTGTCCGTAACAGTTTTTCTTAATATACTTTCGAATTTAAGCCATAGAGACTCACGGATCTTCAGTTTTATAGTTTTATACATAACGTAGAAGACATTGGTATATCTTGGAATGACTGACTCCTCACTCTCCTCTTTGGTATGGATATAGACATGTGTGAAGGAAACAATTAATTTATTTTCTAGGGCACTGCCACCCCAAAGTTTTTTTTTCCCCCCACATTTTTGATATTTCATTTGGTGAATTTTCCAGCAGACTTTTAATACCTTTGTAATTCCATTTTGATCTGCGTGGAATGTAAATTATAAATAATGCTTGCATTTGATATAGAACCTTTCACATCAGGAGGTCTCAAAGCATGTCAACACCTTTGTAAAGTACTCCAAGATGTTAGTTATATCCAACGTGAAGGGCGCTATATAAGTGCAAGTTGATGGTTGGTTGAAACATTTTATTGGCCCCATTTACCACATTATAACGAGTTTCTCCTATACTGAGAACAGAAGCGGTTTCTGATTTTATGGTGCCTACTCTTCCCAGGATGTGGGGCTTAGGGGTAACAAACTCAGATAGTCACATTTCATAGCCAACAACGGTTTGATTGAAGAGACCATCAATGCTTACAGAATACATAGAGTGATGTATGAAAGTAACTTTTTGCAAAACTCTTTCAAACAAAAGCTGTGCAGCTGTCAACAATTAATAAGGGGCTATACCCACATTGTTACGTGTGACCTAATCAGTCACTCACTCCCAGTCTCATCGTGACAATACGATGTCAGAGATACAGAGGAATGTAAAGGCCTTGCTAGTCACGGGATACCCAGATGGATTTGCGTCACAACACAATTTGCAGTGAAGAAAGATATAATCTTTCAGAGGTTAGAAATAGAATCTCAAAGAGGAATACGTGCTTCCAGAACAGAACTAAGCAGAAAGCCAGCCCTCTGTTTCAATAGAAGGAAGGCTCCTTTCTCTCTCGCCATTCCCTCTTTGAACCCCTCCAATCCGGCTTCCACGCTGCCCACAGCACGGAAACAGCCCTGGTCAAAATCACTGATGACACTCTGAACATCTGCGATCAGGGCTCCCTCTGCCTCCTTGTCCTCCTCGACCTCTCGGCCGCCTTCGATACTGTCAACCATTCCATCCTCATACACCGCCTCTCCGCTTTACTCACTCTTCAGGGACCTGCCCTTGCTTGGTTCGATTCCTATCTCTCTCACCATCTCCACTTTCTTGCCTCTAATGGTTTCTCCTCCAGCCACCGCACTGTCACATCTGGCGTCCCCCAGGGCTCTGTCCTTGGCCCTCTCCTCTTTAATATCTACATGCTCCCCCTTGGTGACATCATCCAACAGACACGGGGTCAACTTCCACATGTATGCAGATGACACCCAACTCTATCTTTCTGCCTCCACCCTCAACTCCAGGACCACTGCTGTCCTGACAGACTGCCTGTCGGACATCAAGTCCTGGATGAGGGCAAATTTCCTATAGTTGAATGTGAACAAGACTGAGGCCCTTGTGATTGACTCGAGCCAGCGCCTCAGCACCTCAGGCTCTGGCAACATCAATCTCCATGGTTGCACACTACAACTCACCAGCCAGTCAGGAACCTCGGTGTCTTGTTCGACCCTCAACTGTCTTTTATAATAATAATAATCCTTGCATTTGATATAGCGCTTTTCATGTCTTCTCAACATCTCAAAGCGCTTCACAGAATGTGCTGCAAAGTGAATTGACAGTATATTTATGGGTGAAACGCGACAGCCAATTGTGCACAGCAGTGTCCTACAAACAGACATGGATTGAAAATGACCAATTTATTACCAATTTTCTCCACCACATCCAAGCCATGACCCCTCTGCCTTCCCTCACCTCCGTAACATCTCCCAACTCCGCCACTACCTCACGCCTCAGGCCGCTGAAATTCTTGTTCATGCCTTCATCACCTCCAGGCTCAATCTTGCAAACGCCCTGCTTGTCGGCCTTCCCAACTCCTCCCTCCACAGGCTGCAGATAATCCAGAACTCTGCTGCCCATGTCCTCTCCCGCACCAAACTCCGTGACCCCATCTCCCCCACTCTCATCCAACTCCATTGGCTCCCTATCCTTCAGAGGATCCAGTTCAAGATCCTGGTCCTCACATACAAAGGACCTCTGCGACCTCCTAACCCCCTACCAACCCGCCCTCTGCCTCTGCTCAGCCGGTTCTGGCCTGCTCCACACCCCCCGACCCACCCACCCCACCGGGTGAGCCTTCAGCCACTCTGCTCCCAACCTCTGGAATTCCATCCCCCAGTCACTCCGCCTCGCCTCTCCTTAGCCTCCTTGAAGCCCTGCCTCAAGACTCGACCATGCCATCGCCCCCCCCTCCCTCCCTTACCCCCCCGACCCCAGCTTGAGTCTGAAATGCTGTACTCTGTCCAGTGCCTTGGGACGTCCTCCCGACGTGACAGGCGCTATATAAATGTAATCTTGTTGTTGTTATGTACAAGGGATGTGCAGGGAAGGTTAATGCCTGTAGCAGTCTCATTCATGGCTGACACTCTAACTTTGTTCTCATTTTCCTTCACACGAGCCATGAAACCAAGTATCCGTCTGCCTGATCAGGCGAATCTTAAAGATCCGAACCAGGGTTTACTATATTATATTATTGTTCAGGAAGTCACCAGCATTGTACAATACACTCAGTGCTCAAAGTGTTGACAAAAAAAAGAAGTAAATTAAAGGCAAGTATGGACGAACTAATAACTATAGATAAGCATTGCTTTGAAACGACGTCTATTGTGTTTGCCAACCTATAGAATAATCCAGGAAGTGTTTTGCAGTACGCTGATCTGAACTGCCCTTCAGTGTTGGGAGCTTCATGTAAAGCTCACTGACCCGGCTCATGTTCACAGTCATTTCCCACAAACAGCAGCTGCCAACGATAACATGTCTGGTGGTACTGACCCTCTAACTCCATCACAATTGCGTCAATCGCAATCTCGCAATATCAACAGTTACGAGTACTGCCACAGTGAAATGAAGAATAATGCAGATGTTGAGCAGGCTTCTGACTCAGTCTATGAGTGCTTGTAATGCATTAAATGTGACAAGTTACCCTCAAAGAGCAATTGCTTCAATAAAGTCAACAAAAGCATCTGATACATATTAAACAAAGGTCTTCCCGGAATCAACAATATTATTGTGCATTGTAGGAATTAATGTGATTTTAATAGAGATTATATAGATGGCCATTCTGAGTTTTTTTGGGGAGAGGAAAGGGAAAGAAAAGTGATTATATGTTGTAATAATAATAATCCTTGCATTTGATATAGTGCCTTATCACTTCTTCGAGACGTCTCAAAGCGCTTCACGGAATGTACTGTGAACTGTAGCGACTGTGTTTTTTGTGGGCGAAATATTGTAGGTCTCCCTATAGCTTTGAAGGCCTAAGATTTTGTGAAAGAACAATTTTGACACAATTCTTCTGATAACCTCATTTCCATTAGGGTAAAGAATATTGTTCCACTGAATGATTCAAAATGATTTAAAAGATTAGCTTATGTGCTGACCGTACACGCTATAGGAGACTTTCTCTTATGGTTCAAACAAGGACTGCAATGTTTATACAACGCCAATAAATAGTAACTTTGTAATCAGCAGAAAATGTAAGCATAAGTACAACAGGTATTCAAGAAGCACCCAATGGAAAGTTGGAAAGCTCAAAAAATATTACTTTATGGGTCGAGGAGCTCGAGGGTAATATTAAATCAGTTTTGCGTCCAAAAGTCTCAAAGTCGTAACTACAACATGTTCAATGTCTCTCCAATTTCTGAAGTATGCAACTTAGAAACACAAGCCTGATATCATGATTAAGTGTTCTCTTTATGTCTATAAATAATGACCTTAATTCTCAAACCAACGTTTCCAAAATGTCAGTAACATTTTGGATTCAGTCATAACAAAAGAAATACGTGTACTCAGACTTGAAACAATAGTGGACATTAAAGGAGACGGTTTTAAATAAAACTATACTATATATTTGGCTTCATTTATACATCACATATATGTGATTTATTTTTCAACACTAAAATCCATAAAATGGAAAAATGGATTCTGGAGATGTTTTTAAATGTATTCATATCAACTAATGCAACAGTTCCCCGATTTGTTTCTCACATGGAAACAGTAATACAGTTTCCTACTGACAATAAATCATTGTTGGCCTAACAATTTGCTTAAAATATTTAGTTATGGTTTTGGAGCAAACACAATCAAAAGAGAAAAAATTAAAATAGTTCTGATAAGTTCTGTGAACCAAGGCAAATTGAAAAACGCAGTTTTATTCCAATTTCCTCTTGTTGCTTCTTCATATCTAGAGGCAGAGGTCAACATTTGGATATGATAACCTCAGGCATCAGAAGCCTTCTGACACCTTATTCTTCACGTTTCAATCAGTACAGTCCATGTCAATGAACATTACAGTTCAGCCTGACCTTACCAGACATGTAATATGCAGGTGAACATTCCCAGAGGATAGTGATCAGGAGAAAGAAAGGCTTATTTCTCCCCTCACTAACCTGGGATACTGAAGCCAAGTATAGCGTCTCCACTGTGATTCTGGTGATCAGCTGACAGTCCAAAACACAATTGCAAACTGCATCAGTGGGTATCAGCCGGGCTCCGGAAGAGGCATTTTTGCCCTGGATTGTGAAGGATGTGGGTTCAAGCCCCATGCGACACTTTGTGCTCATAGTCCAGGCTGACACTGGGGTGGCCTAAGCACGAGTGAAGCTGTTACTTTGCATTAGACTCGGATTACTCTGGACCTTTCTGGCTTTGTCAGATACATTTTCTCAGAAGCAGTTCAACCCAAGTTACAGCTCCACCCACCTCGCCCGAGCAGAATACTTATAGATATAGTGGTACTCAATTGACTTCAAAGGGCAAAGTGAACCCTCCAGGAATCAAACCCAAACATACTGGTTCCCAAGTCAACTGGGATGTGAACAGTACAATACTGTACTATTTTAGGGGAGATTGTAGATGAACAATTTGTGAACAAACACTCTTTGAAATTGCCACTTGGGCAATTCATTTGTTAACGTTCTAATAAAGGATATCAAGTACCCAGTTTTCTGTGACATGAAAATTAAACTAAGAATATATCCTGCCGTTATGTAATAATGCCAGAGCAAACTGGGGCGTGAGTGTCAAAGCAAAGATGTTTCCTTTTTAACCCACCCAAGAATTTCGCAATGTGTTGCAGCCTTTTGTCATTGTTCACAAATCTTTTTCTACCCTGTTCTATCAAGGAGACCTAAATTGCACCCTTGTCCACACGTTAAATGGCATCCTTGTTACAATATGAACAGTGCTCTCTTGTATTCGAGTTGTTCAACGGCTGTTTGTTCTGGTAAACTGGAACATTCACAAGCAGCACGAGAGCTAAAAGATTAGAGGAAGTTAATTGAATTGTGGGAAGAACGGAGCCATCCTTTTCCTTTTTCCAGCGGAGGGGCTGAATAGCAAGTGTTCAAAACACAGCGAGAAACACACATGAACCGAGGCAGAATTCCAAGATGCCTTAACAGATAACTGGGACCAATAAATGGGAACAAGAACACAGTGAGAGGCCTGCACTGTATTGTATTGTCTACATTAATTCAACTTAAAGCTGGAAAACCAAGCCCTAATTGCACTGCTCCACACTAGTTATAACGTACAAGATGCTATACGATTGAAAGTGTACCTTAACCAACAATGTTCTGCAGTGTTATTAACCTATAAGAACGTCACCATGAAATTCCATATGATTTGTTAACTAGTAAAAGCCATATGGAGCTAAATGGTAATAAAGGTTCTACTTTTTTAATACTAACCAAGAGAAGATGGTTATTTGGGTATACCCAAAGCAGAAATATTTCCTATTAAGTACCAGTTGCACGCAACTTAAATCAACAGTGACAAGAGAATACCTCGACTGTGTTACTGAAGATGTTTTGAACTACAAAGTTAAAACTCAAATGGTTTATGAGCATGATCAGAGCCACAAAGTTATATTCTCTAAAGTCCAGAATGCTCATTTGTTCAGTGAGTGACAAAGAGAACATTATAAAACAAAACAAGCTCTGCCATACAAAACTGAAAACAAATTGGGAAGCATACTTTTACATATGCTATACATGTCACTTGGTAGGTTTTCAGCTAGGCTCATAAAACGTTCACATCTTTTTTACAGCGGATTTATAGTATCTTAGCAGGGGAAATGTGATTCTCTTTTCCATGAGTCTCTCCCTGTACAGTATTACAATGAGTAGGGTTGAGTTTACAAATATTTAAAAGTAGTGCACAAAATGTTTTGCTATCTTTTAAAAAAAAATCTACATTGTGAGATAAAATAATGGTCTGTCCTGTGAAGATGCAGCTTCTGTTTATGGGATAAATGAAAAACCATTATTATGAAAAAATCTAACTCCAGTCCAGTTACAAGGTGGTAGAAATAAACTGCAATGGAGTTAAGGATCCAGCTAAAACTTGAGGGGAAAGAAAATTTGCTTGCCACTAAATACAGAAAGTTTGTTGACAACTAAAATGCCCTAAAAGCACAGTCACTACATTGGGAGGGAGCAAGAGGAAATTCACAAAGGAAAATCCTGGGACAAAGCTGAGTACCAAGCTTCTCGGCGTAATATTACACAGAAAAAGGTGAAGCTTCTGACAACGGGTATCAATAGGATGGCAGGAATAGAGCCTTGGCAGCAGATTAACTGGCCACAATCCTTCCCTGCTGAGTCAAAGGTGCCATAGGCGGCGGTGGAGGGAGGAGAACTAAAGAAAGAGAAGAACCGTATCTGAAAATCCGGCAATGAAAAATGTTAAAAGCTTTAAAATGAATGTTTGATTTGGCAGGACGTTTGTCAGGGAGCTGGCAAAGTGTATCCACTGCAAAGCTGTAGCTGTATTAGCAGATTGCAGTTCAGGCCCATATATTTAACATTCGAGCCATTTTCCTGTTACCATGAACTGCACTAAGTCCCTCTACAGCACAAATCAAGCCATATTGTTTTTGTATCATCATGTATCTTGGAGTCATTTAGCACCTTCAGTACAGCAACTGATACATTGGGCTACTATATAAATGAACTATAAATAATCTGTACGATGGACCCGATTAATATACACGGATCAAGCAATGTCAACTGAAATTCTGTCAAACTCCATTTCTAAACTTACTAACTAAGCTAACCCTTGCCATCCCTTTTAGCATAATACTGTGTGGCGGTTAAAACATTTTTATAGCTTTTTCACTGTACCATGCGTCTCCTACAAACATTTGCCTCTGACCAGCAGAATTGTACAAATTAGGGCAAATGTCTCAAAAGTTTGATTTATCACTTAAACGCGTCTCAATTTAATACTTCCATGCATCTTCAGCCAAGTTAAAGAAAAATTACTGAATATCCTCTTGGAGATTATCTGCTTTCTTTATCGTGGCTTTGGAGAAAATAAAGGCAACCAAAAATAATCATCATCTTTAAACTTTTAATTTACTTTTTAAAATGTCAGGATACTCTCAATGTGGAAGTTTCCCAAAAAATACAACAAAATATTTATAAAGCACCTTTCACATTGAAAGGACCACCCAAGGGGCTAAATACATAGTTGCACCACACAACAGTAAATATTTCTTCCGTTTTGTTTTCCTAAATGTTTCAATATTTTGTATGTGAGAAATGAATGTATGTGAATCTTACCAGTTCAGCATGCAATGTGCTGATACACCAAAAAATCTCATGTTTGTACGCACAAACACAATGTAAACCCTTTGGAAATCCATCTCATAGTCCGTTCACCTCACCCCCTCCCTTTGCCTCCTTCAAGACCCTCCTCTTCGACTGCGCCTTCGATCACCCTCCCATCCGTACCGATTCTAACCCCCAGCTCGAGTCCAACTTCTCGACTGTCTGCTGTCTTGAGACATTCTCCCAATATGAAAGTTGCTATTCAAATATAATGTGTTGTTGTAAAATACAACACATGATCTCACTGCAGTCCTATTTTGCAGTTTGCTCTCAATCATAATGCATTATTTTCACAGATCATAAGTTTTTTTTATGGAAACCGCGAGCAAAGCAAAACATTGGCACAGTTAAAAACACAGAAAATACTTGGTATGGAGAGAAAGTATTCAAAGAAAGCATTTCTGGTGAATTATTCCTTGTATAATAACATTGCAGACAATAACAAGCAGCCCGGCAATGAGTCTAAATCTATAATTCAATCTTCATGTTGATTGATATTTATAAACTGCCCCAGGCATATTCTTGTGGATCGTGAAATCAAGTGCTTGGCTGAATTACAGTCTTGTACCTCACCTCCAGATTTATTATCCTATAGAATAAATGAAGATGACACAAACAGACAGCACAGTAAATATCACAAGTAGCATGTTTGGACATTTGTGAGAATAACTGTTAAAAATCCTATGATGATTGTGGCGAGAACATTTTCCCTGCAGTGTAATGATTCTAGGAATTTGAAGCTGAAGAGACAACAAGAAGATTGCGAAAACAACATTTCTTCCTGAATCATTTTCAATGAGATAGGGAACATTCATACATAATCAGCAGAAGTTGCAAATGCCTTTTTTTTGTGAAGGGTGTGCGAAGAGAGAGTGGACATTACACTGTACAAAACAAAGAGAAGTTTTAAAGATCAAAGTTGAAGAAATATTTTGCCCTCTTCAGCTTAGTGCCCTCCTATTGCCCCCACCCCCAGGCTACAGCTTAAGTAATTGTGGATGTACTGGCGAGTAGAAAAATAAGCTTTGTAGAAATTACATCTTTCACTCGCTGAGAGAATCTGACTGTGTCAGCCACTTTGTAATGAAATGCTATTTGTGTCAGTCAATGGTTCTGACGCGACATCTACAATGCTGGAGCTTGCCCATCATAATTTTCCTCATCAGCTCCTGACGTTGGAAAAGACCACATGGCTGGCCAGAGCTGATACGATGAGACCATGTGGGGAGTGACTTCTGTCTGACTCTCACTGGAATAATGTATTTATAGCAGGGGTCAACTCCAGCAGTTACATAATGCAAGCAAGGTCCAGAGTGCTTCAAGCTTCAATCTTAGCAGGGAGAGAGATTCCATGGCAACCAGACTGACATAAATAATAGTAAATTAACCAACAGGAAATGGTAAAATACACTAAATGGTGCAAAGTGAGTGTCATAACTAAGTCTGCCGGTGGTCATCAGTTCCTGAAGTCTTATCAGTCAGTATTAATTTCCACTGAACCCACGTAGTCGAAGATGATGACGTTGAATGTAATCGGCAGATTGCACTGATGTTAAATCAATCCTGTGGGGTTCATCTGACAAAGAACAGCACATCGCCACCACCACATTACACAGCCGGCTCTGCAGGACATATTACTATATATAACTGGATCATTTAACTGGAAAATAAACCATACGATGTCACACGTCTAGCACTGCATTTTACAAGCAGAGCAAGTATGAGCAAAGCATGGTTCCCCGGCACATCACACGTTTATCCACTTCACATGTTCAGATTCGTGGCTTGTTGTATTGTAATCATTTTTGGAAAAAAAAAGAAAAAAATGATTTGAATAATTAACTATTGTTGCTGGCAGCTGTTGCACATTGACATGAGGAGACTTTTGTGGGCTCTTGCAAAGTGGCTCAACGCCACACAACTGTCAACGAATCCACAGCATCACGGAACACATGTGGTATTGTAAATGAAAGCAGGGTGTGCTGACCGGAGGAAACAGTAATAACTAAGAAACAGACCACAGTAAATAAAGGGAAAGAACATTCAACAATCCCGTGGAGGGAACAACTTATCCAAAATGGGGTGAGATTTCCCTTAAAATGTACCAAAGAAACCCCCCCCCCCAAAAAACACACTTAATTGATCTAGATGGAGTATTAGAAAGGTCACTGCAGTCTCCAAACTATGCAACATTTTGGCAAAACAATACATTTTACTTTGCTAATCAAGATGCAGCCTATTTGCAAATTGCATCCTGCAGGTTAGTTCCTGTTCTTGATTTTTTTAAAAAAAAACACCAAAAACTAGAACTCGCTCATCCCCTCTGCTCCACCGTTGGCGGCCTAAATCTTTGGAGCTCTCTCCTTTGATCCCGCCACCTTGTTTCCTCCTTCAGCCCTTTCAGATCAAACCGGAAGACCTTCCTCTTTGATCGTGCTTACGGTCACCTCCCCTTCCCCCCCAACTCAACATCAGGCATTGTTAAGCACTAAGCACTCTGAGACGTTACCCTGCGTGAAGGGCACTATATAAGTGCAAATTATTGTTGTAGTAGATGACCTTGCCTTCAGCCCCTCTGGAAATTGCTTCCTCAATCTCTTTGGCTTTCCCCCACTTTATCTATCTTAAATCCCAATTTACCTCTTCCACCATGCTTCGAATCACACCCCTCTGCCTCTGATCAACTCCACTATTATGCAGAGCTCCAAGACACTAATCCTGCACGAAGGGCACCATGTAAATGCAAGTTGTCGTTGGTTGGGAATAGGGTACGGTTCAACTAGATTCAGCAGTCCAGGTTAGAAAAGAAAGCTTACTCTGGTAATAAGTCATTATTCTTTGATCTCTGCTGGAACATGTGCACGTGGGAGACTAGGTAAGGTGGTCTTTGCTGCAATGAATCCCTGTACTCAAATAAGACGATTAAAATTAAATGTCAAGGTTCGCACAAAATCACCACTGGGTGAAGTACAGAAGAACAACCCAGTGGAAGAAAATTGCTTTCAGGAACAGAGACAGAAGCAATTTAGTGACAAAAATCTGGGAGGAATGAAGATTACATAATCGACATCAATTCACACATTTCATTATTTTTCACATGACATGTCGACTTTCAGCAGATGCAGAAGATACAAAATGTACAGAGACAATTTTCCATTACAGTTTTACAAATAAAAAGACTGACTGGCTTTGAATCACAGGATGTTTGTGCTATTTGGAAACAACTATGCGGGGGAAAGAATCACACTTACCGCACAAATATCATACAACACATTTAAAGTCTTGGCAGAGTAGGCAAATAAAAGAATTGGAGAAGAACTTACCTAACGAAAGGCTGAGTACATCATGCTTCATTTAACTGGAAAATAAAGAGTAATGTTATTGTTAAATGACCAATTTCCACACTGATTTTGCTAGTATGCGATACATTTGTGTTAAATCTTGTGCATCGTGATATCATTCCCACAATATCATTTTCAGCCACAGAAAGAGGGATTGGTGTTTTTAAAGGATTATTTCTATTTATTTTGACACTGTACAAGCAGAAATCATGTCAAAGATTTACTGGATACAATATTTATCAAAACAAATAAAATGCAACAAAACTGTTGCAATTTCAATGCTTCTGTTGGATAAATATATCAAATTTAACACAACACTTTGTCAAAATACCACTCAGCTAAGACACATTTTCTTTGGATAATGACAAAGTGTAAGACAAGTGACCATTTGTATTGCTAAGAAATCAGAGGAATCATTTGAAATCTTTTTTTAAAATAGGTTGCGTCAAGGTCAGTCTTGAAAAAATCATAAATACCTGAATCATGAGCTAACTACAAGCCACTCATAATTTAATTCCTCATGACTGCGCAGTTCTAAACTAGTCCCCGTCTTGTGCCCACCTACCAGATAGCTATCTAATTTCATCTCAAGTAACTCTGTGCTGTAAATGATTCATCCTCTCACCCTTCTTCACTGAATTTGGGAGTTCCTTCAACGTTGGCTTCTCTCCCACTTGAATCTGGTTTCACTTCTAGTGACCTTTTCCACTTATCCAACCTTATCCACTCTTTTGCTAATTGTTCCACTCCACATTCATCAACTCCCTTCAGATTACACACTCAGTGCAAACAGCTTTCACTCCGCACACACTGAAAATGGCTAAATCAGTACACCTGGACCTCTTTTGTGCCCTTGTCATGACCCAACTGTGCAGCGCTTTGGGACGTCCTCCTGACGTGAAAGGCGCTTTATAAATGGAATCTTGTTGTTGTTGTTGTTGTTGACTGGGAGCAAAAATGAATCTTAATTCCTCAACAACACATATTCGCTTAATGTCTCTCTTGACCCAGGAACTTCACTTCAGCCAGAACCGTGCAATCTAAAGGCAAAGGTTTTATTTTGGAATAAATGGTAAAGCATTTCATTGGGGGTTTTGGATGATATTCGCAAAGCATAAGTTCTACAGCGCACAAATGCACTGCGAGTAAAATGAAGGTACCTTATCACATCACGTTATTAAAAAGCTGCAGATAAAAGTTAACCCGGAATTATTCGGACTGGCAGGTGAGCGAGCATAAAATTTGAAAACAAACCAATATTAAAATCAATGTCAGAAGGACAACAATCGAAAGAGCGCTGGAGGTTTGGAACAATCTGAGCTAAACCGGTTTAAGCACATTCAAAAAGAAACCAGAGGGCAAGATCCGGTGGGTCTGTTATTAAGCCAAATGAAGAACCCCCACCCACCCAACTCAGGTAAAGGCTTTCCAGCTCACATGAGCCCAGTCACTGCAAACACTTACCACGAACCCTCCTAAATGTTACATAAATGCAAGCTGTTGTATTATTTCTATTGTTTCTGCAACTGGTGCATATTATTACAAGCTGAGCCGGGGGGGGGGGGGAAGAAAAGCAGCGCCATCCACCCCAAAAAAAACCCCCCCATGAAGCATTAAGCTGCCATTGGTGCAATCAATGCTTTTACTATGAAAGGCAGTGGAGCTCCCAGGCTGGAGGGGAGGGGGCGGGGCCAGGCGCACGTTGGCTCCTCCCACCCCACGTTGGCTCCTCCCACCGACGCAGGATCTCACGTGTGACGCTCGGGACCATTGCTGCAACGTGATGACGTGGGGCCACCTCCAGCCCCACCAGTGCTGCAGAAGGAAGCAATCAGGTCTCCCCCCCACACACACACACCCACACACACACCTCCTCCCTCTCTGTGCTGCATGGGATGAGGATGTGTTATTTATTGGCAGCAGAATGCAAAACATTGCATTTTTTTTTGCACTCGAAATGCTGCAACGTGGTGGGGAAAAAAACAACGAATTGCACATTAATATTCCAAGATATTAATTATTATTATTATTATTAATTATTATTATTATTATTATTAATTAATTATTATTATTATTATTAATTAAGATATCAGTCAGAGAGAGAGAGAGAGAGGGAGAGAGACAGAGAGAGAGAAAGACAGGGGGAAAAAAAATTGTTATATAAGAAACCCAGTAAAATTATTGGTAAAATTTCACGAGCATATAATCACACATGCTCCAGCTGCTGGCACAGCACAGCACAGCACAGGCAGCAACACCCCCCCACCCACCCCAGTGGGGGTGTTTTCCACGTCGTGAAATGCAAATAAAAGTGTGTTATTTTGTGCTTGTGGTGGGAGGGAGGGGATGGATGGATGGGAAGAAACATCATCTGTAAGGCACAAGGACTGGCAGTGCAACAACAGCAGACAATTCTCAAACCTTATAAGGTTCAGAAATCAAAGCCTTGGAAACAAGTCAGTTTTGCAGCAACACAATAATGCATAAAGAAGGGTCATTCGGTTGAGTTGTGCTGGAAGAAGCGAAGCAAAGGCACATGGCAATCGATGGGGGGGGTCGTGGAAACATTTTGAATTGCATCACCGACACACAGTCTGCATTAGAGATAGAGGGAGAGAGAGAGAGAGAGAGGGTGGGGTGGGGGGAGGGGGAGGGGGGTTGGATGGAAGTGAAGGATATTTTCCAGACATTCCTTGCAAGGAATTGGATGCACAGTAAGTAAAACCCTGTCCTCTCCTCGGAAGGACTCCCTGCACGATCCCGAGAGGAATTATGCCTTGGAGTTGCCCATCACCCCATCAGGAAGATTTGGGGGGTGGGGGGGGTATGGGGGTGTGGGGGGGGGTGTGGGGGTGTGTGGGGGGGGGTGTGGGGGGTATGGGGTGTGGAGGGTATGGGGTGTGGGGAGGGGTATGGGGGTGTGGGGGGTATGGGGGTGTGGAGGGGTATGGGGGTGTGGAGGGGTATGGGGGTGTGGAGGGGTATGGGGGTGTGGAGGGGTATGGGGGTGTGGGGGGGTATGGTGGTGGGGGGTATGGGTGGGGGGGGGGTATGGGGTGTGGGGGGTATGGGGTGTGGAGGGTATGGGGTGTGGAGGGTATGTGTGTGGAGGGGTGTGTGGAGGTATGGGGGTGTGGAGGGGTATGGGGGTGTGGAGGGGTGTGGGGTGTGGAGGGGTGTGGTGTGGGGGGTAGGGGTGTGGGGGGTATGGGGTGTGGAGGGTGGATGGGGGTGGTGTGGAGGGGTATGGGGTGTGGGGTGGGGTATGGGTGTGGGGTATGGGGTGTGGAGGGTATGGGGGTGTGGAGGGGTGGGGGTGTGGAGGGTGTGGGGGTGTGGAGGGGTATGGGGTGTGGGGGGTATGGGGGGTGGGGGGTATGGGGTGTGGAGGGTGGTGTGGAGGGGTATGGGGGTGTGGAGGGGTATGGGGTGTGGAGGGTGTGGGGGTGTGGAGGGGTATGGGGGTGGAGGGGTAAATGAAAACACAAGACACACACACACTTGGGAAGAGCGAAAGCAAAGCGAAAGGGCATCGTTTGCAAATCCAACCTGAAGTGGGAAAGAAAACGCTTTATCAAAGCACAACGCGATTTATGCGGTCGACGCCCCGAGAAATAAAGGAATCCTCCGCCCGAGTGTCGACACGAAACCCCAAACCCTTTGCTGAACCAGTCCTGAGGTCGAGCTGCTCAGAGGGTTTATACACCGGAGCCCCGACACCCACACACACACTCCACAGAGTTAAGACCCGAAGCACTGAAATCGTTTGAACCAGAAAAACCAAACAGAAAACACACACATATATATATATATATATACACACACATATATATATATACACACACACACATATATATATATATACACATATATACATACACACATATATATATACACATATATACACACATATATATATATACACACACACATATATACACACATATATATATACACATATATACACACACATATATATATACACACACACATATACACACACACACATATATATCGACACATATATACATACACACACACACATATACAGACACACACACACATATATATATACACACACACATATACACACACACATATATATCGACATATATATATACACACACACACACACACACATATATACATAGACACACACACATATATATACACACATATATATATACACATATATATATACATAGATACACACATATACACACGCACACAAAATAAAACCACCACCCAATGAGTTGCTAATATATAACTCCAGATGCAAAGCGTTGCAATGATCCTTTTTTTTTATTAATCACATCAATTAAAACCGCGTTACAATGTAATGACTGTCTCGTTGGAAAGATCAACACCCCCCACCCACCCCCCCCCCCCCCACCCCCCAAAAAAATAAAACAAACAAGTAAATAACTTTTTTTTTACTTTTAAAAGTGTTAAAAGCAATATATATATATATAGCTATATATATATATATATATACACACACGCACTGTACAGGTGAAATTTGGTAGTCCAAGTCATCATTGGGTTGGGAAAGACGTCTTGAGTCGAGAGGAATATGGTTCAAATGAGTTAAAACTGCTCAGAAAACACACAACGTCGCAGCTTTCAGATGGATTCAGTTATTCTGAAAGCAGTAGGAAAGCGATGCCACCGATTTCTGTTTGGTTTTTTTTTTGTTCCTTCTTCTTCTTAACGATCTTTAAATCCACATCTTTAACGTCGTTGATGTCCATCCAGACCACTGTACGTACAAAATCCCACATGATCAGTCCATCCCCTCTTCCAAGTTTGGGGGTTATTTTTTGGTGGAGGGGGAGTGGAGGAGGAGGGAAGAGTCTCTGATGATCTCTTTTTGCTCCCAAAACACCCCCTCCACCCCCACCCCCCCCCCCCCCCCACCTTGAAGAAATCACATAGATGTCCAGCTACGTAAGAGCTTTTAATCCACCACGACTTGCAAAAAAAAAATAATACAAATAATAATAATAAAAAATTCCCAAACCCCACAAACTCGTGTAACAGGTACAGTATAAACATTCATTCCTTTCTGGCACGTAGTTTCTTTTTTCCCTTTGAAAATAAGTATTCTTTATATATATATATGTATATATACACACACACACATATATATATATATAAAACAAAATACAACTCGGAAACTTCATTATGAAGTACAGTACTTGGCTCTCGAGGAGAAGGAGGAGAAGGAGAAGGAGGAGGGGGGGGGATGGGGGGGGGGGTTGGGCTGGTGTTGGGGTTAGGGTTGGGGGTTTGGGAGGGGGGTTAGGGTTGGGGTTTGGGGGTTAGGGTTAGGAGGGTTGGGGGGTTAGGAGGGTTGGGGGGGTTGGGGGGTTGGAGGGTGGGGGGGGTGGGGGGTAGGGTTGGGGTTTGGGGGGGGTTGGAGGGTTGAGGGTGGGGTGGGGGTTGGGGGGTTGGGGTGGGGTTGGGGTTGGGGGGTGGGGGTAGGGTTGGGGTTTGGGGGGGGTTGGGAGGGGGGTTGGGGGGGTGGGGGGTAGGGTTGGGGTTTGAGGGTTAAGGTTGGGAGGGGGGGTTGGGAGGGTTGGGGGGGAGGTGGTGGGGTAGGGTTGGGGTTTGGGGGTTAGGGTTGGGGTGGGGGTTGGGGTGGGGGTTGGGGTGGGGTGGGGCTTGGGAGGGTTGTGGGGGGGGTTGGGGGGTGGGGGGGGGTTGGGGGGGGTTTGGGAGGGTTGGGTGGGGTTGGGGTGGGGTTGTGTGGGGTGGGGGTTGGGGGTTGGGGTGGGGGTTAGGAGGGTTGGGAGGTTGGGGGGGGTGGGGGTTGTGGGGGGGGGGGGTTGAGGGGTGGGGGGGGTTGTGTGGGGGTTGGAAGGCGATTGCCTGGAACGGTCAATGCGCTGAATCCGAGTCGCTGGAGTCCAGACTGTGTCTGAGTTTGGAGCCGCTCAGCGCGGGTTTCTGGACCCGCGCGGTGTGTGCGCTCCTCCGCAGACACTCGAGCGACTGCAGGAACGACTTCTTGGCCTTCTCCTCCTCCAGAGGGGAGACGCCCTCCTCCTCCACCTCCTGGATCTCGTCGAAGGTGACCGGTTGGGTCTTGAACCGCGACGCCTCCCTGGACCGCCGCTGCTTGACTCGGCTCCGCTGCGGCTGCCGACGGGGCGACGGCGGGAACTCCTCGGCCATCCCGACGAAGGTGGGCATCACCGCCTGGTAACTGGTGCAGATGCCCACCACCTCGCCCTGTTTCCCGGCCATGGGGACCCCCACCCGCCGCTCAGCCCGGAGTTGGGGTGTGTCAGATCCTCTCTGTGTCGTCTCTCCGTCTCTCTCCCGATGTGTCTCTGTGTCTCTCCCTCTGTGTCTCTCCCGATGTGTCTCTCTCTCTCTCTCTCTCCCTCTCCCTCAGCCTCGGCTCCGTCCCCCTGGAAGTTGACGCAACTTTGACTCACTGTTGATGGGCAGAAGCAATTTATATAGACAACTCCCGCCCACGTGTACACGGACTCGGATGACACCGGTTGCCCCGTTTGAAGCGAAACCCTTTTTGCGGCTCTGCCTTTCCCTCTCACCGGAGGGCGTGTGGGCGAGTGAGTGAGTGAGTGAGTCAGTGAGTGTGTGGGTGGGTGTGTGTGTGTGTATGTGAGTGAGAGTGAGTGTGTGAGTGAGAGTGTGTGTGTGAGTGAGTGTGTGAGAGTGTGTGTTTGAGTGAGAGTGAGTGAGTGTGTGAGTGAGAGTGTGTGTGTGAGTGAGAGTGTGTGTGTGAGTGAGAGTGAGTGAGTGTGTGAGTGAGAGTGTGTGAGTGAGTGAAAGTGAGTGAGTGAGTGAGTGAGTGTGTGTGTGAATGAGAATGAGTGAGTGTGTGAGTGAGAGTGTGTGAGTGAGTGAAAGTGAGTGAGTGAGTGAGTGTGTGTGTGAATGAGAATGAGTGAGTGAGTGAGTGAGAGTGAATAGATGTGTGAGTGAGTGTGAGTGAGTGAGTGTGAGTGAGTGAGTGTGAGTGAGTGAGTGTGTATTTATTTATTTTGTTTATTTGAGGCTGACGTCCTCTTAATAAAAAAAATTTCATCCATCATCACCATCATCATCACCACCATCATCATCATCATCACCACCATCACTGGGTTTGTTCTGCCACTTCGATTTGTGCGGTCGAGAGAAGAAGTCTTCTGTTTTATCACAAATCTTCTGTCTCCTCTCAGAGAATATCAGACTCATCTCACCATCCCCCCCCCCCGCCTTCCCCCACACCCCCTCCTCCCCCCCCAAAGAAAAATTGCACACTTATGAAATATGATCTTCCAGGTAGATCAGCTTTTGATCAGGTTACAGACTTCTGGACGTGTTTCTACGTGCGTCCCTGTGTGTGACCAATCTCTTTGTGGTTCAAGTTCAACTCGTCAGGAAATGGCTTCAAGTTCCCTTAACGTCAATTGTGAACCCTCTGTTTTACAAGTGGCGGGTGTGAAACCCAGCGACTGTACAACCACACACTCTACAGTGCATCCCGCGCGGCGCTTTGAGACGTCTCGAAGAAGCGATAAGGCGAGGATTGTGATTGTTATTATAACTAACTCCCGCCAGAGAGATACCCCTGTGAATATGTCCAGTGAGAAGCCGTTACTGTCATGATTCGGGTGATTAAAGTAATCCGTTCATGTCCAGCTGGGGCTAAAATGATATGGGGGAAGGCGGGGGTTGGGTAAGAAAGCATCAACAGGAAGTTTTGGAGACAGTTGCTTCATCTATCTACAAACTGAGTCAGTCAGTGGACAGGAAATGAACAACAACTTGCATTTGTGTAACCTACATAGGCTCGGTTCTCAGAGCCCTATGAGTATTGCAAGAAAGTGCTGACATCTCCTGAACTTTCACAGTGGGAGCACTCACAGACCAGGACTGTCAGGGCGGGCTTCACGAGATAAATTTGCTGTTTCAATTCCTGAGCACATAAATAGATTAACGAGAGGAAATGTTGCTCAGTCATGATAATGCCATTGACCCAAGAGACCCATGTTTGAAGGACGTAGAGATAGCTTGGCGAGAGAAAACAAATAATGCATGTCATTTATCCATTTCCCTATCATCCAGTAAAATAAAAGAACCTAATACCTGACATCTGTTCCACAATAAAGGAGCAAACAAAAGCAGAAGCTACAAATCCGAGCTGTAAAGGTGCTGTGTTAATCACTTATATCAGATTTTGCGATGATCAATGTTAGTAACAAATTGATTTCCACTATCCAGCTTTGGGTCTACAACCAGTGACTTTGGGAAATGTTGTTCTTCCAATCTCTCTGGCTTTGCTTCAGTCATTTTAATTTGGAACCTATATCTTGTATTCCCGGTGTCATGATGCCAGTCAAACACGTTTATATCTAGTGGTATTCCATGTTTGGAATATCTTGTCTGTAAAAGAATGGATACAAAGACTATTGTCCTTGCAATTGGCGTCCTCTTATAATAGTACATACAAAGAGATAAACGAAAAGACCAAGTGTGTACACTCAGAGCTCTTACACAGCCGTAATTCCTCAAGAAATGTTTACACTTGATTTTGTTTAGTTTCCTTTGTTTTGTTGAAATACTAAGCAGGGTCTGCTTGGAGCTGAACAACAACAACAACAAAATTACAATTGTATAGTGCCTTTCATGTCGGGAGGATGCCCCAAGCTGGCTCCAAGGTGACATGCTTGGCAAAGGAATGTCGGAATCGAGCCAACCCTCTGTCTCGGTTCCTGAGCCAGGTGGCTCCGCATTATTCCAGGGCGCAGCTGAAGACAGCACATCCAGACTCGCTCATCGGCAGGACCTGGAAGGGCAAACCAGTCACTGGGGATCAGGGAATCATCCTACTCAGCTCCTGTTGTAACCCTGCAAGCCAAAGCCCTAATGGATACGGTGGTCTTAACTAGACAAGCAGCAGGAACGCTTGCCAGACTGCGATATCAATGGCAAGCTATGTGGTTTTAGCTGGCTAGACTCCAGCAGTTATCCCAACGTACACTCTCGGGTCCCAATCCTTGGCTCTTGCCAACCTACACCTAATACTTTCTGGGATTAGGTAAGCAGGATGTGTCTCCCCCGCCCCAGGGGAGAGAATAGCATTCCATTCCACCTCCAGAATTTTAATGTGTAAGTGGGAAGCATGGAAATCTCAGCTGGGTTTGGATACTCTTAAGCACGGTGATTGGTTTCTGCATGTCAGACCCAGCTGAGCAAAAAAAAATGTAAATACTAACCTTAAAACAGTTAACAGACGTCAGAGGGAGCAAATTCTATTGAAAGGGGTGGCATTGAAATACTAGGAAAGGAAGCAAGCAACCGGCCTGGGGTACATGTACTGTATATTTTTAACATATGAATTGTATTTCAAATCACTGCACCGTCAACGAGGAGGAATGCGTGGCTCATCCACGAATGGGAAAGTGGGCTGCTTGCTTGTCAGAGTGTTGAGTTCACTTCCACATGCACATAACATTGCATCACATTACCGGACAAAATTGTCCCAATTTTACAGCAATAACGTCAGCATGCTAAAATCACTCGTTTCACTAAAGTCTCCCGGGATTTCTGAGCCGGTCACAGACATCACTGTTTTCGAGTCACGGAGGAGCTTCAATCACAGGGTGAAAGAGTTTCTTAATATATATATGTATCTATACAATTACCAAACTGATTGGTACAAATAGATTGCGTTTTGGATTTTATTGTTTTAAAAGAGGAAATGAGACTTGATCACATATCCAGCCACTCCCTGCTTGTCCATAGTTGCTATTTTCAATTGTTATTGAATGTTTAATGAAGCAGATATCTATTCTTTGCTGTAGAGAGGAAATCACGATCTTAGCTTAGTATTTCTGTCCGGCCTACAAGACCAAATAGGTTTCAGTGTTGTACACTATAAGACAACCTCTCTGTAATCGACACCAGTGGGGAGAGTTAAATGACGCTCAGTCAGGGGTTTCCCACAGACTGCTTTTCTTCCATTTTTAGCCATGACATCAATCAGAGCAAATATAGATCAGTCATACCTGCATAGAGGGTGTCTTCATGGTATAATTTTAATTTTTGTACTGAATTAGTCAAAGTTTTGAAATGTTCAGTCGATTCTGAGATAGGATATTTAGAGAAGAGCTCCATCTGTTGTTCAAGAAGAAAGAATTCACCTCTTGCAAGAACACCAATATTACGTCTGATGCATTTACACTGTAAAAAATACCATTCCTTGCATTTAGTATAGTGCCTTTCACTGGGTGGCTCAAAGCACTTCACAGGATTTACTGTAAAGTGTAGTGACTCTGTATTTTGTTGGTGAGCGTGCCAGTCCACTTGCGCACAGCACTTCGCACAAACAGCCATGAAGTGAATCAAAATTTTATCCGAGGGCCTTTTGGTTGGCTAAGGACAATATGAAAAACTCAATTCTCTTTAAGTCATACCATTGAATGTTTAACATTGACTGAACAGATAGATAAGGCTCTCAGTTTAATGTCTGATCTGAAGGACGGCACCTCTGAAAATGCAGCGCTCTCGCACCACTGCTTCAGAGCGTCCGCCTTATGTGAGTGCAAAGTCCCAACATGGGGTTTGAATCTATAACCTTTTGACTCAGAGGTGACAAATTATTTGGCACCTGGGAATAAAGCCTCTTCAACTCCACGGGGTTAAAATGCACTCATTGCCAGCTGAACTGCCCAGTGAGTATGTACATTTTCTCTGTGCCAGTCATTGACAAGACGAAGATATTACAAACACGAAGATGATGCTGGGAAGCTCTTGGCGTGGAATTTAATCTGGAGCGAGTAAGTGATTTCTGACTGATCAAATTACTGCAATTTTTAGAGATTATGACAGGAAGCCTTATTGAGACCCAGGAAGTGTTCAAACCATAGACATATATTTATACATTTTAAATTCCATCACATTAAACATATAACTTCACAAATATTAAGATACAAAATATGGATGCAAGGACACACATTTTGGCAGACCTCACTCTTCAGTTATGGAAGATATTAAATGACATATTTGGGTGGACCATGAATGTTGTATGTACTTAAGAAACAAGTCAGGCTTATAGAGGCCTAATGCTTGCTTGTGCTTTTGTGTTTCATGCATAAACATCAGAAAAAAAACTGCTAATACCTTTGGCAACAAACCATACTGTTAAGTACAGGAGATCAATAATGTCTCATGAATAAAATAATCATGGAAATCTTAAACGCTCTGGGACGCTACCGTGCGTGAGGTAGTCTGCGAGAGTACCAATCTTGGAGAAGTCTATGGCAGAAGCATGGAGGATATCAGGCAATGCAGCAAACAGAAGTTTATTGTATTTTAAATCTCCTGGATCTGTGTTTACAAAAGTATCAACGACATAAAGGATTTAATAAAATCATTAAATCTGGAGAGGTGGGGAGGAGTGTTCATTCTAACTGTTCATTTGTAGTTGTAACCAATATGTATTTATTAATAATTACACTCGTTTGTTACAATGTAAATCTTTCCCTTTTTTGCAGTTACACAATAATTAGGAAACAAATGGGATTTCATGATGATCCAACTTTTGAATATCAGTAGAAAACATGAAGAACATTACCAAATGTTAATATTGGATTTTTAACGACATGCAAAGATAGACAGATTTTTTTTAATTTAAAAGTTGCAAGATTAGACAATGCACTGGACTTTCTTAATGTAACATAGCTTGTTATATTACAGCATTACTGACTAATTATCAATACAAAGTGTTTGATTGCAGCTAAGTGACCTCCAGATAGATATTTCAAATAAATAATAAATGACAGACCCTCTTTTCTGCTACTTTGCAGCAACACTTTCCATTAATTGATATTTAAAGTGCTGAAGCATTTTGCAATGTCTAGCATAAATGTATCAGGAAATTATGTGATTGGAGCATAATTTACGATCAGAAATAACATCTGGTGATGAGAGATAATGCGAGTTTGCAGATACCCACTTTAACAGTGGGGTTTTGGAAGCCAACTTTAAGAGGAAATTAACTAAGTTCATGACAAAGGAAGATTGAGGGGTATTTGAACAATGGTGTTTACAAAATTCAGTAACTAAACTTTGTAGGAAAAATCCTGTGCTTTGCTTTGAGACATTGAAACATTGAACAGTTATAGACAATGGCTGGCATCTTTACACAACTCCATCCTTAATCAGTTCAACCACAAACAAAATTCTCTGTAAGGTTTTCATACAAGTATTTTTTTCTTTCTGGCTGCTGGCAATTCATCATGTGTCACATACAATGCTGAACAGATGATCTGCAGTTTTAATTGGTGTACTGTGTCAGCACAGAGGCTTGCTGGACAGAGTAACTATTGGCTTAGATTCAGAGATTTCCCAGCTCTTGCCTCACTTCACATTAGTTAATCAGTATTTCTTTTAGAAGAGTGTTTTTTTTTTTACTTCCCCCTGTCCCTCCTTGAACTTTTTGCTTCCAACTCAAGCCACCTTTCACCACAGAAAGGAGAAAGCTAAGTTATTGGTATCTCCACTTCAGTACAATTATTATTTCATATTCACGACAAACACCAACCATATCCGTTTCTCCACCCTTGATTGAAGCGCTCCATTATCATGAGGGATACCTGCTTGTAGCTGACAGTTTCAATGTCACCAAGTCCTTGATTGCCAAGAGTCACCTTTTTACTAAACCATTCTAACCTGGAGCTAAATATCGTGGTATTATATGAAGTATGCCATTCCAAACGAGTTACAAAAATGACTTTCGACCATTTATTATCAAATGTTTCTGGAAATGTACAGTATTGCATACAGTCATTTAGAGAGTGGAAAATGATGTTGTGAAGATCTGGCTGAGGTAGCAAAGATTTGTAATCTAAAATATTCAGAGTAATACTACCTTCATGAAGCTGTTAATCTATCCCGACTTTAGTGAAGTCTAGGGAAACATTTTGACACAAAGTTATCAGTTTCTTAAGAAGACATTTTACTGTACTTTCCATTTCTAATGAAAATGCTGGAAAGATTATCTTTAGCACACAGTGTGAGCCGTCAGAGCTAAATTCAGATTTGCAGCACACTGATATAACAGATCTGTTAGACCTTCAAAGTACATTTCAGTTTAGTGATAGATTCACAAGTACAACAACAAAATTACATCTGTATAGCACCTTTCACGTGCGGAGGACGTCCCAAGGCGCTGGACAGACAGAGTTACGGACACAAGCTGAGGGTCAGGGTGGGGGAAGGGGAAGGGGAAGGGCAGGCAGAACCAGGGAGATCGAAAGCACAGTCAAAGAAGAGGGTCTTAAGGTGGATCCTGAAGGTGGCGAGGGAGGGGGCGAGATGGAGGGACTGTGGGATGGAGTTCCAGAGGGTGGGTGCAGAATGGCGGAAGGCCCGCCCGCCGATAGCGGGACGAGCAAGGCGGGGGACGTGAAGCAGGCCGGAGCCCACTGAGTGGAGGGAGCGAACAGGGCGGTAGGGGGGTTAGGAGGTCGGAGAGGTAGGGGGGTGCAAGACCGTGGAGGGCTTTGAAAGTGAGGACCAGGAATTTGAATTGCATCCTCTGTGTGATGGGAAGCCAGTAAAGTTGGGTGATGATGGGGGTGATAGGATCACGGAGCCTAGTGCGGGAGAGGACACGGGCTGCAGAGTTCTGGATGATCTGCAGCCTGTGGGGGGAGGAATTGGGGAGGCCGACAAGCAGTGAGTTTGCATAGTCGAGCCTCACGGTAATGAAGGCGTGTATGAGGGTTTCGGCGGCCTGCGGTGTGAGACAGTGTCGGAGCCGGGCGATGTTGCAGAGGTGGGGGAAAAGCAGAGCGGGTCATGGTGGAGATGTGGGGTAGAAAGAATAGTTGAAGGTCAAACAAGACCCCAAGGTTCTGGACTGGCTTAGCAAGGTGGAGTGTGCAACCATGGATGGTGATGCTGTCAGCGCCTGAGGGGAGGAGGCGCTGACGGGAGCCAATCAGGAGGGCCTCAGATGAGAGAACAAATGGTAAGTTTTCCAAAACAATGACCTGCAAATCAAAGAAATATTTCAGAAAACTGATCTTTGATTAGCACTGAGAGGTTTTGCTTTTGAAATTGCCCAACAATAATCTAGTTCATTATGTGACTGTAACTCTCTAACAAGACAGGTTTTGTGGATTCAGCAGCACAATTGTCAAAATTCACTTAAGGTTGTTCACACAACAAGTGTTCCAATAAAGTATTGAACTCTTCTGCTAAAAAGCAGGGGTGTGTGGTTAAACCTGCTTTCCATGATGCTCCTACCAAGTATTATTTCTGATGGTCTTTTCCCCCCACAAGGTACTTCAAAGTATATTGTACTACAAAGTACAAAGCAATATACAAGTTGAAAACTAATAATTCAATGGCAACATTTGGCATTCAAATCTGATTCAACATCAGCCTCAACTCATTTAAAGAGAACAATAAAGCGGACCTTTTTCAAATAAAAGCAACAAAGTAATGAAATCCAGAGCATTGGAGTTCTTAATGACCAACATTTATAACGCTCCGGGTTTGATTACTGAAACTTTTTTTTTGTTTGTTTGTTTTTGTTTTTGTTTTCCACAGCATATAAAGTGAGCTTTCGATCAATTTGGCCTGATGAAAGGACCAGTTTTCGATAACAGTTTTAACTTGTTTCAGTCTTCTTTTAAAATTGGTGTTCTGTTGGATGAACTTTTAGTGACATGTCGTGCTAAAAACGATTCAACAAAAAGCATAGGTTTGCTTCTGACTTTATTTACTTGCTTAGACACATGATATCATGCCACATTGTTGTGTTTACATAACCAGCAACCAGTAGAGAGTACTTAAAGTGTTGATTTCCCTGCTTAATAGCCACATTTGGAAGCAGATGGAGTTTAAGTCAGCAGTTTTCTGTGAGATGCATCTGATCTGGAGCCAAACCCGAAAACATTTGGGACAGGAAGTGAGCAGGCTTGCACTCAGTGTACAAATTTGTACCATGCAAAGACCTCAGATTGGTAAAGATTTCTGTATCTAAACAGTTTTTTTTCTAATGTGGTTCACTGCTTCATTCTAACTATAATTTCAGATATGAGATTTCACAGTAGAAGAGATTGAGACAAAGACAAACATTTTCCAGTTTGAAACGTTGAAACCTTTCAGGCCTTCAACTTAAAAATCAACAAAAATCCAAGAAAATTACATCCAAATCACAGAAAATCCATGTGAAAAATCTCACACATTTTCCACTTTACAATAATGATAAGCCTTACATTTAGTATAGTTGTCTTTCAAGTCAGGTCGATGTCTCAAAATGTTTCACAGGATAAACTGTAAAGTGGAGTGACTGTGTGTTGCGTAGGCGAACGTTGCACTGAACATTCATTTCCACTCTTCAGCTCTCGCTTGGATTAGGAAAGATTGTTCTAAATGTCAGGTTAATTCGCACTCCTCTATCATGATACTCCTTTGGCACTCGATGCTGGAAACAAACATCATAAGATGCATTCATTTTTTTCATGAAAAATTCATTTAGTTAGGTGAGGATCAGACTTGGCTGTGATTAATATTTCCCCTCCTTCACCCCCATCTGTTGACAGTTAACATCTAAGGAACTGTTACCCCATCAGGAGTTAGAGGAGTTTTTTTTAAAAAAAAGAAAGATAGATTAATAAGCTGTTCCACTCTCTGCCTTCCAATGCTGTTCTGTTTAAATACAGAATACGAAATTAAGGTGACAAGTATATCACAAGGTAGACAAAGCATCTGAAGCCCTGAACAGACATCCTTTATCCAAATAATATTGTGAGAGGCTTTCAAAACAAAATAAAGGATTAACAGTGAGATTGACTGTCAGCAAATTCTGGAAGGGAAACATTTCTACTTCTATTTAGGGAAGATCCTGTACAGCAGTTGGACTATTCGCCACATTTATACACAGGTTCACAATGATCTCGCTCACCTGCCAATCTTTCTGGGTTTCCCCCTCCATCACCAGCAAACAGCCATGATCCAATGGGATACGGATTCTGTCTACATATGTATAGTCTCCTTTTTCTTCCTAGAAATAAACAGAACATGTTAGCATTAAAGGATCATCTAAAGGATAACACTGGTTATGAAGACACAGACGATTTGTTAAAGTTCACAGTTAGATGTGTTAAGTATATGAGACTGGCCAGATATCCATTATATTAATCTGCTGTATATCAACTAATTAAAAGAAATACAAATCAGGTGCAATTAACTGCTAGCAAATTCAAGCTTTTCTGTATTCAAAAATAAAAACTCCAAAGTTTGTTCAGAAAAACCCATACAGCACCCATACTACATATCATTTTCATATCATTTCCGACCCTGGAATTTAGTGTGGGCAGTTTATTTAACCCAGTTTATACAGATGTTCAAATTAAGAGTGCTCCCAAGCACATTGAACTCAGAACAAAATGTGTCTATATTTGTTAAATGCTTCTTCGCTGAAGGGCCCTTGTTATAAATGCAAAGTTTTTACCTATTTTAGTTACAGATTGATAGCATATTTGACTTCAACTTATTTTCAGTGCAGCTGTCATTCATAAAAATTGCACAAATTTTAATTGCTTACAATATACAGTATTACGAGTACAGAAAAACAATTAATTCCTCAGAAAAGCAATACATTTTTATTTTCTCTGCAAGGAGGCTATTCAGGAATGCCTGGTACACCCACCTGTTGCCATCACCAATGTACTGTTGCCATAGAAACCATAAGGACCACACACTACATTTTCCTCTGTACAATTGTGAATCTCAGGCACCATTTGTAAAACTAAACATTTAGATTGGTTTGCAAAGCAGATTTGGCACAAGTACAAAATGATTTTCTGGTCTGGTTATGTTTCTGAGGAACAGCCCATTGATGGCTTTTGAATCTTTGGAAAAGTACAGAAAGGCTGTGTTCTTGCCTCAGGTTTTGATTCAAAGGATCTGAATAATTCTCAATAGTCATTCCTAACAAACATGATTGGACCTTCATTCTCTCCCTCCCCCACATAGAGAAATTGAATAACCCCAGCTATTAACATGCGATTACAAGGAGTGAATTGGCTACGCCTGATGGGAATAACCAAGAAAAGGCAAAATCCTCAAGGATTTCTTGTGTATTATCTTATTTTAATAAATATGGTGATAAATGAAGCAAAGGTTTGTAGAGATCTACAGGAAAATTCATATTCCGCCCTTTCAAAACCCATTACAAAACTAACAAAACCTTGAAAGGAACAAGGCTCAATACTAATAAGAGCATATTGATGACCTTGGAAGGTTAGCTGATGTTTATTATTTTGTGTGCATTCAGAATTAAAGGTGCCTATCTTAGAAAATGTAACAAAAAAGCACCTTAAAAAACTTGAAATTAAAATTCTGTATTCATTTGAGTTGAGCAATATTGTTCTTAAGTTTCAAATAAGACTAATTAGCTATACTTTTTGTGGGATTTATTTGTTTTGCACCCCTGGTTGTTTTAATGAGGTTTGACTAGAAAAGGAAAAAGATGTGGCCTCAAGAATTAAGGTAGTGCCAACAAAGTACTACAGTAATAGGCAGGGCAACTGCAGTAAATTAAATGCGTTTCGCATTTGTAGGCAACTTTTTTGTTAAAAAAAGGATTGACTATTATAATATTCAGGCAAATATGGAGTGAAGATTTCTCGTCAGAAGACCGCATGCTGATCATCGTGTTCAGAAAAACATTAAGATTAATTTACATGTCTTCTGCCATTTTTGTTTTCACAAAACTGGTCACTGTTTTCAACAGGAAATGCCTTTTGGTACACAATGTTTTTCAGACTAAGTTTGTCTAAGCGATGAATATAACTACAGAAAATTCCCATTTGTAAAAACTTATGAGAACAATGTCAAAAGCTTATTGTCAACAACAATCTGTTCTCTAAACTTACCCAAATTACCGTGTATTGACAGATTTATGTTTTAAAAAACTTGGTTTTTGATCCTATAATGTAATCAGCATGGATTATTTATGAAATGAAAATAGTAATGACCAAAATAGAATGTAAGAAGAATTTGTGATGGCTATACGTGGTTCAGTTCTGATGGCAAAACTTGCTCATCGATTTCTGCAGTAGATGTTAACGTGAATGCTGTCGTCACTCATATCCTTATGTCTGGATGGAAGTCACTGACTATAGCCAAACCTCACAAGCAAAACTTTCCAACAGTGCAAGGAATCAATCTAGGAGGTAGGTAAAAGGACTAAAAATAAAGCTGTATCTTCAGGCCCTCTTCAAAATAATTACATCTGTTCGAAAATTGTAGTTGGTTGCAAGCAGGGAAAGGAATCACAAGTTTGTAAATTGCTTGTGATGCCACAATATTTTGGAAAATTCCACTTTCAGTTCAGCTTGCCAATGTGGTTTCATTTCCATTTGTATAAGTGCAGATGGAACAAGGCAGACCTCCACATTTTGCCTCCCGATGTAGTTTTCCCTGTGTAAATGTTTGACTACAGTATTGCTTCAGTACAGAAACAAATCTTGAACCTTTATTTTGGCCTACGTTGAACCATCAACAAGCAAACTGAAAAATCCCAACATAGATTTCAAAATGCTCTAAGAGTAGAAGAACACTTGCGACTTGGTACACCAAAGAAGGTGAAATAAAGATTTTTTTTAAAAATTAGAATATTAACCTGACAAGTCATATCAATTACTACCATCATCAACTTTAAAAACTTACTGTGTGAATAAATGCCACAGATTGTAACTTTTCTTGGAGCATAATATATGGATCACTACAACATACTTTATTTAATACATGGAGGAAAATGTGTTTGGTTTCCATTTGCTCACACAGGTACTGTTTGTGTCAGCTTGGCCGAACGTTAGTGTATTCCTACCTGAAACTGTAACTATATCACAACTACATGCAATAAAATCGTCGTATCATGTTCCTAGCCTATTAAACCTAGTTTTTTTTAAAAAAAGGTATGAAACACAGTACTTACTGGAGGTGGTTTCTTTCTGAGCTCAAAATTCCTGGTTTCCCCGAAGCTGAGCGATGCAATAATGGGATTCGTTCCCAACGATGGCTCATCATCGCTGTGCCAATCGATGCTGTCCTTGTCATTCCGGTACAGGTTACAAAGCAGGGAGTTAAAGGTGTGTCCAGTTACTTCCTCAATTCGGTCCTTCAACATGGTCAGGAGAGGGTGCCACTAAACAAAGCACAGGCCGCTTACAATGTCAGAATCGTGAGAAAATTCTACACATGAAAGATTAGCAGCATTGTGTTTCAAACAAGGCAAAATGACATACGTGAGGGTTTGGTTTCATGGTTGAACGGGAATACGTATAAGGGAGCTCTCCATACCAGGATGTGAGTCGTGGCTCCTGATATGATCCATCTGCATCATACACATTTATTAATTGAAAACAAATCCATTAGCAAAACAGCCATTATAGACGTAGATTTGTGTAAATTATTTTATATTATTTTATAGTTAGTATTCGTCAGTAAGAGAGGCAAACTGTGACTTGAATTAAGATAGAAAGGAAACGGAAAATAACAGTAAAGAAATGGCATTTAGTGTATAGATTTCATGAGCCACTGAGGCACAGAGAACTGGAAGGTACCAGGCTGAGCCCTGGTGGTTGGCAGAGTGACATTGTGGGAAGGCAGTTCTCAGAGCTAAGGAGGAGAAAAATAGGAAATATTTGTTTTGAACATTCATGGCGTCTCCTGATTTTACTTTCTTAGAATTGAATGCAAAGATATATTATTATTTATTATTAAGATATGGAATATTTACATCATAAATGTTGTACATTAAATAAAAACTGCATAAAGTCTCAGCTATCTCCAGATAAAACAAACCCCGTCTGCTGTTAGTTTTTTGTTCCCAGGGTATTTCCATGTGCAGTTGCTCAAACATCCAATCAGCTTCTTTTGGTTCAATGAAACCAGGTTTCAAACACAGCCTGTTAGGGGATGAAAAAGAAAGCTCAGAATAAGAGATGGAAAAATGGCTCATTTGTTTGTAAAGATGTAAACAATAGATTTTAGAATGACACTCCTAACAAGTATATCTCACAATCTATATTGTGATAGAGTATTTTCCTTTTTACTCCCTGAATAATCTATTCGGTTTCTTGAGAGATGGAGGAATGGACACTTTGCCTTTCTCACTGTAAGTATTCACCTTGTTACATTCATCTCAATTTAAAGCACAAAATTGTTCAGTTAAGTGTCAGCAGCAGTATTCTACCCAAAATCCAAAGTGTGATTTCCTATTTCAGGACAGAATGAAATAAGACTTCTGGAGTCAGTTGTTTGATTCTCAGAAAACTATTCAAGAAAAAAAATACTCCTGCGGTCAAAAAAATCTTTAAAATGAGGACTGTTTCTTTGATCATTTATGACAAAAATTACCCCCTGGTTGCTTACTGGTTAAATGAATTGCCCAGTGTGGTACAAAATCCAGCAAGTCCCATTGTTTATCCCTCGTCTGTGCCTAGTTTATCGATCTCAGCCAGCGGCATTCAGCTCATTTCAAATGACGTCAGTGCTTTTGTGAAATAGTTTGCAGAGAAAGGGAAGAAAGTCATCCAAGGTTTCTGTTCCTGAATGACATGTGCAGACATCATGCCAGTGAAGATTGGGTTTAAATCACATATGTTTCGTTTGTTTGAACATCGGGCTCAGCTTTTATTGCTGACATTCACTGTCCAGATAAAAACAAGGACAGCCACTTAAGCAAAGTGTTGTGGGCTGTGTGTAAAACTGTAGAGCAGCATGAGTTAGCGCTCACAAAGTACACAGTCACTACACTTTACAATGTGTCCTGTGAAGCACTTTGAGACTTCTCAAAGACGTGATAAGGTGCCATATCAAATGCAAGGATTATTATTATTAAATTCTTTAAAGGATGCATCAAGGAAACCTGACACAGCACAAAAAAGGTCAAGATAACAAACCATCATTTTCAGCAAGAACCCTGATTATTTTTTAGTACTGGATTCCTGCATCATCATCACTACATATTTTGGATGAAGTCATGGAAATTCTGAATTTAATGTTTCTGTATCTCCAGGTGCTAGTTATATATCAACAGAACCGTTAATCTTAAAAAAAGTTTGGAGTGAGATCTCCCAAATCAGTCAATCCAAAATAAGTTCACATGCAAACTGGAGAGAAAACCTTCATTCCTTACCTGGAAACACCCGTCTGCCTATTGCTGATGTCATATACACCTTCTTTGCTGAAAAATAAAGAGATTATTTGTTTTGACCGCTGAGCTAGAAACTTGCAAGAATGGTTGGATACACGTTGTGAAATAATGAGTTATGGAGAATAAACCAAGTGGTGACGGATACTTAAATTGAAAATGTCACAACTCCCAAAGTATTGCGTCAAGAATTATGACCCATTTATTTTATATAATTTACTGGTATCTCAATAACCTGTGTATTTTGTTCATACCACACATGAACTAGAACAGTTTTACATTATTTTCTGAAAAAAAATTATTTATCCCCTTCTTTTATGTTCTTCCTCCCACTCACTGTTCCCAAGAGTTGGCAAGCAACGTGAAGTCGATCCTCTGCTAATGCCAGTCTGTAAGAACCATTCATTTACATGTGCAATGCATGAGACAAAGGGCATTGTGTGAATCTCCCAAAATAATGCATATATTTTGCTTTTAACAGTATCCCTATCTCTGTTGTCTTTCAGTCAGGAGGGCAGAATATTTGGGCCTGCAAGTCTTTCACATCTGCATCAACACTGCTCTGTGCAGATTTCCCTGCCCATTTTCTCTTCCTCTCTGAAACATATTCAGTGACTATATTAGGAAATAGTAAAACTTGTTCACAAGACAGAACACTGCGTTTTGACATTTCTGACAGGTAATGAATGGATCCTTATTTGAGCAGTTTTTTGCAATAGGACTTTCCAATTATCTGAGTGGTGTGATTTCATACTCAAGTGTTGGTCCTCTCGGGAGACATGGTAACAAGTGACAGACAACTAATCACCTCTTCCAGTTTGCCATGGGCGGCAATCGAGTGATTTCCTGCACAAGCAAGCCATTTACTGATTGTAGCTTTCAAATTGCTGGCTCAGCTCGAAGGCCTAGAAGCGTGACACCAACAAAAACTGTGACCAAACAAGAATAGTGTCACAACAGCGACACTATTGCAAAGCGTGAGAGCTCTACTGCAAATCACCGTTGCAAGGCAGGGAAAAATACCTCCTGGAGAAGCATCCTCAGCCACTCTCCTGCACTTCCTAGTGGCCAAGTATAAAATAGCATACATACTGCAAAAGGCTTCATTACCTTCTTAACCCAAGATGGTGTGTGTTCAGGGTGGGAGGAATAACACAACAACTTTATTACAAAAGTAATAAAGAGGTTGTATGCTTTTTATTTCAATGCCAATAAGTTTACCGTTTCTCCTGACGGTAACAGAAGTGAACCGTGTGATAAGCTTACAAACTACTCAAGAAATGGATTGTAATATAAGAAGCTGAGAAAATAAAAGTCTTAACGTTAATGATTCACAAAGTACATTGGCCTATATGGTTAAAGCTCAGCAAAAGTTGACATTTAAAACTTAACAAAAGAGTTATGGAGCCAATATAGGTTCCTCTGTAATTATCTTGTCTAATGATATTCTGTTTCCCCCGCCTTGGACATGATTATACAGAACACAGTTTCATTGTATTTTTAAAAATATTTTAACGCCTTCTGTTCCACATAAAGCATCAGATCCCATTCAGAAGAGGGAAATAACCTGAACTATGAACGTTAGAACAGTGCTGGCTTGAAAAGCCCACTGTGGTGCGCAAAGCAGCCTGAGGGAACCTGCCTTTTAGCTTCCCTCTCTTACTGCAGAGAATCCTATCCCATTCTATGCTTTACTATTTCTAACAACAATGGCTGACATGAATAGCTCACCAATTTTATAGCGCTCTGCTTATTCAGACACAAAGCTATAGTTCTTTAAAATGCTACAGCAGTTGGTACAAGACCCAAATGTTTTTTGGTTCGAACGCTTTGGTAAGCTTTTAAAAAAGCAAAATCTGAAACTAATGAAGTGAAGGAAAAGCCAGCCACAAGTGAAGGGAGGACTTGAAGCAATGAGGCATAATATCTTGCCGTGATTTCCACATAAAACTGAAGACAGGAATAAATAGAAACCCAATTACACTGAACTTTGTCTTACTACATTGCCTTTCTTTGTGAAAATCCTCAACATTTCAGTGGTCTTCTCATCTCATTTGGTTCATGCATTCCTGTGATGTAATGTTTAAAAGGCACACAGCTATGAATGAGAAACCTGTAACAAACCATCTCAAAACATACTGAAGAAATCAAAGTTCATATATAGTCATCTGCACAGAGATATTATACAAACACACAGAGGTATAACAATTGAATCACAATTGTGTAAAATCCACATAAACCCTCCTCTTCGACAATGCCTTCAGCCACCCTCCCTTACCCCAACGCCCCACCACCCCCACTCTCTGACTGCCCAGGCCCTTGGGACGTCCTCCCGACGTGAAAGGTGCTATCCAAATGTAATTTTGTATTGTGTTTTACAAAGACATTAAAGACAATCACATCAAATTAAAACCAATCAATTTAATTTCTACTTTAGGTTGGGTGCATCTTTCTGAACGCAGCAGATTTGAAAGGAACAGGAACCTGACACTGATTAATCACAGGACAGTAATGTCACCTTAGGCGGTCAAATGGCATAACCTATGTGACTAATATGATTATCATCTAAACTTTGCGATGGTATCACTTTGCAATCAGAAACCCTTGTTTTCTACGCACAGGAGCACTAGAATTTGTTAACTGAAATGTATCCATTATTTTTCTGAAAGGAAACAGACCCACTTTCCAACTGCACACACAAAAGAGCCCTGTCTGCTTATTGAAGTGGGAGCAGAGGGAACAGGTGAAACCACCACCATGTATGTTTATATGGCATAGAGAAATCACACAGAATCATTTCAGGATCAATTTCAAGGAACAAATAAGAGATCATATTCTGGCGGAGCATAAACATTAGAACAGTGTTCAGGGCTGCTCTCACTAACACTGTGGCAAAATAACATTTATGTACTTACTCAATAATCCTTTCTTCTGGAATTTTACGCTGAACCTGCGAAAACAAGTAACATCATTTTTTTTATTTTCAGAGAATTAGAAAGCACCTTATGTTTTTTTNAATCACTTCACTTGCTAGCATTAAAAATGCATGACTTGTGTTTTGAAAAGCATGCATTTAATTTGCACGATTTGGAAATTGTAACCACAAAGTCATTATTAAAGTGCAACAACAATGTATCATCTTTTAAATAATCAGTGTCTATGTGGTATTCTTTGTTCTCGACAATTCGCTACCCTAAAATGGCTTTTAACTTCAAAGATTTGCAACAAAATACTTCTACAGTACTTCATACTGCCGAGCCTGCCAGCTGCGATGCTTCACACTGTCTTGAGAGTAGGGCCCAGAAACCCAATGTGTTGGTGTCTAAGCTTTCAGGAACCCAGTGCTTCACTGATCTTGAAGTTCGCAGGGCAGGTGTTGGGATAGTGAATGCCAAAGCATTATGTTCCAGCTCTCAGGCTAGAAAGACCAACTCTGACTGTGAAACAATTCATTTTGAGGTTAAAATCTGGAACCTTTTTGGAAGTACCGGGTGCAGCTTTACCAAATTTGTTGCAGCAATACAATCTGGAAGGAATAGAAGGAATCCAGGTTCAATTCCTCCACGCTACTGGAAGAATAATGTCATTAATGGAAGAACAATGTCACTGGGCTGCTGTCATTTAACCCTTACACAAACACTGCGCAGGCTGTCCATACACTCTTCGGAAGCAGCTGATGCATAGGCTGGTGTCAAAAAATATAGTCATTGAAACCTTCACAGAGATTAAAAAAAAGCAGGTTAAATTATTAGAGATGGTGTTTTTTTTAATGATCTTAATATTTGGCCACATCAACTGTAAATTGATACTACTCCCATTTGTTTTTGTTGTTTGTGTAATCACTTGAATTGAAATCGAGAGGGTGCCTCTCTTTCCTCCTCTCCCTTTGCTTTGAGGTGCTCTCTAGCACACTAGTGCAAGAGATCACGAAGGATTAAGAAATTAATTGTATTCCAGCTTCTTGCATAGGAAAAAGTAGAACACATACACTTGTAAACAGAAAACAAAACAAAGCTACCTGTCGCAGCTAAATTACCCGTCCCTGCCGCTCACTCCACAAAACAGAATTACATTCTCTCTCTTGAATCAGCGCAGACAAATCACCCACAGTCTGTGGCCCACACAATAACCTCTCCATTGCGTCACCACCACCCACACAGTCGCCCACACAGCACAGTTATTCACTTACATTTACCCGCGACCAAACTCACCCAGTCATTACCACAAAGCACTTAAACATCAATTAAACACATCACTGACACATGAATCTTGGTTTGCAGACAGCGCGTAGGAAGAAAAATATTTTTAAGACACAATGCGATTTTAAAGAATATTCATGAGGTCGCTATTAATCTGTTAAATTTTCTGCCTTGAAATATAATGTTATTATTAAAATAATCTGTCTACGTACATTTAAGGAAATAAATTCCTTTCATCAGGAAGAATGTGCTTCAGTGTCCAGATGGACTTTACTCAAATTCCATCACTAAATCCACTCCAAGCATAATCTAAATTAGAGACAGAATAGAACCATGCGATCCTAAACCACAAGAGAGACAGAAGTTCATCAGTGTAACTTCTGATCCAAAGAATGGCACCTGTAATGACACAGCGCTCCCTCACTATCACACTGGGCTACTAGCCTAAATTATGAAGCGTGGATGAGAGGGCTCCAACACAGCTGAATGGTATTTAAGTTAACAAAACACAAAATACTGCAGATGCTGGAAATCTGAAACAAAAACAGAGAGACTTCTCCGTCAGAAGGGTCGTAGACCCGAAACGTTGACTCACTTTCCTTTCTCCATAGATGCTGCCTGACCTGCTGAGTTTTGCCAGCTCTCTGTTTTTTAAGTTAATGGCTCTAAAAGTCTTTTATGGCAGAAATTAATCAAATTAATTCACAAGAGCAAAATAGTTCCACACCACTATAATTAGGGGGTAAAACAATGATTATATAGCTCGTTCTATGTGTCTACTATCTTCTCCCCAGAGAACAATGTGAGTATTCTTGGAATGACCCAATAAATATTTGAGAGCCAATCATCACTGGAAATTTATTGAATTAGCTGACAAATCTTGCGCCCACTGTAACCTTTGAATGCCTGAGCACACATCACAATCACAGTCATTCGTTATGTGAAGATGTCATAGCATTGGAATGTGTCAATATGTGGCTTGGATGTGACGTTCTTACGATGGAAACGTCATGACTTGTCCCAGGGTTTCTTCGCCCCAAAATGTCAACAGCACCTTTTAAAGTATTGCGTACTAAAATTACATTTTCTTAAGAACATTTGTTTGAAGCGAATATTTAAATCAGTTAAGCACAGCCCACAACAATAGATGCACTGGAAGCCACATCTCTCCATCTTCACTGGGAACAAACCACACACGAATATATTGCAACACTACACCCACCTTTTTTTCCCCTTCAGCTAACTACCTTAACTCAGTTCTGCCTGAAGTTAACTCTTATTCTTCTAAGAACAAAAGGGCCTTGTTATGCTCCCAGTTGAAATGAGGGATAAAAGCAGGAATATGTCTTACATGTAACTTCATACTGCACTGTATCTGTAACTTGTAGAATGTAAAGCTGAACTCTTATGTAATACACAAACTTCATCTGATTTACATGTACATTTGGGAATAGAATGAAATGTACCATACTCCCAACAAATTGCATCCGACTGTCTGCAAAGTTGGATTTGAGGTACGGAGCAAGTTAGGACTGCACACTGGGAAACACGAAAACAATGTATTTTATCTCACCTCTGTTGGATCTTGAAAAACAAATTTTCTTTCCACTATAGCCTGCTCCTTATGTAGCCAGCGTTCTCCAGCCACATTTTCTGAAGAATGTCTGCTGGCTGAAAGCAAGATTGAAAACTTGTCAAAAAATTGAGAAGATACTCGAATATATATTTATCACCTTTCCACTTTGAATACATGTATTGTTCCAATTGTAATTTTACTGTGTTCACTTCCTTCAATAAGAGTCTAATCACAACTGTACACCTCTCGCAAGGAAATAAAAACACAAATTTACGAGACTGAAAATATTTTTTTATTTGAAACAACCAAGTTTACTAAGAAGCCTGTGATGTAGTACCCAAAATGCCACCATACCCTCAGGATAGCTGTGCTGCAAGTGTAATGCAGCACTCTTCTATATTTCTGAGCCCTTGAGAGCACAGTCAGTATATTTTTCAAAATTAAACTAATAAACTTTTATTTTATTTGCCAGATATGAAAGCAGTTTTCAAGTCCTGTTGATTTCTGTTTTCTAAACATTAAATACAAAGTACAAAGTATACAATGGTAGAAACAAAGATATACAGTTTAATCAAAACTGTACCATTGAGCCAGAACTACAATAGTTTATTTTTCAGGAAAACAAAAACTGTAATGTATTCTACAAGACAAGCAGTCATTCAGCAGCCAAACAAGTCACCGTGACAATGTAAGCTCCTAATTTCCGGCCTCTCCAATAACCAAACCAATTTCTAGAAAAATATGCCCATTTGTTCAGCATTCTTGTTTAATATCTTTCACCTGCTTGTGGCACGCCCGGTTTCTTCATGGGGGCTGCCCACGACCCCTGCACTCGGGCTCGCCGTCTCTTATCGGCCATGAGCTTTATCAAGGTTTTAATTTTTCCAACTCCAGCAACACTGCAAAAAGGAAATGGGATGTGAATTTGAGCTGAAAGCTCTGCTCGACAAAGCCAATTCTGAGCCCATCATTGAGTGAGGTCTGTTATACCTTTTGGGGTCCAATAGACCTTTCAGAGTCCATTGGATCTTTTGGGGTCTGATAGATGGGACCTATAAATTTCTGTTTTCTAAATGTTAAGTATGTACTAAAAATATACAGTGGTAAAAACAAGATATACAGTGGCACTCGGTGATTTAATATGATACAATATAACTATATAATGTTTAACGAGACAGCAACTTGCAAAATTTATCTAAATCAACAAAATACATTTTAAAAAAAAATTATTTGGTCAACTCAATCCACGACTGTTTGTGTGTGGGGGTCATTGCTGGGCGCCATTGGCTGCCGCAGTTTCGTCCACAAAACAATAACGGTCGAGTCACCAGGAGGCGTGAGGAGGCGCGGTATCAAAACCCGAGGAATATTTGCAGACGGCGCGGAGGGTGGGAGCGGGGGGGGGGGGGGGGGGTGTCAAATTTCTCCAGACCTGTGGATTGCTGTTTCGAAAATAGTACAAAACAAAGTCTACCTTCAGTGACTCGGGGACCTTTTGTTGGGATTTTTTTGTGTGTGGTGGAAGGAGATGATGATGATGATGGGGTGGGGGGGGGTCATAAACAGATGATGATGGGGTGGGGGGGGGGGTCACCAACAGATGATGATGGGGTGGGGGGGAGGGTCACCAACAGATGATGATGATGGGGGGGGGGGTCATAAACAGATGATGATGGGGTGGGGGTCATAAACAGATGATGATGGGGTGGGGGGGGGTCAGAAACAGATGATGATGGGGTGGGGGGGGGGTCAGAAACAGATGATGATGATGGGGGGGCGCTACAAAAATGTTTCCATTGCTACTCGATCAGTCTCCGTGTGTGTGTGTGTGTGGCGGATTATTAACCGTTAACTCACGCCTCCCCGTTAAAAGAGACGGTTGTGTGTTGCGGGGGGTTGGGGGGGGTGGGGGGGGGAGGGAGAGGGGGGGGGAGAGAGAAAAAGGTTCACACTCAAAATTTCCTGACGGTTGACGCTCGTGTCGGACATGACGTTGATCAACTTCCGCCCGTGCCACCGCCTCTCCGGCCCCTCCCCACATAGCGGGGCTCCGCGCTCAGGTTCCGGCCGCCCGCGCACGCTCCCGCCCAAAGCCCATCGGACAGTAGCCCAAAAGTAGCCCAATGTTCATTCGTTGCCCTTATTGGTTCCTTATGGTGGTGGTGTGGGGGTGGGTGGTGTGGGGGGGAAGGGGTGAGGGGAGAGGGGGCTATGCAGCAGAGTTGCCCCATTTCAAGTCAGCGCTTTTGAAAGGAAAGCCCCGTAAAGGAAAATAAAAGTCGTCTTTCGTAAAAGGGAACCAAAGGACGTTTTGCACGTCGCGTTACCCTTTTTTGAAGGCCGTTGTTGACAATAATGTGGTTTTTTTTAAAAAAAATGGGTCGATCGTGTAAGGACGACTTTCGGAATCCTGGCGGAAATCCATTTGAGTGCGTTTTTTTTTTGAGAGCAGCGAATTGTCCTATTTGGTGATCACCGGAGGTTACGTTCAAGTCACATTCTCTGTTCTGCCTGTGACCTCGGATTGTTGGATGCTCTTGGAACACAAGTAGAATAATGCTCTGTTGAACACGAGTCTTCCCTCATCTCAATCTCGGACAGACCTTTGGGCAATTTCTTGTTGTGTTGCACAGCCCGCTCAAAGGAACATGATTCATTGCTCTTCCAAAAATAAACTTGACATTGCAAACAATATCATGTGAGATTCTTAGCTTATCACAGCAATGGGAATTTGCTCTTGACGTATTGAATGCATGCTCGTTCAGAGACACTGGGGCGGGGGGGGGGGGGGGTCATGACTCCAATCACTTTGAGGTCAGCCAAAATTGACATTCAAAATTAGCCGACTTTACTCACTGCTAATTTTTTTTATGTAAACAGTTACCCGCGCCACTGGAGGACATTGTCGTGGCTGTGCGAGCAGCTATGAATCTAACAATAATAATATTGCGACTTAATAATCCCACATTACGACTGTTTGTGGGACAAACCTGGGCACAATTAACTGCTGTGTTTCACCCACAAAATATAGTTAAGTCACTTTATGGTATATGAAGCTCTTCGAGAGGTCTCAACAACATGTAACCCTTCAACCTCAGCTCCTGTTGAATGCTGGCAGAAGCAGATTTCCTGTACATATGCTGGACTTACATACAGGGCGAAATCTTGGGCAAGTTTCCTTACTCCACACGCCTAATAATAATCCCTTCAAAACAAAACAATAATAAATTGGTAATTTTCAATCCACGACTGTTTGTGGGACACTGCTGTGCGGAATTGGCTGCCGCGTTCCGTCCACAAATATAGTCAATTCACTTTACAGTTGTTCTGTGAAGCGCTTTGGGACGTCCTCCCGACGTGAAAAGCGCTATATCAAATGCAAGGATTATTATTATTATTAATAGCCTGATCTAGGAACTTCAACCTCCAACTATAATAATACAGAAAGCAAACCGTTCGTTGATAGTTTATGTTTCCTCCTATCGTGCTAAATGCAAAATCTTCATTGAATGCTGTATGCAAACTAATTTCCAGGAGGTAAATTATTCACAGAAGTGTATTGAAATTATGAGGCAGTGTAAATAGAATAAAAATGAACACTATTTTAGCAATAAGTATCTTTATTGTTAGTCACACTTATTAAGCTTTTTTTAAGCAGTTGAAAGATTCTATGATCTGCAACACGAGTTAACACACAATTGAGAGGACAAGCATTTCATCTCCAGGTTATCTCGAACATACATTTGAACACTAGAAAGGTCACAATCCCACATTCACTCAGCATACCCAACTCTATACCATAATCAAATCAGAGAACACGCACTCCCCACGCTTTCTTATTTTACCTGTTCAGCACCATTGCATCGGTATTGTATATTTAAAAATATACACTGACTTTCACTGCCATCAGTTTTTTTTAAATTTAAAAAAAGAAAGCAAACCATAATGATTGTCCATATCAGACTGTGTGCTAGCAGTCAAGTGTCCCATTTGAGCATACATTGAACTGTGAATATAAACAGTGCTTTATTACATCTAGACTTAGCAAAAAGACACATCAGCCCTATCATTCAACACATTTCAATTACTTTAACCATGAAATATTATTAAACACAACAGTCTGAGCTTTGCAGAAATGTCTTGAGTAATTGACGTACAATTAGCAGTGAACAAAAAAGCACCATAATGGCAAGTAGGTCAAAGTACCAGCATATTGAGTATGCAAGATACCAAAAGATGGTACATACAGTACAATAAAGACTTTGTGTGTGCTAGAGCAGATTGATCAAATTTTTTTTCTTTATTACAAGTATTGTAGTATTATACAAGAATACAAGTGTAAACTTATAGAATACACAGTGTAGCTCTAATATACACATTTCCCTAGTTCAAGATGGTGGACTAAAAGGTACAAACTGAGTTGTATATTAAACTGGAACTAAACTCTTATATTCTTCGATATAAATAGGGAGACTGATGTACAGCTGCCCAAACCAGATACATCAGTTAAATAATTCAAGAGCAATTGATAGGATTTTAACCTTTCTGTGTTGCAACTTGTGACTTCTGCCCAACGCCCCCACCCCCATCGATAAATGCAGCAATGAAGCTCGCAGTGAGGTATGTGATCAGTTTTAACTGGTTTTCCAACAGTTTGTTAAATGATGGTCTTGTAAAGTTTCCGAATGAAGACACCTTCAGATAATTAGCGTTTCCTTCCCTACTGGAGATGAGTAATCTTTGAAAATGGTTTAGCACAGCACTGCATAGAGGACTTTTAGAATTAAGCTTTAGGCATTGTTACATGCAGGGTTTGCTGTATCTTGCAAAGATGTCATTTTTAATGTGTTACCAAGCCAAAACAGCCTTAATTTATCCAAAGTTAACTACTACAATCCCAGAGCGCAGAAATATAGAGTGCTGATATTGAATAACATTCTGGACCCTGTGCTGCAATTATCACCTTCAAAAGAATAATTCATATAGAAGTGTCTTCAGCTTGTTTGATTTTATCAGAATAATGACAAGTGACTGCCTTGCCTGTATCCATCACTAGAGGCCTGTTCAGTGCCATCAGTGATGTTGCTCCAGTATGTGAATTGAATATGATTTTGTATTTTTGATACAAACCAATCTTGCTGTGCAGATTTTGCAGAGTATTAACTTATTGCCAGCCCTCAATTTTCTTATGTGGTACTTGGGTTTGAGAAACAAGAATACCGACATCTTGAGCCCCCCATTTCATTATTTTTAAAATTTTAACAAACCAACTTCCAACTTTTTTATTTTTCAGATGGACTCTTCATCTAATTGATTATTTAGTTTGCAACTCTTCATGACATGGCCTTGTAAGCTTCTAAATTGTACAAAGTACTCCCTCTAGTGATAGAAGGAAATCATCATGAACTATTTTTCACCTCGCCTGCATTGAGAAATTCTTGAGTTTCTTGGATTTGTGGGCCTTTCCTCAGAATCTGCTAGGTTGGTCAAGAGAATTCACTAACAGCGAGGAATACTGTGCATTCCAAGTCACCTACACTTAATTAAATAGATGCTGTGGAGAAGCATGGGAATTGATTTGAAGCACCAAAATACAGCAAGGTTCAACACCAGTGAATACACAATATCTAGCTGCATATATTTCCATAAAATGTTTGTTCCAGATCGGCTAACTCCCCTTCCCCTTCCAAATGTAAACAGGGCGTCTGGCACACGTGCTTTTCCGTTAGTAGTCAATGGAACAATCTAGAAGAACAGCTGAAGGTCCCGAGGACCAACATAAGCAAGTATTTCACACTAAAAGTATAATTAATGTCAACATTAGCTTCTAAACTTCAACAGAAAGTATATGCCCAAGATTTTCCTACTTCTTCAATTAAGAAAACTTTTTTCAGTTGATTGATTCTGAAACAAAACAAAAAGCATTCTGCAAAATTACTCTATTTTCTACTTTCAATCTATATTTTATTAGAGTATTTCCTTCCTTGCTATTCCTAATGTTAGGCGAATGACAACAACAGCATTTCATTTATATAAGGAATAATTGAATAAGGAAGACAAAAGTGTATTTTCAATAATTTTTGTAAATGCTTTTGGTGAGAATAGCTCAGAAACAAGACATAAATAAGAAATTGTAATCCTCCTCTTCTCCAGAGTAAAGGACAATGCTTGTATTAGCGAGAAGATAATTTGGGGATTCAACTTCAAATCTGTTACAATATCATAGATATTTAGTATTTTATTTACTTTGAAAGCCAAGAACCCAGGGACTCTGAAGCCAATGTCAGAAATATATAGAAAGTATGTTATGAATCCTTCTCTTCTCCTCCAACCCTATCCCCCAAAATATCTGGTCCCTATTAAAAGAATAAGTTTCAATTAATTTCAAACTTTGCAAAATAAAAAAAAGATCCAAGAATATTGCATTTTATTGCGTAGAAAATCAGTTTTTCTTCTCCTTCTTCAAGTAGCGTGCACGAAAACCTTGGTTCAGCTTCATAGCATATTTAATGGCCAGACAGTCTGGTATCAGGCTTGTCGTAATCCAACCCTAAAAGAAGACATTAAATTATCTAACATATTTTCAGTTTGTAATTTTTCTAAATACGAAATCACCACAAGAACATTCAAATAGAACTTTTGATACATCTTTTGATTTACAAGAACAGCAATTCATATACTTGGGCTTCACACCCATTGAAGGTTTTACCACTATTGACGTATTAGCTAATGTAATGACTCACTTCATCAAGATAACATTGACTGTCATTCAGTACGGGTTAGTGTTTTGTCCACAAAATATACAGTCAATTCACTTTACAGTAATATTCTGTGAAGAACTTTGAGACATCTCAACGATATGATAAGGCGCTATATCAAATGCAAGGATTATTATTATAGTGGCGGTCTGGGCCTGCTCTTTGGTGCACATGTGAAATTATTTTCATCTTTATATTGCGTGAGCGTTAACCATACTGTTCCTTAAAATACTTTTTAAAGGTGGTAACTGAGCGCAGGTGCTGGCTTATGTCCCATTATAGTGCATGAGGTCACTTTCAGCATGTGCAGTATAAAAACATAATATAATACTGGATAGACTTAGGGGAAAACAAGTTAATATTTCAGTAGATTATTGATGAGTTACCGTTCACATCAAAAAATAAAATCCAAGGACCGATGCTAAAGAATACAATCTTACCAATATAGCATGGGGCAGGTAGCCGTGTGTCTGGGTCTGAAGGCCAACCGTGTTTAAGGCAGCTTTCACGTACGTCTCTGGGCTGGGCTTGTCCAGTGTTGGTTTTCGGATCTTACTCAGCTTGGTAGCAACAAAGAATGGCAACACACTCTAAAACAAAAAGAAAGTTTGGAGCAGTATAAACACGGCTGACCAGAAAAAAAAATCACAGATGTACTGTCAACATCCCTTTGACCCAATCTTTTTAAAATTCTAACACACTCAAATTAAAAATTTTAAATATTTAAACTCAAAACTATATTATCATTCATTAAATTCATCAATGTCTTCTATAAATCTAACATGTAACAGATCATCTCCTACATATACAGTATACAGGTATATGGAATGCAGAATGGAATCAATCAACTTCTCTCCATTGACAAGAACTTGGAATTTTAGATTTACTTTTAATACAATTTTGCCATCAAAGTTTGTGTGGACCTCAGATCATGGTGCTGAAAGTTATTTCTTATTGCTGTGAATATAGGAAAACAGACACTTGTGCTTACGTCACTCCAGCTGGGAAATGCGCATGTGGTGATGGGTCAAGAATATATTTTCAATGATTCATTGGGTCTTGACCAATTGCTACATGCGCACTTACCAAGCATTGGAATCACATTGAATTGCGGAAAATGAAGTTCTTCTGCACATGCGGCGACAGATCAAGACTATGTTTCCTGCAATTCAATGTAGCTGGCCAGTAAGTAAACATACGTTGACATGTCAAGACGTCATTTCCCCTGATTCAATGCGGAAATAATGGAGGATAGGAGAGCAGCGTAATAAGTTACGAGATGATTAATACGAATAGTGCAAAGAAATCTAAGTGGTTTTGATAGGAAACTGAATGGGACTTGGGTACATCTACGATTTAGGTGATTATATGATTTATAAAGAGAAGACTGGGGTGAAGGAACAGAGAGACCTGGGGGTTCAGGTAAATGAATCCTTGAAGGTGACAGGACAGGTAGATAAAGCTGTAAAAAGGGCATATGGGATTCTAGGCTTTATAAATAGGGGCATAGAGTACAAAAGTCAGGAGGTTATGATTAACCTATATAAAACACTGGTTAGGCCTCAGTTAGAATACTGAACCCAGGCCGATTCGATCACAACTTTTAAAAACGCGGTGGATGGGTATTTGAGGAAGATGGGTTTGCAGGGTTATGGGGAAACGGCTGGGGAGTGGGATTGACATTACACTGCTCTTTTCAAAGAGCCGGCACAGACTCGATGGGCTGAATGGCCTCTTTTTGTGCTGCACGATTCTATGATTATGCGATTTTTATATAGCACCTCAATTCATACAAAAGGTTGATAGGGGAAAGGAAAACTGGTTTGGTACAGCTATTGAAATATTAACCACTAGATGGCACAAAGCGGGCATATCAGATTAAGTCAACTTGCTCAGCTGTACTAACAGTCCATCACATTAGGGTAACTTGTTTTTCAGTTTTACACATCCCAGCAATATGACACAAGACATTCATGTGAACAAAAGTATGTTTCAGCAAAGTGAAGAAAATACTTTGACTAAAAAAAGTCTAAAATACAGCAAATTTAATGCAAGCACAATTGTAATGTATCCAATTGCAGTTTTAGAATGCTCATTCACTGCTCATTTTTCTCTTGCTAACAGTTGTAGGTTTTGGAACAAAGAATCACAGTCTAATTCTGGTTTTATTGAGAGTGGATATAGGTTTAGTATGCATTTCTCAAAAAATAAAAGCACGCAAAAATGATTGCAAACCTAAGTTATTTAATCTTTGACAGAATTAAGTTAATAACAATAATTTAATTAAGTCTGAACAGCTACAACAGGTCAGTTTTCTGAATTACTGCACTGTCCTGTTTAACCCAATCTTGTTAAGATTAACCCTGTGCGTCAGTGCTTATACAGTCAAGAGATTCAATGCTGTGCCAGAATAGCTATACCAAGAAAATACGACCTCGACCCAACATTCAAACATCTTCAATCATTTAAACATGAAAGACAGTGTTGAAGTTAAAAATTATAGCACAAAGAACCCATTTAAGATTTGACATTGAATCTTAGTAGCTCATAAGAAACTAAACCAAAAACATTCAGATGAATCTGCTGAACTGAAGCTCTAAACCCACTGACAATGGTGGAACATAGTCAATTTACGAATCCTAGATTCAGGGCAAAACTCTTTCCTTCTTCTGACACTGACAAGCAGTGCATGCCTTTTTCTTTCTCTCTTCCATCAGCCATCACCGTCACATTCCTAGGTATGCGAATATGATTTCTGTAGTTGCTATGACAGCAGTAGTTCCTATAGTAACTGTATAGTAACAGGGATACTTAACCAAAATAAGCTCTGCTTACCTGGACAATGATCCCCTTGCCCTTATACTCAGCATGGAGTCCTCGGGAAAAGAAATCCATAAAAGTCTAAGGAAGATCAACAGAAAGTAGGAAAAGGGAGCGAGTTTGACATTATTCCAAGTTTGTCTGTAAATTTTTAACAAACATTATATCATGCTAATAGTGACGTCACAATGTTATGGCAAATATAAAACAGCAGCTGTATTGTTTTGCTTGCCCCTTCTTTAGCTGAGCATTAATCTATTTTTACCATGGGGGAGTTGAGTAAAAAACTCTCCAATAAAGCATTTGCTTACCAACCAGATGGAAACTGGTTTCAAGCCTTGGCTGTTTGTCTCAACAAGGATCACCTTGGTTCGGTCAAATGGATTTCATCAGTTTTGGGATTATGGTTCCAGATGGTAAACAGAGATGGTGGAGGATTCCACATCAGGGGTTGTTTTTTTTTTGCCTTCCTACTGTAAGGATTTGCCATCAACCATTGATGAAAATTGCGGATGGAGAAGACATCCCATATCCACTTACTGAACAAAACCATGAAACCAAAGGTCCAATGGATTTATAGTTCACAAATATTCTTAAAATCTAGTGAAATGGTTATCTTTGAAAAACAGCTCTTGAAATAATTAACTCAAGAGATTTTAAAACCAGGGGGCACATTATAAAGGGGCTTTGGATTGGATCCCAATGGTCATATTTCACACCAACCTTTGGGTACAGATAAAATAGTGCTCATATCTCATTCAATATTAAGCAGCTTAAGTTAGGGTTACCTTCAATAAAAATTCTTTCAACAATGTCATTTCAAACAATGCAAAGCATAACAAAGTAGAGGGATTTAGTTTGAATCCCAATCCACAAAATTTCTGCTCGAAGGCACAATATGTTTGGAGATCCGAAGGTTAGGACAGACAAGTCAACAAACTCAACCTAATGCATGGACATCTTCGTAAAGGTTTAGAAGCAAGTCACAAACTCAACCCTATGCTGCAAGGGTCACTTGATAAGCATACAGGGAAGAGCAAATTATCCCCCAAAACTATTTCAAAATGTTAAGGTGTAGTGGAAGCTTCAGCGCAAAAATAGTAGAATTTGTGCCAGTTACTCTTGCAAAGAGATACAAGAACAGAGGCAAGGTGGTTGCTCCAGGAAAAGCAATTAAGTGTACATGGTTGCTTTCATGTCACTGGATTTTTGGAGACTGAAAAAGACACAGGCTATTCTATTCCAACCAACAACCTATGATGTGCTGAAAGAGTTAACATGGCAAAGACTGCTCATGCTGTAACAAAGAATTTGTTAGGAAACCCCAGTACAATGCAGTAAATTGAGAAAAAGCAAAGCAGCAAGATTTCTGGTTCAGGCAATATAGCAGCAATTGTGACATAATCCTACAGGGGCTTGGGAATTCCAGCATTACAGAGAATTCCCCACACGTGCTCTAGATCTGACACAAGAACTCCCCACTATTCATCCAATTAAAAAGTAATGCAACGAATAGTGATAAATTCTAAGATTAAGGTATTCAAAAGCAATGAATTGTTATAAACGGATTCAAAGAGCAAAGTTGCTTCAGTAAAAGTATTTGTTACAGTGAAACAATACAGAAAGGTGGCTTACTATATCAACTTTATGCAGAAATGATTCATATCAATACCTGCCCTGCTCTACCTCAACTTTGAAATGTTTCAATTGACGAGATTAGCTGTAGCAAACATTTACAGTTTAAAATTGTATAAAGTGAAAATGTTGATAAATAAATGTACACATTTAACTCAAAAGTGAAGTAATGGTTTGAAAACCAATTGAGTTGTTTGAAACAGTGAAAGGAATTAACAAACTCACGACAGTGGACGCCTTTTCCCACAAAACAGGCAACAATAAGTATGTTGAAAGAAAATATACTTTGTTTTGAAAAGAAAAAGCATTTCTCATTCACAAGATTCAACTTGATAATAACAGTTTTAGTAATAATTATGCAGGATGCTAAATAAGAGAAAATAAACTGGGTAGGAATAAAACAACATTTACCTTGGATGCAGAGTAAAGAGTGAGTAAGGGAACAGGATACAATGCACTAGCAGACGATATATTCAAGATGACACCTTTTGACCTTTGGGAAAAAATTATATATACAAATACAGATCATCTTTTGATCCAATGTCGATTCTTGTATTTCTTCAACACAGTAAAAAGTTTGTCACTTTAAAGATCCCCACACACCTTTCTTTAGTTTGGAGACCAAATATCAAAGAAAAGAATTTCTCCAAAACAATTTCCCCTATTGAAAAGATACTATCTGAGCCAATATTCCTCATTCATCCATATTCAGAAAAAAATAAGATTATTGATGTACATACATGTCCTTTTAGGTATCTGAAGTCGAAACAATTCATTGGAAATTTAAGAGAGGGGAAATGGTGAGAAAAATAAAGAAAATAACATTTTGAATGGAGGCAAAGTATTCTGTATAAAAATGTGAAGCATTTTAAATTATCAGTCACATTTTAACAAGCATTATAGACACATGCAATGTAAAACTGGAATACTTTGTATTTACCTATGACAAGGATCTTAATGACACATCACGACTCATTAATTTATGGAATAAACTTAGGTATTTCAATGGTTGCCTGTTGCTGGTACTCTGTGGAACTCAGTTATTTCCCACCCCTCCTGTCCCTTCTTCTTGTAACTGGACAATACCTCACTGTTAACTGTCCAATGAGAAAAAGCTGTGTAGTCATTCACTCTTGCCTGTGCTTACAGCTGCTGAGGTTATCCCTGGGAAAACACCCAAGAGACGGTCCTTAAAATGTCAGAAGAAAACTAGGTTTTTGTGTTACACCGATGACTCAGAATTTTTGTAATCACCTACAGAAAGAAATAACCACAATGCTGAACGGAAGACTTCTCGAGCCTATGAATCATACTCTGCTATGATTCATGTAATGTTACTCAATCACTTAGGCAGAGAGATGAGGCTCATTAGTTATTCTAAATGATTTTTTGAAGGAAGGATTCTCCCTTATGAATAATAATGAGAAGAGTGACTCACCTCTCCACCATACCAGGCAATACCATGCTTGTCATCTGCAGGAGAGAAGAAAAAAAAGCAAGAGATCAAACCATGTTGTTTGCTTTAAAAAGGGGGCCATTTGCAAAATGATGACCTCAGCCAAATTTTTCCCTCATTAAAATTCTGATGGTGACTAAAATAAGTTAAAATGTAACCTCACAATACCTAAACATTCAGTGGAAAATCTTTTAATTCTACAGTAAAATTAATGTATAGCAACCTGCAGAGAAACCTCAGTAAGATTCCCAAATCATTGAAGATTGATGTTATATTGGTGTTGCTGCTTCACAACGAGAGACAAATGCAGATACAAGTTGTCACCAGCAGGTGTAGCAACTACATTGACATAGAGGGACTGAAACACTTAATTTTACATTATATTAGTTATTTGTTGTTGTTCTTGAGAGAAATCTTTAAAAAAAAATTCAGAATACAAACTACTTTGTTTCCCCCTCCCCACAAATGCCGAATGCAAATGAAATGGCATGTTTAGATGACTTACTGTTCTCAGTCTTTTGTATAAAATAATGTATGGTAAGTTAAAATAATGACAGAATTTCAAAGAATGATTTTTTTCAGTTTTATCCTAAAATATTTATCTTGTGATGCAAGTGTGACTATTTCCTCAGTTTACTAAAACACAGCAACAATCTTTATTTGGGTAGGTGAAAATGTTGTCAAATTGGATACATGAAAACATAACAATCGAGCCAAATATTTACAACCAAACATTTAAAAAAAGCTGAACAGATATTTTTAATCCAAAACATATTCTCTAGTGCCTTATTAAGATGCTACAGTGCATATACATGGTTATATTTGGTAATGCACTTTTCGTCAGATGAAACACTGTGTTCTTTTCCTGTTCTGTACTTGCTTATTTACGTTTCACAAGCCATTACGGTCTTCTCCTTCGAAGGGCACAATACAGAAACATTTGCCCATTTTAATGTCTATAGGTGCGGACGTTTATAGTTAAGAATAATTTCAATAATGCATCAAGTCCACAGTATCCTTAAAATGTCAGAAAAATAAACTCGTATGTAGTAGCAATTGTAAGACAAAGAAATTAATCCCCGTCCAGATTTTGCAGGAGATGCTTTTTGGGGGTAAATAAAGATGATATTGGCATAGAATCTGAAAGCTTGGAAATCCAGATGGTGGCTCACAGGGAGCAGGGAATGCACTTGAAGCCAAATTCGCCATAGTAGGGGGTAAGCAGGAGTGGGCAAGAGAAAATCAGAGACAGGGAGGTGCTAGGTCATGGAGGGATTTATAGGTGCATCTGGAAATCGATCTGCTGGGAGTCAGTGGAGCCTGGTGTGTACTGGGGTAATGGAGATTCAGAGTTTGAGTAAACCAAAGTTTAACTATTGACAACAGAATATATTTACCAATTCGGGCACAACAAAATTATTCCTTAAAACATTAACCAAAAGTATCAAATCATTTCAATGCAAAGGATGAAAACTTCAGCATATTTTTCTAGTTTTCTGTTTTTAAGCAGTATTTAAAATATACTAGCATTAATAAGGTATTATTCAAGTGTACCTTTCACCACTTAGAGAAAATGAGAATATTTTTGCTGTCCAGTTATGCAGCAGTAAATAGTTTTCTTACAATCATTATTAACAGGTTTGTGGGTGCAGGTGTTGATTTTGTAACGAACCAAAGGTTGCACGCATGCCACTAATCTCCATGAAAATGGTAGTTACACAGTCAGCATCGCAGGTTGCTCGTATAGTCTGAAAAAACAGCATAGTTGTTTTCGGGTGTTGAAAGAGATGCAAATTTGCATCATACTGTGCAATGCTTTTGTTGTTACAAGCAGGGTGTTCCTAGAATGGTTTTTTTATTAGTGGTTGCTAACCCAGATGTTGGAAAATCCCTCAGTGGGAATCTCTGTGTTTTTTTTAAAAATACAAACATCGGCGCTTCGCCTCCTGAACTATCACTGGATCTTCTTGAATTGGAAGAAAAAGCTGTTTTCAGATTTTTTGACAAACAATTGTTAGCATAAGTGTAACCTCCCTTTTCAGAAACTTAATTTCTTAAAATTCTGCTACGAGAGGTAATTCAGCTGCTGGCAAAGAAAGGGAGCCCTCATTGTGCTTGCACAGAGTAATAACTTCATGTTTGCCAAGGTTTGCGGCGTTTTTCATTAGTCGAGTGATTTTTATGAGTGAGCTGCCAGTTCCACTGGGAACACGCAGCAGCTGAAGTACAATCATTTTATCGCATTCCTGGAACTCCCTTCACTGAGAGCCACTGGCTGCAGACTGACGATAGGGCTTTGCCAATCTCGCTCCATTTTATTTTTGACATGTCAAATGAAACTGGTTATTCATTCCAGACAGAAGTAACGAAATATTAATGATAGTTGGGTCAAAGGAAATGTCTGCCGTTTTTACCTTTCGTGAATAAAATTAAAAAGGCAAAGCTTTCTTGATGCACGGACAATGGAAAATAGTTTATTTCAAAAGCCAAGATTGAAATGCTCTTCAGATTTTCCTTGGTTGCACTCTACTCTCATTTTGGACTCTACATTTTCCCCCAAAGCAGAAACGGCCGAAATTTCTTACAGAATTCAACAATGGTTTGATGGGAAATCAATGGAATGTGAATAAAATTTCTATTCTCCTCAATTTCATCTTCCAGAGATAATGGTAATAATTTGCTTTCAGAGATGCTGTATAATCCAAGGCATAAGTAGCTCACAGCTACCTTATTTATTTAAAAAAAATAAAAACTAGAAAACCATTCGCCTCTATAAGGCACAAACACTATAATCAGCTTCTTGTTTGGTTCCCACAGATGGTAACTACCATGATAACATCGACAATCTGCTAAATGAACGATTTTCCCAGTTGACGAAAAAATGTCTGTTCTATCCAGCTTATCATCCCTGATCAACATCGCTGAACATGTGCTGACGTCCTTGTGCTGCATATCGGCCCTGAGACACCATTTGCGTTTGCAGAATGATACGTACAAGACTTAATAATTGGCATGAGCTCCTGTTTGAGTAAAGCAACCCTGATGGGGCTTTATCACCAATTCAGTCGTCACATATCTAGGAGTTGAATTCTTCTTGCTTTTATGTAAAATGACATTGATGATAATGCATTATGATTTTCCTTTGCATCATGGAAAATAAATAACTAAAATCTATGAGACATTAAGCATCAAAAAAAGTTGTTTTCAATGCTTAATTAGTTGAATTGGATACCACTAGTCTTGAACAGATGTGCTTGGAGGTCACCCCAAGGTTTTGCTCTCATCAACTCAGAACATTATCCATACAGAAAAGGCAGGATTGTTTTGGAGTCAGAAGGTTCAAGAACATGGCATTCACTAACAAATTCTATGCCAGATAAACTTTTCGATGATAAACTACAACATAAGGAACATCCTTCAAAAAGACTACTTTGTGCCTATTAATCTGGATGGGAAGGCACGCAACAGCCACCCCCACCCCATCCATCCCATACGCTAGATTTGAAAATCACTAATACAGCCTTATAAGAATAGATCATAAAGAACATACACAAAAAGGTGCCATTTTACAGATCAACAATACCACTAATGGGAATGAAACCCATCCAGGCCAAGTCTGAAAGACAGGTTAATAGCTGAAATAGAGAACACAAGGGCTTAAGTAAAAGGAGTTAAAATAAAATGAAGAGCTAAGAAAAAGTATTAACATGAATGAATAAAATGGGTAACCATAGAAACTGCTACGCATTCCTGCTTGCTGTAGTTCACCATTGCTTTGGCTACCTTTTTACAGTTCCTGTTAGGGCTGCACATTATATGGTGCGGTCCCAATCAATTGAATCAAAATAAGATGCAACTCCCTTTCCCCCTCAGGCAAAGATGACAATCTTCTGAAAATGTATTAACTAAGAACCACTTTGTAAACCAGAACAGCACAGGTTCACAGTACAACGAAAGTGCAAAATACACAAATTAAGGTTCCTACAGCCCAGCCACAATGAGCCACAACTGTACCTAAAATGAAACCTTGTGGGACATACAAACAAACTGCTGGCACATGTGTCCTCAGTTTAATTTTTTTGCTTACTCTTCATACTAATTAATCTGAATAGCCAGGAGAGAGCAAGCTGGCTTCCGGAGACAATGAATGGGGAAGGCACCAGTTAATTTTCTTGGTGTGCTTCACAGTGAGGTTAAAAGCAAGCGAATGGGACTGAACTTAAAATTATTTCAGAGACAGCACAGGCATGATTTCTATGGTTGAAAACTTCCCAGATTAAAGCAAATGGAGTCAATCCATGACTAGCAGTAGAGGTATGGGAAATCAAGAAATACAAAGGAAAGTACAAAGTACATTGATAAGTATGTTTTTTTATGAGGAGTAGAATGCCTCTATTTGAAAGCAGATGTGTGGACAATTGGTCACAGATGAGGTTTGCCTGTGAAGATGCCATTGTCAAAATACTTGCTGAAATCACCATCTAGATTCACACATGAAGAATGACCACTGAGCTGAGGTATTGGAGGGGGCCCAGTGTCCATAGGTTTACATTTCAGCAAGACAGTCAAGACAGTCAGGGGCAAGAAGCAAAAACACAATAATCTGAAGCAGATAAAAGGAGATCAAAGAGCTTCACAGGATTTAACATAGAAACAGGAGAAGGATATTCAGTCCCTCGAGCCTGTTCCGTCATTCTACAAGATCATGGCTGATTTGTACCTCAACTCCAATTTCCTACCCTTGCCCCAAGTCACTTGATACCCTTATATATCTAGTGATTGTGTATTTCTGTGGGTTAATAAAGGTATATAGGTTGAACTGCAATTAACTACAATTAGTCCTCCATGAAACAAGAGGCTGACCTTTTGTGCTTGTTACAATAAACGGAAATATTGTCTGGCATAAATCTTAATATAAACTCTGTAAATTAAAAATGGACGGAATATGGACACTGGCTCATTGAAGATAGAAATAGCGACTAAAAAATATAGCAGTTTATTTAGAAGAGTGTGAACAGAGAAAGCATGCCAGTAGTTATGCATAGAGAAAAAGGATAATTTTATGGCATTCAATTTTTCTGTAGAGATAAAAGCCTCAATGCTGTACATTATATAAAATGGTAAATTAATTTGTTCCCTCAAGCACCCATACTGACAGCCACAGACTGTTCAGCCTCACTGTTGTACACCCACACAGTCTCTTAGGCACATGCTTACTGCTTCCTCTGCAGTCTCACCTAGCTCGACCTACTGAATGTATTTATCACACAACACAACTGAGAATTAGTTCCTACACTACCAATATTTTATAGTTGTATAGTCACGAAAACCAGCATTGATCTTATCATTATAAAAGGCACAACACTGTATGATTCTGGAGTTCAGAAATAGGCGTATTGTAAGAAAAAATACGGTTACACTGCAATGATTGTCTATCACAGACAGATTTTACATTTCCTGTTGGTATCTGTTGATGGTACTGCAAATTTAGATTTTCCATTAATTTCATTACACCACAACCTGTAGCTTAAATACTCCATCACAAAAGTTATGTATTACTATTCTAAATTTAACAAACACATTTGATACAAGACACTTATACAATGAAACCAGTTTCAAAAATATAGTTGAAAGAATTTGGGTTCCAGCTTCAACTATTCTTGGATACAAAGTAGTGAACATTATTCACATTCAACGTTTAATGCAACAGTATATTAGACTGCAGAGTATAACATATTTGAACAGTCCTTATTGAAAGTTACTCCCCCCAAAAAAAATCATGTATTTGCTCCATCAGGGCATGAAACCAGTTTTGAGCCGGGTGGTCTTTGGGTAACCTTGGTCTTTATTGGTCAGTTATAAATGGACTCAAGAGTTTTGCACACAACTAGTAGATGAATCCCAAATAGAATTTAGACAATTACTAAATCAGAATTACAACAAATTTCATTAAATTTTGTACTTCTGGTTGTATGGAAATAACTGCTCCTAGTTTTCATTTTCAACAAGCGAATTCTTAAATCTGTTCATAGTGCACAATATGAAGTATCCTTGTAGTACTTCATTCATGCACAGTCGGAAGCAATCTCCAGTGTCCTCCTTTAGCTATTGAAATGAACAGTAACCTCCCGAGTGAACTTACAAAGTTAACAGCAAGTAACTTTTTAATCAATAGACCAATGTACTCTTTGCTCAAAATTCTCCAATTAATAAAAACAGAAACACTATAAACAACCTCACATCATATAAATGTGTATGTATGTGTGCGTGGAGGAGGGTAAAACAGAAATAGAAATAAGTTACAGTAACTGGGCTGGGAAAAAATAAGGTAATAAATTTAATCTGCAGAATACACAGAGGATCAGATGGTAAAACAATTGTTTAAATAACAGTACTTTCAGCACTCGTGTGTGAATTGGAAATATGTACAGCTAAATGCAGAGAAGGGAATTGCCGAATATCTACTGGCACTCTATGAGTTAATGTACATAATAATTGCAGAATCTATTCTTGTCACTGGATGGCACTACGAACAACTATACCGATAAAATGATGGTTCAATCCTGATTCCAGCCGATTGGTGGCTCTCTGCAGAATGACAGCATACTGCTGTTTCAGCAAACTTGCATCAAAAATACCAGGAATTGGGTACTGTTGTACAACAAATGAATATTGAAATTTACTTGGAAATGGAAACAAAATCCATTCTTTATTGTTGCCTTCATTTGTGGAGTCCTGTAACTCAGTGGTTAGAGCACTCGCTTTGCAAGTGAGAGACTTGGGTTCGATTCCTGGCAGGGTGAAACTTTGGGCAACTTTCCTTACTCCACACGCCTAATAATAATCCCTCAAGAAAAGAACAGTAATAAATTGGTCATTTCAATCTACGACTGTTTGTGGGACACTGCTGCGTGCAATTGGCTGCCGCATTTCACCCACAAATATAGTCAATTCACTTTACAGTTTATTCTGTGAAGTGCTTTGTGATGTCTAGAAGATGTGAAAAGCACTATATCAAATGCAAGGATTATTATTTGGCATTTACTCACAATACTAATCTTTGCGTTTAGGATCATGTACGGGAAGTTACATCAGTACAAGATAAATGGCATGTTTACAGATTATGCCCACAGGTAATGAATACATTTCCTGCAAACAATTATTGTTCAATGTACTCACGTTTGAAGAAATATAGAATACATAAAATAGGTTGAAATTGGTGCACACTAAACATACTCCAGTTTGTATGAACTGAAATCAAAGGACAGAACAGAAGAACATAAGAATTTGCTAGGCGAGAGAAGACCAAGGTCCATCAAGTTCGCCTACATCCATCTTGGCAGTTGCTTGTCATGTCCCAAACTATATATTGTATCTTGAGATATTATTTTCCAACAGAAATCTATCTGATTTGTTCAGGAAACAAACAACACTTTCTGCTTCCACCGTCACCCTAAGGAACCTGTTCCATAAGTTTACTACTCGCTCATTGAAGTAGTGTTCTGGAGTTTTGTTCTGAATTTACTCCCCTTGAATTGCAGGCTACGTCCTCTGGCTCTATGTTTATATAAATCACTCATCGATGCTGTGCCACCATTTTAACACTGAGAAATCAATTATCCTTGTAGGAGCACGTTTCCTTCACTGTATAATGAAGGTCACACTGTGCATTGTTGCTGAAATATGAAAATAAAAAATCATTCATTTCTTCAAATCCATATTACTGCATTAAACAACAAAGTACATTTGTAGAGTGCCTTTCATGTAAGGAGGACCTCCCAAGGCGCTGGACAGTCAAGGATTTGGACCCGAGCCGGGAGTTGGGATCAGGAGCAGTGGAGAGCAGGCAGGGTGGAGGTAGGAGGGTGCCTGAAGGCACGGTCAAAGAGGAGAGTCATGAGACAGGCCTTGAAGGGAAGCAAAGGAGGGGGTGAGGGGCCGACTTGAGTTCCAAATGGTGGGGGCAGAAAGTCTGAAGGTCCAACTGCCGATGGTGGAGCGGGCAGCGAGGAGGACAGACATGAAAGCAGGCTAGAATCCACTGAGAAGAGGGAGCGGACAGGTCGGTATGGTATGGGTCCCAAAAACACATGGATTACAAGTTTCTCTTGCGGAATTTTTTTTTACAAAGCAGAAGAGATGATCTGAGTTTTGAAACTCAATTTAAGTACATTTTTTTAAAAACCACCTGAGTACTTCCACATCGCTGAATTGTGCTTCCCCCCTAATGCAGCCCGTGTTCTAGAAAGTTAAACTTAAAGAGAATCGTGTAAATCACTGCTGAGAAGTAGCATTGTGAGTAGATGTTGGCAGAGTACTGCAAGGTCATCGTTTGTGAAGCCAAACACTTCACACTTACTGCTTGAGAGAAGCAGTGCTGCACGGCTTTTTCTACTTATTGCCTTCAAACCTATGTACCCCATAACAAGACAAGCAGCGGGAAAGGTTGCTGGACAGCGATTTTTAAATGGCAAACTATGCGGTTTTAGCTGGTTAGACTCCAGCAGTACCCCAACGCACACTCTGGGATCCCCAAGCCTGGGCTCTTGGCAACCTACACTTAATACTTTCTGGAATTAGGTAAGCAGGATGCATCCTTCCAGAGAGTGCTCATTCAATTCTAACAATCGATTTCAGGGATTTCCACGTGTAGGTGGGATGCATGGAAATCTCAGCTTGGTTTGGATACTCTTGTGCATGGTGATGGGTTTCTGCATGTGTCAGACACCCGGCTGACCAAAATAAAATAACCCACAGCATGGTTGTACCAGGCACGACATCCTTGTATCATTTTGGGTCTCCTATTTGTTTAAAAGGTAGCCAAGGCCAATTATTAAGTTGTTTTTATGAACTGCATGTACATTTTCTTTACTTAATTTCAGAAACTTCTGCCAGCTTCCCCCACCCCAAAAATTACATGTTTTTTGGTGTACTCAACTATTAAGACAGTTCCCAAAGAGAATGAAGAGACCTTGGTTGAGATGCTGCAATCTAGGACCACACTAGTGTTGGTAATTGTAGATTATCTCCACTTTTGCTGAATGTCTAAGGTGAGAACACATTTGTGTTTCAGCAGATGTCATAAATCCAGCATGTGCCCATCCCTTTGGAAATCCACAGGGAACATGGCTTAAAGTGAAATCAAGGTAGCAAAGGCTGAAAAATGCAATGTGTGAAGCCACCCCACATCAATTACTAAGATTAACCTATTTGGGGGATTAAAGTTAGGATTTTCCTGATCCTTATGTTTTATAACCAAGACAGGGAGTGGCCTATCCATTGAGTTATTGGGGATTTTGTGGATGTTTGACAACAAGTTCAGTTGGTCAACACAAGCTATCATCTCTAAATAATGATTGGCTTTTCAAGAACATTCCCAATAAAAGCAGATAAATAGTAAGACACAGTTAAACATTCTGAAGCTACAAAGGACAAATTATATATCAGATACCTAACCACATAACTGATTAAAATGGCAAATCATTGTTAGAGATGTTCTGCCAAATGGGGAAGTTAAAAGAGCAGTCACAGAAAATTCCTCAAAGAACTGTTGATACAACAGTTTGCACAACCCAGGATTACTGATGCCAAGAATGAAGAGAAGCAGCTATCAATGATGCACAAGGTTCACCTTGAACCTACTCTCTTTCTCTCCGCCCCCTTCCAAAAACCCACACCAATATTTTATGAAATGGATTAGACCGATTTCATTGTTGCAGAGTCAAGATAATAAAATCTGGCCTTGGGCACAAGAAACATCAAGCTGGATTTGACAAATGAGGTTAGTGCTTTTCATAAAGGTATTTCTCATTGCTGGGGTTCTTCGCTGTAGGATTGACATCCAAAACAGTATAATATACAATTATTGAGCCAGTCATGTCTGTTCCATTATGTTTGATCTTTCAAGTCCGCAGAAATTTGTCTTTCACGCACACACCACTATCATCTGATACTTCAACTATTTATCACAATTTTAATGGAGGATCATGTGGGAAGAGGGAGCAGGAATTTTGTAAGTGCCTGAGCTGAGTATACCCATGTCAATGTTCGTCCCTGGGTTCTCTGGGATGTGAACTGCTGCTAATCCTTGGAGAAATAGAATTAAAGGGTGGGGTCATGTGATCAAATCAGCAATGAAAGGGCATGAATTTCTTTAAAAAAGACACTAATTGGCTCTGGTTGATTTCTCCCCCTCCCACGGGTGGTTGACAATTTATTATAATACAAATTAACAAATAAACCAACACCATAAAACATAGACTAAAAGTTGCATCCAAATGAAAGCTTTTATGGAGATAATAATAATCTTTGCATTTGATATAGTGCCTAATCACATCTTCGATATGTCTCAAAGCGCTTTGCAGGATATACTGTAAAGTGTAGTGATTTGTGTATTACGTGGGTATTATGTGGGTGAAACAAAATTATGAAAAGGTCTGGTCCATGCATAACTTTTGTTGACTCTCAACATAGAATAGCACTGCAGCTCCATAAGATATATAGCAGTTTCCCAAGGCAGTTAACTTTTATTTTTGTCTCACTAAATTAAAGTACAATTGCAGAATCAGTTGTTGCCACTGAAAATCTGAAAACTCTGCAGAAATCCTTCAAATTGGATATTTTAACACCTTCCCACTTCTTCCAATCTGCGCAATTTAGTTTTTTTTGTAAATCGCTTTTCAATTGCGCGCACACACATACACAAACAAAAATTACAGCAACTAGAGTATGAAAACATATATGAACCAGGTGATCCTGTGAGCTGGGAGAGTGTGATTGTGATGCACGCCAACCTTTGTAGTGCCCCACAGCTAGAGATAAACCAAAGAGAGCAGAAAGAAAACTGCCTGTCCACCCACTCACTGCAATTAGCCTGCACTATGGAAACATTTAGTGGACATTCAGCTCATCAAGTATGTACCAGTGGATAATCACGCCAGACAGCAGTTATTCTAGGTAAAGATTGTATTATAGAACTGATACATTCATGATTACAATCCACATATTCTCAAGGCATCATTGAGAAAAATCATCGTATAGAGAAAATCTAGTCTTCTCTTCCCCAGCTAATTAATGGACTATTAAATTACTTTTAAATTTGTGGAAGGAAGATGCTTCAGGTTAATTATCATTTCAGGAAGTAGAGAGGAGGAGCGAAGAAGAAAAGCATGTGATATCTTTGATTTTGAACAGGCAGACTCGATGGGCCCAATGGTCCTTTTCCCAATGCATTCTTTTTTCTTAATTGGACATTATTTACATATCACACATTAAATGTTGAGGTCTTCAGTTAAATGTTGCAAGTTCCTCATGTGCAAACTGGTCAGTGGAGAAGTCCAAAGATAACCCAATTATAATGGCCAGGATCTGGTATTCCTGCAACCTCAATTATATTGCTCTACATTATAGAAGTTATAGACCTCCAACAACTATTTGCATTTATATAGCATCTTTCAAGTTGGGAGGATGACCCAAGGCACAAGATACCTCCGAGCTGTGGGTTCGAGTCAAGAGGGGTGGAGGGCAAGCGGTGGCAGGATGATTGAACACATGGTCAAAGAGGAAGGTCTTGCAACGTGCCTTGAAGGAAGCAAAGGAGTGGGCAAACAAAAAACCAAGGTTCCATACTGGCTCGGTGAGGTGGGATACTGCATCCATGAATAGTGATGCTGTCGGTGCCTGAGGTGAGAAAACACTGACAGGAGCCAAGCAAGGGGGCCTAGGTCTTGTTGACTTCAAAGCACTTCAAAAGTTAAAATATAAATTTGTTTTACCTTACAGACCGATATTACATTCACATTGATCATCTTGTTGATTATCTGCGAAGGGAAGGAAAAAACACTGTTAGTTTCGCATTTAATGTTTTCAACTTTAAAAAAAATCGATAACAGCATAACCAAAATATTTCCAGGACAGGTTTGTTTTTAAACAAATCAAAGCAAGCAACTGCGCCTTTTATGCATCCATCACAAGAGCAGCAATTTTTAAAAAAACAAATGGGCAAAACCTAAAGGACTCTTTTTTCACAATTTTCTCGTCTCCTTGAGTTTTGATTTTTTTCCATTTTCCAGATGTGGGGCACCTTTCAGAAATAATGACCCTTGCATTTGATATAGCGCCTTTTACATCAGAAGGATGTTGCAAAGCTTCCCATGATTTACTGGAAGTGTAGTGTCTGTATTTCGTAGGCAAATGTAGCAGACAATTTTTACACTGCAATGTCCTGCAATGAAGTGAATGACCAATTTTATCTTGGGGATTGTTGCCCTGGACAATGAGAGAACCTCCATTTTCTTTTCAAATGGTGCCAGAATATTAACAGAATGAACAATTGTGAGGAGATCCAAACGGCAAAACATGGTGATAGAAGTTACAAACTGAAAACATCCCTGGTAAATTAATTTGAATAATAATTCAGAGTGGTATCTTAATTGCTAAAATCGTTAAGACAGGGACAATTGTGGAGTACAGGTAAGTGATGCCTAGTAAGAAGCTCACTACTTGAACCAAATCAGTCCTGAACAGAAACAGCATATATTGGGTGTGAGATGAGTAGTGATTCATTTTGGACCTTGGCCGCTGAAACCATTTTGAAGAGATGGTTTCACCAGGAAATCCATTTGTACTTCTGAGGTATAAATGAGATGGTGCAAACTGATTCAGCATCCTCAGCCCCAATCAGAAAAAATATATAAAAAATGTATTTAAAAACAGCTCAAATACTTACATTATCCAGACCAGGTACATCCAGGAAATACTCCGGGTACTCATATGAAATTCCCACATTGTTAACTGAAGGAAATTAAAGTATCACGTGAAGTTATGTTGCACTCTCAACACTCTGCCATCCTCGATTCACAATATTTATCATTGATCATGCAAAAAACATATAAGTGAATATTTGTTAACAAACATCATGTTTTAGTCCCCTATATTTCCATTAATTCGGTGGTGAATGCAACAACAAAATTATGCAAATTCTTTGTGAGGATTTAGCCCCCTCTCCCACTTTCCACATATTAGAGCAATATTCTGTCCTTATGTGGAAGGTAAATTAATGAATAGAGATAAATTGCCCAAACACCTAGATAATGTAATTACCTTAGAGTATCATCACAATGGAAAATAGTTTTGGATTTTGAACATTTAATGCACAATATGTACAAAATTCTGCAAAACATACCTAAGACCCCAATCTCCAATCCAGTCAAACCAGTTTCAATGACACTGTATATTTCTTGTCCTTCCCCAAAGTCCACAGCAATGGTTTTTGCTTCAACCTTGAACTTGTCCTCTGAAAATCAACGATATGTTAGCATTTGGCAATTAATTCCAACACAAGCAAACAATGTAATTAACAACTGACCAAGTATGTCACTGTGGAGGAATACAGTAGATAGTTTCAAGGTAACAGAACAGATTCATTCGAGTCACAGGAGCATAGGGATCAGGAATGTCTACTTCAGTCTTTTTAGCATATAAAACTAGTTTACTATTAACTATAATGGCACAAAACCTTTTAATTTTGAAACCTTTGATACTTTTCAAACCATCCATTGGTCGATTTCAAATATCTGGTTACTAAGATCCTATTTAGCATATTTCCATTTCTGTGGTCGTCAGGGACTTTTACAATCTAGGGGTGGGAATAAATATTGCAAAATAGGTTAACATTAAGTTAGTTAAGTGAATTAAATACCTCCCCCCCCACCGATACGTGCATCGTGAAAAGCTACTTCCAACCATTTTAGCCAGAACCTACGCACAAAGGTAAAAAAAAAGTCAAACCATTGTGGGTATTTAACGGACCATGGTTTTCTCAATAAACAACAGGTTCTCAATAAACAAAACAGGTATTCCAGCATTAAAATGCCTCAAAGATTATTTTTAAGAAAACACAGGGATCAGGCTCGTCTAAAGCACCTGCTTTTTAAAATAAGCAAATTTTTCTTTGGCCTTTTTGCCTGAATGCTTTTTTATATTGGCTAGGAATACTAATGCTTGAGATTCATTGGCGACAAACCCACGGCCCAGGGGGGTGGGGGGTGTGGTCAAGAAGTGGCCTGCCGAAAAATCACACCTGTCTAGATAAGTCTGCATTAAATCAATATTTTCTTTCTAGAAGTTACTGAGCAGCGATATTTATAGTGTGGCCATAAATCAAGAAATATTCAATCAAGAAAAAAATATTTGGTTGGAAGACCAAAACTGTTGGCCACTACTGATCTAGATTCTTGCCCCAGCTTTAGATCTACTATTGATAGCAGATGTCAACTATAGTATAATAAAACAACAAAAGAGGAAACAAATTTGACAAAGTGAAGGGATAATGAATGCGTTAGTTGATCCTACCACATTAGACCACCACTGTGTGCCTTCAAACCCAACATCTTTTTAACGTGGTCCAAGTTGCTGTTCAGAAAAATGCTATAATAGTTACTTAAGGGCTAATTTAAATTACAAAATGATGTTAATGAAATATTAGGATGAGTTTTACAGTCTGTAGTCCTAAAAATATATACATACAGGTCAGAGGCTTGTGAAAGGATATCCTCTTAAAATTAAAAGCACTATTTATAGTGTTAGTATGCATCAGCTCTTTTCTGTGTTTGCGCTCAAATTAACAGAATTTTAATTGCCTTGATAATTTGCTTATATATTATACACATGGAACAATCTGACCTTTGCTGAACAGCTGTTTGCAGTCATTTTCCTGAGGCCGTGTGCGCGATTTTGTCACGCTTGTTGATTTAGTCTTCAAATCCAGCAGGAGAACAGACTTGAACACTCTTTTACAAAAAAAGGCTTTTTCTTTAGTGTTTTCTTTATTACACTGACTATTTTTGTAAAATAATTTCAGTGAAATCAATTGCATTAAGTTTAATAGTTTAAAAATATCCCCCAAATAATGTTCCAAGCACACAAACTATTATATATGATTAAAAACAGACAGCTGACCAAACAAAGGAACTGATGACTGTTGATATAATATAAAAAGCCATCTGCAGCCTTCTCCGAACAATGGATAAAATGCCATTTAAAAATATCGAATCACTGGAGGCTTTTCTGACTATTCACAAATTTTCCATTTATAGAATGAGTAATTCAGAGAAAGATATTTCCTGCTCCCATAAGTCTTAGCTCCATTCACTTAAAACATATCCCATACTGCTCTTCTCCATTCATGCAGAAATGTGAATCCAGTTCAGTGGATAATGTTCAAGACTAATGCCAGCAGCTTTGCCATAAAGTCACTGTATTATTTAAAATTCCCTAGGAAGCTGCTGCCATTTATAAACTTGTAAACTTCATCAAACCTATATTAAGCACAACGGAATTTTTCCACCACATAGAAAGTAAATCTTATTCAGAAAACAGTAAAGGAAGTTGGATGAAAGAGCAGAATTTAGCAGTGAATTACGTTGTTCAGAGCATCTCTTACTTCCTCACTAATCTACACTGCTGAAGATAGGAAATCAAATGGCATCATATTCATTAATATTCAACTGTCACTAATAGTCTGTACTTTGATCTGGAGAAAAAAACTGATCATTCATCATATACAGAGTAACTTAGAAACATTTCACATTCTTTCTATCAAAAGTAAATGGACAATTATAGGAAAAGTCACTCAAGTCCATGTTTACACATCTCCTTGTGACTTTTTATTGAGTGCTACAGCGAGAAACAATGGACATTGTCCAGGATGTTATATTTTGCAGAGACCAAAGAAAAGTCTTGAAACTTATATTAAGTGTTCTGTGGTGAAAATCTCCTTAGGAAAATTCCCAGGAAACTGTATTGTTTTAGCAGCCACCAAGTGATAGTGGATTATTTTTGTCATTTCAACCTGTAGAAGTTACACCGCATTAAATATTTTTTTGTTGAAATCAGCAATGGAAAAAAAATAAGGTTTTATTATCACTAAACTGATTGAAAAAAACCCAGCTGTTAAATGTATTTTAAATAGATGTTGTTTTAGAAAGTGGTGAATCCAAAACAATTAAAATATTACTTGGTTGTGGGAGTGGTGACCCCTGAAGTGTCACTACATTGGCAGTGTCCTGGTATTCCATAACTCTGCCATTTTTAAGTGCTAATGGAAGATTTTATATATATACGTTAAGGGTTAAGTAAGCTGTGGGCGAAATCAACATTTTTTTCCACTGAAGAAAAGATCTGGTTATTTGTACCATTCGAGTTAGGCACTTAATGCACAACTTTAATAACAAAAAAAATCTGATTTCACTCCTTAAGAATCAGGATGTTGAAAAATTAATTTTGGTGTAAAAGATTTGAATTGACCACGAAAGTAAACTATATATGTGAATGAAGTTCACATATATAGTGTCTAGAACATCTTAAAGCATTATTTCACAGTAATTTTGGTCATATGTAGTGGCAGTTTTGTAGGTAAAAGAATAATGATGCAGCTTGGAACGAGGAAATGTTTATAGCAAAGTAGTAAAAGTTTACCCTTATTGTCTCAAGTTTGAAAAATAATTGAATAACTTCACTAGCAATACAACGTATTGTAAGTTATTAATTCTATCCAGTGTTTGTTTTTCAAAATCAGAAACTTACAAATTGTCAACTATTTATCATGACAAACCAAATCAGTTTATTCCTTTAGAAAACTACAATTCTCAAGCTGCACTGTGTGCAAAGAGCAAGGCTGATTATTGCAATGTTAATGTTTAAATATAACCTCAATGTCTTAGAAATAGAAGATCCACATAAAAGGTTTAAAAGTCCTCCATTCAAATTGCCAGAGGCTCCAAGAATGTCACTGACTATTATACCTGCACAGTTATATTTAGCCCCAAAATCAAACTGTTTGAAGGTCACAAAATCCAGCTAGTTACAGGCTCTCATTTAATTGTACTCTACAAATATTTTTGGAATATACAAAGAAAATGTATGAAAAGAAACTTGCACTTCCTTTGAAAAGTTTTGGATGTTGAAAGGCAAATTGTAGATTTCCATTAATTTTTCTTGAAGACATTTTCTAAAGTTTAAGTCCGGTTCTACAAGTGCAGGAGAGTGCCAAATTATTCAAGAATGTGTTATTCAATAGAGCTGAAGCCAATATTGTCCTCGCCCCACATACAGAATAGAACCCCATCTACTACACCAGTTGCAGTACATAAATTCCCAAGCAACATTATAACTAGATACGACTGGTGATCCAACAGTTCTGCATTCACTACGCACATGCTCAGAAAGATAGCTGATCTTTCAGTACATAGCAGTATATTTCTCGGCAGCACATAAGAGGTGACATTGGCAGTGTCATGATATCCCGGAACTCTGCCATTTTCAAGAGCCAACAGCCATCCATATATTAAATTTTTTGGTAAATGACTGATGACGAGCCACGCTGCTTCATTATTATCATGGAGTACTGAGGAAGTACCCAGTTCAAATACCTAACCACCATGGAAAATCGAATTTTATCCAGTTTTCCATTTACAAATGTGTCACCTTTGAGCCAACTGAGCCCCAGAGGCACCTCTTACCTTCCTCCTTCCACCCCTAAGATTCATATGTAGTTTGGGAAATGGGAGGTAGCAGACTTCTGGGATGGGATGGGTTAGGGAAAGGGAAAAGAAAATATACACTATTCAGGCTGATATATGAAGCATGATTACATGAGATTTACCAAAGTACTGCTGGTACTTTAAAAACGACCTCAGCACCATTCAACAGGGAGAATGTAAGACAAAAATGATAGATTGGAAAAATTTACTTCTTTGACCATAAACTTACTGATGTCTGAAGCAACTTGATCCAGTTTTTCCTGAGATCTGCTGATAAGGACAATATTCATACCACGTTTCGCAAGCTGATGTGCAGAGAATACAAGAGTCAGGTTTACAAATAACATATTTGGAAATACACAAGGAACAAATACAACCTTTTCAGTTCAGTGTAAATTGCAGAAATATCTTTATTTAATATATAATACAACACATTCCAAAATATTTTGAAATGTTAACAATCACAGGGCCTTTATTTACCAAATGGTGATAATGCAATTCATACAAACATAAAGCGATAAAGTACGCAGTTGCCTAATTTAACAAAATAAGGAAATTCGTCAAATGTACTGTCCAAGAAAAAGGAAGTCTCTCGGCATCTGAGCTGACTCTGGAACAAACATCTGCCTTGTTCAGGTCAAATAAAGGCCATTGAGGTAATGTAGAGTTTGGGTGAGCAACTCCATTCGACAATTGTGCGTACATTTGTACTCAAGGTACAATTCTTCTTGTACTTAACACTGTTGGGTCAACATTGCCGGAGGAGATTTACTTCCATTGACAGTTAAAACATCACTCATTTAGTTTGCCAGATCATCATGCTCATGCCATCTACTGAATTACTCATACTGAATGGTCTTGTGACAGTGGAAAGAATGACTGCAGCAGTAACACTGGAAGACATGGGTTTAGGCACATCACCGCACAATACCTCAAAAAGCTGCTCAATAAGCTGCAACATTCCCTCTGAAATACAGCAGATACCTGAGCAGCAAATATGGTTTTAAAATTGCCAGACTGCAGAGCAAAGCCTGACATGGTGTCTAAAAACTGACAATGTGCAAAAATGTTGGCTGTAGATCAGGTGAGACAATGAACACGGCCTCAGAAAGACCATAGTCTCAGCCCCAATTTGCACTTAAAGAGTTAAAACCTCTTCTGCTGTCCAACTCTAGTACCAGCTATAAACATGGTTAGCTTGCACAGGGAGAGTGAAAATATGCATACTGCTTCAAGTAAAACCGATTAATAATAAAGTAGCCATAAATAGATTGAGATAATGTGGCCAGACTTGCTGAAGACAAAACAATTTACATTTATATAGTGTCCTTCAAGTAGGATAACATCTCGGAGTACTTAAAATTGTTGATGTGGAACTTTGTACCGGTGAAGATGAGAACACTTTAGACATCAAGCTCAAGGAGGTGGAAGCAAAGGAGATGCTTCCAACTCAGAAAAATCAATATATTTTTGAACATACCTCTTTTGCATAAGCCTTTCCAATTCCATCAGTTGCACCTGTAACAACTGAAACAAAGAATAAAAATTAAAAATTTGAATACAGTAAAGACAATCTAAAATATACAATACATGCTAATGGATAGCTGAGTGAGCTCCAGATTGTTGCATCCAATCGAGAATTGATGTTAGATGCAAAGATACACTAGATGATACCAGGGATGAGTGGTATGACATAAGTAAAGACTGGAGAAACTGGGCCAATTTTCACTGGAACAGAGAAGGTTGAGGAGGTCTTTGAAATTATGAGTGGTTTTGATAAGAGTCGATAGGGAGAAATTATTTCCACTGGTCTGTGAGTCAGGCATCAATTTAAGATAATTAACAGAAGAACAAAGGGAATATTAGGTGGAATTGTTTTACACAGAGGGTTGTTAGGATGTGAATCAGTGGTCAAGACAGAATCCATATTAGCTTTCAAGAGGAAACTTGATAGATATCTAAAAAGGAGTAATTTGTAGGCTATAGTGTAAAGGCAGATAAATAGGACTGAATGGATTTTCAAAGAGCTAGCACAAGCATGATGGACCGAATGGCCTTCGTTAGAGCTTTATATATCTACTGCAATAATTCCATATGTAAACAAACCCAGAATTGGAGTTCACACAATCCAGTACAGAAGTATTCTACTGGTGTTACTCCTATCCACCCTCAAATTCATACAAAACAATCAAGTTTAGCTTGATGCATAACTGAAGAGGCAGGGATATTTTCAGTAAACATCAGGTGCATTTTAGAGTTGTAATAGTATAAATAAAATACTCAGCAACATCAACATTTGAAGGCAATGGAATTATGAATTTAGTCCTTTAACCCCAGGATTGAAGAAACACAATTATCTAAATGACAAGGTTCTTAAGGAGTTGTACACTGTCAAGTCTGCAGAATATATGCTGGGGTTAACTAAATTAAGAACTTAAAAGCAAACACTATTTAGATATATCACAGTTCCACATCACTAGTAATATCCATTTCACTTGAGTTACTTGCTCCTCTTCTATTCAGCGCCTTGTGACGTCTTCCTGACCTGAAAGGCACTATATAAATGTAATGTTGTTGTGATTGTGGGTTGAAAGATCTCACAATGCAGAAGAACCAAAACATGACCTTGTCTGCCCACTGGAACAACCACCTGAACAGCCAATGTAGCAAACACACCAGTTCTTGGGTGCCCATAAATTCACGTGGGTTTGTGGAAGAAATCATAGGATGGGGAGGGAGGGATTTGCATTTTATATCAACTTTTTGAGAAATATAGAGTCCCGGAGCATAGTGTTTAGCGGGCTCACCTCATAAGCAAGAGGACACGGGTTTAATTCCTGGGAAGGGCGAATCCTTAGGAAGTTTTGTTACTCCACATGGCTCTGCTTACCTAGCAGTATGTAGGTGATTGGCGAATCGCTTTCTTGGGTAGTAATCCCTCAAAAAAAAGTCACTCAATCCACGATTGTTGTGAGACATTGTTGTGTGCAATTGGCTGCTAAAGAAGGTCTGTGAACTTGAGCTGTGACCAATAAATTGAACTGAAACCTTTGTTCAGACACAAAATAGATGAGGAGCCCAAAAGAGCTAAATTAGACGCTCAAATTCCAGAGAGGTATCGAGATCACTAAATCTGACTATCATGTTTCAACCCCTCTAGGTGCACCCGCCCTACCGTTGCAACCTCCCGTAATCCAACTGCCTTGGCTGCTCCCTCCTCTCAGCTGACACCAGCCTGATCATGTCTCCTGCCCGATCTGCCCATTGGTGGAGCTTTCAACTATTCTGCCCCTACTCCATCCCAGAGTTCAACCTCCTGAGCCCCTACTTGTCCACCTTTAGAGCATAGTAAAAAGATCTATCTGTTTAACCTTGCTTTTGGTCACCTTCTATTGTCATTAAGTGCTCCAGGATGCTATCCCGTGTGAAGGGCACTATTATAAATGCAAGTTGTTGCTGTCGTCAACCACCCCACCCCCATCACTTGTGTTCCCAGTGAAGAACTTTGAGATGTATAAGTAGCGCAAGAACAAAATCATATTCTGATTTCTGCAGTTCAGGAATCCAACACTATACCTCCTTTGGATTTTAAAAAAAGGATTATTTTGTTAGAAGCAGCAAGAGATATTACACAACATTTTCTTAAAATCTGTGTTAAATTACATATTCAATCTAATTTATTGAAAAAAAACACCATTGTAGAATTGGCAAAAGTAACCAACAAATTGCTCAAATATTCCTGTCACAGCAAGAGACATTCTGCACGTATGAATGGAAAATTTGTTTCTGCTGCTTCTATCTTCAACCCGCTAGGAGCAAAGCTATTTTTAGAATGGATCCAATCACTCCTGTATAAATGCATAATCAAAAAAACCAATTGTGTACACCAGAGATATTTTTAGCTCGATGCTTTTATTTTTGGCATCGCCCACCGAATTGCATACTGCAAAGCTCACGCCTGATCGCTTTAGCTGTTCTGGGCAGGTTCTTGTGACCTTTATCTGAATGCCTGAATGCAGGAACACTCCATTGATTAACGACTAATACCACTGCAATCGTGACAGCTGCACCTCAACTAAGTGCAAAGGTCCAACTGTCAGGGGCTGCAGCATTTCTCTTGGGGGTCTATTACATTGAAAGAAATTACTATTTCAATCCCTCTGCTGCTATAAATAGACGTTCCCAATTGATTCATGCGAACGGGGCACAAGCTTTTCTGTGCCTGATTTAGAAACCACTGAAATCCCCAGCGTGTAGACTAACGCAACCAGACACGTGTTGGCGCATATTTATCAAGGAACAAAGCAGCCTGTGCACTCGTGCTGCAAGTTAATAAGTCGTTGTATTAGAATGAATCCACCAAGGAATTTCTTGAATAAAAAANCACAAAAGTTGGGGAGGCGAACTGAACAGCAACCATCAACAGCAACTGAACCCAAAGGGCTCTGCAGCCTAAAGATACACTTCAAAATTAAAGATCAACTCTTATCCCCCCCACCCTTAACCCTCACGTGTGGCCAACGAATACGCAGTGACAAGTCACCCGTGGCAGACGACAATAAATGGGTGCGTAAGCAGTTGCACAGGGACCATGAATGGACGCACTGACTCTAAAGATCTTCAAATCAAGGCTGAATGCGTGAAGTAAAACGATTGGTATCTCATCAAAATGTTCTACTTCAATAAAGGAGAGAAAGAGGGAGAGAAAAAAAAACTTGCCTCTGTCGCATTTATAGAAATTGATGGCCTGTCATCTAGATGCTGATGAATATTTTACAAGCTAAAAATGGCATTCAAGTCTAAAAATAACTTGTACTGCAGCCCAGTCAGATGGGATGGCTCACTGTACTGGAATACCTTAGTATGCTGCTACTGAATTCAGTAGATTTTTCTTACAGTTATATGCGCTAGCCTTGCTGAAATGGAAAACAAAGAATATACTTGGAGCAGACGACAAACACACATGCAAACATATTAATTTGCAATCTGAAGACTTGACAAAAATCTCTAATTACATAATTCTATAATGGTTGAGTGCAGAATACCGCATGTACACCTTGGGAGTTACAACCCCTGGACTAAGACTAACGCAGTTCAGGGTTAAAATAACAGGTACTGCAATATGTTGCATCAACATTGCAGGTGAAGAGATAAATCCTCCCCATTAATAACCAAAATGACAGAAATGTTGCACAATGTATGAAAATATTCACAATGAACAAATCTACAGTGGCTAATACTTAGGTTTAGTAAAAATTTATTTTTTCTGAATTTTCAATAACAGATTTTTTGGGGTCAGCTGGGTGTCTGACACATGCGGAAACCCATCACCATGTTTATTATTATTATTATTATTATTATTTGACATAGTGCCTTATCAAGCCTTCGAGACATCTCAAACAGCTTCACAGAATACACTGCAAAGTGAATTGACTGTATATTTTGTGGGTGTATATTATTAGCCGCAGATTGGCAGGAACCAAGGCTTAGGGACTCCAGAGTGGGCAGCGCAATGACGACTCGAAGCACCGCTTGATGAGCCATTGAGATTAGTGAGATCCCTCTGAAATTATCGGTCTCACTTGGGTCACCCATCCTGGGGATAGAAACCGCAATTGCACTCTGGGACATTGAAGGAGTCGTGGAGTCCGTGCCTCAAAGAGAATAATAAATAATAATAATAATCCTTGCATTTGATATAGTGCTTTTCGCATCTTCTATTGAACTGTTGACCAGCATTAGGAGGGCAACTCCAAGGCAGTTTGGAGGTTCCTGGCTTAGATCTGTAAGATCCTCACCGTTCTCCATCTCTTCCCTCAGAGGAGCTTTTAGGAACTCAGCATTGAGGCCGTCAGCACAAGCTGCCTTGCCATTGGCAAGGATCCACAGTGCGGGGTCCACCTCCTCCCAACGGATTGGGTCATTAAGGCCTTCAATCTGTCCCACCCCTCCTGCCAGTTCTTCCAATCTCCAAGCAGATGGATCTCTGCTACCGCCTGTTGAGTTTGATGCCAACTCTGCGTAATACTCTCTCCAGACCCCAAGGGTACCCTTATAGGTCTGTTCCCATACCAACATTCGACAAGTCTGGTGTTCTGTTGTCATAGAACCCATCCTTCAGATAAGTCATTAAACAGAATTCCAGGTTTCCTATTCTGGTGCATATTAAAGATCCAATGGTACTATCTTGACTCAGAGGAAGTCTAACATTCCAAATTCACTCACTGGTCATTCATCTAATTGTTGTTTGACCAATGTTCCTGGTAAAAATATGCCTCATTTAAGTTACCACACTACAAAGTAAATCACATGTTAAGTTTTGGGGAACTTTAATACAATAAGGCTAAATATAGCAGCTCACACAGAAAAGAAAATTGATCTTTGTAAAACAAAATCTGTTCTGGAAATTCCAGATCATTGCTCTTAGATTAGGTAGGTGGTTAAACTTTCTCAAGTCTTCAAATAGTCTTCAATTGGCCAAGAAAGCAGCAAAACCTGATCCATTAAGATTCTAAGCTGGAGAATCTACTGATTCTTTATTGAGAATTGCAAGTGAGGGGCAAATGTCCATCATGCATTACATCACCAAAATTAAAAAGGAGAGCAAGCCAGATAATTCTAGGGTTTGTGGTTTAGTAATAATTCTTCTTAGAAGTTGTAAATTGTAGGAGAAAGAAGGAGACCTTCTATCGTGAAGTCCTAAAAATTATGCAGGAGATGGCTTGGGATTTTTTTTAGTTTTTTGTCAAACTCTAAGTACCAGATGGCTCAAAACCATAAAGGGTAAATTTGTTTTACTTTAATGTTCATTTTACCTCTGGACCAAGGGATTTCTGCTGCTCTCCTTTCACTCTCCGCTATCCTGACTCCAGCAGCATTCTAAGGTTGACAAGCTGTGAATAGAGCCCCAGATGTGGTGTAGCATCACTGCTGATGACCACTAGTAACCTTTTAAACATTCTCCAAAATGGTACAATGGCGATTTCAATATATTGAAATAGTATTCGCAATTTGTTTAACCCGTATGCAGGTTCAAATTTACTAGGCAATGATCCTCAAAGAGATTAAGCTCAATTTCTAGCTTGAAGTGGAGTAAAGGTTCCGAAATGGAATAAGTGGAATAACTGAATGGTGGAGTTGAATAGAATACAACAACAAGATTACATTTGTATAAGCACCTTGTACGTCGGGAGGACGTCCCAAGGTGCTGGGCAGTGTACAGCATTTCAGGAGCTGAGGTCGTAGGGGGGGGAGGAGGAGGGAAGGGGGGGCGGCCGATGGTTGAATAGGAGGGTCTTGAGGCAGGACTTGAAGGAGGCTAAGGAGGGGGCGAGGCAAAGTGATTGGGGGATGGAATTCCAGAGGTTGGGGGCAGATTGGCTGAAGGCTCTCCCGTTAATGGTGGGGCGGGTGGGTCGGGGGATGCGGAGCAGGCCAGAGCCGGCTGAGCGGAGGCAGAGGGCGGGTTGGTAGGGGGTTAGGCGGTCGCAGAGGTAGGATGGAGCGAGGCCATGGAGGGCTTTGTAGGTGAGAACCAGGATCTTGAACTGGATCCTCTAAAGGATAGGGAGCCAATGGAGTTGGGCGAGAATGGAGAAGGTGGGGTCATGGAGTTTGGTGCGGGACAGGACATGGGCTGCAGAGTTCTGGATTATCTGCAACCTGTGGAGGGAGAAGTTGGGAAGGCCGACAAGCAGGGCATTTGCATAGTCGAGTCTGGAAGTGATGAAGGCATGAACAAGAGTTTCAGCGGCCTGAGGGGTGAGGTAGTGGCGGAGTCGGGCGATGTTACAGAGGTGAGTGAAGGCAGAGCGGATTATGGCTTGGATGTGGGGAAGAAAGGACAGAAAAGAATACCCTGAAGTTTAGTTTGATCGTCTTTAAGAAACAGGGAATTGATGCATCGCTTTTCCTCAAATGAACAAATGTGCACAATAGGGCAGATAGTAAGTACATGATGAGCTTTCCTTGCTTTATGTTCTTAATATCATACTGCAATTTAGAGCACAGCGCCAAGGTTAGGAAAGTTGGCAGCAAAGAAAACCACGAATGTACATCCATTTTACCAGCAAAAATTAATAAAGTAGCAACAATATACTCTTCAACCATATATCTATTAAAAGAAAACTGCATTGTACAAAGTATAGTTTCTGTTTTGGAAGGCAAACACAACTGTCATTCTTCACTATTATGAAATTACCAGTTAATCCATGCGACAATAAATATTTTACCCTCCAATATTTGATATATTAACAAAAATGCATTTTTTTTTAAAATCACATTGAAATGTCATAGTTAAGTCCAAATCCTGGAATGTCCAGCATCTTGGGGTGTCCTCCCAACGTGAAAGGCGCTGCACAAATGTATTTGTTGTTGTTGTCTTACAACATTTGGGAGCATAGAACTCAGTGACAAAATGGGTCTTATTAGAAATCCTGATGTTTTTGTAATATTTATCAAAGAATTCTAATTTGACAGAAAATTCACTTCAACCACACTGGAAGAGCAGTGACAGAAGGTTCCTTTGGGCACTGAACTATTGTCAGCACGCTACATTCACCAGCCCTGATGATAGCACGTGTCTCAGCCTCTGTTCCATTCACGTGACCAGCACACTCCGTTCAAACCCAGTCAGAACAACTCACCATTCACAGGAATTAGACCTGCAGCTCACCGCAAGTCTCATGCCCAAGGCTCACTGCATCATTCACGATTCACAAAAGCAACTCAGCCACAGATCACTCTTTGTTCAGAATTTTCTATTTCAGCATTTGTAAAATTATGAATGCAACCTTACCAATGGATTATTATCTTGATAATGACCATTGCATTCAAATCAGTTTATCGATTTTTACAACTACACCATCAATTACCTTCTTCGCCTCCCAAGAAAACCCACGACCATGTTCTTTTACGTAGCCCACCATCTTCTCTTTAGAAGTAATAACTTTTTGCAATTTGGCCGAAGATAATTATTTCAGGTAACATGGAAAACAACTTGGTGAAACATGGTTCATTCATACCCAGTTGATGTGCAATCAAAAGCAGAATCCTAAAATACATTGCTCATCAATCTGTATAATGTGCTATTTATGACATCGGAAATAGAACTGCAGAAAAAAATCATTGTTCCTCAAAATAGTAGGAACAAATTCATTTTAATTCTGCCATAGATGGGTAGAAAATAGTTAGCTTTCTACAAAAAAAATCCTTTAAGGAAGATTATCCTTTAATCTTAATTTAAGGATTTTTACAGATTTCTAATTTATCAGAATAAAAACTTATTTTTTATTGTAGATCTACGTATTCTGCTAGTTTCAATTACACATTAGTTTCTCTTCAAAATTTTCTTTGACTAAAAATAAAGGTGCAACCGTGGGCTTTTAAAGTGGGGAGGCAGGGGGTGATATGGAAGCAACTCCAGGATGTAACCCCCCCAACCCCTCTGCCTTCAAAAACCTGCCTCAGGACTCTGCCACTGTGTTTTCAGTCACTTTCCTCCAATTCTCTCCCTCCTCCACCACCTCCAAGTCCCACTGTGTTTGATTTTCCACTCTGTCCTATGTGAAATATGTTTTAAAAGTACAAGTTGTATGTTTTCAATGAGAAACTAATGTAGAATTAAAACGAGAGGACTGATACTTTACCCTTCATGCCCTCACTTCTCCCTACTTCTATGTTCTTCCCCAGCCTCAATGTTCTTCTCCAGAATCTTCTGCTCGCACTCTCCATGTGGTACTCTCAGTCCTGCTGAGTGTACATCAATCCCTCTGCCCCACCTTCAGTCATAATGCCCCATCTTCACCTCCCCCCGCCCTTCAAACCCCACCTAAGGACCTACCACTTTGACAACAACAACAAATTATTTTTGTATTGTGTCTTTCATGTCAGGAGGACATCCCAAGGCGCTGGATAGTCGGGGATTTAGACCCAAGCAGGGGATTGGGATCAGGAGGGGTGGAGGCCAGGGAGGGTAGGGATAGAAATGGATGGCCACACAATTTCAAAAGACACAAGTAACAGATTTTTTTAAAAAATGGCAAAACAATTTCCAGAGCCCTTGAAGCGCAAGTGCCTAAGATAGACGGTCACTTGCAGCATCTGAGCAACACCACCCACACATAGCACTAGGACACTGCAATTGGTCTCAGTGCTCCAAGCTAGGCCAAGGAAAATCGTTCAGGATTCCTACGCCTGATCACTGTCCAGCAACATCTACTAGAACTAGTTAAAATTCATGCAGGTTTATCTGGCTGAGAAGGAAGATAAACTAGTGTTCCCTCTACAAACTGCTGGAAAGTGTAGGTTTAGACATCAGATGAAAGAATGACAACTTGGGCAAGGCACTGGAGAGTTTCCTGTGTTCTCCAAATTTTATTACAAGTTTAGCTTCTTTAGGTTTATTTATGATACAGCATGATTAATTCAAATATGTACTGAATTGGGAAAGAGGTTTTGGTGTTCCTTCAAAAACGTCCACTCCAAACTGATGAACATTATCCATACCATGAATTAGAGATCATAGTCACAAATCACTATGACATTAAATAGGTTTTATTTGATATTCTGAATCAAAGGGGGTATTCAAAACAATTCTAAATCAAGGTCTAACATTTAGATAACGTCTTATTTAGTCAACACTTATCTGGAAGTGTATAGGTACATGAAGAAACTAATCATCTTTAAACGTAAATTCCAAGTGGTAGACACAATCTCCATAACCCTGACACTATAATCATAATAAATTCGATAATAGTTCTGTTCCAAAAAGATGCGAGGCCAGCACTCTAACACTGAGGAGGAAGGAGTGAAACATTGTTTGAATTCTGCAGAGCAATATTTCCAGATTGCAGCATTTCACTGATACCATGGGACTGCAAGGTTTGAAAGAAGAAAAAAATCTTATCTGGATAACTGCCAACACTTAAAACTTTGCTCTCATCTAAATCCAAAATATTGCCCTGGCTTAATAATAATAATCCTTGTATTTGACATAGCGCTTTTCAAGTCTTCTGGACGTCTCAAAGCGCTTCACAGAATATACTGTAAAGTGAATTGACTGTATATTTGTGGGTGAAACGCGGCAGCAATTGTGCACAGCAGTGTCCCACAAACAGTCGTGGATTAAAATGACCAATTTTATTAATGTTTTTTTCTTGAGGGATTATTATCAGGCATGTGGAGCAAGGAAACTTGCCCAAGGTTTCGTCCTTCCACGAATCAAGCCCAGGTCTCTTGCTTGCTAGGTGTGCTCTATTCACTGAGCTACAGGACTCCACACAGGCTTGTCACAGAAAGCAAAAAAACAGTAAATTGACTAAATATTTAAAAATCAATGATAGTAATTTCTGGCAAAAATAAATTTTGCTTTTTGTGTTGCGGGCGATCTAGCAGCAGATCACTGAATGGCTCTGGAACTCCAGTGCCTTCGCCTTGCTTCCTCTCTTTCCTCCTTCAAGGCCGGTCTCTTTGACCGTGCCTTCAGCTCCCCTCTTGACTCTCTACCCCCTCCTCGCTCCCTCCCTTCCCTCACCCTGACCATTTCCCCCATGCTTGGGTCCTGACCCAACTGTCCAGCACCTTGGGACGTCCTCCCGACGTGAAAGGCGTTCTATAAATGAAATCTTGTTGTTGAAGAGTTAAAGAGGAGATCGTGGTCTGTGTTGATATGTGAGTAAATTGATAGTTCTTACCCAGGCCTCCAGATGGTGCTCTACACTATATTTCATTTGAACTGAAGGAAAAATACTCGTCAAAGAACAGTAACTGTTGACAAAAAGGCTGGACTATCACTGATAATTCAATCAGTGAGGTGTCTATCCTGAAAAAAGCAGAACACTTTCGACAATGTATAAATCAGTTCCAAACTTCGTGCCAATGTGGTTGGATCAAATTAGATCTTCCAACCAATATCGATTTTCGTAAATGTAAAAGTTTGCAAACATCCTCAACAGAAATGAACCAGAACAAAACAGTAAAAAAACTGGACGCATAACGATACTTGCTGGACACAGACATTGCCTGGAGAGCTGGAGGCCATATCTTAAGAATCACATTACCTTAACTATACTAAAACTGAATTAGTAATGAGGTGTGACACACATTCACACTGAAACACCAAGAAAATAGGGGACAGGGTCCGATCGCTTCCAAACTGCCCCCTCGCTCCACTTTCCAAAGTATTACCCAAACGTGGCAGCCTTGTGGGAATGAAAACCATTTCGGTTCGCAAACGCGAACACGACAAACACCGCATCGCGTTAATCGCTCGGACCCTCAAGAGGCCAAACTGTCTTACGTCGCACTCGCTTACTGCAAATTAAGCATCGAAAACAAGGAAAGGAAAGGCTCGTCAACTTGGGCAGCACAAGCCCTGGTCCGGCTTTTGGGACTGTTGATGGCAGAGATTTAAACGCAAAGGGGCAATGAGTGAGTGAGTGAGTGAGCGAGGAATCCAGTTTAGCAACGCAATGTTTGAATACGTTCACCTCTCTCACTTTGGCACGTTTTCTCTTCGTTGGAGGGTGGGGGACGAATGGCTCTCAGTAAACTCGGGGCGTGTGAGAAAGCAAGGAACGGGAACAGGAACAACTGGTTCCCCTCCACCCCCCNAAAAAAAAGAGATAGGATGACCAGAAGCGAGTGAGCAAGAAAAAAAAGAGAGAGAGACGGTTAACAAATAAGGGAGAGAGAGATTTAACTGATGACGAGGAGAGAGACCACCAGACCGGGACCGGGACCGGTGAGTGACCTGGTTGAGGGAATGTCATCGGGGGGGCGAGAGAAGGTGACTGGCGACCAACCTGTCCGCCTAACCCGGTGCGCGCGAGAGGTTGGAGATCAAAACGGGGGTCAGGGCGAAGGGGGGAAAATCACCTGATATACAACTTAACAGAGAGAGAGAGAGAGAAAAAAAAACACCCCCATCACCAGCTGCTGAACCCCAGGCACAGGGGCCGGAGCTGCGGGACTTTCTGCGCTGTCGGGTGTCTGTCAGGGCCTCCCGGGCCCCCTCCCTCCCTCTCTCACTCACTCACTCACCTGCCCAGCGGCCGCACCGCTCCACCGCGAGGCCGTGCCCCAGCAGGTACACTCGCGCCCCGTGCAGCAGCAGCCCGTAGGCCGCTCTCAGCGCCACCCAGGTCACGGACAGCACCCCAGCCCAGTAGAAGAGCTGAGGCGCCGGGAGAGATCCCAACTGCAGCGCGCAGACCATCGCTCGAGCTGCGCCGTCACCAACCGCCACAGACCACAAGAGCGACCGGAAACCACCGCCCCCACCCACCCACCTCGCGCTTCGCCCGCCCGCCCGCCCGCCCTGGATTTCCGCGCCCGCTATTGGCTGAAGGCCCCGTCGATCGCTGGCGAGCGGCCAGCGGTTTCCGGGTCGCGCGGTGCGCGGTGGGAAACGCAGTTCGTCAGGGACCCGGACTCGCTGGCACTCGGCGCTTGCCTCCCCCCGAACTACATATCCCACAAAGCATCGCGGCCCGAATGCCCTTCGCCCTCCGCCGCCGCTCTCCAATTGGATGGGGGGGGGGGAGACACACACACACATCTCGCGAGAGCGCATCGCTGTCACCGGCAGCAACACGGAAGTGATGGCTGAGCTGAAGCTGAGCCCAAGTTTTTATTTTTTCTTTTAAAAAAAAAGGCTCGAAACTCACTCGCTTTGGATGATCTCTCTCTCCCCCCCCACCCCCCCCCCCACCCCACGCCCTCTCTGCCCCCAAAACATTTTTAGGCATTTTTTTTTATTTTCGCCCAACTCCCTTTCTAGAACTTCATGGAACAATTTCTGTGGCTGCTCCAACTTGTTCTCTCTCTCTCTCTCTTTCTCTCTCTCTCTATATATATTATATATACTTTCAGTTCCTCCCCACCCCTTAAAAATGTGTTGGAAACAAGTGATTTGGGTGTTTTTTTTTACTATATTAAAAAAAAGTTCCCCTTTTTTTGGTCCCTTTCCCTCCCCTCCTCCAAAAAAAAAATAATCAATCTCGGTTTTTATTTTGTTCTCTAAAAAAGTAGTGTTTTTTTTATGCTGATCCACTTTTTATTTGCTTTTTATTCCCTGGAATGGAATTGAATGGAATGAACAGCATTGACACACACACAGAGAGAGAGAGAGAGAAATCACTGTGTCTGATAAAATCTTGGATTTCACTCACATCTGTGTCTTACTTTGCTCCCACCGAGTGTTTATAACCTGTTCTTGAAATACTACATTTCTCCCAACAACAACAAAACACAAACCACCACCACCACCACCACACACACACACACACACACACCAGCAATAAGCATTGCATTCACGTTACTTTTTTTGTGGTTACAATTAAAAGAGACACAACACAGGCAACTGTTGGGTTGTGTGGTGATTCCTCGTGACGAAACGCCTGTTGTGTTGCCTGAAAATACGATATAACGTGCAGAGAGGCGAAGAAAACAACATTTTCCAAAAGATTACTTTAATTCATAGTGTGTGTGTATATATATATACACACAGATATGTCATTCCTGGTATCTTGCTCTCTAACAGACTTTAGAACCAGGTATTGCAAACAAAAAAACGTATCTCCTGGTTTTGTGATTCATTGCTGTCTTTTATAAAATAATAACAACCCATATTTATTCATTTACTCTTTTAAAAAAATGAAATGTTACCACCCAATAACACAGTCACATCCACTTTTGCAAATAAGACCAGGAAAATAAAACATCACAGTGCCTGCCCTGCATGTGTCACGTCTCCCAGCAGTCATTACATATTTTAAATTCTATTTATTCCTACATATTATTTCGGAAAAGACCACGATTGCAGAAATGGCACACTTACAACATCAAAACTAGCTTTATTTGTACAAAACACCTTCAAGCAAAACGTCTCCTCCATGCACACTGAGAACAAAGCACGTCATGCAGGGCAAAAGCTGCACAATAGCCAATTCGGACCTAATTAACAAACCACTAATATCAATAAGTCCTCAGTAATTGCAGGAGAATTGTGCAAACATGCTGGACACTAAAATAAATTTATATTCCCCTTATTATCAAGTGATTAAAACAATACAGTGGAGGAACCTCTGTCTACCTGTTTATTTAATTCATACTCAGTTTATGGCTTTGGTATCCAACTGGAAATATTAATTACATTTTTTTTTAAATTGAGGGAAATTATATACCACATGGTTCTATTCATTTTCAGCAAACGCATAAGGTACAGTCAGCATGTAATGCTTCCCCTTTGCTACGTTTATCAGAATTATATACTGCTGCTGTATTTGTCAGAATATTGTGCTACTCTCACATGCTGCCTTACATCTGTGCCAAATTATACTTTGCAAATATATCACTGAATGGGTTCTATTTGTTCCAATAAGTTCTTTTGCACTTGAAAGAATAAAACGATCTCCGAATGTTCCCTGTCAAATTTTGCAAGCTCTCCCTTGAAACACACGCCCGTTATTTGATGTACGACACATATTGTACCTGTCAAGAATTTACTCAAGACAAATTTGTGGAATGTGCACCCTCGGTTTCATATTAATTCTTCGAGCCTTTATTTTTTTTTCTGTGGCTTTGTGTTTGTTTCGAATAACATAGCCCACCAAACAGAAGCTTCTGCCAGCAAATCATTTCAGAAGAAATCTGATAAGACTACAGAACTCCACAACAATCAAAAGTACAATTGTACAAAAGGTAGCAAATCACTGACTCTCTCCTCAGGTCTACAGGTATTTCTAAATAGCTTCAAAATCATTCAAAATACCAAATATGTTGTATGCAATTTCTGCAAGCAGTAACAAGCCTTGCTGCATATCATATAAATAAATACTCTCGAAACTGCTGGAGAATCAGTTACTCTTCCTATATGGTTTCACAGGACGATTTTATTTATAAAAACATCCATATTAGGGGTACAGCATTTGGTTTGGGCTTTGGAGATGCAAAACAATTCATGTTTTAACTTTCAAAGAACCTCAAATCTTTGTGTCTTCTGTTATTGTTTTGCAAAGGGTATGCCTGGCAACTGAACTCTGACGGTGCTACAATATAATACTACAATATAATACTGTATAATATATTCTTTTACATAAGATCTGGTACCCTTCCATCATTTACAATTCTATATTTTTCATTTTCCAATATTAAAGACCTAATATTGTATGTTAGTTGCCCAGCTGATTAAAAATCAGTCTGTTCAAAATATTAGTTTTAACCTTCACTATTATTTAACATTATCAGGCTTATTCAACTAAATACAAATATTGTTTCTCTATGATAGAGTAGTTTTCTTTTTAAATGATATGATACGTAAACATTTTGTTCCAGAGACGTAACATTTATTCTCCAAGATAAATAACAACACAACTATCAAAACAAAGAAAAAAAACCCTACATTTTAATGTCTTTACTTGGGCAAATATACAATAAAAATATTATTTCTCCAGCCAGCGTTCAAGTAAATGTTTAAACAACAATTCTAAAGAACACAGATCATCCCACTCTGCATATCTTTTATGTAACATGTTAAAATTCCAAATTATATTTTAAGTTTGTGCTTTCTGCAGTTATATATTCAAGCTTAAATATCTTCATGCAATAGTTGAGAGATTCTAGGGAAGCTAAGGTAAGCTTGTTTCAATCAGCTGTTACGTATCATCTGTTTTCAAGACTTTCTTTTACTGATGATTTTAATATTTATCAGTGGTTTAAAATAATTTACAGAACTGACAATACAATTCAAGCTCTAACTTATAACTCAAGGGTCTCTTTTTAATAATCTATATAAAGGGAGGAGTTTTTAAAATTTATCTTAAAGATGATATTACATCATAAGCTCTAAAGCCTTTCTTTTACTTCCCATCTTTAATATTTTTATCATTTGGATAACATAACAAATTACAAGATTACATGTTTACAAGGCTTTTTTTTTAAACTTAAAGACTTTAAGACTTTTGCCTATTAAAACATGTAATTGCTCCAGAGTGAATGCTGTTTCTTATTCTAAATATACTCTTGTCAGCCTGTGATTTTACAAAACATATAGATGCAAATTAAATTCCCCTTTCCAACTCTTTCTTCTTCTTTTCACCTGAAATATGGTTCCATGGACACTGGCAGCTATTTCACACTGACCAGGACCAACTTACAGTATCAATTGACAAACCTGAGTCCTCCCTAAACTGCATTGGACCACTTATAATGTACATTAATGTCAAGGTACTTTTGTTGTATTTTATGAATAATAAAAGCATAATAGCCTGAATATCTCTTTTGGATACTTATTTAATTTTTGTGTCCTGCTCTCGAAGAAATCTCCAGGAGGCAGTCTGAGAATCAAATTGGTGCGAATGACTGCAGTCCAACTCCTGTTTAATTGCAACCGAAGCAAAGTCAACTTTTCAACCTAAAATTAATTATATTTTAAAAGGTTCTAAGGTGGCCAATTGGACCATTATATGTACTTTAAATAATATGAAAACTGAACTGCTATTTAGTGTTGGTGAATGGAGATCTGCGCAGGAGCCTTAACCGAGCTCTTTAATTTGGATTTATTCCTGGTTGAGAATGATTTGAAGCAAGTGCTACAAATGTAGTTCCTTGCTCCAAGGGCTTTGGTTCTGGTGAAAGACCAAACAGCGTACTTGCTCATTGGACCATCAGGGAATCCTCAAGACATTCTGTTTAAAATAAAACACTGAGTATAGATTATATAAAGTTTCTTGTTGTTAATATTATGACATGGATGTCTTAACATTGTCTCTTTTTCAGATGAGCGTTAAAGATCCCAATAGATTTCCTCCTGGAGTCCTGGTCAACACTCCACAAGATTAATTGGTTATTTACCTCATGGCTGTTTGTGGGACTTTGCTATGTGCAAATTAACCTTTGCATTTGCCTATTAAAACAATCACTACACATGGCAGTAATTACTGTGAAGCACATTTGAGAATTTCTTAATTACTGGTGTTATAAAAATAAAACTTCCTTCTTTCTTAAACATAATGCACTCTACTTTGATTTGTCCACAGGTTGACTTGGCTATTTACATTTTAAAGTAGTTATTGGGGTACTTGTATCATGATTATAAATCAAAGAGGTACTAAATCAGGCATCAAACTTTCTTTATTTCTGTTGCATATTAAAGTAACTTTATCTGAACTTATTTGCAATTAGCTTACTCTGCATTGTATTTCATCACTAAATGTAGTCTGCTTGACAAAATAAAATTATACCTACAAACATAAATGATTGGATAATCAATTGGCATGTTTTTAAAACATGCAGTTTATGCAAAGTTTCTTTGTCAACTTATTTATTGTAAAGATAATCAATCCCCTTTGTCACATTAACGTATACTAAAGTGTTTTGTATCATAAGTATGTTCCCATCTCATTTCTAGATTATACGGATCTGGTAATCTAGAAAAGAAACTTTTGGATTGTATTAGAGTTACTTATGTCGAATCATTTGCAACCTTTACAAATACGTCGACCACTATTCAAATTATAATCTATATTTAGATTTAAAGTTGACTTTTGTGATCTATATAATTTTTAAATCTCTTTTTAATCCCCTGCCTTTACCATTATTAAAAAAGCAAATAAGACATGCGGGTAAAGCACGTAGTTAAATGAAGACAAAGGGTTAAAGCCACAATTTGGGTTCAAATAAGTAACACATACATGCCACTGGCTGTACAGAAACCAACACTAGTTTCAAAAAAAATTCTGTGTCCTGTTGTGCAGGACGTTTCATTAAGAATTGAAAAGAGGCATATAGAACCTGAGGCAAAATGTAAGGCAAGCTTCGAAGATAGCTCTCTATCACTTTAAAGTATATAAACCGACGGAGCTCTCTGGAAACCTTTCCAGTTAAACTTCCTTAATTGCCACGTCTGACTAGCATATTCGGTTTTCAGCATTTATTTTTCGTGGTCTCTTTTTCAAAATGAAGTAAAAGCAGCGTGGCAAGTATTAGGTGCAATTGAGAAGAAATACAAGTAGAAACCCGATAAAGGGATACTCCTAATTTGCGATTTATCCCACTGTACTGTTGTCCAGTCAGCCCTTACTAATCCAACAATTTTCAAATACTGGTTTATATAATCTATGTAGGAGCTCCTCATTGAGATTCATACTTGTATTCTGATCAAAAAGACCAATAAAATACTGTTGATTTCTTTCCAGGAGTTTTAAAGAAAACATATGGAATCCTATAAAGTTATTGTATTAGGTATAACTGTCGTCTGTATTTTCAGATAATTCTGCAGTACAGTTTTGAAATGCTGCCATATTTTATTGGGGGAGTTATCCCTGATGTTACCTCCACAAATATTTCTTTGGATTTTGAAATAATATAAGACATGCAATTATCTGCCGAAAACTAAAAATGTAACAGAGAAAGTAGCAGAATTCCTGCATTTAGTAACTAATATTTCCAGTGCATCGTTTTCTGTTGTTTGCTTTACTTTCACCTGTGCTGCAACTAACAACCTTACAAGCGCTTTCACAAACCTAACAGAAACCAGACACCCAGCTCTGCAGAATCCTTGGCACTTTCTTCTCCTTTCTACTTCCTTTTCGTATATCAAATGCGATGATTAATATTATTATTAATAGCATCCATGCTATTACTTGTTAGCAATTGTCTTTCTTGAATTCAAATGCTACCTCTAAAGCAATTTTCTTGACATGAAAACTTGCTCTTTTTTGTGTTTAGCTCCTAAATAAGTACTAAAATTTTATTCCTCTTCAATTTGTAATTATATTGACAATACAGCACTGTGCTAATACCGTTCTTTCCTTTCAAGAAAGTTTGTGTTTCCTTATTAAGTATTTACTGGCTTACCAAATTCTAGGCTAGAATTTCTAGAATTCTACCTTCTTTACTGCAGACAATGAGTCGACCTCTCCAGACTATTCCAGTTTGCGTTATTTCTTAATGCTGCTGCTTGACCCAAACAGGTAACTCGATAAATAATCACTCATTATTTTACAAGTATGGATTTGCATCCATTAACTTCGATGACAGCAATAAATGTTTGACTCTGTAAAACCCGAATCTTTTTTCAGAAGGCTCTTTAGAATCAAAACTATACTTAAAAGAAAAAAATATATAGGTTCCACTTTGTCTCACTTCTTAAGTTACTTCAATAGCCTGTCCACAGATCCTTCACAAGTTAATTTAGTGCTGCCAAACTCAAACATACTGAATCAGTATTTATTAGACCCACTCCCATTTAGGTTATTATTAGGTTGGGTTATTATTATTTGGGGTATCATCTGGGCTAAGAATTTGTGGATAAAGTTATTAAAATTTATATTATCATTTCAAGTACCTACAAAAACAGTTAGCTTACTGAGTTAAATATTCTTAATACCCCTTCCTTTTTTAGTTTCCTCAGTTGACCCAAATTATACATAAATCTGTATGAATGAACCAGACTCCTCATCTGTGTAAAATAACCTTTAAGAGTTGACTTCTCCACAAAACCATAAGAATGTATTTGTTTGATGAGAATCTGGACAGCAATTTGGTAGCTTTATAAAAAACAACTCTTATCTGAGAGCTGTGTTGCACTGTTAAGACTGTGACTTGCTCAGTTATATAAAAGGTAATTAAAAAAATGTAAAGCAATTTTAAATGGCTGTTATAATACATCCAGACTCTGTTTTACCTTTATATATAGGGATGTTCTTGTGTCGTTACAAACTTCATATACTTTTAGAATCACTCTTCTGCATGTTGTCAATATCGAAGCAGGGCTTGATAGGAAAACGTCTGTCAGCTGGGGGTAAAAAAAGAAACGTACATTTACCGGATAATGAATAAAGCACATCTCCACAATAAACTGTCGACGAGCTGAACAAAATCATTGATGTTTTGCGTAAATGCCCAAATGGTTTTTGAGACATTCTGTAGTCAAAGAATAACTAGTCAGTGTTCAATTGAGCAGCTCAAGAATTTTCCAATCCTTGTGGCAATTTGGTTTAAATTTAACCAGTTAGATTGTTAATTTCAAACATTTGAGTAAATTATTTCATACATAAGGATAATATTTTCAATAGATTGTGAATGGAAGTTTTTTTGTAGGTATTTTACCTACTGTAGAAATAATTAATTCACCAATGATTCAGAAATACTTCATGTCAGCCATTACCTCTTATACAATATAATAATTTGGTCACTCAATCCACGACTGTTTGTGGGACACTGCTGTGTACAATTGGCTGCCACGTTTCACCCACAAATATATAGTCAATTCACTGTACAGTATATTCTGTGAAGCGCTTTGAGACGTCTAGAAGTTCTGGAACGCTCTATATCAAATGCAAGGATTATTATTAATATTATTATTATGCAAGTGCCTCGTAACTTTAGTTAGGACACAATGGTCAAGATAAAACAGGTTACACTACATAGAAAATGTTAGTATAGAAAGTTAAGACAGTTTAGAAGTTTAAGAATCCATTCTGGACACTGCAATGCATTTTAATACTTAGTTTTTAGGGCGTCATTAATTAGACATTATTGACAATACATTACTCAAGTTTGAGTCAAAGATGATGTATTACAATAAGCTCTTTATAAAATGAGAACAATCTCTCAAATAATATGTTGAGGATTATATCATTTGTGCTACGCAGTAAAGTTACTTCACCAAGACATTCTAGATTATACTGCCATGAACTAAATAACAACAATAGTGTCTTAACACATTGTCGAAACATTTCAAAGTACTTCACAACATTTTCTGTAAAGTTCATTTGCCGTATATTTGTAAGTGAATGTGGCAGCCAATTTGCACCGCATTGTCTCACAAACAGTCATCAAATGAATGACCATTTTTAGTATAAAATAATAAATAATCCTTGCATTTGCTATTGCACCATTTATGTTGGGGGGACATCACAAAGTGCTTCACAGCAAAGGTAGTCGCTATAATTTGAGGACAAATGCCAACAGCCAATTTGCAAACGGCAATGTCCTGCAAAAAGCTATGCGGCGAATGACCAGGATAAATTCCCTTTTCTTTCTGCTATTGCCATGGGATCTTTAATATCCACCTGAAGAGACAAATTGGATGTCTCATCCAAAGGACGGCATCTCCAATAATGGAGTGCTCCCTCAGCACTGTATTGATGCCTCAGCCGAGAATATGTGATCTGTTATCCAGAGAATTGTTGGTCGGGACATTGGGAGAAACTCCCTGTTTTTGATTTCATGCCGTGAGAACTTAAACGTCCAGTGTATATACATTACATTTCTTGAATGTCTACTGTTCATTTCTTTTAATTTATCCTTATTTTACCTACCAGGCTTAAATATTAAAACATTCACTCATATAACTATAATAACTTAGAATACTGTGTGCATTTCTGGTCCCCACATTATAGAAGGGACGTAGAGGCACTGGCGAGGGTGCAAAGGAGATTCACAAGGATGATCCCAAAACTGAGAGGTTATACCTATCAGGAAAGGCTGAACATGCTTGAAATCTTTTAAGATAGATAGATTTCTTATTGCAAAAAGGGATTAAGGGATATGGGGATAAGGTTGGGTCAGGTTATTAGCTGGAGTTAGATTAGAAGATCAGCCATAATTGAATGGCGGGGCAGAGGCTCGAAGGGCCGAATGGCCTACTCCTGCTCCTACATGTTATGTTATGTCACTCCAAGACTCCAAAATATTAAATTATGCTATGTTTCCATTGGAATTAAACAATTCAAAACTACTAATCGAACTCAAGCTTCTGCAATATTCTTCTACTTTGTTTCTGGATATTCGGCATCTTATAATTGTTAATGCTTCAAGCTATCAGCAGTTAAAAAGTAAGTACAACCCATCTTTTTAAAATAGTATTTCTGCACTGTATCAGATGTAGCTCATAGCAACATTAAAACTATAAAGAAAATAACAAATCCAATTCAATTTTCCTTTGGATACCAATACTTTAATTCTGCTTTGTCTGAAATATCCATTATTATTCCAATTGATGGATGCAACTCCAAATCTGCCCATATAACTATAATAACTTAGAATACTGTGTGCAGTTCTGGTTCCCACATTATAGAAGGGACGTAGAGGCACTGGCGAGGGTGCAAAGGAGATTCACAAAGATGATCCCAGAACTGAGAGGTTATACCTATCAGGAAAGGCTGAACATGCTTGAAATCTTTTCTCTTGAAAAGAGGGGGATAAAGGGTAACCTGATAGAGGTCTTTAAAATTATGAAAGGTTTTGATAGGGTAGACATAGGGAAGATGTTGCCAGCTGGGGGGGAGACCAAAACCAGGGGCCATCAATATAAAATAATCACAAATAGATCAATTAGGGAAGTTTCTTCACACAGAGAGTAGTGGGAATGTGGAACATGCTACCACAAAGAGTTGTTGAGGCAAATAGGATAGATGTATTTAAGGGAAAGCTGGATATGTACATGAGGGAGAAAAGAATAGAAGGTTATGCTTGAAGGCTTAGTTGAGGAAGGGCAGGAGGAGGCTCATGTGGAGCATAAACACCGGTATAGACCAGTTGGGCCGAATAGCCTGTTTCTGTGCTGTATATTCTAATGTATAATACACTGCAATAATATACTCTAATTGCAACATACTATGATAATATATACATGATTTGTTTGGAATACTAACAAGATTAGAAGGCCTGACAACTAATCAACTAATTAATACATCACAAGATTGGTTTGGATGAAGAAGACCTTTGGTCGGTCTGATCTCACCCTACCATTTTCACATCACCGTATTAAGCTGTTATCTAAATGCGTCCAGTCTCCTTCCTGATAATCTTCTCCATTTCTGAGGCCACACCACCTGGTTACACATTTCATCAAACCCCTTTACTATCCCTATCGCGTTCTATCCCTTTACTCCTCCAGATCCTTCTCCTCCTTCGAGCGCCTCACTCTTTACCATCCCTCCAATTTTTTCCTTAAAATTCTTCTCATCTATCATGCCCCCAAAGCTTCCAGCACTTTGCTCTCTGATATCTCTACCCTCCCCTATCTTCCCTCTGCCTTTGCCTCTGCCTCAGGCTCGACGATGCTAACTCCCTGCTTGTTGGTTTTCCCAACTCTTCCCTCCATAAACTGCAGATTATTCAGAACTCTCCAGCACATGACTTCTCCCATACCAAGCTCCATGAACTATCACTCGCACCCTCACCCAGGTTCACTAGCTCCCCACACCCCCAGAGGATAGAGTTCAAAATCTTCGTCTATGCTTTCAAAGCCATCTGCGGCCCTACTCCTCCCTACCTCTGTGGTCTGCTACCTCCATACTGCCCTGTCCACTCCTTCTACTCATGGGCTCTGGCCCATTACATGTCTCCCACCCTTTGGAACTCCATCCCACAATCCCTTCACCTCACCCCCTCCCTTGCCTCCTTCAAGACTCTCCTCTTTGACCATGCCTTCAGTCACTCTCCTATCTCTATCCACCCTGCCTTCCAACCCTCTTCATCTCAACCCCCAGCTCCTGTCCAGTAGCTTGAGACATCCTTGTGATGTGAAAGGCACTAACACCTATAATTTGTTGTTGTTATAATCATTAATTTGTCATTGAGTAAAGAAATATTTCCTGGTACCTGTCTTTAAGTTACCCTTTCGAACTCTAAACCTACGTTCTTTTGTTCTACTGTCTTGGTACATCTGAAAGCTTTGTTCTGGGTTTACTTTTTCAATCCCATTTAAAACTTTATGTACCTAATTCCAACAAACACATCCAATGATCTGACATGTAATAATACATCATACGTGCAATAGTATAGACTTAGTTTAGACACTTAGACATATAATGTCTGTGACACTGCAGCCATTTCAAATATTATTATTAGCCATCTCAAATTGCATAATTGTCTGAAGACAAACAAAATATCTTCTACTAATTGGTTTCCAGATAGTCTAACATCTTAAGTATATGTATAAGACTTTTAGATAATAAAAATGAGCATTACAAGGCAGCCTGTGGTGCATGCGGAGATAATGCTAGGTTAGTAAGTTATTGTTTACAAGATTGTGGCATGAATGAGTCATGGTAAACATCATATCTCTTAAATCTTAAAAAGAGAAATAATGTATGTTGCTCAGGCTATACTGCAGAATTAATGCGATTTAGTATAAATTACTTTAATCTGATCATGATGATACACATGATATTTTCTTTCGCACTCCAAAATGATCTCTGGGTGTGTCACTGAACTCATTGATTCCAGAAAAAATATTATTTATCTTAAGAATAACTAGGACGCTGAAGTTCTAATGGTGACTTTTCTTCTTAATTTATCCCTGAATTTAAATGGAAGCTTTAAAAATCTCCTTGGATTATTAGATGATTTAGCATCCTACCTGTGCAATAGAAAAGGGCAAGAAATGGTGACTATGAGAAAGTAGTTTGGGTAAGGCTTAAAAATTGCTTGCTTGTTAGAGTGTTTCATTGCAACAGTTTGGATTAAAATGTTGTGCATATTTTTTAAATCTGGAAACTCTTACAGCACAGGAAGAGTGTTTGGCAACTGTGGTACCAATGTTATTTCAATCACCGCAAGTTTTCTCTGACCATACGTAAGATCCCCACTTAACCTTGCATTTTTGAAATATAAAGCTGTTTCTTTTTCAAAGGAAACCCAGTTTCACCACACGTGCAATCTGCAAAATAATATAGATTGAATAGAACTGAGTCATTTGCGTTAGTATTTCGGAGTATTGAAGCATAATTTCAGTATAGCATCATAGATCCATGCTCAACTGTAGAAACACGGTGTAACACCCACCCCCACCCCCCAAAAAAAATTACGTCTTGAGACGTCTAGAAGATGTGAAAAGCGCTACATCAAATGCAAGGATTCTTATTATTATTACAAAGTAGTACTTGTGCAAATAGTTATAAGTTTATATCTATCCACATAACCATTCAGAAAGGCAAATGGAGCCCCATTACGTGGGCCCATTTCACCCACAAGTACACAGTAATTCACTTTATAGTATATTCTGTGAAACGCTTTGAGACGTCTAGAAGACGTGAAAAGTGCTGTGTCAAATGCAAGGATTATTATTATACCTATTACGTCAATATCGATAACATAATCCTTAACTTTGGATGACCATTCTCTGTGAACATTATATGTAGGATATAGTAGAAGGACTACATATACTATGATATCTAGTACTTATACATTAAATATATTTCTGATTAGTTGTTTCATACAGTATATACACGTTTTCATGTTGTATATTTTTCTCTCTTATACCTTAGTCTTCAAAATAACTACTTAGCTCTTGATGTTTTATCTGTGGACCTTTGCTATAATATCTAATGTATATAGGCTCATCTTTGCTGCAGATAATGCTAATTGAAAGGGTTAAGCAAATATGGCATAAAGCTTTTCTTTGCCTACAAAAACCGACGTTTCACTTGCATTGGGGCTGATACAAATTCGGACAAGTGGTCTCAAGTCATGAAATACAACTTTTTGACAACAAAGTCCATGCTTTTTTTTAAAAAAAAAAGAATAAGAAGACAGGAGGTTTTAAATGAGACATAAGCTGCTGCTCACAGGTCCTCAGGGTTGCAGTCAGGAAGGACACCCAGAAAGTCAAAGTCAATTCCACTTTGTCAAAGTCGAAAAGGAGAAAAACACTCTAATCTTCGGTCACCTCTCAACATCCCACAGGTTTACAGAGAGGAAAAGTGATTGACTTTTAAGCACAGTGCAGGTCACACCAAAGCTGGGGAGCTCCTGCCCGCAGAGAGAGAGAGAGAGAGAGAGAGAGGGAGGAGAGAAAGTTATGGGCATTTAATGAAATCATCTTTCCAGTACCATCGGGAAAAAGAAAAAAAAAAAGAAAAGATTTCGAAAACAAACTGCGTGCGTTATTTTGCTCTTAATTCTTTCATCCAATCTCAGAGTTGGTTCGTTCCTATGCACCAAACCCGTCGTCCTGACACTTCCTAAAGATCTGAGGAGGTTTTACATCTCCTCTCAGTAACGTCCGTGAACTTCAGAACAGGAATGTTAACGGTGTCGGGGATCCGAGAGGGGATGTGCGGGGAATCCATCGCGGAATTCTCGGGACTGAGTTGCAAAACCGACAATAAATAGTCGCGATTCTGTGGTTTTGGGGCGAATGACACCCACTCGTCTCCCTTTTTCGTGCGTGTGATTTGAACCGATGGAAGGGATTGGGAGGCGACTTGGATTGGGCACAACTTTCCCAATCCACCACCTCCAAGTGGGTGAAAGAGCCACTTGGCTCTCGGCAGAGCCGGTGTTCGGGACCGAGATGGGGAATTTCTGGGCTCTGAAACGTTCCCCCACACCCCCACCCACCACACACCCCACAAAAAAAAAAGGGTGTGGGGTCGGGCTCTCCCGGTGATGCCGTGACCGACCCGCATCAGCTCTCTCTGAGCTGCGGGAGGCGCGGATGCGCTGCGCTGTGGGTACCATCTCCGCTTCTGCCCTTCTCGCTGCATCGCCTTCACAGCGCTCGACCTGATCCCAATCGATGGATACAGCTGTTTCTGGGGCCGGGGACAGGCGGTGTTTATTATTATTATTATTATTATTATCAGGACAAGAACATTCTCTCTCTCTATATATATATATGTATGTGTGTGTGTATATAATAAAGAATAAACGGGTTGAGGAGCGACAGGGGAGAGATATAGATATATATAGAGAGAGAGAGATGGAGAGATGGATAGAGAGAGAAGAGAGCAGTGCCTTCAGACTCCACTGGATCTCAGACAACGCGTACTTTTCCTCTGCCCATTTCACGGGAAAGTTTGCAACTTTTGGCTGTATGTCTCCCTGTTTATCTTTGCTCCCCACCCAACCAACCATCCCACCCCCCACCCACCCCCACCCCATCTCCACCCCACCCTCGTCCTTCAGCTGTACCAGACATCAACCGGGAACGGACCCCTCTCCCCACTCCCCACACACACACACACACACACACACAAAATAAACCCCACGATCGTAACGGTGACCGTGTGAGTTAACTGTTAGGTTCGTTTCACAGCCATTTTGTCCGCCTTTTCCAAACTCAGTTAAATAAATACATCTCGTCACCGGCGGATCGTGTGAATTCCTGATCTCTCTCACTCGGTGGGTGAGTGCGATGGAGATGGATGGATGGTGTGTGTCCCCCTCCCCTCCCCACACCCCAAGTGAAACTTTTTCCTTTCCTTGCTCCTTTTTTTTTTACACACAGGTGATAGTGTTTGTGCCCAAATCAGTGGGTGGTGGTGGTGGTGATGATGGGGAGGATGGGGGGGGGGGGGGGGTTGTGATGGGAACTGTGGTACCCAAAGGCCTAGGACAGTGTGTGGGTTTTTTTTTTTTTTGGGGGGGGGGGTGGATGGATGGAGTTTGGGGGGAAAAAAAGTTAGGGAAATGGAAATGCTTTTGCAATTAAAGATCTGATGAAGAGGAGAGGTCGGTTGCTGATTCCTGTGCGGCGGCGGCCGGAGTTGCTGTCAGTCCAGAGTCAGAGCAGAGCAGAGGAGCGCCTGTTCTCCAAAGGCATTCATTCATTGCTTCCTTTCTCGACGTTAGTGTCCTCCGCGAATGCTTTTTGGGGTAAGGGCTTCCCGGGTATAGAGTCACATACAGCAAGCCCAGACCGCAAAAAGATTCGAGAAAGACTCATCGAATTGCTGAGGATCCAGTTCGCCCAGGAGAGAGATGGAGAGGGACACACACACACACACACACACACACAGAGACACACACAGACAGATGTAGAGAGGAAACACACAGAGAGCCAAACACCACCACCACCCCCCCACCAAAAAAAAAAAAATCCAAAGGCTGCAGAAAGGCAAAGATCTTGGTTCCAGCTTGCAGCTCTCGCTCTCTTTCTCTCTTCCCTTCAGATGGAGCTGTTCATTGGATAGGGTTGTCCCCCTCTCTCGCTCTCTCTCTCTCTCTCTCTCCACACACACACACACACACATACACACGACGTGTCTGGATCTACCCAACACTCCGCGCCATCCATCCTGACAGACACGATCCAAGCTCTCTCGCTCTTTCTTTCTCTCTCTCTCTCTCTCTCTCTCTCAACATCTTCCTCCGAGGCACTGCCTACACCCAATTCACACAGACATACGTCCCACTCACATATGCATCATCAGCAGCAGCAGTTGCAGCAGATATTATAAAGGTAAAGGTCTAATGCATATATATATATATAGATAGATATAGATATATATATATCTCCCTACATATACAGGGAGAGAAATGAACTCTCCATCATTCCCCAGCAAGAATCACACACTACTGTATCTTCTCCAGAGCCGGGAGCCTGTGCTGCAGACTAGTGGCGCTGCGTAAAAGAGGAAACTTGCACCCTGACCAGTAAATAAATAGACTGGCGCGCAAGCTCATTGGTACCCACCGAGTCGTCATCGCCCAATCCCAAAAAGGCTGGTTTCAGGACCCCCCTTTTTGAAAAAAAAATTCCACTCCCAATTACACCCATTTGTACCACAGGTTTAAAGCTCCGGTTTATTGGCAAACGCAGAGAGAGAGAGAGAGAGAGAGACAGACACACATCGTCTCTTTCTTTGCAACGACGCCCAGTTCACAAAGCAGTGGAGCAATTTGCAGAGAATATGATGGTTTTACGTGGAGGAAGTTGGATGGAGGAGGAAGGGGTGACCGACCGTAAAAACAAAAAAAAAACGTCGGTGATGTCACTGTTTTGGACACACTGTCTGGAAGGGTTTTAAGGTCATTATTCTGCCAAACACCAGTCGGTCAGTCAGTCAGTCAGTCAATCAATCAATCAATCAATCAGTCAATCAGTCAACACAAGCCCACCTTCGCGTCTCAGGTTATATCCAAAGAACTGGCAAAGTTTCAATAATTATCCCCAAACTGTTGACTGGGCCACGCTGCAGTTATTATTATTATTATTATTATCATTATTATTGTTGTTATTTACAGTATTGCATGATAATGCAATGCAACATCAAGGCACTTTGACTGAGTTAGTTAAAAGTAAAGCGACAGGAACTTATCCCCCCCCCCACACAAAAAAAAAAGCTCCCACATCACCAGGGGATCAGCAATATTGTCCTTAAATTAGCATTAACAATGCAATATGAAAAGGATGAATGTCACGCCGAGACAATTTGCAATGCACCGCAGGAAAGTATAAATGAGCACAAGGCGCAAATGTTTTGAAAACTCTTAATCCAACTTACCCTCTTGAAATCCATTTCCTTTCCTGGAACAAAAGCGCCCTAAAGCCTCGGTTGCAAATGGTACACTAGAATGCCTCTCACCCCACGGAAAGTATATAAGTTGGTGCACGATGTGTGGGAGGGTCACGATCTTGGTAAATCAGGTATTCCACGAGCACTCTTTCACTCCCCTCTTGGTGTGGATGGTAACGATGATAATAATAATAATCATCATCATCATGTATATATATATATATATAAAAAAAGAAACGAGGAGCAGATCGCCCCGGTGCACGGCACAGGATTGCTTTGCAAAGTTCTGATTGGGAGCCTTTCATTTTAGGGATGTATCAAGTCACGATTTTCCCCGGTTCCGAGTGAACTGTGACTGGGGCCATGACGCATCCACGCAGATTACTCACTTAACAGTCACGACTTTGAAACCATGCTGTTCCACGATCCACGGTGGTGGTGGTGGTGGTGCTGTGTGTGTGTGTGTGTGGGGGGGGGGAGGGAGGGAGAGAGGGGAGAACTTACACCGCCACTTCTAAATTATTTAAAGCACTAAATAACCTGAGACGAGGTGACCGAATTTTCGCCCAAGATTTGTGATCAGGGCAATCGAAAGGCTGCTTTTTATATGGAAAGCCACTCTGGGAGAGGGAGAGAGGGGGAGGGGGAGGGATGGGGGGGGGGGGATTGGAGGAAATCACTGCACCTGTTTATTTCATTGCATATGTGACCAGATCTCTCAGCAAACCTTAGCAACAGAGCGCAGACCTGCGACCTGTTTGAGCGTTAGTTAGCATTGGGCCATGATCACAATGTTAACTAACGTGATGCAAACTCTGTTGTTTTGTCAGCGAAAGCTGAGTGGTTTCAGGGCAGGATAGTCAGCATGATCTTATTGGGCAGTGTGTTGCTGTGTGCAAACGTTGATCCTATGGATGCCCATGTGTCAGGTACAGTAGTGTGTCTATGTTTCTCTGTGTATGTCCACTTCCATGCATGCTTGACTGATGCACGCTTCTATAATCTCTATTTTTTGAACCTCCCCCATGTGTCTCTTGGTTGTCATCTCCTGTTGTATTGCTAATTCCACGAACGGCACTTTTAAAGTTGCTGCTGAATGCATGCCCTTTAAATCGTCTATCAAACCTCTGAATCCGATTTACACCCAAGTCTGGCTCACACCCACTTCGTCAGTTCGTCTGTGCAGATGATCAGATCCTTTATTTAACTGTCGCGCAATCCATGTGGTCTGTGTACACCCGCACTTTTATTACCCATCTTGGTGCACACACACACACCTAATAATAATATACTGTGGTATATATTTACATATCTATGTTCCCTTTCTTCTGCACTGTATAGCTGTATGTGGAAACCACTGTTGGTAAAGGTTTTGTCGATTAACGTGGTGCGTAATGGGTGCAAGGGAGTTTATTTTTATGCAAAAGTCTATCTTTAATGTTACCAGCATCCACTCAACTGCTCGCTAACGTATATTAATGATGGATACGAGCCCTGCCTTCTTCCAAGCACGACTGTCCAGACAAGAGTACTGGGTCACATGGATTGCCTGGAGCACCACTTTACAGTTCAGTGCGTACAACCTGATCACAACAACTCCAACTGAAATAGTTATTCCACCAACTCATCCAGTGAGGATGGGACGAAGGACAGTGAAGAGAGAGAAAGAGAGTCGCTGTATGATGCATAATTGTGGAAACAGTAAAGGGATAGAAAGGATGAGGTGGGAGAAGGAAGCTAAATAAAGCACAGTATAGCCTCTTGGTCTACAAATCTCCATCAGGTAGTGAATTCAAAAATATACGCGGGAAATGGCTGGGGTGGGGGTGGGGGTGAGAGAGAAAAAATACACACTTGTGGCATATGCAGTAAAATGAATATAACGTTAGTCCCTGTCCGCAGTGTTCAAGTGGAAGTATCAGATTCCCCTTCCAGTTCACTGTTATCAGGACAGTGGGAAAGACTGAGGAATGCATTACGTCTCCGCGTGTTACTGTTGTCACAACAGTGCCAGAGAGAGAGAGGAGAGAGAGAGAGAGAGAGAGAGAGAAACACTTGCAAAGTTCTACCTACAGTTATAATTTGGACTGCAAGAAAGAACCCCTCCCATGTCACCTCCTTAGCACCACCTTCTACTATTGCAGCAAAAACCTCTGTCAGGTCACCACTTGGTCGTGAAACCGCGAGAGCAGTAGCAAAAATAATATATATATATATGAAAAAAACACACTGCTGTTCCTTCGTGGAAGAAAGACAGAGCGATAAAAAATATCACCTCCACATCTACAGGGTAATCTTGCAAAATACCTGCCAGGGGGGCTCGACTCGAGGAGTTTACTTACTCTTTTCCTTGGTGCGAAACGTCATTGCTTCCATACAACCGGTTTGCTATGCAAATGGAAATGAATGCAAAAAAAAAGCAAAACAAACAACAAAACCAAATCTCACATTGATGTTGAATTTGCCTCGAAAACCTCTCTCTCTCTCTCTCTCTCTCTCTGTGTGCCTCTCTCTCCAGCTTGCACAGCTTACTTGCTGGTGTGTGTGTGTGTGTGTGTGTGTTTATATAAAATATAAAAAAAAGGACTCAATAGCGCCGACAGAGAGCGAGTTCCAGCTGCTATTGATTCAAAAAAACATTTTTTTTTTTTTGCAACCATAAAGGGTGGATTCCCAGCTATCTACCTGCCGCCACCGCCTCGGATGTACATGCACCAAAATAAACATGCATGCAATGCACTTTCAGAAATACTCCTGAGCAACATGGGTTATTAGGGTGCAAGTGAGTGAGAGATGCTGTTGGATTTATTTGTTTAAAAAATGCATTGACTTGGGGGGGGTGGGTGGGGGGGGTGGGAGGGAGAAACTTGAAAGAATTGCACATGCGATTGCTTACTTACCATCATCGCTCAGCATTGCACTCCCTGTCCGAGGAGAGAGAGAGAGAGAGAGAGAGAGAGAAAAAAAAAGATCTTCCAGTAATTAATTTCCTGATTGAGTTGCAACATTGCGGTCGACTCCAGGTTTCCTCCGCCCGCGCTCCCTTTTTTATACCAGTGCATCCCTCCGTCTATTTCTGGATCACCATCAGACCCTGGTGCTATTTTTAGCAAGTGGTCCAAAAAAAAAATGCTACTCACAAAGGCATTTCGCGGGAACGTTACGTACAAACCATTAAATGAACATTAAGGTTCCCCCCCCCCACCTGCACTCCCCCCCCCCCCACCCCAAACACATTACCCTCCCATCCTCTCTGTTTAACTGCTCGCATCTGACCCGTTTTACTTACATCATTGCACAGATTTTTTTCCTTTTTTTAAAAAAAAATACCTCGACGCCTTGAACCTACCTTTCTTGTTCATATCGTGCATCTCACAAGCTCTCTCTCTCTCTCTCTGTCTCTCTCTCTGTCTCTCTCTCTGTCTATGTGTGGTGTGTGTGTGTGTGGTGTGTGTGCTTACAAGTAAGTGGTTGCAAATATATATGTATGGGCCTGTCTGCTTTATTGGTCTCTTTCTTTTTTTAAAAAAAATCTGCAATCTTAAACATTTCCGATTGTATGATCTATTATCACATTTCCTTTTTTTTTTCCAAAGTACTTTGGTGGTGGGTTGGGAGGGTGGTGGTGTGTTGGGGGGGGAACTGTGTGTGTGTGTGTGTGTGTGTGTGTGTGTGAGGGTGGTGGGGTGGGGGAGAAGACAGCAAAGATTTACAGCATTTAAATGCCTTTTTTTTCTCTCTCTCTCTCTCTCTCTTGCAGCCTTTACAGAACATATATATATATATATATATTGTGTGTGTGTGTGTGTGGGGGTGTGTGTGTGTGTTTTTTTAAAAAAAATCTCTTTTTTGTGTGTGTGCAAGAAACGGGGGGAGCTCCGGAGCCACGAGTACCTTTCGCGCAAACCGTTTACAAGCAGAAAAAGAAAAAGAAAAAGAAAAAAAAAAAGACAAGAAGATGGATAATAAGAGCTGCAGTGTGTCAGTGCTGTGGAGACTGTGGAGCGTTCCCCCTTCTGTTCGCCTGCGTCAGTCCTACTCCCATTGACGTCACGTTCGTAGTCTCTTTAGTGACTGGAGATGCTCAGGAAAAAAAAAGGCGAATGAATCTCTGATGGAGAAATGCAGCCTCCCCTCCCCAGCCATAAGATGCTCACATCTATCTATCTATCTATCATCTATCTATCTATCCATCCATCTATCTATCCACCTATCTAACCTGTCTCACCTATTTAACTTAAACACTGGCCATTGTCAGGCAGCACCAGATGTGAAACCAGAGAGAGAGAGAGAGAGAGAGAAAGAGAGAGAGAGAGAGAGAAATAATAATAATAATAATGATAATATGGGTGCGATTTGTGGTTTTCACGATTTGGCTTCCACTCCCACTGGATCCAGCCAGATGCCTAACCCATCTACCCATCCATCCATCTATGCATCCATCCATCCATCTATCTACCTTACATCAAAAAGCAGTTTATACCAGGAGCACCTTCCCCTCCTTGCATTTGGTTATCGAACTGGAGATAGATATTGATAAAGCCAGGATTAATTCCGACTATCTGTCAGGCAATACAGCCCGTCTCCTACAGTGACGCAAATAACAGAGGCTTTGGCTCTGGCTTCCTATTTTCTGCGCCCACGCACTCGGCTTGGGCTCCCACGGAATCAGCTTGCACACCCCCTCCCCGTACAGCAGAGCCAGAATTAACATGGAAATGGTAATTAAAATAAACCTTTCTCGCTCTCTCTCTCTCTCTCTCTCTCTCTTTTTTTTTTGCAACCTTCTTTCTCGGCGTAGAAGGCAAAGCAACGCACCCTTTCACTATTGTGTTGGTCTTTAAATCTCCAACACAGACAGGTGACATAAATCTAAAACAGAAAAAAAAAACACACACACACACACACAAGTGCTTCCCCACTCCCCATCAAGACACATCCTTAAACGTATTTTGGAGAGGTGGCATTCAAGACCATCCATACCATCTTTTTTTTAAAAAAAATAATAAATAAAGTGCACTGTTACTTTTGAAGCATTCCCTTTATACAGGATGGACTGAGGAATGAGGCTTCCAAATAATGGATTTAAAGACGAGCTCAAGTGTTTTTTCTCTCCCCCCCCCCCCCCAAGAAAAAAAGTGAACACACAACGCTGCCTTCTGTTTAACAAAAGGCAGACAAGCAAATGGGTCTACAGTCTACATGGTGGAACAGAACACATACATTATCGAGTCTATATTAGGGCCAATTGGTAAAATATGCCACTGTTGTCTCATAGGCATTTCAAAAGGACTTGGCAAAACGCAGCAGGTTGTGACTATTTTTAACCTAATGTGAAGCCCTCCATTTGCACGCAGTGGAGAGATCCTAAATGCAACCGAATGAGACCTCACAAACAACTGGGCGTATATATGGCTTCGTGTAATAAAATAGTTTTGACGTAGATTGCTGAAATACAAGAACAGAACGTGACTTCTTCCCATCTCGATTGATAAATGATTATGCATTTGCATTCATCTCAGTGTCGATGGAACTGCAGAATCATATTTAAATAACAAATGATGGTGCGCTTTCTGCTTGCATTTTCTCTCTCTTATTTTTCTTAAAGTTCTACCCAAAAGCAAAGATCCCTGGATTGCTCTGTGCAGAGGGAACTGTGGATGTTACTCACTGCAGGTGAACACTAAATACGCTGCTATTTAATAACTTAAAAGTATACGTCTACAATAAGCAGAATTTATGCAAAACTGCCTTCTCATTCCAATTAGAATGGTGTAGGACTTGGAAGAACGCTCACACAACACACGAGTGCAAAGCATAACTATATTTGTGACATTTTGTATTCAACGTATTTACTTTAGATGCTTTCTCTACTTAGCTCAGTAAGTGCTACCTTACAGTCTGCTTAGGTCGAACGTGCCTGTGTCTGTCCAGAGGTCCCAGTGCTACAGGGGTGAACATTGGTAGTTTATGTAGGGAAACAAACAACAACAAGGAGTCGAGGTGCCTTCCAGCACTTGTATTAAAGACAAATTATCGCACGGGGTCGCCAGCTGAAGCCAAAGTCACCTTAATCATATCACATGGATGTTCATGGTTTTCCCTGAAACTAAACTAGATCAAATGTAACCTATGAGATGTTTTTCTACCTGTATCACAATGGTCATTGTATGTATATATGTATATATGTATATATATATGTATATATTAAAAAAAAACGTTATCCATTTAAAATCTTCTATTTACATCTGTCGGCAACTCAAGAATGAATGGAAGAAACCATACCAACCTGTCTTCTTCTGTGGGATGGCATTCTGACTCCACTGTCACACTTCCCAGAGGGAGACTTTCAAAGTCGTATTGCAGGTCAGTGTTTTTAAAAAGGGCATAAGGGCAATAAGTTGGACATTGCTACATCAAGACTTGGAGCCGTTGCACATTGACTTGACTGACTTGATGCTAAAACGCGGTGTATCCCACATGTAGCTGTTTGTGGTGCTGAAGTATTCAGCCTCTCAATTCAACCTTCAAATTCACTAAATGATGTTGGAGAGACCACTCATTGAGCAAATATCCAAGTTGTTTAGCCTTTTTGTCTGTCGTGGACGAGGAGCTAGTAAGATAAATGATACATCCCTTATCCACATAGTGTAAAAAGTTCTTATTTAAAAGGTCTACGTACTATTGCATTGTGCATTGTAAATCAATGTGACGTTATATGTTGCAGTAAGTTTTTCTTCAAACTGTAATCATAAGAGGTAAAATGTTTTGCCAGATACTGTTGTTTATAAATATTTATTATAGTAAGAAAGAAATCTTCACATCTGTCTGTGTGAATAATAGAGGTTATTAATTGGTGTAAAATCTGCTGAAAAATAAGAGAGATTGTTAATACATCCTATCAGCTTCAAACAACTTTGCAATGTTTTGACTGAACCACCATCTCAGTAGTTCTTCACATCCAAACATTTGCACACCTGTCGTCACACTAAAAATGGTGAAAAAAATATTCTCATGACAGAGATGCCCTTAAATGTAATATTCTGCCAGTCTTTCTGGGCCTATCTGTCTGTAGGGAAAGTAAGCAAAAATAAAATGAATACAGAATATATTTCCAACAATGACTGCAGTGCTTTGATTCCACAACCCCATTATATGAGCAGCATCAGTGCCACTTGTGTAGCATTGTATGCGAAGAGTGCACTGTTACACTGGCAACTCACATTGTGTGAGGAGGGTGTATGTGTTACGGGTTCATACATGCACTCTTACATGCCATACAGCGAATGTCATTTATTGACCTCCAAAACTTCCACCGTATTTGCTTTTTATTGCAAAGAAGTGATAGAAGAATCTACTCTCTCCAATCAGAAGAATAAAATTGCAACGCCTAAGTTGCTTTTAGCAAATAAAGCACAGCTGTATTATCAGCTGCAGTGAAAGTAAAATTGGCACAAAGAGAAAACACTGCAAGACCATATCCAAGAGGTGATCTCATTCAGTTCACTCAACTCAAGGTTGGGCCAATGCTGACAATGTTTTACTGCACTTTTGGGTACAGCATGAGATAAATTGCAGTGTGGCGCTGGTCCTGAAAATGCAGCATAACATGTATTAAGATTGTTGAATTGTGATTTGAGGAAAGACTGCTTACTTCACATTGAACGTACGAAAAGACTTTCGAAAGTAGCGGAGTGGAGGAAATGTGAGATCAATATCTTATATTACACTATTGGTGAAGAAAATAGTTGCATGTACCGAGCTTCGGTACATCCTACTATTCATCCAGTGTATTCCATTATTTTAATAAAGCGGTTTTAATATGGTAGATACATATATACACCTTTATGTGTATGTATCTTGAAAGTGTGGCCAAAGTGTTGAAATAGAACGTAGATTGTGCAAGAAAACTGTGTACAAAATAAACTGAGGGCAGTGGGGACTGATTGAGGATATCCCTCTCTAACACATGATAGGGTGTGAAGTTACACCCTTCAGTGAATCAATTGCAACGCAAAGGATTAAAAACACAGAGTATTGGCTCAAACAGTACCTGTCATCGAATGGCAATAATGGACTCTCTGTATCAGACCAGAGAATTCAGTAAAGCAGGACTCGAGCCTGGGTTTCCACCTTTCTATCTTCACTTTTTCTATCCGGTACAGTACAAAATTGAGATGAACACAGATTTGCAAAGTCTTTGGGAAGTACCGAACCTGAGCAAAGCACATCATGCAGTACAGGGGACAAACTGACTGGATGCTAATTTCTGCCAAATTACCCAGATGATGTTTTTAACACAGATTTCAAAGCAAGAGGAAAAAAGTGCACAGACCAGGCACATTACCATCACACAGCTAATCCACTGCTCTCTGATGAACGCTATCCCCCACCCCCCCACCTCCCCACACACACACACACAAATAAAAGAGCAACACACAAACAAACACACACACACACACACACACACGATATTTTCAATGCCTACCTTTCCGCAAAATTGCTTCAGTTCCGCAAACACCTTCTGCGCTGTTTTCTCTCTCTCTCTCTCTCTCTCTCTGTGTGTGTGTGTGTCTCTCTCTGTCTGTCTTTCTCTCTCTAGAAAAAAAAAGCTTTAAAATGTACAGCACAGAAGGTTGTTTTTTTTCTCTCCCCCCCCCCCAAAAAAAAAACAATGCACTCTTAATTCAACAGCGACACGATATTTGGGGGAGACGCAAAAACAGCGAAGGAGTGAGTAAAAATAACAAGAGCGCACTTGCATGTTGGAATATTCTTGGCAAACTGCAAGCAAAAAAAATAAAACAACAATAATAACCAAACCCAAACCAATGCAACCACAGATGTCGATGCAACTCCCCCCCCCCCACCCCCCACCCACCCACCCCTTTTTTTTTTGCATTTACCCCCATGGCATCTATTCTCGGTATTAGATGCATTTTTTTTCCTGGAGGTTATAATGGCACAGTTGGATGAGGTTTTGAGATTTGCAGGGAGTTTTGGGTTGGAAAATGGCTTTTTACTGACCACCCCCCCAAGCCCCCAGCCCCCCCCCCCCCCCCCATCCACCGTGTTATTGACCTGCATTGACGTCATTGCGTCATTAGGTCTCCCTTAGAAACACTGACTTTCAAAAATAGCATCAAATTAATTCAGCAGCGAAAAGAATCACAGGGGCTTTACTCACATCTTCAGCTGGAATTGACCACGGGAAAACACACACACACACACACACACACTCACACACACTCACACACGCACACACACATATACATACACACCAACAAAAAAAAACATGGTGCAAAACGATTCACATTCATCATTTTAATATATTTTTTAAAAAAAAATGAATAGAAAAAAAATAATTGTTATCATCAGCAGTAATAATAATAATAATAATAATAATAATAAAATGTTTTGGTGTCTCTCTCTCTCTCTCTCTCTCCCAACCCCCCCCCACCCACCCTTCCACACCCCACCCTCCCTCCAACACACACACACACACACACCCCGATCTAAAAATACTGCACCGTGTTATCAGCTACACAGCCTCTGTACACAAGAGCTTTCTGCATCGGTTGCATTCATCACACTGGAGCTGAGGCTTTGGTTACACAGTGCCCCGAGATTATGAATGAATGCAGTTCACACTTATAAATTCCCTTTATTCTCAAGATGATCGCAATAAATAAAAAGCCCTCCCCAAATAAATGTGGTTAGAGGGGGAGGAGGGTGAATAAGCCAGGGTTATAGGAGGGCAATTTTGTGTTTTAATATCAGGGGGAGGGGAGGGAGGGGATCAACAGAATATTAAAACCTTTGTGCCATTGAAAAAAAAGGAAGAGAGAGAGAGAGAGAGAGAGAAACACAGTTCACGTGCCTCACGTGTGTGTCTCTCTGGCATCAGCCCAGACTCATTCACAGAAAGTCGGTTCAATGGTCCATTAATGATTTGCGCATATATACATACACACACACACACACACACACATACATACACACACATACACACACACACACACATATACACACATGCATGCATACACACACATACATACACACACACACACACACACACACACATACACACACACACACACACATATACACACATGCATGCATACACACACACGCATACACACACACACACGCATACACACACACACACACATGCATACACACACACACATGCACCCACACACACACACACATGCATACACACACATGCACACACACATGCATACACACACATGCACACACACATACACACACATATGCACGCACACATGCACACACACACATGCACACACACACATGCACACACATGCACACACACACACATGCACACACACACACACACACACACACACACATACACTGAGGAATGGAGATCCATATGTCTGTTCTGTGCGTTTCCCACATCTCACCGCTCGGAATTTTCTCAATAGACTCAGAAATGCCGCGCACAAGGGATCAGTTCAGATGCCTGAATGAAGCAAGACGGGGATGTACCAGTAAGTGCTGAACTAAAGTCACCCCCACGCCTTTGGTGCGAAGAGAGAGAGAGAAAGAAAAAAAAAAGCACACAGTTTTATCTTGAAACTGACTGCACTGTGACGAGGTGTGAGTGTGAGTGTGTGTGTGTGTGTGTTTGGGGGTGTTGGGTGGTGGGTGTTGGGTGGGGGGTGTTGGGTGGGGGGGTGTTGGGTGGGTGGGGGGTGGAGGGGGTTAGTTTATTGTGCCAAGACTTTATCATTATTTGCAATCCTATGCAATAATGCGATGCAGGACATTCCCAAAATATCACAGCCCCAGTGATGCCAAAGAAGCTGAATTAGTTTGTTGCTGTACCAGGAAAATCAATGCGTCTCCAGACTGTCTGAGTCGAGCTATTTTTGTATAATATATACAAGATGGTGAATTTCCTCTAACCTTTTTTTTGTTTAAAAATAACCTGATCATACTTCAGGTCTTGTTACATGATCCAATGCATCCTCGAGGAACAGCGCCCTAAATTCAGGTCAAGCATCATAAAATTGATCATAGGTAATGCTGTATTTACTGCTTTTTAACTTCAAACAGGGAGGGGCGACAAAGGCATCAAACAGAAGCCACAGTTCATTGGTTCAAACCCAGAGAGAAATGTCACTCTCCTAAAGATAAGCCATAATAAGCAAATTTAAGGCAATGATCCAATTTCAGAATTGACGTGGTGATTTAAAAATAGTCCAGCTTTGTTGACTGGGGGAAAAAAAAATCAAATGAAACATGACTTAACCTCATCCTCAAAAGCCATCCAGGGTCTTTCTCCACCGTACGTACCTCTGTGACGTCCTAAAATGTCACCAACCTGTCCGTTTCCTCCACTCGGCAGACGCTGGCCTGCTCAATGTCCTTCGCCCTGCCCACCCCACCATCAGTGGTCGTGCCTTCAGCCTCCTGCCCTCACCCTCTGGAACTTCATCCCGGAGCCCCTCTCCCTAGCTCCCTCTTTGCCTCCTTCAAGGCCTGGCTCAAAGGCCTTTCTCTTTGACCGCGCCTCGATCGTCATCCCACCTCCACCCCACTTGCCCTTCACCCCTCTTGACTCCAAGCTCCAGCAAACCCATCACCATCCAACGCCTTGGGATGTCCACCTGACGAGAAAGGCGCTATATAAGTCCAAGTTGTTGTTAACCTGTGTGGTTCCTGTCTGCAAAGCTAGTGCATCTGGAGTTTAGTGATAAACTGTCTGGGTCAAAGTTTAATATTAACTGGAGATCTTAGCACTGGTTAGCATCAGCATAATTAAGCATCTGAAGTGTTTGTTGGGAGAAAATGGACATTATTTCATGCCTGAACAACCTGCCTCTGAAAACATTGTCCAAAGTACGGTACGGTGGAGTCCTGTAGCTCAGTGGTTACAGCACTCGTTTTGCAAGCGAGAGACCTGAGTTCAATTCCAGGCAGAGGGCGAAACTTTGGGCAAGTTTCCTTACTCCACACACCTAATAATAATCCCTCCAAAACAAAACAATAATAAATTGGTCATTTTCAATCCACGACTGTTTGTGGGACATTGCTGTGTGCAATTGGCTGCCGCGTTCGCCCACAAATATACAGTCAATTCACTTTACAGTATATTCTATGGAGCGCTTTGGGACGTCTAGAAGACGTGAAAAGCGCCATATCAAATGCAAGGATTATTATTAAAGTGTCCGTTAAGAGAAGTGAGATGTTAATCCAGAATCCTGACATTATCACCAAAGCATTTATAGACCTACCCTCTTACCCTGTCTGGGAATCGAACTGAGGTCCTCTCGCTTACCTTTCCCCAACCTCTGAACTCGTCTTAGTCTCAGACCCTATTCGCTCAATTTATCAACTAGTTTGATGATCCATTTGATGGTATCATCAAACTTGCTATTTACACATTCTAAAACCATTCTGATGTTATAACTAACAGTGAGAATGAATTGGAGTCAATCTCAAAGTTGTGTCCCTAATGCAGCATCACATACAGCAACAACAACAAAATTACATTTGTATAGCGCCTTTCACATCGGGAGGATGTCCCAAGGCGCTGGACAGACAAGGGTTTGGACCCGAGCTGGGGAATGGGATCAGGAGGGCTTGGAGAGTAGGGAGGGTAGGGGTAGGAGGGTGACCGAAGCCGTGGTTCAATATTTTAATCCAATCTTATTTGTTTACTCTAATATATATTGCCATGAAGATTTTTTTTTGTTCAGCAGGCATCATATGCCACACAGAGTGAAAGCTGTGGGTTCTGAGCCCCACATGAAAAATCAATTCATAATCTAGACAAACATACTAGTGCATTACTGAGGGGGTATTGAATTGTTGAAGCGTCGTCTTTTGGATGCAACATGTAGTGTACACTCTGAAGCTACAAGGATCATCAATATCATTTTAGAAAAGGAACTAGAAATTTATTATGGTCTAATAGGGCAATGTTTAGAATCAAAGGTAAAATGAACCTAGCTTACCTTTCTTTATCCATTTTGTTATGACATGGATTCTAGCAACATCTTCAAGTAAAGGGTTAAGACACATCGTTGAGATAATGTAGATGGAGTTTTTCCTCTGCATCTTGCCTGCATTGTCCCTGACTGGGAGTGCTTCATGCTGACACTGGGTGGAACAAAAATAAACATTTTTTTCATTCTCAGCAGTGACATTTCTCACCTTGATGAGCACAAAATGTATTCCAAAATAATTAATGATTGACAACTGTAAGTGAAGATGAGTAAAATTAAATAAAAATGCTTGTTTGTTTGCTAGGCTAACAAGCTACACACATTTATCATTCTTGGCACAATTTGTAGATCTTAACTTCGCTTGCAGATATGAGTATTATTGCTAAATCATGTAACAACCTAGTCTATATGAAATGAGCGAAGCAATACTCACTTGTTGCAACAATAATGCACAAGTTAAGTAAGATCTTATCCTCTTCAATGTTGGTGTGGGAAGACTTCTTCCTAGACCTGTTTCAAAAGCAGATGAAAATATCTGTACAAATGTTGCTTGTAACTGTGCACTGTAAATGGACCGAGAATTCATTGCACACCTCTGTTTCTTTACTCTTGATTCCTGATAGGCTTTCTGTAAAATTTACACGAGAAACCGGTTTTGTTATATACTAAATACCAAGAGTCAAAGTTTAATTCAAGGACTAAGGGGTCACTTTCCATCTGAATTCTATGCATATTCATGTCTGCAATGATTTCTAAAGCCATTCATGTCTGCAGTGTGTTCCAGGTTGCTTGCAGATCGTGTAAAGCACCAGCTGGATATAGAGAAATCTATAAATAGCTCAATAGCACAGCAACCAGTGCAGATCAGGATAGCACGAAGCTAGGCTAATGTTATAAAAAACCATTAGATAATGTCAGAATTGATGTATGCAAGTGCAACTGAACAGAGGTGAAAGCTGTCCAAGTTATTTCTTTGCAGATGAAAGTTGGAATTCTTTGCAGCATTTCAGAAATAGGAAAATTAAGATGTTTTTTATTCATAAAAATACTGCATGAGAAAATATTTACATGATGCTCTTCATTGGAAAGTGATTCTGTGGTGCTGTTAAAATTGCAGGATTTTCAGTAGCAGACAACGTACAAATACAACATCCAACCCAAGTACCATACATTGCACTTTGAAAAGTTAATGGCAAAACCATGTACAGTAATCACCAAAGTAAAAGTGAATTTGTGGGCTCCCTTATGGATTGGTGGGCAAAGTCGGTGTAGCAGTGAGACATACAGACTAGGGGGTTGGTTGCGGGTTCAAATTCCAGTTTCTGCTCAACGCAACCAATTTCAGCCAAGAAAACAGGATTTCTCTTCCCAGTGATCCATGCTAAAAACAAATCTGTGGATCCTGTGGATGCAGGATGAAAACAGGATTGAAATTGGCTGTAATGCCATTCTTTGACCCTCAAAGCTATCTCTTATTGATGAGTGAAAGTTATTAGCATCTTATTGCCACGCATGTTAATTCATAAAAGGAAATAAGCCTAATAAAGTTCTACAATACCTGTGTGGACTGTGGAAATGAGGCAAAATTGTCAGGCTGCCATCACTATTTTGGTCAGTGACCTTTAACTCGGTCTCCTCATTGTAAAAAAGCAAATACTGTACGTAATACCTTTTGCTGTTGCACCTCTTGTAAACCTTCTTTGCTACTCACAGCAAGCAAAGGTTTCTGAATTATCAGTTGTTTCGAGACACTGGAATCGCTGTGACTTTTGGTTGATTTTGTAATGCTCCTAAAACACTGTCAAACACATAACGTGACCGGGAACAGGTTCCAAAAAGAGCTAAAAGAGAAATTATTTTTGACTCAACAATATGTAACATGATTCAAAGTACCCGATGAGAAGGAGACCAAAGTAACAGCAGCCTAGATGGGTAGGGATGGTGATCAGGAACAAGCATCAGATTAAAATAGTGCAAATCAATACCTTTCACCTAAAAATAACTTCAAGAATGAAAAGAACTCAGAATGTATTATTGCATGGCCTGATCCCAAAGTGCTCCTTTTAAAGGAACAAGAGTGCCTTAACATCAGGTGGATGTTTGAAAAAAAAACAAGAACACTTCAAAAAGAGGAGCTTTTTCCCCAGCGTCCTGGCCAATAACCTTCCAGATCAATCAGTCCATTCACTTCATGGTTGCTTGTCGTGCATTAAACGGCTGCTGGGTTTGCAGTCACTATACTTACAGCAATTATTTGTGAAGCTCTCTGAGACATTTCGGTATGAAAGGAGTTAACTCAATGCAAGGATTATTAATAACCTGGAACTGAGGGTGACTGTACTCTAAGGTGAGAGGGGTACTTACTGGAAAACAAAAAAACAACAAATTACATTTTTGTAAGGCATCTTTCACGTCGGGAGGATGCCCCAAATAATAATAATAATAATAATCCTTGCATTTGATATAGCGCTTTTCACGTCGGGAGGACGTCCCAAAGCCCTGAAAAGAAAATTGGAAAAATAGCAACCGGTCTAGGGCACAATACAAATTATTTCTGGGGGAGGAGAGACCAGGCTTATGCTTAGGGTTTAGAACACTTTGGGAAACGGAACTCAGCCTTTAGGGGACGCCTAAACCTTGGGGATGGTCTTCCAACTTTAGGCCTGGATCCCTGCTGGTTTTGTGTGGAGAGAGGGAGGTGCTGGAGCTCCAGTCTTTCAGAGTGTTTGCCAGTCCCAGACCCAATCTCTCACTCGCCTTTGAGGAGAAGGAAAGTAAGGCAGGCAGATATTGTTAATTTTACTCGCAAGGAAGTCCATTATCAGAAGTAAGGATGGAGGGGGCTTGAGGGGACAATGACGACAAAGGAAGAGATGATTAGTGGTGGAGAAGAGAAGCTTTGTGACATACAAAGATTAGTCATATTTTCTTGAGCAATAATTGACTCCTGCCACAATCCTATAGTCTCAGCTATTTTCACCATAGTTCAGACAATTCTCCCACATTGCTTTCAGTGCATCTCAAATTTCCCTGGTCTCCTCCCCATACGTACTTAGAGAGAAATAAAGCAAAGCTTTCTTGCCCGTTCAACAGCTGCCATTGTAACTTAACTTACTGTTCCTTTGCTTTGTGTTCTTACAGTCAGCTCTAGTTCCCTAAGTAACAAAACAATCTCCCACTTTCTGCACAGCAGAGAGTGAGAACATTCAGTCGGTCTAAGAACAACAAATTTGCACAACCTTTTCGGTTCTTTGTTTCTAGTCTGCTGGAAATTGAAAGTTTGTATTTCCTTTTGACACTAAATTCTTCTCAGCATCGTGGAATAAGGGACCAAAACACTGTAGCAACCCAGTTAAGGAATATATCCAAGACTCAAATTAAACAGCAAACCTTTGTGATCAGAACAAAATAGCTATCCACAAAACGGGCTCTATTTTGTCTGGTGTGTGCCAGGCAAGAGGTGGTTTTCACATCAGTTGCGGCATTTTGCCAAGTTTGCAACACTGATTTCATACAATTATTTGCATTGCACACAGTATTCCCAAAGTCATTATGCACCACTATTTTGCAATTCACTCATGCAAAAATTCAGTGTCTGATCATCCACTTTGCCTTTCTCATGCATTGCTTTCCTGATCTGTAAGACCATTTCGTAGAACAACGTAATATCAACTATGGAACCAAGTAGATACGTACAAAGAATAACCAGATGTATTTATCCTACTCAGTTGCTCAAATAAAATCACAAAAAGTCACAGTAAAAGAGATGAAGGAGACATCCTCTTGCTCAAAAGTATTGGGGCCCATTATGTTATTGGATGGAGAACCTTAGGTCTTCAGAGATTTTTCTTCTTCAAGTAAATTGCTCTTGATCACCACCAAGAGCTGACAGTTGATTTGCGTTATTGATGAACACAATTATTGATAATAATAGTTATCCTTGCATTTGATATAGTGCCTTATCATGTGAGACATCTCAAAGCGCTTCACAACACTGTAAAGTGTAGTGACTATATGTTTTGTGGGTGAAACAAAACAGTAGAGGCGGTTATCCACACTAATTGGGGCCAGCCCAATTGCAGATAAACAAACAGTACAGATAATGTGATATCACGCAAAATAAAAATTGGTTTCTGCACTAATTAAAAAATTGTTCCATCAGGAGTTACACTGTCACTGCCGTACCAGACGAATCTCGACGACATTCTTTCTTTCTCGCTCCAAGTCTCTTTCTGAATCAATAGTTTTCTATCTCTTTCTGTGACTTTTTGTATCTCCAACTCTACACTGAACAATTCAGTAAGACAGACATACCAACAACAACAACAACATTACATTTGTATAGCGCCTTTCACGTCGGGAGGATGTCCCATGGCGCTGAGGATCAAATTGTGCACAATAAGTTACCACAGATGTTCAAAATGCTTTTAACCTCCAATATCAGCGAAAAAGGGTTAAAAATGTCTCATGTCTCTTATGTATAAGGCAGATGGCAATAATCGTGTTTCCTGTAGTTTTATCAATGGATCTGTTTTCCTAAAACTAGGGACCAGCAACAGATGCCCACTGGATTCTCAGGTCAGTTACCTTCTCAAAGAGTTGTACATATATACTTCCACAGAATGAAATCCTGTTCATTAACTGAAAAAAGTTGTAATTTATAATTGTGTCGCACATCCAGAGTGAGTTCTCTAATTACCAGTTACAATCGATCTACAATCGATCAAATCTGTAGTCCCAGGCACTTTGAGACTGACTGCTGACTGTTGGATGGAATAAGACCATCCTGCAATGGATTTGCGCCAAGATGACCAGTTAAGGCCGTTTCAGAAATATGCGTACTCCTTTAAGATTAGTTTTGGGCACTGATGAAGGGAAGTGATGCCAGTACAATGGAAGACTTTCTAAAGCTAGAGTTAGCGTCAAACATTCCCAAACGGAGACAGCTCCGGAGTACAACTATCTATATTCTACCACAAAAAATGTACCTGAGCCACAATATTAAGAGTAGCCCCTATTGCATTTGTGACTCTATCGACTTTCTACACCAAGCATCCTTTGGGTTATGAGTACCACCAGCAATTCTGTATGAGGGGTGCTGAATTTTAAGCTACTCTGTGCTGTTTATGTGCACCTACTCAAGAAAAGGCTGATACTGGCCAAACAGATGGAAGAAATGTTATGCAATCAGTCAAAACTAGATCTGTACCTCATCCCAGATGTAAAGAACACTGTGTTAACCGACTCTGCCACTGAGCTTCCTGGTGAGAAGTTTTTGTACAACTAATTTCTTTGGGTTTTGCACAGAAACAAGACACGGGCTGAGTCTAATGACTCATTCCTTCACGGATCGTGTGACAAGAAAATTTATAAAACACTGTTTTTGCATTTTCATGATGTAGTTTCATGGTCTCAGGACATTAGACAGCATATTACATTACAGTTTTACTGAACAGTATTCCCTACTTCCCCTGGGAAGCTTTGACTTTTTCTGGAACAAGAGCAGTTTAATGCTGAATCATTATAGACCCTGCTTTGCATATTGTGCCATCGGTCTGTTTCCGATTTCACAAAAAACGTCTTGGGATTGTTTATAAGTGCTGTGCGAATACTATTTTCCTCATTGCAAGTTTAGATCACACTTGTAAGACAGCATTTTGGGATTCTCAATTTAGTTTCATCATTTATTGCACACTTTCTGTCAAGGTAATAAATAGTTGATCTTACAATCATATAAGCAAGGAAAATCTAAATTTTATTAAGCTAACTTTTTTTCCCTTCCAATTTCAACCTTCTAAGCCCATGCAAGACAGTACTGATCATTTGGGAACTTTGTTGATCTTACCTGGAAATCAGCAGATTCCTGCTACCCGTTGTCTCTGTAAATGTGTCAATCCTATCATACTTTTCTTTGAATTATGTTGCAGTAATTTCTCCCGTCCAGACGCATGTTTGCAGCAATAAATAACATTTTCACACCAGCTTCATAAGTATTAAAACAAATTTTGTTGAGAAAATGGGTGTAAAATCTTTTATTTGTCAAAATTTCCAACAGGTGCAGTAATTTACTAACAGTAATAGTTTGAAGTGAGGGTAGATATTTGGTTCTTCTAACCCACCCAATCCAACTTCCTGAACGTATCTATTTAATTGCTTAATAATTCTGAATCCTTTTCGTGGAAATTTAACTTTGTGGCAAAATTAGTACAGTGCTGCAGTTTTGGTTGTATATTCGTGAGCATTGGAGGGTGTGGTAGCTGTTTATTGTCTTCACAACCATAAAATAGGATAAATGTTTCCATTGGTCACTTCACAATTGTTGATATTAAAATGGACAGAGTTAAATAAAGCGCTCAGGTAAACCAGTGATGATAAAATAAAGTTTACTTCATTGCTTAATTTTTTTTTAGAAATGTGTTAGATTTAAGAGTAGGAATGAAGACAATCCAAATGCATATGAATGATTGCAATGCATCACCTTTTAGTTTGTTAATACAGCCCGACCTAAAAGGTTTACTTCACAGGCAGCTTCAAAACACATTTTGAATTAAAATGTACTGTTCAAAATAGGGATAGTGAATGAATGCAAAGGTACTTTATTCTTAAGCAATACAATCTATATATATTCTGGTCTGATTCATTTTAGTGAAATATGTATCAATGTGTATTTCATCAGGATCAGTGAATGCTTTCTGCTACTGAGACACGGCTGAATGAATGAAAAACTGCCTTTGGAGAAATCAAGAACTGGCGAACCTGCATTAGTTTTTTATGTGCATCTCTCCTTATGCAAATTATATTATTGCACAGATCAGAGTATCATTTCAAAATAAATGATGGGTGATACGAGGGCACCTATTTATCACCCACGTGCTCTTGGATCATACGTTTTTAATCAGTGACACATATGTACATATTGAAACATTTAAATGTTCATTTTGGAAAAAGTGCACCTCATTCATTTCAATTGCATTTGCTTTCCTACAAGTCACGACTGAGGTTAAATATTGTAGTAATACTGTTAGCTCCAGTGCTTTGAAATGTCCTACAAGTTATCATGACTGTGTTTAAAAGTGGTAATACTATAAAATGCAGTAGTTCTAAACATTAAATTGTTTTGGGTCAAAAGCGTGAATTGTATGCGGTTTTTTCATCTACTTAAATTAAAAATTTGAATCAACTTGCTTTTCCCACAAGCATCCCCTACTGGATTCTTCAAGTATAAAACTTTTAACAGATGGGAAAAGCATAAAATAAGACATCTCACAATTGTTAAGAAATGGTTTATTGTTTCACCTACAAATAGGTGCCCTCTTATCACCCACAAGAATTTATAATTAAAGTGCAGTTTCTGACTCGATCCTGCATACATAAACAATCTGAGAACCGGTTGTACATTATCTTTTTAAATGCAAAATCAATGCCACTTACATTTTTTTTTCTTGATGCATTTAATTTTTCTTTCCTGTAATTATATTAAAAGGTATGATACCTACAATACTTTTTAAAGCTTTGTCCCAGAGCTCTTGATTTTCCATCCACTGATTTAAACATTTCTCACAAATACAAACTCTCTCAAGTCAGCCGGACAGATACCAGCTTCACTGGTCGAAAGCAAACAGTTAAGTCTAATTTTCATGTTTAGGTTTTCATTCTTATGGAGAACGCCTCCCCTTTTTCAGCAACAAATGACACTGGATTGTACGAACACGATCTTTTGCTGGTGCGAACTCTGGTTGTAGTTTCAGAGTAGACTCATACCATCGCATTGCTTTTTCGTACTCCTCCTGCCAACAAGACAAAAGTATTAACTTCTTGAGGATATTGAAGTAGTCTACTCATCTTGAGAGATGTAAAATATTGCCTCAATGTTCAAGTTCTGTTACTTTCTTCAAACCAAATAGCACATGAAGATGTTTCATGTTATACGTGAACAGTAGACATTATTGACATAAGTAACTTGATTCAGTTACACATTTTCAAGAATTCTTCCCTCTCCACTCTATTTTCCATTGGCCACATTCTTAAGCAGTGAGTGGCTCCGGGACTCATTAACAAATCTTTGTTGCATTAAATTCCCTCTCTTCTACTTTGACAGTTTTTTCATTGCTTCATAACACATGTACAGTTCAAACTCAGAAAAGTCTTAGCCTATCCAATAATTTTAGCGGCCTCATAAAAATTGGCACTAGGTAACACAGAATGGCATTTTAGCTGATTTATTTTGATTAAAACCAATTGATTTTCCCCCATAAAAATTCAGATCAGTTGTCAAACAAATAATTATTCCAATCACCAGACTTTTTTCTATCTTCTAGAATGGGTGGCAAAGACAACAGGAAGCAACTGGCTGATTTATGGGTGTACAATTGGTATTTCACTGATGTTTCAATTCAACAGTTTTTCGGGTGACTAGACCTATTCCTGACAATGGTAAATTACTATTCATAATGCATCATAATATACAGAAGTTAAGGGAGTGCAAATACGTTATATTTCACCTAATTCCCTCTCCACAAATTGGTGCCCTGTTAACTGTTGGAAACATTAAAACAATTTCAATCCAACACAAAGATTTTGGATTAGTTGAAAAGAAAATTCTGTCTCATCAGTTGACTTAAAGGGTATTTCAATTCAGGTCACTTACCATTGCTACATAGACATTAGCCAGTGTAAAGTGATTTACAACAAAGTGTGGAGCAATTTCCACTGCCATAGTAGCAACCACAATTGCATCATCCCATAGTTTAGCATTGTGGAATATATTTGCCAAGCTTATCAGCGGCACATCCTGTCCGGAAGAAAGCAGAAAAACAGAATCAAACTGATGAGTTTCATGCTATGCATTTGTTCTGACTTTGCAGCTTTTGTTTGCTGGTTAGCAGGTTGCTGACTGGCTACTCAGTCTTTTGAGTGAAAATTCTGTATCCCGATAAGCAATTCTTGAGTGCTGCAAACCAATTGTTGAGGGTGGTGTCAGGGTCTCCACCTCAGGCATATTTAGATATATTCAATGTGATAAACACACTTATCACCAAAGTGACCCAAAGTAGAATTGTGACTTCAGCAGATGCCACTTATTCTGCATTTAACTTCGAAACCAGCTGAACTAGTACCTTCATGTGATGGGGTGCGTGGTGTAATCCTTGACGTAGACAGTCAATAGCTTTCTTCCCTTGGCCTTTGACCCTCCAATACAGTGCAGCCATACTTGAAAGCACCCAGGATGTTTGATTCTGATTTAAAAAAGGAATCATTAATATGGGCCACCAATACAGCAACAGAAGAATGGTAATCTAAATTGGAATGGATACACATTGCTCATGGAAAGTTTTGGTTTGGACTCTATCGGTAATATTTGCTTTATTTCCTATACTTTGTCCAATGCTGATCTTTGATGTTTCTGATCTGTAGAGAAATACGAAAATATAAAACTAATATTTGTAAAAATAAGTTAAACTATGTGGTGGTAAACCAACATATTCCACTATTGTGTCACATAAAGGCTTTGGGTCCGATCCAAGTCATTCTTATTTGATGATATCGATAAGATGCCTTGTACTTCAGCAGCAAGCTATAACAGGAGTAATATAAAATAAAGCCAAATGGTACTTTTAAAAAAAACTCTTGGGATTTGGTCTCTGTTTTCAATCTCAGTTGTTGATTGGATACAATTAAACATCCACAATAGGCAAAGAATGTTAAATTGTATCTCGTCAACAAACGTGTTCACGAGCACCCAAAGATGTATTTATAGAATGACAGGTGAAACCCTGTGTTTTATAATTGCAATTCAAATCAAACAAAACACTGAAGTCATATTCATAAACTTACCTTCTCCAACACCTTGGCAATCCGTGTTCCAACCTGCTCAAAAGACTGAGGTGGATACTTCTCTTTGCCTAGGTTCTGTAAAACCTAATGGAAAGAAACAAAGAAGAAACATTAGAGTTTAACTGTGTCAAGACGTTGTGTATTGCTACCAATATATCGCAATCTTGGAACCAACCAAGATACAGAGAATTGTATAGATAATGGATCTGTGAAATGCAGTAACCTGATTCACCAAATATCATTATGAAGATGTAATTCTGGAGCCTAAAGGACAAGGTGAATTGCTTCATACTAGTTTGTTGGAATCTGACCTGCCATAGCCCTTTTGCAACCAGTTTTTAATCTTCTGTTCATACAAGATATTTTCAACACCAGTTATTTCTTTCATCCAATATATTTTAAATTCAGTAACTTATTAACCAATACACCAATATGTATTGATCCAGTCATCTCCAGTAAGATTTAAAAAAACAGATAACACCAGTCATATACTATCTCTGAATTGAAATCCAGACTAAATTAGGAAGGTAAAATTGGATCAAAATTTAGAGGCAAACAAACTGCTTTAATCACTTGGCTTTAAATTAGCTGTCCTTTTGTAGTTTTTAGTGCAAATAGTGTGCAGTAAAAGTAGACTTGTAATGATCACATCCATTGAGACAGCATGCAACAATCTGTCACTTGTCAAGATGTTTGAACAATTATTGAATGAAATTAGTTTAAATCTTTAAGCTAATAGTCTATAATACGCAACCTCAAATGTTTCCCAGCAAAGACCCACGTCAATCATTTGCTTCAGTTTTTTCCCTTAAAGTTGTGAAGTTGGATTTTGCATTAGTTATTTGGGGGTTTGTTACTACAGCACATTTTTTGTTGTTAAAAAGTAATGAACGGAAGAGCTGATAAATTAAAAATATGAAGTAAATGACATTTTGAGAGACCTTCTCCAGTTAAACAAACCTCCTTCAGTTGGCTCTCTCCAGTATAATGTATACTGAGTCGATTTGCCACTCCATACAAATGGTCTAAGGTATGCATACTGGCAGGGAGATTGGCATTGCACACAGGTTCCACTGCTGGTTCCTGCAGTGGTGTAGCAAAGTCAATATGTTCTGTAATACTGTAGAAACACAAAATAGAATACGTTCATTGTTAATAGATGATGACTGAATTGACATAAAAGTTTGACACAAACAGCATTTCCCAGGGTATTCAGCCTCACTATTACTGTAACATTAAAAGTTCATGCTATTAATAAATGACAAAAAAGTTGGCTTACTCTATATTTTTGGCTGATACTGCTAGCCACGTGCTAGCTACAGTTGTGAGTTCCACTCTACGGATTTTCAGGCATTCATCAGGGCTGGGCCACCCAAGGCTGATATAATCTCGCCTTTTCCCTGAAACATTTCAGAAAGATTAAGTCAAGCTACAAGCAGCAGAACTTACATATGACAAATGACCGTTTCTATTTACATCTGCTTGCATTGGATTCATAAAAAATGAAACAAGTCCCAGCAGCTTTCAAATTAGATAGTTATAGGTTTAGGCTGTTTGTTTCAGTAATCACTGGCCTCACTGGCTGTTTGACAGATTGCTCTGTGATAGTGAAGACATCTCTCTCAAGCAAAGGAAAGGATCGTCTCTTGCTGAATTATCATGGAAAAACATTTTAAAACACCGTGTATTTGGGCTGAAGGATAATACGAAGCAATAAATGACCTTCAGCTGAGTTTCGGCAAAAATGGCTTCTGGATGAAATTAACACATGCCATTGAAAATCTATGTTTATTAAATACTGCAAGAAATGAGAAAAAAAATCAGAGAGAAAATGACCCCAAACCATTGCACGAATGTCCCAATGGCTGGTACAAAGTGGCAAAAAGGAGACCGCATGGTTTGTCCAACAACTTGGGCAAAGTATAGTGTTTTATGGCATAGAGATACCTAGGCAGTGGAAAGAGTAAGTATTACCATACTATCATTGCTGTCAATATAACCATTTGTTCAGTTGATAGCAGATAAGAGTGGGACCAGTGTAGTCACATCTCTTCAGTCTGCCTGGAATAACTACGTAATGTATGTGGTCATTTATTTTTAAATAACTACAAGCTCAAAAATTAGTAAGGCCACAAAATTGTAGTAGTAAATTGACATACGATTTATCCAATTTATCCAGTGTTCAAATGGTTCTTAACATAGAATGACTTATTCAGAAAAAAATGTGTATTTAATAATGTATTAAATTATCTAAACATAGGTACATGGTAAAACATATTCAAAGTGTCTATACGATCAGATCCACAGGTTCTGTGCAGTTAATCACATTTTGCAAATTTTCAACACGATTAATGTTAAAAAAAATTAAAATGAATGCAAGCATATTTTTAAAAAATAGATATTAAGAGAAAGCACAAGTGGAAGCATTCTATTAATACTATAGCAGCTGTGTGGGAAAATAGTGCTGTTTGCATTGAGTGTTCTGACCATTCATTTTAACTCAAGTATAACGCATGGCTAATATTAACAAATGAAGGGTACATCACAAAAGTGTAAAATGCTATTCTTAATGTGCCATGATTTTATATACACTCTTTTAGAATCCAACAAATGATATGGTTCAAACCCACAAAGCATACAGTGCTCTTCACGAGTGTTAATGTCACACGGTTAACAGTGATACACTAGCATGCAAGAATTGAGACACATACACACCAAAATTAGCAATTGAATCAGAATCGTCAGCTTCATAGGTAACTTTACCTTGCGGTCCTGGAGAGGGCACCTTAGGGCCACTTATTTCAAATGCAGAACGAAAGTGACCATAATCTTCCTCATTTACCAGATAACCATCATTATTTTCAGTATTCCGGCCATTGTACTCCTGAGTATCCAAGCTGTCTATTTTTGGCTTCTTGATTCGCTTAACTTGAACAGTTATCTGTTTTTAAAAAAAAATGAATAGTAAATGCTGAATTTATTAAGAGTCATTAGTTTATTATAAATACAACATCCGCAGTTACTCTGCAACATGCGGAGAAATAAACCTTGATCACTGCAGTTATTAGAGTGTAATAGCACTTCAGTAAATCGCATGATTTAATTAAAAACATACTGTAACACCCGTTTCTACCAAAATCTCTTGACAAAAAAAGGTTTACACGAACTCCACCCTTATATATTAAAATAAAATGATCATGTTGGTGGTGTGTGTTTTAAGGACAGAACACTAAGGTTCAAGTAATGTTTGAACTCCACCATATTATGTTACTACCATATAAAACTTTCCGGTCTATGTATAATCATTAATTAAGAAAATAAATCAAAGAAATAATACTTTTTATTGAGCAATGATTTTAAAAAAATGTAAAGTTAAGAAAGAGTGACTAATATTAGTCAATTTATTCAGGATTTGTTTTCTCTGAATGGTACAGAACATGCTATTATTCAAAATTTCTCAGGAGATGGTTTTGTGAGCAGAAGGAACTTAAAAGAAGGAACACTTCTTTTTAGTATTTAACTTTTCGGGACATTTTGCATTCTTAACATTTCACATCACGCAAATCAAAGCATTTGTGAACAGTTACATCAGATCTATTTGCAACAATTGATCAGTTCTACTTCCAGATTATGACTCATTTCAGAATCTTTCAAAAGGAAATAAAATGTAGAGAGAATGGCAATGAGCGCTTTGATTAGATCTAAGATGACTTTGTGCTAATAGGAATTGGTAGTTATATGAAGTGAAAATACAGTGATTACTTTTTCTTAAAACTGAGAAACTAGATCGACAAGATCTCCTTTGGTTCACTGAAATGACCCAGACAATATAATTCTCTCAGGCCATTAACAGTATTGTCTTGTATATTTGAACAAGGCCACACACAAGGTTATCATGATACTGGAGAGACATCACAATTCTTCCTCCACAAGATAAAATAGTCTACATCCATGGACTCCTTTAAATACATATAATGGATGCAAATTGAATTCTTTATTTCTATCACAGAAGTGGTCAAAGAGTTTTTTTTTTGGATGAGAATTGAATATTTGCCAGCTAAATGATTTTTGTTTGGCGCATCTCACACCATAAAATATATATCTTTGATTGCCTGAGTCACAAAGAGAATTGCCCACTGGGAGCCACAGATGAATTCATACCAGTCATATTCATAAAAGTATGAATATGAGTTGTTGTGGGAATGAAGACCAACTTAGATCAATATCCCTTTTTATTTAATCCTGTTTGTTGTGTAACTTCAGTGTCCACGCTGGCAAAAAAAAAAGTTTGTTCTGTCATAACTTAACTTACCCATTCTGCCTCCTCATCGTCATCGTCTTCACAATCTCCAAAGCAGGATCCTGGCACTCCATCCTGAACACCCTTCTTCAAAACCCGAATACCCTGCAAGTCTACCCGATGGCCTTTGACTTCAAATGCTCCCTCAAATGCTCCTAGCAGGTCTTCTTCCGAGGGCCAAGTATTTTCAAAGATGTTGGCTGTAGGAGGAGGACCTTTAGAGGGCTCCAACGTTTCGGAGATTTCACTTCTGTCAGTGCTGTTGTTTTCTGTTACAATTACATCTACAGACAAACCACGATCACAGGTTATCACACAAAAGTAAAGCGAACAATTCTCTATAGATTTTGAATAAAATCGTGTTTGCAGAAAGCTATCTTATTTCTGGAAAATTCTTATTTTTACAGGGTCTAAACTAAAATCCAGATGTCAACATTGAACAAATAAAATTGTAAATTTAAAATATTTATTGGCAAATTATTCTTACCGATTTAATAATGGAGCAGGTAGAAATATGAATATCTTAGCAACTTATAAAAGGTAAAGCAGTTATCAAGATACAGACATTAGGTAAATAATGGGCTCTTTTCATATGAATTTTCCGAGGTATAAACAGTTTCATGATTAAACTGTGCGACATCTAAATGTTATGGACTAGGCATGTTGGAGTAATCTGTAACAAAACCTTAAATGGCATGACATACCATACAATCACCATAAAATTAACCAGTGATTCCAGATATTATATCTCTTAAAGCCAAAGATTAAGAGATCATCAATGTAGATTGAAGAACTAAGGGGCATATGACGTCTTCTCCACCCAGGTCTAAATCTAAGCCCAGAAATTTCTTCAATACATTTTGACCTTCAATAATATCTGGAACTCAGCTATTTTAACACAGTATTTATAATTTAAACGAAACTAGACCAAACATTTAAGACACAAATTCAAATGACGAACAAACATTCTCTTTTGACAGATGTAGGCAGTCTCAAGAAAAATGACTAGCTTTTTCCTAGTAGACATCAGTGTACCTTACAAAACCCCTCCTGAATTCAGATGCAAGAAAGATCAAAAGAATAATGATACAAAAATTGAAAATTAGTTTCTGACAACTTTGGAAATTAGTCACAATGTGAGTAACAGCCCTGCGTGACATCTGACTCACGCTGTACTTAAGCTGGGAGGCAATTTATCAGTGGTTTATCATGACAAATTTATAGGTGCACATTATAAGTTCCATACTGTTTACATTGGAAAAACTTCTACGTTTAATAAGTCTGTAGATTGTTTTTGGTAATTCTTTCAAGTCTATTTAAATTACTTCTCATTGACAGGCCTAGCTAACGGTTGCAACAAAATTGTCATACCCTTTGGAATAGTTTTCAATTAATGCATAAATATGCCGGGTAATATTCAGGCAGCCTACAGATATATTAAAAAAATCATTTCATAATTAACTTTTTCATATCCAAACAACATCCAAATTATTTGCCTCTGATGGAATCAATAACTAGTCTTACTTTTAAGGTCAGATGGTGAGGAATCTCCAACTGAGTCTTTGAATGGATGAGAAGCCTCCTCTCGGTTTCTTTCCTTAGTGGCTTTGGCGACTCTTTGATGCTCGTCAATTACCACATCTTGTTCCCCGCTGTAACAGTTTCCTTCTAGGAAGAAGATGAAACAATGCAACATTGTTTGTATACAGCACTGACATACTACATTGGCAATCTTAATATTTCAATAACAACAATCCATCTATTTCGCTTCGTTTACAAAAAAAAATCCCCAATTCACATTTTAAACTCTAGATATATAGGGCAAAATGATGCCCAATTTGAAACATTCATACCATTACCACACCCCTCAAAAAGAAAAGATGAACGGGACACTCCTTTGTGGTGAAAGCACTTGCAATCTAGGAATTTTCATTATATTTCAGCTAAATTGCCTCAAGTTTGAATAATGCGTTGATGATGCTCTCATTTCGTCTTGAATGACGTGAACAGTGAATCTCAGGGCACACAAAGGGAGGAAGGACAATAAGAATAAAAATTAGCTCACACCAAGCAGCAGATTAAACAGAATGGGCAATGGTGTTGCATTTGTGATGTAGATTGACACCAAGTATAGCTCACAGAGCGTGCAGAACCTGTGCCTAAATTTTATTTATAGCCTGGAGGTGGCTTTTTTTGAAGGTAGAACAAGAGCACAATGTTCTTAGATGAAAGATACACAAAACAGATCAGTTGAGCCTCAGGACATTCACAGGTTTGCAACTTGAAAATTGTGTCAAATCTATCTTGTTATAATTCAAGCAGTCAGAAGCCATTTATCACTCAGAATTCTATATATAAATATATATATATTACACAAAAAAAACAATATTTAAGGGCAGATGTGCATGCACGTTTTGGCTCCACTTTTATACAAATGCTTGTACATTCAAATGGATTATGTTTTGCAAAATATCACATCCATTAAAGAAATCATTATAATAGTTCTAATTATGTTTTTTGCTGAATTCAGATTTAAAGTAAAAGATGTAATGCTAATAAAAACGATAAAGTAAACCTTTCTATAATTAAGCTGAATAAAAAGAACCAGGTTTTACACAAGTCAAAAATACACCCTAAAGTTGGGGGAAGATGAGGAGCTTGAGGCAATAGTTGATCCTGTGACAGTAAGATGAGGGACAGTAGGATCTTTAGCATATATGAAGTGGGATTTTTAATATACAAGTGAATAGGTCACATATACAGGTCAAAATATGGAGGGGGGAAAATTGGGGAAGACTTGCCAATTTTCCCCCTTTCTCTTCTCTCATAAAGCTGTTAGGGTACAGTTCACAAGCTGTCACACTCCAGTACCTGGCCATTTGACAGGCAACACGACAGTGAATGCATCGAAACCGAACTGCACATACAATTTTCTTCTGGCAGGAATCACTACATAGCAGTCAGGATCAGGAACCCTTCTATGCTCTCTAAATCAAGGGTGCCACTCCAGATATTTTTCTTTGGTTAAGAGGCAGATTACAAGCCGGTCACTGAACAAGTAAGTGGAAGTGAACCAGGATGCTTCAACCTCTTTCCTGTAGATGTGTAAATATCTGGGCACCATCAGGTGCATTTCTGATGGCATAAACAATACGTTTTTAGAGAGTTGTTGATGCATATGTCACATCTCCCCACTCCATGCTTTGGAGTCCCACCATTGCGACATCATGGTCTTCACTTGCATTGTAAACTTGATGCAAGAATTCATACAGCCAACATTTTAATATCCAATGGTGGTTTAAAATAATATTTTGATGAATATGTTACAATATTTTGCCCTCAAGTCAACATCCTGAAACTCAAAGTAGAGTATCAAAATTATACAATGGAAGTTTATTTAAATCAACCCAAGAATACAAGCAGAAGAACTGTATTTGTTTAAAATTCTTATTTGGTAAGACTTCCATTAATAATTACATTGAATTTGTAAACTAATATGTAAGACAAAGAGTAAAAGGTAAAAAGAACATTGTATTGCAGCCCAACTTATGTCCACAGAGAAAAATGATTGAGGGCATTTCAAACATGGAATTTTAAAAAATATCCATTAATATCTTGCTCATTCAAGCCTATTCCCTAGAGCAAAGGAAAGGAACAGGTTATGGTGAATTTCGTACTTAGTGACGCGTTTACTCGGCTACAGTGTACTTCCAGCATGTCTTGGAAAAGGACCCATACCTAGTGTAAGACATCTAAAATTAACTCTCCACGTCAGCAGATAAAACAGACTGGGTAATGTTATTACCACTGCCTCTCATGCAGACCGCTGCTAAAAATAGACTAGCAGGCTGAATGGGACTGTGGCCTGAATCTTAATTACAGCTTGAAAAATGCTTTTTATTTCCATCATGGATACTCAAGTCTGACATATTTACATTGCATCCTATGCGGCTGGTATTGGAAATAAACTGCCCAAAGGAGATGTGATCCACTTAAATGCACCAAGATACAAAAAAGCAAATCTTTTTAGCGATGGTTTGTTTGTTTTAAGGCAGAAATCCAGTCAAACAGCCATTAAATTTGTACATTTTCAAGAGTCACATTGTTAATTGGAATTAATAGAATCCTGGGGAATGTGTATAATATATATATATATACACACACACACATATATATATAAAAAAACCAACCCTGATTAGTGTTTTACAAAGTTAAAAACGAGCACCACAAAATCTGAAGCAATTATCTTTTTTTACTCCTTTCAATTTTCTTCCTCTCCTGAAAATGCTGATTCATGCTGTGATAATTCCACCTTTAGCAGGCTAAACCTCTGGGAATCCAGCCTGATGCTCTCTTCACTGATGTGCAAACACACGCACTTTCTAGGAAGGGTCACTTAGCAGTGCTCAGGAGCACAAATCCTGCTGAATTTTACCCTTCCCAGCCCTTGGGCACTGGTGTTAGGTGTCACTATATTGTCTTTCCCTGAATGATGATTACATCATTCTCACTGAAGATTCTTGGAAGTCACATAATTACAATAATGGTAGGTGCTCACTATGATGAGCAAAATGTGGGGTTCAGTGTTTTGACATCTCACTAGCTGCAGTTGTGTTCTGGGTCTAAGCAAGAGATCACACAGAATACTATACCAACAACATGCAGAAAATATAAAAGAAATTAATGGTCACAAAAAGTTATCCTGGACACAATGAAGACAAAAAAACACAATGTAGATCAACAACAACAACAAGATTACATTTGTATCGCACCTTTCACGTCGGGAGGACGTCCCAAAACCATCATTTAGAAAATTAGATTTAGTTAAAAAACAAGCCACAAAAGGGCAGTTATTCAGACTTTCCTCCTTAATTATTCTTCATTTTCTCACTTTCCCTGCTAGGAAGACACTTCTCAAACAGCTGAGAATGAGAATTCACCATGAAAGTCTTGTTTTAGTACTGCACCAATGCTTTTTGCTGTAAGAGGTGCTCAATTTGGGAGAAAGCTGCACAAAGAATTTTGACTCAAATACAATGCATTAATGCTGGAACTTTGATCTCCCTTCAATCTGTCCCATGCACATCAGCATGAAATATATTCTGCTTTATAGAATCTCATTTTTAACATATATAAATAAAATATATTCTGAAATATACAGAGAGACCTGGGGGTCTATATATAATATATACAGAGAGACCTGGGGGTGCAGGTAAATGAATCCTTGAAGGTGGCAGGACAGGTAGATAAGGCTGTATAAAGGGCAAATGGGATTCTAGGCTTTATAAATAGGGGCATAGAGTACAAGAGTCAGGAGGTTATGATTAACCTACATAAAACACTGGTTAGGCCTCAGTTATACTGCACCCAGTTCTGGGCACCACACTATAGGAAGGATGTTAAGGCATTGGAAAGGGTGCAGAGGAGATTTACAAGGATGGTACCAGGAATGAGGGACCTTGATTATGAGGAAAGGCTGGAGAGGCCGGGATTATTCTCATTGGAGCAGAGAAGGTTACGAGGAGACCTAATAGAGGTTTTCAAAACCATGAGGGGATTTGATAGGTTAGAAAGGGAAAAACTGTTTCCACTGGCGGGTGTGTCGGTGACTCGAGGTCACAAATTCAAAATAGTATCTAAAAGAAGCAGAGGGGAGGTGAGAAGACATTTTTTCACGCAGAGAGTTGTTCGAATCTGGAAAGCATTGCCTGAAAAGGTGGTCGAGGCCGATTCGCTAGCTACTTTTAAAAACACATTGGATGGGTATTTGAGGAGCACGGGTTTGCAGGGTTATGGGGAAAGGGCTGGGGAGTGGGATTGACATTAATTGCTCAAAGAGCCGGCACAAACTCGATGGGCTGAATTGCCTCTTTTTGTGCTGTACAATTCTATGATTCTATAATTAGTGGGATACAATTTGTATCCCATCCGTGGCATTGATAACTAACACAGGTAATTCATGAGCATTCAGATCAGCCTACTTGTGAGCTATAAATTCTTATGGGTTTCGCGAATGTGTCTTCATAGAGCTACATATCATTTTGTTTCTTTTCAAAAAAAATTCCAGATGGGGTTTGCTCACCATCTTTTAAAAAGATGGTAAGTGGCAGGAAATGACCTTGGGTGCTACAGTAATACTCACTTGAAAAATATACCAATTAAGTAATCTATGTAATTTGAACAAGGTAAAGAAATCTTAAGAGTATTTACCATGTAACAAGTGGGAATAAAACAAACATCTTCATGTTATATTGTATCCACATATATTCATGTGGCAGTTTTTCTGGAACGCAGAAGAATGGGGCATTGTAATTTGCAAAGTAGCTGGTTTACTTCTGCTGTACCCCAACAGGGAGATTGAACCAAACCTCCAGGAAGAGTGTGTGCATTCTATTCCCATAAATATCTCAGGAATTTCCATGTATAGTTGGGATGCATGGAACTCTCTTTGATTCAGATACTCTAAATCACGGTGATGAGTTTCCACACGTGTCGGACACCTGGCTGACCAAAACAATTGTTTGACTTAAACGGTTAGACTGATCAGTTCTGGATACCTGAAGCTTTAAGCCAATTGGCTGTAGACAGTACTGAGGAAAAAGGCGATTTTATGAGGAAACATCTTTGGGTTAAAATGAGATAAGGTATCTGATAACTTTACTTCCTCTTCACCAAAATAAAGACCATTATAAAAGTTTGAATATTTGTCCATAACATTTTCTTTGCTACCATTTACCTGAGCACTTGGATGATGTGAGGTTGTATAGGAATGGGTAAAACTGCAAACAACGTATTAATTTCAGGTTGTTCAGGTTGTCACATTCTAGACATCTTGTTGTTTTCGCCAATGCTGTCCTGAAGGCTTGAAGAGCTGCACTCACATTCTTCATAGCCAGGTACGCATTTCCCAAGCTTAAAAAAGTCAGTGGCTAACAAGCAGAAACAAAATGGATCACCAAAGTTTATGATTTTCTTTAGCAGTTCAGTACTTTTTTTTAATAAATCTATCAAGTCATCAAATGCTTAATGGGAACTATTGTAAAGTGTAGTACAGTAAAACTTGTTGTATCAGTCGGTACCATAACATTTGATATCACTTATGACCAACAGATAACAATGTGTTTTCTGCGCTTGTCTCAATGGGTCAAGACTTTGCTTCCTGCTCTTGTTTCTAACGGAACACTGCGCATGCATACTTTGCATACATTACGAGTTAGGAGATGATTTATATAGGATTTAGGATGTATAGGATTGGGACCAAGACATTTTTACAAATTAGTTGTTTATTCGATACAAAAAAGACTACTACAAATAAATCAAAATGTTTTTTGGTAGGAAACTGAACGGGACTCGGGTGGTTGTACGATTTAGGCAATTATACAGTTTAAAAGACTTATGCAAACTGTGTGTTTGTAGGTGAATGTGACAGCCATCCATACAGCACTGCCCAACATGAAGTAGATGATCAATTTATATCTAAACACAGCTGCATCCCATCAGTGGAGAGTACAGAACTATACAATATTTTTTGTTTTTTGTCTATACTTCAAAACATTTTTTATTCTTGTTAAACATTAGGAAAAATCAATTTTATTTATTTTATATATTAGGATTAGCCAGAAACTCCGGCTAGCTGGCCCGGACCTCCCCACTTAGTTCGGGGGCTGACTGTAATTATTTTCTTCCCTGCTCTTCTGAAGGTGCTGACTCATTCACTAGTGTGGTTGCCTGAAAGATATCAACTAACTCAGCATATATTGAACCTAGAAGGGCTGCAACGTTGCTAAAATAGTCCTCATGCAAAACGGTGGAATCGTGGTTAATCTTACAACTTGTTTCAAATTTCTGATTGGGTGAATTTAAAAAGGGCATAAATTGCAGATTATCACTTCAAGATTATTATTAGATTCCTTTCACATTGTTAGCTGTTGAGATACGTAATGCTTAACCACCATTTGTGTTAAAGCTAAATCCATAAAAACATTTAAAAAGAAACTGAATACTTGGCATATTGAAAGGGATGAGAAAAGAGCAGGGAACGGGATAAAAGTGGATCGCCGAGGAGAGAGGGAAAAGTGTTGCACCAACACAGACATAATGGACCAAACTGCCTGCCTCCTTCTCTGATGTAAACATTCGGTGATTTCAGTTTTAAGTTTCTCCTGGTGCTGTGTTAAAAATAGTGTTGTGCTTTTTTTCTACTGGCTCAATGGCACCATCGTCAGGTAGCCTTTCATATTACAAATGTTTTGAGGCAAATCCAATGACTTACAAAGTCTCACACAACCCCTGCTGGAAGGTGTGTCTTGGTGAATGTCGGGTGAAGTCAGGGTTACTCTAGGCTATCGAGGCTCTCATGGTTCACTCGTCTGCCACTCACTTTTAGGTTACAGTAATGAAGAATAGCAAACTAGGCAAGGCAGCCACAAGACAGTGCTACTTAACGAATCCCAGTACAGCATGAGATGATATCTCTTGGTAGCTTCAGACATGAGTAGAATGGAACAGCTATCGCAACTTTTACTTCCCCCTCATTCTTCCTTCTGCTCCCATTTCATTCACTTTCTGAAACAGTGTTTCAGAGTCTATTTTTAAAGTCCAACATCTAAATAACAATATGGCCAGAATATAATTATCAGCAACTCAACCTTTGATGCACAAAGTTACATCAAATATAGCAGAAGTATGTCTAATAAGTGTACATATCTGGCCACAAACCTTGGCAATGGTGGGACAAATCAAAATTAGTTTGTCTACATCACTGCTAATAGGACTAAAAATACTAGATTTTTTCAATGCTACTTTTGCTGTACAGCCTGAATGCAAAATGTAATTCAAATATAATGTGGAAAGTTAGTTTCATCTGGCAACGTATACTGTGAGAATTCACCATGCAAGTTAAATTTTGTACTTTACTCTTTACTAGCTGCTGAAAAAGTGGTACATTTGCATGAGTTGGGCAGTGGAATTACACCTTATCAGTAGCTCATTATTCAGAGTACTTTTCAATTATTCCCCCACCCCCACCTGCAATTGATGAAATGACATGAATGAGGCCAATTCACTAATAAGGACTAAATAAGCCAAACTGCCTGCCCTTAAAAGTGAGTCTGAAAAATGTACCAGTTTAAATCGGTTACGCTAAATTTAACTGCTAGACAACTTACCTCTGTGTTGTTAATAGCAAGTGCTTTCAGCAAAAGATTGCTGGCATCCTGATGCAACCCAATATGAATTAGCAGGTTAGCTAAGTTAACTAATGGAATGTCCATATAGTCTTCTGGAACCAAATTCAACGCCCGTCTCAAGCATGCAAGAGCAGAGGTAGTATTCCCAATCGCTCGCCAGTACAGACCTGCTTCATTCAACAACAACCATAGTGGACCAGTTTTCTGGGAGGAAAATGAATTTGTAAATTAATCATTCAAATATCCACAGGCACATTAATCAAGGCGCAATTTGCTGATAATGCTAATAATGAGGTTCAACAACAGGTCAGAACTAGAACATTCACACAGTTCTATTAGATCAAACCATTATAAAGATCCATTATAATTTGGCATACGGTATAATTATCCTAAATATTCCCATAGTATGGAAGCATGAACAATGACTACTAAATCTATGCTGACCACACCTAAATAGCTTTGCCATTCTAATTGTGGAAAGATTTGATCATAAACACAAATAAAAAATGTAAAATGTCACAAACCTACATGAGTTATGCAGTATATATTTGGCAACAAAACAAACTGCTGGGTTGACCTGGGTAACCTAAACTGATACTCGAGCTAGAACTTCTCAACTTATTAAATTCAGGACAAGCCTGTTATTAGCATTGTGTTTTGGGTTCAGTACATTTACTGTGCAAAACAATGCCCAGGTCTCCAATTCCTCTCAAATTTGGTATCATTCACTCACCCTTTTAACAGCCTGTGAGATCACCTCTCCAGCTTCCTCCTCTGTAATATTCAAATGGTAAAACAAAGCCTGCAATGGGAACGTAGACATTTATAATAATGCTGAACTTTTAACATAAAGTATTGTGGCTGTGTTTATTCTGCGCATCGTAAATTTGATCCATTATGTTCATACTCTTGGGGTCACTGGAACACGTAACGGCATATTGTAAAAGCAAAAAATCTATCCATCAGAAAAGGAATTGATCCAATCATTTTTTTGATTACAATACTCAATGGTCAAGGAGCTCTCTTTAACAAAGGTGATATTGTCTTTTCTCAACTCCAATAAAACTTGCACAACTACAGCTTCCAAAGAAGTATTACCTGTTTAGCATAGTGGTCTGGTATTCCGGATTGCAAATCTCGTCTTTTTTCCAGGTCTTTCACTAACTGGTAAAGTTTCTCATTATTGCGGAAATCTAGCATGGAGGAACAGGTTGGAACATGGCTGGCCCCTGCCCTATCCTCGTTTCCTGAAGGCATCAAGAGTGACCAGACACTGGACAAAAGAAAATCATAATTTCTTTGTTATTTAGCGTTCTGTAGAGTTAGAAGACGTCACAATTTATCAGAGATCAGAAGCTTAGGAAAAACAATCTTATTGCTTTTATACAACTGAAGTGAAAGTGACATGCTATTTGGCAAAGCAATATTATTACTTAGTGCATGATAATGTATGATAGAAAGTAGACTTTGTTCGATTATGCATATATGTCTAAAGTAAAGCAGTTTGAGATACTGTGCCAAAAGCTTGACAATAAATTTGCTGGTCTGTAACCTGTTTCGATTTTTCATATATAAAACCATGACAATTTCCATGATTTTCAAAAACATTATGTAGAACTATGTTTCAAGGTACAATAATAATCCTTGCATTTCATATAGTACCTGATCAGGTCATCCTACGTTTCAAAGCACCTCACAGGACTTACTGTTAAATGTAGTGACTGTGTATTTTGTAGCTAAATGCAGCAGCCAATTTTGCGCACCACAATGTTCCATAAGCGGGCATGAAGTGAGTGATTAATCCCTTCACTTTCAGGAGTGTTATGGGATCTTTAACATCCACCTGGACAGTGATGTAACAATTAAGTTCAAATTCATTTATCCTTCAGCTTATGTATAAATTTAGTAAAACGACAAATTACATTAGTATAGCACCTTTAACACCTGCTACTCAGGTATCCAAATTCTTACCCAAAACCTTTGTATTCTGGAGGTAGAAAGTATGTTGGAAGACCAGATGGATTGGGGATTGTTGGATAGGATTGCATACAGTCCGATCTTTTTGGCCACAAAATATCCTGTTAATATAAGCAGAACATGAATCAATATTAAGCCTTTTAAGTAATGCATTTATTTTGTAACTTAATTTTTTTTTGCTTTAATCACTTCCATTACATTCTAGTATAAAGCAGAATAAGAAATGTATAAAATCAGTGAATTATTATTTTTGTAATTTCTAGGATTTTTTTTAAAAAAAGAAACTTTTACAAAAAAACAAGCTCAATGTTTTCCTTTCCCATCTCAAGTCTCTGAAAACGTAAAACGTTTCAAGCACCTGCCTATTTCATTCTCTCAGACAGACTCGCAGAAAGTGCATAGCTCGAGGCAATTCCTCCTCATATATGGGGTGTGATAGGAAAAGAAGCACAAGGTTACAGTTGCAGACCTATATTCTGCTCAGTGGAGCTTAAGCTGCTGTGTATTGCATGAGCTTTGGTTTTATTTTGGGGGAGGGGAAAGACGATAAAGAGTGCCAACGTGACCATTTTTGTGTTTTCTTACTCACGTTATATATGGAGGAACCTTTTCCCCATATGTCCAAAACCGATCGACCTGCTGGTGGTGGTGTTGGGAATTGCAGTTTTTCGTCATTCCAAGTCATATTCATATCATAACTTATCTCAAGTGCCATCATACTAGCAGTTGAACTGTCCTCACCAAACTAAGAAAAATCAGTGTAAATTTTATTGCATTTTTCATTTAATCTTTAAACAGTCATCGTGTGGCAGCAGCACATCGCATCAATGTACAGAATGGGAGATTGAGATCTTGCCTATAACATAAGTGGCCGTGTGTGTCTGTGGTGTGTGCGTGTGTGGGGGGAATTCTTTCAAAGCTCAACATGCAAGTATCAAGTAAGTATTGGTTGAACATATCATCGTAGACAAGCATCAAGTTTGATTCAAATTTTTAAAAAATTGGAAAATAGATATATAAGGAGCTTTTGTTAATAGTTACCATAAAACAGCAGCAGTACTCTCATCTTAGCTAGTAAGCAAACTAAAAGCAGATTGTGATCTGACCAGGTAAATCTTTTACAGGATAAGCCGTACTAATTTGGCTGAAAACTTGTTTTTGGAGCCACTTTTCAGCTGATTCGATAACAATGCTCGCTTGTGGAATAGATGGTGACCAACTTAAAGATCAGAGGTTGATAATATTTTGGTGTAGTCTAGGAAGCCTGGATTTTCCTCCAGCAGTCAATAGTCTGAGGTCAAATTTTATATGTTACAACGAGATTGGGAAATTGAATAGGTATCACATTGTGTCCGTTGCTTGGTAAGCAATCACCTAGCATCAGCTATAAATGCAACTTTTATTTCTTCTTTTTTACCTGCACATATTCTACACTGTCAAATACATCTCCCCTAGTGTAACGCACAGGACGGTCCCACTGGCAGTGCAAAATCTGCTGTTGATTCACCCAGCGACAAATCTGGTGGTTTCCTGGATAAAAGACAAAGTTGCATTCTGAATTTAGTTTCCTGCAATTTTAACTGGAATATTAAATACTAATAAGTTGTGTTTGAAATGTATTTTGAAATACCAGATAACAGTGTTCATGGTCCATCAGCTTCTCAATGTGATGGTTTGAGTATTGTGACAATTACTCAAATAGGCCTAGATTACAGATAGGATTGGCAATATAACTTTGCTTTTTTTTTCGCAAACTTGCCAGATGGTGGCTTTGAATAATGCAGCACTTTATTGGTGCAGGCAGCCTGGCAACAAATTTTGACACTCCTATTTAAAACGTACTGTAGGACACAACATTCAATAAGTCCAATTTATTTGAGATTCAGCTAATGAAACAAATGCCACCAAGCTGATGAGAGTAAAACTTTTTTTTGTCAATGCTATTCAGAAATCATAAATGTTGACCTTTATGCTCGTTAAATATCACGTGAATGCAACGTTATTATGCTTTTTCACACACACAAAAACAAATATTACTAGAATATTCAAGAGCTTAAATTTACTCAACATTTCAAAAGATTTATATACTAAAAAACTCAGAAATCATTTACCTTTGAACTTTATTTCATAATTTAATTTTGTTGTTCACCAAAGTGCAGTGATCTTACCTAGCTGAGTCTCTTTAGCCATTTGTGTTTCATGGATTATGTTTCTCAGTAGCTGTTCATTTTGTATAACTTTGTGTTTCTCCAGTATCTCCTGCTGTCTGAGGTAATGATCATGTTGCTTCTGGTATTCTTTCAGTTCATTTAAAGTCCGCTGCAGAGACCTGTTAGAAAGCAAAATAATACATTATAAAACCACTGAGAATGAAAAGTACAAATAGAATAGTGACAAATAAGACTTGGACATCTATCTGGGCAATAATAATAATAAGGCATCATATAAAGATACTTAATATTTCTTTTGATTCAAATGTCCTTAAAATGTTATGGCATGAAATTGTGAAATCCGCTAGTTTACTCATAACACCCTTGCTGTAGTACAATCTCCACACTAACTGGGCACCAAAAGTTACAATTAAAGCAAGAGAATTGTGCAGCACAACAGGAAAATATCAATCCATGTGGACTGCGGAATTTGCATGCAGATGTAATCTGAAGGTGGTGGTGGATCATTGTTGGGTTGCTACCGACTAGAAACTGGAACAATTAGCTGTCAAATCCAGAGTCGAATAATGAGTCTTGTTATAATGGGGTCAACCTGTAGTATAGCAATAATAACGTAGAAGTTTTCTTGTAGTCTTTCCTCAGCAAATGGTAAGATCAATTGCAAAAGACATTGTCCAGGAACAAAAGTAACGGCTTTAGAGGGAAGAAAACAACTGAGTAAAAACAATCAAATGTTCCCTCCCCCTCGTCATTTACCTGTGTTGTGCCTCCAGCTTCTGCTCCAACTTTTGCTGACATAGAACTGCATGTTTCTTTTTCATAGCATGTTCAAAACCAGGTTTTATGATCAGTGCCTGATCATAACAAAGTACTGAGGTGTTATATGACCCCAACATCTAGAAAAAAAAATTACACCATAAATTGAATGTTGCATTCGCAATGCACAGAATATGGAGATTAAAGTGAAAGAATCTGTTCGACAAGTCTTGATTATTTGATTAGCAAGGCTCTCATTACACAGGAAACTGAACACAGGAAATGGTAATGATATTACAAAAAAAACTGGAGGGTTTTCTGTAAGATGTTCAATGTCTTAATAAGTAGAAAGGAACACCTTAAAGAATCTTGCGAATATATCCCCCATTACTTTCATTACTTCAGTTCTTCAGACCAAATTACTTGTACATATAGAAACACTGGATAGTACCGAGAGGAAATTCTCATTGTATACAGAGGGTCCGTCAACAAGGATGAAAAAAAACACGATCAGATAGAACGTTTGGCAAACTTACCGCATAAATGTTTCCAAGAGTGTAATGGTTTGTGAGGAAATCTGTGGACACATCCATTGCTGCATGGACCAATATGGCTGCATCTGCTGAGAAATGGGCCCGGTGCAATACATTGGCCAAATTCACCAAAGCTACATCTTTATGTTGCCTGTGGGGTTTTTTTGTAAAAAAAACAGAATTTAATTTACAAAGATAATAAAAAATATGGCTTATTGTATTTATTCCATAAGGCACAAAAAACTTTTAAAAATCAATTAACATGTTGAGTACGTGATATAATAAGCTTCACTAACTGATCCAATTATTCTTATATCCTACGCAATACTCCACGCTATCGTTATACAATGTGTTCAGGTTTCTCTGTAATAGTATTAATAATAATAATAATTTTGGCTTTGTACCCCATAATAGTGCAATATTTGAGTTTATTGACTCGAAACAAGCAAGTTATAACTGACTTCTATAATTTATTGGACAAGTTTTATATTTATGGGGAATTTTCAAAACTTTAGCAGTAAACCACAAACGTTTGCTCAAAATCTGTGATCCAGTTAGTAAAACAACTGCAAATACAGATAAATATGAAGTTCCTTCATTTCCCTAATTTGGATTTCTCCTCCCTCCCACTGCTTAATGTTTGTCAGCTTACCGTGGAGAAAAGTGCAGTGCTCGAATAGCACATTCCACCACCTGATATGGCTCATTCTTCATCCTCCAGTAAAAAGAGGCCATATTATACAATACCCATGAAGATATGTTCTAAAAGGAAAAGTGCAATTAATGTTGAGCAAATATGCATACGTTTGATGACTGCCTACAAATACACAATCACTACAAATACAGTAAAACTGTGAAAGATGTTTTGTGATAAGGTGCTATATAAGATGTCAGAATGATTATGTTATTAAATAACAAGGAAACTGCCAATTTAACCTCAAGAAACATCATCCTGAATACTGAGAAGCAACTGATCAAGCATGTCAAGTTAATCACTCACACATTTGTTATGCAGTGAACCAATACCAGTTTATTTTATATTTTCATACAAAGCTACAATCTTTGATAACTAACTCTCTTTTGGAAATGAGGAATGGATTTGGGAAGAGAGCTATCATATTAGGAAATAATTCAAATTTAAAGGGTATATGATACAATAGGTAAGACATTAAAACTGATATGATAAAGTCAAGCAAAGTAGAAAATTGTGTTCCATTTAATACGGTCTCGCCCCCGTATATCAATATTAAAAATACTTGACCATGTTTGAACATGTGCTTTTAAGGATATGTGCATATCTATGTTTTTTAAAAAAATTGGCTAAAAACTACCACCTCTTTAGAGAATACTATAAAAACTACAAGTTAATTATCAATTAGATCAGATCAAGTAACTGACACTCGCCACATAGTGAGGAAGTTGCAGAATCCACAACTTGCCAACTTCCTGTTTTTCAGCAATTGATCCGTGCAACAAGTGAAAGGAGAGCAAAGTGAACACACAAATATCACGCAGAAGTAATTTAGTGGTCAAAGGTGACTCTAGATAGGTATACAGTCCCAAGTTCATCAGCCATGTACATATTTGTTTCAAACCAACAAAGGAATTCTCCCCAATCCACATTTCTTATCTATTCTCTGCCCCACTATTGAATATAGTACCCAAAGTTCTTTTACTTTTTTGTTAACCTACTACCCATTTGAAAAAGGAGTGGCACAGATTCTGTAACAGTGCACAGAGGTATGTATTATTGATGTACAGTAAAAACATTACCACAGATGCAATAGAATGTGGTCATCGATAAATGCAGTGAATTGTGGAAAAATAATCCACAGACTCTGGCACAATACCATCCAATTTAGAGGTACTCCAATTAATATCAGATAATACAGAAATAAAAAAATTGTAAATTATGAATGAGAAAAAACATGGGTACACGATCAGAGCAGATAGATGGGGTGGGGGGGGGAACGTTAGTATCCTCAGACAGGAAGAGACAAATTCCCACTTTGGTGTAAAGTTGCTGGGATTCTATAAACAACAAGATGACTGACAATAACACAATGCTTTGCATTACCCAACTTGATCAGCAAATAAAAGCAAATGGTTATACAAGTATCCAAAACGTATACTTTACCTTGAGCAAGGCGCCATTAATTCGATGCCCTATTTCTTCTAGGTTTCTACCCAACCGTCTTGACAAGCTAAGAAAGATACGATCCTCTTTTGATAACACAGGCGCTGTGAGATTCATACGCTCTTGAACACCCTGATAAAGCAAAAATAAAGTTAATCTCTCCTGTAATACACTCTGAAAATGAGCTGCTTGTAGATCTTCTGAAACAGATGACGATCAGCTCCATTTTGTATGAGACTGATTGTTGGCTTTTCTGGCAATGACATTAAGTGGGAAATATTTTTAATTTTTGCTTGCATTATTTTTTTCACCCAGTATCAGTAACAAGAACTTCGAGGTTAATTGCTGGTTTAATCTCTTTTTGATCTCCCAATAATCTGCCAATTAATACAGTGTATCAAATGAGACCACGAGTTAGAGCCAACAGTACTTTATAACAATAATATTTGGTTTGATGTAGCATATTCAAGTCAGGAGGGCATCCCAAAACACTTTACAGGATTTACTATGAAGTGTAGTAACAATAGGCGAATGCGCCAGTCAATTTGCACACAACAATGTGCTACAAACAGCCACAAAGTTAATGGCTGTGATACCGGGAAAATCTCCCTTCTCTTTTCAAATAGTTCTATGGGATCTTTTAATGTCCACCTGAACAGCAGATGGAACCTCGGTTTAATGAGTCATCCGAAGGATACCACCTCTGATATTGTAGTGCTCCTCCAGCACTTTATTCGAGTGTGAACCTAGACCGTGTTGAAATTCCTGACATGGAGTTTGAAGCCACAATCTTCTGACACTCAGAGGTGAGACTGCTACTAACAGCAGCACAGGAAATTTTGCCATAAGCTGACTGTGGTGGGCAATATATACTGTCTCCTGCTCTGGATGAACAAGACATTCCACGAGAGCTGTTGGTACCAAGAATATTGGTAGATTTAAAATTTATTTATTTTCTTAAATTTACAACAACTTTAAGTTAATACCATAAGTTGGCCATCCCTGCCACAAATTATCTTAAAAGAGATTGCTGGCCATCCAATCAGAAACTCAGTCTTTAACCTACCTACGAGAAATACTAGTTTAATTGCAATTTATTTTATTACCAAGTAAGCTGGGCTAAAAATGATTTACCCTTAAGTGCTGAAAGGCATGAATACTAAAAGGAAGTTCCATCATTTTTGTGCAGTCTGGTTTTTCTAGATCTGGTGGTAATGGGGTCTTTGCATCAATGTATTCTTCAGGGCTGCAAGAAAGAGCATTTTGTCATGATCCACATTTCACAAAAGGTTTAACAGTATTGTGAGAACTAATAGTTTGCGATTTTTGCAGCAGAAGGCTGTAAAAACAAAATCATATCAAATTTCAGTGTAAAGAAGCATACTCCAGACACACAAAACAATTTCACACTTTGTGACTAGCTGCCAAAACCACTTTGTGGTTGTGACATATGTTCAAACTGTTGCGGTATAACTACAGCCAGAGCAAATTGATTAACCATCTGCATTTAAGGAACGATTTGTAATATTGAAGAGCTAGTCATGCAAATATAGCTCCTTAATAAATTTAAACCCTCTTCAGACAATTGAGACCCAGAAATATAAATGGGGGTTGCTTTTCCGATCAATCTAAACAGGACAGAGGTGAAATATGTACCATAGCACTTGAATGAACTAATCCCCATTTAAACTTTGTATGGGTTGAGCAGTTGTCAACCCAATCTACTTGCTCAAATTCTAGGAGACAGCTGTGGCTGGTAATGTCCAAAGCTTGAAAGCAAAGAATAATGCACAACATGGCATAGTAACTGGAGAACACACTGAATAAAAATTACCTGATATGTTTCCTCTCTAAAGAAATGTATGTTCCATCGTATAGATCAAGGTCCCCAAGAGGAACCTTAGCTTTAATGCAGTCAGAGTCTTCTTTGTAATGCCTCTGTTCCAAACCGGTGTCCCGATCTTCATTTTCTTCTATATAAATTTTGCGAGCTACTAAGTGTTTCTGTGTACAAGCAGAATAGATAAACACCTACTGTTTTAATGAGCAACATCAAAGTTATTGAAACAAATTTTGTTTTAACATCAAAAGATTACAATTACGAGAAGCATGTGCTGCATGCAATACAGTGCAATTTTTCTTAAAAATATTTGATATTATCTAGCTCAATGATATTTAGCTCAGGATAATTTAATTTTGCTCGGGCTGACAATTATTCCAAAATTAAGATTTCCCAAAACATCCACTCTCCCTTAGTCAAAAAGTTACTCGACTTACTTCCAACTCCTTGAGGTAGTCAACTGTGGCCTCTTGTCTCATGAAAACCACTAGATCATGTGGATGCTTCAGATTAAGAGGTGAATCTACCTGCCAACGAAAACAAGGTCAAATTTCACAATTCGGCATTCATTTTTTCAAAGTTTTTGAGTTGCGTAATACAAAGCACGACTTACTTTACACATATTCAACAGTATTTGTGTATATTGTTCTTGCTAAATGATGTTTCTCTCCCCCCCCACCCCCCAAAAAAAATAAGTACACAAGATATTTCAAAACAAAACTCCCTCCATTAAATGGGTACGATCTGGTGGCTATTACTGAGACCTGGTTACAGGAAGACCAGGGGTGGGAGCTAAACATTCCGAGCTATTCGACGTATAGGAAAGATAGACAATGTGGAAAACGAGGTGGGGGGGTAGCCCTGCTAATAAAGGATGAGATAAAAACAGTAGAGAGGAAGGATTTTAAATCAGAAAATCAGGATGTACAGTCAGTATGGAGGTAAGAAACAACAAGGGGCAGAAAACACTAGTGGGAGTAGTTTATAGACCCCCAAAACAGCAGTTACAGTATTGGGAGAGTATTAATCAGGAAATTAGAGGAGCATGTAGCAAGGGTAATACACTAATAGTGGGTGATTTCAATCTTCATATAGACTGGGAAAACCAAATTGGCAAAAGTAAATAAAAGGATGAGTTTATAGAATGCATTAGAGATAGTTTTCTAGAACAATATGCTGAGGAACCAACCAGGGAGCAGGCTATCCTAGATCTTGTTTTGTGTAATGAAATAGGGATAATCAGCAATCTGGAAGTTAAGGCTTCACTAGGGCAGAGTGACCATAACATGATGGAATTTAACATTAAGTCAGAGAGTGATATAGTTGAATTCAAAGCAAGGGTCTTAAATTTAAATAAAGCCAACTTTGCAGGTACGAGAGAAGATTTGGCTAAAATAGACTGGGAAATTAGATTAAAAAATGACGATAGACCAGCAATGGCAAACATTTAAAGATATAATACATAACTCCCAGTGATCACATATTCCCTTGGAAAAATAAAAATACCACGGGAAAAGTGGTTCAACCTTGGCTAACTAGAGAAGTTAGTTGAAGTATAAAATTAAAAGAAGAGGCCTATAACACTGCAAAAAAGAGCAGTAAACCTGAGGATTGGGAGGGCTTTAGAGAACAGCAAAGGAAAACCAAGAAACTGATTAAAAGGGAGAAAATGGATTATGAGGACAAACTAGCTAGGAACATAAAGACAGATTGTAAGAGTTTTTACGAGTACATAAAGAGGAAGAGACTATCAAAAGTGAATGTGGGTCCATTGCAGGCAGAGACAGGAGAAATTATAATGGAGAATAAAGAAATGGCAGTCATTAAACAAATATTTCGCTTCTGTCTTCATGTTAGAGGACACTAAAAACTTACGGAAAATAGAGGGGAACCTGGAGGCTAATGTTAGTGAGGAACTTAAAGAAATGAACATCAGTAAAGCAATAGTACCAGAGAAATTGATAGAATTAAAAAACGATAAATCCCCTGGACCTGATGGCCTGCATCCTTGGGTTTTAAAGCGGTGGCTGCCCAGATATTGTTTTTAATCTTCCAAAATTCCCTGGATTCTGGAATGGTTCCCAGTGATTGGAAGGTTGCAAATGTAAGGTCGATATTTAAGAAGGGTGGGAGACAAAAAATGGGGAACTAAAGACCAGTTAGTCTGACATCGGTGGTAGGGAAAATTCTAGAGTCTTCAATTAGGGATGTCATCGTGGGGTACTTAGAATATGATAACATGATTAGGCAGTTAACATGGCTTTATGAAAGGGAATTTATGTTTAACAAATCTTATTGAGTTTTTTCAGGATATAACTAGCAGGTTAGATAGGGGGAATCCAGTAGATGTGGTGTATTTGGATTTCCAGAAGGCATTCGACAAGGTGCCACATTAAAGGCTGTTGCATAAGATTAGAGCCCATGGAATTAAGAATAATATATTAGCACGGATTGGAGAGTGGCTAACAGGAAGAAAACAGAGCGTAGGGATAAACAAGTCCTTCTCAGGTTGGTAGGATGTGACTAGTGGAGTGCCATAAGGATCAGTGCTTGGGCCTCAATTATTTACTGTCTACATCAATGATTTAGATGAGGAAATAGAACTTAACATATCTAAATTCGCAGATGATACAAAGATAGGTGGGAGAATAAGCTGTGAGGATGACACACGAAGAATGCAAGGAAAATAGACAGGTTAGGTGAGTGGGCAAGAAGGTGGCAGATGGAGTATAATGTGGGGAAGTGTGAAGTTATTTACCTAGTTAGTAAAAATAGAAAAACGGATTATTTTCTAGAGGCCGAGAGACTGGGTAGTGTTAGTGTTCAGAGGGATTTGGGTGTCCTTGTACACCAGTCACAAAAAGTTAGCACGCAGGTACAGCAAGCAACTGGGAAGGCTAATGCCATGTTGGCGTTCGTTGCAAAAGGGTTAGAGTACAAGAGTAGGGAGTCTTGCTGCAGTTGCATAAGGCCTTGGTGAGATCGCACCTAGAATATTGTGTGCAGTTTTGGTCTCCTTATTTAAGAAAGGACATACTCCCCTTAGAGGGGGTGCAGTGCAGATTCACTAGGTTGGTTCCTGGGATGAGGGGGTTGACCTATGAGGATAGGTTGAGTAAACTAGGTCTATATTCTCCAGAATATAGAAGAATTAGAGGTGATTTTATAGAAACCTATAAGACTCTTAAGGGTCTTGACAGGGTAGATGCCGTGAAACTATTTCCCCTGGTTGGATAATCTAAAACTAGGGGTCATAGTCTAAAGATTAAGGGTCGGCCTTTTCGAACTGAGTTGAGGAAACATTTCTTCATTCAGAGGGTAGTGAATTTGTGGAATTCTCCACACCAGAAGGTTGTGGATGCTCAGTCCTTGAACATATTCAATACTGAGGTTGATAGATTTCTAAAGGATAGAGGGATTAAGGAATATGAGGATAAGGCGAGTAAATGGAATTAGGTTAGAAGATCAGCCATGATCTTATTAAATGGCGGGGCAGGCTTGAGGGGCTGAATGGCCTACTCCTACATCTTATGGTCTTAAGGCAATTGGTCACTAAACTGATATTTTCAGTATGGGTTAAGCAACATGTTTCACAATATGGTACAGATTTAAAAATTTTAGCACCATGACTCACTAGCAGTTAAACTATTCTGGTTTAAAAGCCATATCAATTAAATGGACACATTGCAGATATGCCACAGTTACTCTCTGGAACTCTATCCCGCACCCCCTCCCTCGCCACCTTCAAGACCCATCTCAAGACCCTCCTCTTCGACCGTGCTTTTGATCTCTCGGTTTCCCCCCGCCCTCCCCCACCCCAGCTTGGGTCCTTAACTGTCTGTCTAACGCCTTGGGACGTCCTCCCGAAGTGAAAGGCGCTTTACAAATGTAATTTTGCTGTTGTTGTTACAGTTGCCACATATGCCACTTTCATTTTATCTTTCAAAACTTTCTTCTATTCACTGAAAGTGGGACTAGTTAACAGACATCGGAAAAATAAGGATTTTAAACTATAAATAGAAATTGAAAGTCTCAATGAGTAAAGATAAAATTTACTGTACATTTTTTGAACATATACTATCATCTGTACACTATCGTGGAGTCCTGTAGCTCAGTGGTAAGAGCACTCGCTTTGCAAGTGAGAGACCTGAGTTCAATTCCAGGCAGAGGGCGAAACCTTGGGCAAGTTTCCTTACTCCACACAGAGCCTAATAATAATCCCTCCAAAACTAAAAACAATAATAAATTGGTCATTTTCAATCCATGACTGTTTGTGGGACATTGCTGTGCGCAATTGGCTGCCGCGTTCGCCCACAAATATAGTCAATTCACTTTACAGTATATTCTGTGAAGCGCTTTGGGACGTCTAGAAGACGTGAAAAGCGCTATATCAAAAAAAATGCAAATCTTTGCAATCAGATTGTGGTCAAATCACGTTGACTTTGCAGTATTTTGGAATTAAGTCTCTCAAAATTAAAATCCAAACCTCTGCACTGTGACCCACAACATAATTAACACAATCTTATTCAAATATCTGAGCATTTTTCAATACAGCCCTCACTTATGTACAGCATTAGTGAAGTGAAAATCAATAGGACCAAGTAAAAGTGCTCTGGCTAACATTTCGTTAGGATTTAAAACTACAATATAATCAGTTTTTTTTAAAAAAATACAAAAGCATTGATTCAACCAGTCCATCAACAGAAGTAAGGAACTCTTTCTTTCCTTCCCTGGTTTCACATTACAATAAACTCCAGATAAATCCACATTGTCTTAACTTGTCAAGACCAATTAAGTCTCCAAGCTGTCAATATCCCGTCTGTTGCCCATGCAAACGATTAAAAAGGGAATCCACTTTAATTTTAACTTCACTTAACACATTCTAGAAATGAGTTACTATAGAAGCACTTAAAAGATAAAATTGTTTGGATACTTTATCCTATAAGATGGGTCTTACATCACCGAGGCCTCTTGTCCTATCTTATAACTGGTGTGGGCACTCAATAGAGGTTGTCCCACCCCTGCGACCTCCTAACCCACTACTAACCCGCCCTTTCCCTCCACCTATGCCGAATTTGCCACTCTAGATAACTAGTTATGCCTAATTTACCTGGATAACTAGTCGCTGAACCCTTTTCCCTTAGAGGATTAAGTTGTAGTGAGTTTACTGTATTTTGCTTCAATGTTCCACTGGATTTTCAGAACTAAAAGCAGCATGAATACTTCTCAGCCTGGGCTCCACTAACATACAGTACAAAAGCACCAACCTATCTATTGACTTTGCTCAAAGACTGTTTGCTGATGTGGAAGCTTTTTCTGTCTGGCTCCAGTTTGTGGCATGGTGGTTTGATACTTTATTTTTGCATTTTCTCTGTATTGAAAATCTCTATTAAGAGTGGATTTCTGCTCAAAAGATAATTTCAGGGCTAAATGGATACTGAGTGAATTATGACTAATTATCAATGGTTCATTGAAGTCTAGTGTTAAAATCCTAACCATACAAACTTTTATTCCCAGCCTTCACGATAATACAAACACAATATGCCAAATGCCCCCTACTGTGCAGAACAATGTGCATTTCTATGCAGTTTTATTCTAACAAGCCATCAGTTAAACAGACATAAAGCATACTTAAGATTCAATGCATATCAGAAAACTCCAATGAGAACAGGAGAGACAGTCATTTGAGAATAATAGACAGCACGGTATATATTCAGGATTTATGAATCCTGCCATTTCAATCTATAGTTCAACACAATCCTTAAAAACAAGGGAGTTTCATCTGGTTTTATTCGTCTGACCCAAATAGGAAGCGACACTTTTATTCAAAGTTCTGAAGTGTGTGTATTTGACAAGAGACTTCAAATGGCTTCCAGCACCATACACCCACATATCGTGATTCACTGCTATTCTTGTAGTGGTGCCAACAGATGAGTGTCCCGAATGGGAACAGGGTTGGGCGCAGGTAAATCCTGCTGAAAAAATGTGTTTCATTCTTGAACACTTGAATAAAACGCTTCAGTCGAGTCAACTTCTGGCGAGCAGAAACTTTGGGAAGTTTGCAGCCGTCATTTGCGGAATTCATCTTTGGGGCAGAAACCCAATCTTGACAAGAGGTTTTTCAGGATTGGCGGTAAAGAGAAAATGCAAAAACAAAGAGAGTCAAACCAGCATGCCACCAACTGGAGACTGGCAGGAAAAAGCTTCCACATCAGCAAACAGCCTTCGCAACTGTCACTTGCGGCGCTTGTGCCGCTTTCGTTCCAGTTGCGACGCTCGGTTCTCGCTTCCTACCTGAGTGATCCACCCAAGAGTTGCAACACAGCCAAAAATTCAAACCCCCGGAAAAAAAAAAACGAGGCGGACAAATTCTTCTGCCCGTAATACCTGCTCTCCCCTCCCCATCAAATACCTTTCCTTGTATACGGTTTTTTCCTCTTTTTTTTTGTTTTTAAATTAAAAAAAAAAGAACTCGTTGAAATCTTACAACTAAATGTTGGTGGTGGTGGTGTTGATGTGTGTGTGGGGGGGGGGGGGGGGGGAAGAGAGAGCTATTTTGGGGGGATCAGACACACAAGACCAGCCCCAACTTGTCCCTTTAGTTTTCAGGGGTGGAATTGAATTGAACTCCAAATTAGGTCCCAGTCAGAATGAAGGGGTTGGGGTGGGGGGGGTTGGGGGGGTATCGAAGCCTATGAGAACCAGAACAAATGGATGAGCCGCAGCAGCAGCACCAGGTGGGGATGGGGAATGTTGACATTATTTAATTTTTTTTGGGGGGGAAAGTTAATTGAGGAGAGGGAACCGAAACCAGACAGTTGTGCGTGTGATGGGGAGGGGGGAGAGGGGAGAGGGAGGGGAGGGGGGGGAGAGGGGGAGGGAGGGGGGGAGAGGGGGTGGTTTCTCTCGACAATTCCGCAACACGGGGGTCGTGTTGTACCAAACCGCTTCAATCCTCCCCTCCCGCCTCCCCCCCCTCGCCTGTCACACGCTGCTGCCCGGCTCAGCTCTGGCGTCGCTTTACCGCACGGCGGGGCCTGGTCACACCCCCCCCCCCCCCCACACACACACACACCCTCCCCCCTCCCTCCCTCTCTCTCTCTCTCTCTCCCCCCTGACTTACTTGCTGCTGGATTTTCCCGTCCTCCGTCACTATCCAGTGCGTGGTGGCCACACAGCTCCCCGCAGCGGTGACCAGGACGCCGAGGAGCAAACCGTAGCCGCTGCTTCTGCTCGGGCTCCCGCCGCCGCCGCCGTCGCCGCGCGCCGCCATGTTCAACTCCAAGGCCCCTCCCTCCCCCCGAGTCGGAGGACTCCCTTCACAACGGGCCGGACGTGCGTCACCGCGGGCCCGGAACCCGCGCCATCACTGTGCGGGGCAGGAGGGCAACACACACACACAACACGGAGGAGGAGTAGCCGCCATCATTGTGCGGGGCAGGAGGGCAACACACGCAACACGGAGGAGTGGCCGCCATCATTGTGCGGGGCAGGAGGGCAACACAACACAGAGTGGCCGCCATCATTGTGCGGGGCAGGAAGACAACACACACACACACACACACAAGGCAGCAATGTCAATGGCAACCTGTTGGCATTTTAGCTGTTAAGACTCCAGCAGTAACCCCCCCCCCACTACCCACCCACTTAGGGGTCCTCCCCCGAGCCTCGCCTCCTGCCAACCTGCGCCTCATGCTTTCCGGGATGAGGTAAACCGGATGGATGCGTTCCCTCCAGGGAGAGAGAGCGCGTGCGTTCCAATCCGACGATCTATCCCCGGGATTTCCCACGTGTTGGCGGGATGCCGTGCGGAAATCTCAAGCTTGGTTTGGATACGCTGAAGCGAGGTGACGGGTTTTCCACGTGCCAAGACACCCGCCCGGCTGACCAGAGAGCTCTCCCCCCCCCCACACCTACAGCATCAGCGTTCAATTAATAATAATAATAATCCTTGCATTTGGTGTAGCACTTCATCGCATTGTTGAGACGTCTTAAAGCGCATCTCAGGATATAATGTAAAGTGGAGTAAGTGATCAAATTTATTTGTGAGGGGGGGGGGGTTATTGGCCAAAACACTGAGAATCTCCCCTCTCAAATAGTGCTTATGGGATCTCAAGTTAGTGCATTTTTAAAAAAAAAATTGGCTCACTGCCCACTCTTCCTGACAACCCGTTCCAACTATTAAATAGTGAAGAAATGCTTACTGGCATCTGACCTCCACAAACCCCAAACTAAAATTTTGGGAACAAGATTGACTTAGCAATGCTCTTCGTTCCCGTTTGATTTCCAAGATTAGGTTTTACGTGCTTGGCAAAGTTACCAATTTGCAGTATATGTAATACAGCATTCGTATGCTTTCTGTGATTAGAATGACTTTGGCATAAAAAAGTATATGGAAACTACACTTTATGTTTTTGTTTTAGCTTTTTACGTCCTTTCTGGTCTTCATCATCTCACATGATTTTTTCTATAAAAAAGGGAAGCTGAAACACTTTTAGGCTTGAGACAATGAAGCTCTATCACCAGTTGCTTTGTATTAGAAGACAAGAGGCTTTCATGGCCTCTGGAGCACGAGCCAACTTTCTTGGTTATTTTCAACAGAGAAGACAGTTTTATCACACAGGAATAAATACTCTAATGCTGTTTGGTACACTATGTTAGTTTAACAGATACTGCCAGCTACCTTTGGCAGTGGGCTGGCATACTAATTTATCATTTCCAAGTAAGTAAATGAAAGGGATAGCTTTTACTTGAAACACATTTATTAAGAGGTACTCATCCCCAGCCGTGTATAAATCTATAACTGTGCTCCATAACCATGCCTAACTGTAGCCATCATTCAGATTTTGGTCATATCTGCAGAAACAAAATAATTTTTTTTGTAAAATATAGTAAGCAGTTTATGCATACATGTTGCAATGCAAAATTGTCAAAAATATGGGTTTAACATGCTTATTGTGTTCTTCTGGCTTCCAACTCTTGTGAATCTGGATTCAACATATTAAATACTACACTTAGATTTGTAAATTTCTGAAGAAGGGTGCAATTTATTTTCTGGTAGGTATATCATTTTCATTTTGACACATTAGGGAATTTTAAAGCCAACTTTTTATACATATTTCATTTGACTTAAATCAGTGTTTGCAAAATAACATTGAGTTGCTAAGAAACCACGTGTCAGCTTGGCTTGGTTAATAACACTCACCACTGGGTGAGTAGCTTGTGGGTTCAAGTTGGAAACTTTGAGTTCATCATCTGTTGAGGAAGCACTGCACTGTAGTAGGTGCCATCCTTCAGACGAGCCATTAAATCTGAGGTCCATTAGCCTGTTCAAATGGACGTTAAAAATCTCATGGTCAACAATTCCTGGAATTGCTTGAGTCCCTCCAGTTAAACTGGTCATTCATCTCCTGGCTGTTTGTCAAACACTGCTGTGTACATATTGGCGTTTACCTGCAAATTCATTCATTACACTTATCAGTAATTATCACGAAGAGTCATCGTCCAAAGTGCATTTTGACAATCTTGGAATGGGGGTATTCACAGAATGATATTTATGCCCGTCTTAAAATTTGCTAAACCTTAATCATTGGAAATGCCTCTTAGAATAATATTATGAGGTGGAATTGCAGCCAGTTTAATATCTCATGATTCCGCATTTTGGTTTAATATCCAGTGGTGGAAGGCACTTTTAAGATTATTCTACTGTCTTAAAGAGTTAATCTATGTTCTGAAATACATTACAGATGAATAAGCAGATGGACAAAGAACTTGATTGATGCACACAGACACACTTACACAATGGCATGCTTGTTTACTAACTTAATATAAAAATTAAAATATGGAGATCAAATTGTTTTCGTCTAACTAATGATGAACAACAACAAATTACCTCGTGTTTGGATGTAACTGCCTTTCAAAATGAAACAACTGAAGAACAAATTTGATACAAGCAATTTGTTTGTCCCAGATCACTGGTCTCTATGCCCAGGATTCCTGAGTGTTGAATGCCCTTGATCAAAGGTGACCATGAAGGACCATGATCCCCATTAGAAAATGCAATTAAAATGGCAGGTGACAAAAGGCTCAGGATGTGCAGATCAGGTCCAGAGAACTCTGCTCAAATATTGTTACCTGACAGAAACTAAATTATGTTCAGTATTATCAGATTAATTTTTACCAAATCGTATCTACTAAATACTGATGTTTTCTTCTCTCCCGCCTCCCTTTGGGGTCACTCTTTTTCTGTTACTAGCTATTTCGTATGAACGCTAATTTAGTTTTGCCATTAATCAGTTTTCCTCCCCCACTAATTGTATAGAAGTCATCTGTTTTCACCGGAAATGTCAACAGTTATTACCGTCACTGTGATATGTTGCAAATATGTGAATTCTAACTACAGGAAAGGGAAACTACACTTTAGAATAGTGGATAAGAATTTTTATAAGAAGTACTGTACCAACACATGCACATATTAAAATAGAGAAAAAAANTTCACATTAGGAAAGTATTGGGGAACAGTATCAAAGGGTTGAATTGAGTTTTGCACGTACCAATTCACATTAGGTTCCAAAGGGAAAGTACCTCTGGGTTTCCTCCATTGCATTAAATGAGTGAAACAACTTTGTGCACAAAGAACGCTGGAGTTTCTGAATCCTCGTACAGGGTTTACCTGTACGAGGATTCAGGAACAGTCGGGACCTTAACATTTAATATGACTTGCGCAAAGTATATATTATATACGACTTATACAAAATTATCTCACTAACTTACGTTTAGTTGTACCTGTAATGCCTGATGCCACGATGGGTCAAGACGTTGTTTTCCACGTTTATTTAAACGTAGTACACTGTACTGTACTTGGTGCTACTGCTTCACTGCAGCTTGTAAGTGCACATGATGGGTCAAGACTTCCGTTTTCTGCACTTGTTTCAAATGAAAACTGCACACGTGGTATTTCAATGCTGCAGTAAGTGCTGTATCAGCATTATGAGTTAGGAGAGGATTTACGTAGGATTTAGGATTATTTGGGACCAAGAAACTATTATCATTTAGCCATTTATCTGACTTTTTTGGGTAGGAAACTAAATGTACGACTCACGTGATGCTGGGATTGTATTTTATGATTAATTTATAATGACATATTGTCAAACAGAAAGTACAAGCCTCTAATACAGCAAAGGCATTTGAGTGAAAAGCTGCAACAGTAAAATGAAAATTGAATTTGTGATTTACTTTACAATCCATCCATTCCTCAATGCTTCTAAATTTCTATATCTATACCTTTTAAATTTGTAAAACTTAGTATAATGTAGTGGTGATGGGAATGACACTAGCAATATGCTTACAATTATATCTGTGAGCGTGCGCTATAGGTTTAATTGGAACCAATCCTAATGTGAACAAATAGCAATAATGAATTCCTGATGTAAAATGTTACAAAACTCAGGTTAGCTTAGAGAAGGGACAGACTCCATCTCTGATCTCCTTCGACAATTCAATCAAAATAACTAATTAAGGAACATAATTTGCTGTTTTCGCACCAGGGCTATTTCCTGACTAACAAATCAAATCTAAAGTGCAATACCTACAAGACATTATTCAGCCAGAACTTCTAAATTGAGTGTCAAGCTACTCCTAGTGAAAATTTGATCAATGAAACAAAACATTTCATGCTACTTATTTATGGTCAATCATATGTAAGGCTCAGCCAAAGATTAATACATATCATTAGTTCACTATCTGGAATAGATTACGGCTAAAATAGTTACACAAGAAAAAGATTTGACTCCTGCATTCGGATTATTAGGAGTGGGTGCACACCAGGGAACCACAGTAGCTGCACAGAGAAGTTACATGATGACTGTTGGGCACTGGACATTAAACTGAAACGATTTCTTTAGGTGTTATCACAGTGGACTGATATTATCATAAACACAAGAGGGGATTAACTAGGGTAGAAAACAAAATAGGGATCAAAGGGGGGACTGCACACAGAGATTTGAGATGAAGCAAATCATTGTACGTCACCACTTGTTATCTGGAATCGAGTACTTTAGTATCTCAGTACTTAACACATGCAAACTACGAAAAACTGCAAGTTTGCATGAATATTGTATTTTAGTACTGGAATATAATATTGCACTTCAGATGTAACTTATGTTTAAATGTCATTGTTCCCAACAGGGCAATGATATTTAAACTTTTTCTCCCCCAAACTCTGTCAAGAGTTGTTCATCTTTTTTTGCACAAAATGGGACGCATGCCCCTAGTGCCATGTTCTACACAAACACTACTCCCCACACTCCCTTTAGTTACTAAAGCTACACCACACTGCAAATAGTACTGATTTGCATCAATACCTTCCAGAAAATTAGCTCCTCAGCTTTTGCTGGCACGTCACAGCAGGTGCCAAGCAGAAGCACTGGATTTTCTCAATAGGGTGGGAGAGGGAAGTTAAAAGTTCTTTTTTAAAAAAAGGGAAATTTGTTTTAATGCACATGCCACCCGATGTCTCTGGCACTGAAAAAGGGCTTCACATTAGATTGCTTGTCTGATGGGAGGAAAAACACATTTAATTCAGTCAGAACAGCAACAGCTCCAATAACTGAGTAAAGCTCGTGCTGCCGAATCCAACATAGCAAGTTTACTCATGCATGTCAAATCCAAAGTCACATCCTTTCTCTTGCCGATTTACTTTCATGGCGCAACAGGAATTCACAAGCACTAAAAAAAAACCCAGAGCAGCGTGAAAACTACGAACTGGCTTCCAGAGTAGTCCTGACCACAAAAGGACCACATGTGAGAGTTTCATATCACTCGTGAGTAGGAAACAGTCAAGTCACACAATACGCTACGGTAAAATGATACCATTTATGTACTTTCCTACCACAATCTAATTTTTACCACGGTGCTTTGCAAAGATGGATTTTGGAATGTCTATTGTTGCTGTGCTTCTGTTTTGAAAAATCCCACAAGTCTAATTATAAACAGAAGAGCCGTATAAAACAAAGGAAAGGAAATAAAAAGCAAATTTTAGAACAAGAGTGGGTTTGCGAAAACAGCTTCACATTCCCACTTATAAACACAGGTTGAAATGTACAAAGGTATCTTTAGAAATGAGGCTTGTTTAAATACAGAATCCTCCTTTGAAGGCTACTGGCAGTTCTTGCAGGTGCTCTGTAAAGATCTCTTCGACATATTTTCACACAGTAACTACTGCAAAACATCCTAGGTGAAAGAGCTGTCAGTTCTAATACAGTCGCCCCCTGCTCCGATTCCCCCGGCCTCCCCAGCCTCGGCCTCTTCCTCCACGAAAGCCACCTCTTTGTTCTGCAAAAAGAAAACAAATTTTGTTTTGTACACATCTTCTCAATCGCTGGTCCTCTTAGTAATATTTTTGAGATATTCATCTTATGTGTTGCTTGGCTCAGATAGTAGCAAAATCATCAGGGAAGCGAAGGATGCACTCGCTCTCATCATCTCAGTTCGAACACCATGATGACCAATTCTGACTGAACAAAGTATAGCTTAGCTATACCTCTTTTATGATTGTCCTTTTTGTTAAACATCAGGATGGTCCGTACAAATCTGCATCTCCTCACCCACCTGACAATTGTCTTGCGTCTGGTTTAAAGAAGCCGGGACTGCCCTTGAGCTCATGAGCTGATTTTGATTGAAACAATGCAGTTACATCAATAATTTACGAGAAAGCTGCAGCTGCAATGAACACAGTTCTTACTTCTGAACCAATTGAACTCATCAAGACACACATACTATCATTTTCTCATAACAATTTATCTAACGTTATACCAAGTAACCTGTAACGTATGTCAAGCTTAGACATAAACGCTACCATTTTGCTGATTCTGATCAGGCTTATAGTTTCTACAAATCATTTCATTACAGACAAGCACATTATAAACAAGATTTACCTGATCAAACAATCAGTTTAATAGCAAACTTGTCATTCCCCAGGTTAGCTAACAAACAAGCATTTCTTACTTATATTTCTGATACCAACATTATATTTTAAGCAGTAATATATTTTTGATTCCAATAGGGTCAGAAAGTTCTGAGTTCAAGCTCTACGATAAGCCTTGAGCTCATAGTCTTGGTGGAGTGCTGTGTTGTTTGAAGATAAAGTCTTTCAGGTGAGACCAACAGTAATCTCCCTGATCTGAATGACAAACTATTTGAGAAGATTATAATTTGTGAAGCTTACCATATGGAAAGTTTCCAAGGTTGCCACTGTATTTGCCACTTGGTGGATTGTAAATCTGTCTGGTGTCCCGTTTTTGTATTGGAGACTGTTTCTTGGGAGGGGATGAAGAAGCATTTTCCTCACTAGCCATTCGCTTTTGCCTATTAGAACCAAAAAAATCTTGTAAATCCAAATTTTTATTTTACATCTTTCTGTGAAAAAATGTTCATGAGTTCGGTTAAAATAAAAGCCATTAATTCCTTTGATACAACATTTAACAACAATTTATTTAAGCATTTAGCACAAGATCAAATCAAAATTGTTAAAACAGACTAGCACCTAGAAATGTCAACAGAATCTATTCATCAATTAGTGAGTGTTCAACTGATACAATTCAAAAGGAGAAGGAAGAGTACAATTCAACATGCTCATAACCTTACTTACCCTCCTTCCACTTTCTGTACAGGCTTCCAGGAAAGGGTGATTGTGCTTTTATAAGAGGGAGGGTTGTGGAACAAATCCTAAGAGGAAAAAAAATCACATTGCACATTATACAAGATTAATTCAGTTTATTTCACTTAGGTGCAGGTCACCAAGGTACATATGAACCACAAAACCAAACAATGTAATGTGCGGTATAACAGTTGCCTACTCTCAGCTGCAACGTTGCAGTGTTGACGTACGCTTAGAGCTCAGCGATCAACTTGTGTATACACAGCTTCTTCGCCCCCCGAAAATTACAAAAATTTGATTATTGGTGATTACCTTGATAAGAACGTTGATGTTATTTGTTATCTTTAGTGCAACAACTTTAATCTTGTTCTGTGAAAAAGAAAAAAAAACATGGTTTACCAAATCTGTCTAAAGGTCCAAGTTATTTTTTTATACCTCATTTTTCATAATTTCATAAAATTCTGCCAATTGAATTCTATCCAACAGTTACTATAATTGAACCACAATATATAGAGTCATGCTAATCAAAGGGTTAATGGTACTAAAATGTCCATTGCAAAACTTCTATGGAACCATTTCCATTACTTAAGTAAGAACACTATTAATAATAATAATAATCCTTGCATTTGATATAGCGCTTTTCACGTCGGGAGGACGTCCCAAAGCGCTTCACAGAACATACTGCAAAGTGAATTGACTGTATATTTGTGGGCGAACGCGGCAGCCAATTGCGCGCAGCAATGTCCCACAAACAGTTGTAGATTGAAAATGACCAATTTATTATTGTTTTGGGTTTTTGGAGGGATTATTATTAGGCTCTGTGTGGAGTAAGGAAACTTGCCCAAGGTTTCGCCCTCTGCCTGGAATTGAACTCGGGGCTCTCGCTTGCAAAGCGAGTGCTCTAACCACTGAGCTACAGGACTCCACTATTAAATTTAAGACTGTGAAGACAATAAGCACTCATACGAACCTCTTCAGTTTTCAAAGCTTCTCCTGTTTTCCCTTGCAGAGCAAGACGAAGCTGCCGAATATAAACTTGCAAACCTCGAGCAAAATACTGCAATCTAAACAAAAATAGCATTTTGGGTTCAATATAGATGAGATGCTAATTTCCTCTTTTTTTCCTCTGAAATTCAAAACTAGTCCACATCTCATCAGGATGAAAATCTCTCTGTTGATTTTAAGGAATCTGGCCCAGTTCCTGACCGCACTATAGCAGTACATTTTTTACCGATGCGGCTGGCATGGGTGATAGATTGCCTCAGCATTTGGCCATACTAGACCTGATCAAAGTATTCAATGCTGACAATAACAAAAGTTAAAAAAAGAGACATTCACCAACTTTCTTGTCAAGATACAGGAACTGAAAGAAAACTTTAAATGATTTTGTGCAAAATAGGCAAATATTTAAAACTTGTTCGTGACTATAAGGAATCATCGGTATTTATAATTATGTCATTTGCGCATCTTGATCCCCTGCAGAACATTCAGCGCATGAAATTAAATATTACAAAACATCGATTCTACCTGATTTTGAAGTCCTTCAATCTATCTGCATTGAGCTTGGCTGTCAGGAAGTCAGGAAGTTTCTTCCCAAGTTGATGGAAGCCAAAAAGTAGACACTCCACATAACTGAACTGCAACTTGGGCTCTTCATTTCCTGCATTTTCTCCGTTTTCTGCTTCTTCTGGGGGCAGTGGCATATATTCCTAGGTGTTTCAGAAATGCAAGTTTACTCAGGAATCCCCTTCTTAGAAATGCTACAGCAATGATCAGTTTCTAAGAATGTTGTAAAAAGGGCTCTCATTGCACCCCTCAACTATATCAACTTGGGTTAAAGGTACACTTCGATAAAACATTTGTCATTCAGATACAATTTTATTCCTGCTCCATGCTGAGTCAACTGGTTTTAGCCAGAACCAGGATTTGGAACAATTAGAGCTCTGCGATATTGGAGGGGAAAAAGTCACTCTTGAATGTGATCCAATGCCACTACGAAAAGTGCACATTTTGATATCAGGCAAGAACAGAATGGGACTGTGATGCCCCTCTGTAGCTTCATAACCTGGCAATGCTCACTAACAAAGCTCTTATATTAAGAACGGCCATTTAAGTAAGTAATAGAGCTGCCATGGCCTGTGGAAGCATTCACTCAGAGGAGGCAGTGTCTTTGAGGGGAGGAGGGAGAATATTAGAGTATTGTTATAGCATTGTGCATACTTTCTGGACCAATGTGAAAATACTTTAAGGTGAAAACAAAAAAAGTTTACATTTGTAAGTTCAGGGCAATTCATAATACTAATGATAAGAAAAATGAACCATAAAGTATAAAAGATTACTCAATCAGAATATACTTAAATAAATGCAGACTTGTCTCAACACTGAACAGTATACACACAGTCCAATAATTTTTTTTATGCTTACCAGCAATTTTTCAAATAACTGTTTCAGGTTGCTTTCTAGCTTTTCCATATCGCCACAGAAAGGTGTCATTTCTGCCAGTAACTTTAAAACCTGAAAAGAGTATGGATTCAAACACCAGTTAAAAATTCTGCATTTCAACTTTAAAACAACAGTCACTTGCACATTGTGTTCCATTTAAAAAAATACATAGGGAAAAATAAAACAAATCTTTGAAATATCAGGATATTAAGTCATAGCTTAAAATCCATGATAAAATTAGAAGCCAGTCAATGCAACAGAAGATTTTTCAAAATTTTATTGAACTTTATAATGAGATTAATATAAACTGTGGAGATAGATTTGCACCCATTTTCAATCAGGTTTTCCAATTCCTTTCTCATGACAATCACAAATCTTGTGATAAACTGTTGGTTTCCAACCACTAATAAAGGTTTTAATGCTTCAATTTTCTCAAATCATTTAAGAAACCAGTTTGGGATTAATTTATATAATCAGGAATGATACCCCATGATAAACTGAATTTTGCTGCTTGCTGACCAAACCGCTCAATGATTGATTGCACAGATGGTTACATAAATGTACAAATAATCATTGTACTTTAACACATGAAAGCTTTATCAAGACTGTATTTTGATAAACAACTTGTATGTAAATGAAATGAATCAGTGAATTTAAGTATTTGTGTATCTTACCTCTAACTGAATGTCAAGTCCTTCCACTGGACTTGTGAGGGAGCTTAGATTTGGCAGCACTTGTTCACAAAAATATGTGACAAACTTGGTTGAATGTACATTTTTCTGAAAAATAAAACAATGCCTTCAATGGGCAATCTAAATTCTCACAAAATGCACATATTAGCAATGTGACAGTATGAAAAGCAACTAGATATGCTGAAGTTTAAATGCAGCATTAAAGACTGCAAAGAAAACCAGGGATTTATCAGTATCATGATCTATATCCACCCCTTTTACACCCAAACATTTGATACACAGTAATTAGAAACCCCACAAAATTTTTTTTTGCAAAAGATAACCTTTTCATCCAGCTTCTCTCAAATATAACTTAAAATTAAGTAAAATCTTACTGAAAAAAGTGGCACTGCTTGTCTTGTGCACTGCAGAAGCCTGTCCACGGAGTCTGGGTCCGAAGAATTAAACACCTGCTCCAAATCTGCCTGCTCAGCCACCAGCTCTACCAGCTGTTGTCGGCCACTTACTGTCTGAAGGTTTTTCAGGCCAGAGAGAATCTTCATAAACAAGACAAACTCCTCTCCTGTAACATCATCAAGAACCTAAAAATAAAGTATGCATGCAAACGTTTATGTTTTACAGAACAGTTCTCTGAATCATGTATATTAGGAAAATAATGAGGATTTTTATGATACACTTTTACCGAGGAGTTTTGTATTCCTACACTTTATTTCCTCATTAATGGTCTTTGGCTCTAGTCAATTTAGTATTTCTGCTGCTATGTATTCTGAAAATAGGTATTCTTGGAATTTTATAACAAGGTGTGTATTGTTGAAACCAAGATCTTTTGAAACTTCTGCAAACACATCCCTTACGTTTGACTTCAATTCATTGCCACATGGTGAATATATTTTTTTAAGTGTATGTGCAGAGTCATACCTTTCATTTTAAAACTTTTTTTTAATAAACCAAACAGCACGACTGTTTCCCCTTTCTTACCCATTTCCTCAGACGCACACAAGCACAGCTGAGGACAGATGGTCATCAGAACATCTCTCTATCATAGAGTCAGCATATTTCTGCAGTTAGCTGATCGAATGCACTTTTGCGCATTTGTGGAATCCATAGCAGTGTTCCTCCCTTCAAATTGGCTGGGCAATTGAGCTTTATTAATTGGCAGGTTTCATCAACATAATATAGTTTTTGACAAAATGCACTGGTGCTTTTCCTTCTCCTTTCTCCCAAAGTCATTACTCAAGATATTTTTAGACAGTATTTTCCTAAAAGATTTCTTATATTTCTTTTCTTCAGCAATACAGCATAAAAGGTAACTGCACTCTAATTCCAATGCAATCCTGAGAAAAAGGAAGAAAAAACAGCTCACCACAGAAAATCAAATCCTGACCATTTTTGTGGATTACAAAACAGCATCCAGGTTATAAGATGATAACAGATTATAAATTTATAAACTCCATAATGACTCCAATAGATGCTCAGTTCTTAAAACTTAATTCGTGCCACTGTCACAGCAGTACCTGAAACCTCGATCCTGTGATCTTCACTGTGGCTTCAACTTCAAATTATACGATGTACAGCAATCATTTAATCTCTTAAACAGCCAAGTTTTATTGTGGAAGCGGTTGATACAATATTTTTCACTACACATCTGATTCATAAGGACAGGTCATATCCATATAATTTAGTTTAATGATGGAGATTACAATTCATGTCTGATTTGAAGTGTATTTTAAAACTCGCCTTTAATTTTTTCTTGATGCTCCACTATTATGACCACTGAATTCATGCTTGGGCATGTGCAAGTATTTTCAGGATGCTACTGTATCAGTACATCAAAGTCAACACAAGATTAAACTTTAGAAGCAAATATATAATGATCATCTAATATCGCAAAAAGTGCTAAGTGCTCCACTGGATCATTGAAATACAACTCGTCTTCAACAACAACAACAACAGCAGCAGCAACAAACTGCATTTATATAGGTCTTAATTAATCTATTAATTAGGAACGTGACCGAAGGCACGATCGAAGAAGAAGGTCTTGAGATGGGCCTTGAAGGAGGCAAGGGTGGGGGCGAGGCTGAAGGGCTCCGGGATAGAGTTCCAGGAGATGGGGGCAGAAAGGCTGAAGCTCCATCCTCCAATGGTACATTTGGCTTCACAATTGAACATAACTTTACCTTTTTAGACTCGACAAAGATGTATTCTTCCACTTCTTTAGTCATTACTTCCTCTGGTAGGGCCTTTAGTTTTGTGGAAAGGAATTTTATGGCACGCTCTCTCACAATATCTTCACCTTGCATTATCTGTGTGAAAAGGCCCCCTAAGGTTCCTTTCAGAGAAAATATAAAAAAGACTAATTTTAAATATACTGTACAAGGTTTAAAGTCATTACAGTAAAATAACCATTTGATCTAAAGAGAATAATTAGAGAAAATTACATTACAGAAATTGCACAATGTTCATCCCTTTGACAACTTATTTTTTCTATATGAAATGGTTAAACTGATTTTACCATACACTTACTTTACACCCATAACCATGCATTAAATAAAGTAAAAAAAACTTCTCCTTCTGAAATGCATTGTGTTTGTTCATCGCGCTTCAAACTAGAACAAAGGAAAGCTAACTGATTATAATAATAATAATAATAATAATCCTTGCATTTGATATAGCGCTTTTCACGTCGGGAGGACGTCCCAAAGCGCTTCACAGAACACACTGTAAAGTGAATTGACTGTATATTTGTGGGCGAACGCGGCAGCCAATTGCGCACAGCAATGTCCCACAAACAGTCGTAGATTGAAAATGACCAATTTATTATTATTTTGTTTTTTTGGAGGGATTATTATTAGGCGTGTGGAGTAAGGAAACTTGCCCTAGGTTTCGCCCTGACTGGAATTGAACTCAGGTCTCTCACTTGCAAAGCGAGTGCTCTAACCACTGAGCTACAGGACTCCACAACCATGTGCACTTACCGGCCAGCTGCAATGAATCGCGGGAAACATAGTCTTGAACCATTGCCTGATGCGCAAAAGAACTTCCATTTCCTGCGATTCAATGCTTCATCAGTTAGGGTACCAGCTGACTGGTAAAGTCAAAACAAAGGCACAACTTCTGTGTCTAAAGATACCTCAAAACTATCAAGCCCAGATATTTACCCAATTAATGTCAATGTTTGAATAGAATATTGAAATGTATTTGAAAAAATACTCACCTTTGGCATCGATCTTGAATATGGATATTAATGCATTATTAACCAAATTGAATTCAGCATTATCATCTAAAAAAATAAATATATAATTGTTGTCATCAGACCACAGGTACATATAATTATGCTTCTCTTTAAGGTTACAGCTGGTATACATCCAAATCTAATAGCTATTTAAATACAAGTATAAAGTAGCTCTAACACGAGTATTCATTGTCACCCATTCAGGCAGAGGGGGTTATTTTTAGTATCACTGTATTTAGAAGTTAGAGATTCCTTTTAAGAAACTGATACTCAAATTAATCTCATATAGTTACAGATTTAGTCTAAAACTAAAATAGGTGCTTTATTAATCTCTTGGATTGGCATTATTTAGTGTCACCCTGTGTCAATTAGTAGCATTCCCACCTGAGTCAGAGGTTATGGGTTCAAGGCCATGTGTGCTCATAATCTCGGTTGACAATTCAGTGCAATGCTGGAGGAGCACTGCATTAGTGAAGATACCATCTTTCGCATGAGACATTAATCTAAGGTTAATGCTCTCACCACTGAATGCAAAACTATAGTAAAGGAAGATTTAAAGAGAAATTCTCAGTAGAAATATCCTACGCTGCCACAAAGTAAACATACCAGTTTGTAAAAGCTGTGTTAATATATCTGCAACTCTGGGAAGATTTTCTCCGGTTGCAAATTGAGGCAGCTCCTTAATGGCTTGGCGACGAATCTAAAAAAAAAGATACTTAAAACTTTTGCCGTGCAGAAGATTTTGAAAATATGCAAATAACAAGTCTCCTCGTCAACAACAAAAATCGAAGATTTAAAAAACTAAAATGAACTCTTACAGAAAGATCTTCATCTTCACAAAGATCCAATTGAGCGTTGATAGCACTATCTGCCAATTCCGGAAAATGTTTAAAGAACTTTGGAATAAATTGTGCTGCCAGGCGTTTTTCTTTTGCGCCGCTCTTCACCCCATCTAGGATAGCCTGATAGGAATCTTTATACTGTAAAGGACAAGAAAAACATAAACATACTGGAGTAGGAATTCTACAAAATGCAGTAAACACAAGTAATATTCCACTGATTGGAAAACACAGTGAAAAGTGAAGATAAGTGAGAAAAAAATCAGCTTCATGTGATTGTAAGGTAAACAAAAGTCACAAACATAACTGCCTAGATTATAGTTAACATGTGGGGCGTTACTGCTGACTTGCTTAACAGGTTTTTATCTAGAACGAACTTGAAAACAATCTAAAACATAATAAAAATATAATAGTAAATAAAGAGTGTAAACTTTAGAAACAAAGCTATATGTGTTGTACTAAAGTTTCTTAATGATTTATTTCAAACCAGTGAAAATTTACATACTATTTTGTTACAGTTAAGGACTTAATTTAAACAGCAAGTTTACAAACTTTCTAAATGTTTACCTACAGAAATATATCGCTCCTGCATGATTGCGTACCCTGTGTCATTCGTAGCTTTAAAAATACTGAACGTGTTTTTCATAGCAAAGTCAGCCAAAGAATAATTCAATGCAATATTGAAATAAAACTACTGCAATACAATATGTGGGATTTTTAATTTCAAGAAAACATCGTCCTGTGGAGCCAAACGATGTTGCAGGATCAGCGTATTACTAAACCTTACCAAATGTTAGATTAGCAGTAACCAAAGTCAAAGAAAATATGCAGTTTGTTTTGTCTACTACAGGATGGCTGGAAGTACCGGTTCCCTTGATCTTCTGACACAACTACATTAAACACCGTAGACCTTGTAAAGCAATGGGGATATTTAACCCCTGAACGTGTTAGTGTGTGTGTGTGTGTGTGTGTAGAGCGAATTAGAGAGATGAAGGACAAAGTCTTTCACTGTGTTCTAAACTCAAGATCGATTTAGATTTAAGTGTGTGTGTGTGTGTGTGTGTGGTGGTCGGGGGGGGGGAATAGGGGCAGATTGAGGTTTAACATTTCCCCCCAAAAGGTTTCAACACCTTTCTCCACTTAGCATTGTAATCCATTAAATCCATCCACCGCCGCGCTCCCCCCTCCCCGCCCCAACCCCGCACACATTGAGCATCTAAAATGATGCTGAACCTGCAGTGAAACGGGCGGGAGGAAGTGTGTGCGCTAAACACCTCGATCAGGTGTGACCTCGCTCTCCCCTCCCCCGACAAGAGCCTTACCACATAATAATCACAACAACAACAATAATAATAATTCTTGCATTTGATACAGCACCTGATCACATTGAGACGTCTCGAAGCCCATCTCAGCGTTATAACTGCATTGAGAATTGACTGTATATAAAATATATTCTGCATATATCCACATATATATATATATATACACACACACACACAGACGCACTACATATAAAGAATAAACGGCGTAAAATAGAATACACCGTATGTTGTTGCACCCACAAAAAAAAGACAGTCACTTCACTTGAACAGTGTAGTCCGTGAAGCGCTTCGAGGCGTCTCGAAGACGTGATGAGGCGCCGAATCCAACGTTAAGATTATTATTATTATTATCATTATCATTGTAAAATAAACTGACGATTATCTTTTGTGTAGAAAATAGAGGGAGGGGGGAGGGAGGGGGGGGGAGAGCCCGAGGCAGCGCCGCCGACAACTGGGCAGAGAAAATCCTCATTATTATACACATATATACATATATTTATCTTTAAGTGTAAAATATACATTACATAAAGGCCTCTGTGTGTGTGTGTGTGTGTGGAGGGCAGCCCGGGGGGGGGGGGGGGGGGGGGAGGAGATGGAGCTGCTACGCAGGTGAGACCGAGGCCTACACTCCGCGCTCCGGGGCCTGGAGTCCCCGCCGCCGCCTGAGCAGCCCCGGCCTCCCGCTCGCGGCCTCTCCCCCCCCTCTCTCTCTCTCTCTGCCGCTCACCTGACCCACGTTGTCGGTGGCGTCCGCCAAGATGCCGTAGTTACGGTACAGCTCCTCCACCGTAGTCATCGTGTGGCGCGGGGACCGACTGACCGAGCGACTGCACTGCACTGACTGGACTGGACTCGGGCGAACGCGCTCTCCTGCCGTCGGCGCCACTCCTGCACCACCGCCCCCCCCCCCCCGCCCCCTGCAGCGCCCCCTGCAGCCCGGGAGGTCGGGTGGCCGGCGGGACAAACAGCGCCCTCTGCAGGCCGGGAGGGTCCATCATCATCATCAGCATCATCAGCATCAGCATCAGCAGCAAATTAATGCAATTAAAAATGCATTTAATGACATTAATTTAATGTCATTCGTTTCATGCAATTAAACGCATCTGCATTCGATGCTTTAAATGCATTGGATCACCGAACGCAAATGCGTGCAATTGCGTTTCGTGGGGCGTCGGGAAGACGGACGCCCCGAAGCGCTTCGCGGGATGAATAGCCACCGTCCTCGCCGTCGGACGCAGCGACCGGTCGAGACGTCTCAAAGGCGCCTCGCGGGCACACGTTACGTTGTTGGAACGGAATGGATCGGCTGCGTATTTCGTGGGCTTCACCAGACGCGGTCGGCGCACGATGAGGGTGTCCCGTCAAGTGGACCGGCCGGGTATTTTGTGGGCGCCAACGCAGGCAGCCAGTTGCGCGCCGCAGCGTCCCACCTTGGGGCGAGCGACCAATTTTATTGGGGGTGGGTGGGGGGATTCTCGGCCAGGAGCAGAGTAAGAGTTAACAGCTGTGGGGACCTTTAGCTCAGTGGTTGGAGCACTCGCTTTGCAAGCGAGAGACCTGAGTTCAATTCCAGGCAGAGGGCGAAACCTTGGGCAAGTTTCCTTACTCCACACAGAGCCTAATAATAGTCCCTCCAAAACCAAAAACAATAATAAATTGGTCATTTTCAATCTACGACTGTTTGTGGGACATTGCTGTGCGCAATTGGCTGCCGCGTTCGCCCACAAATATACAGTCAATTCACTTTACAGTGTGTTCTGTGAAGCGCTTTGGGACGTCCTCCCGACGTGAAAAGCGCTATATCAAATGCAAGGATTATTATTATTATTATTATTTAGCGTGCAGCTTGAATCGGGTCCCAGATTGCCTCTATTCGAGTTGCACGTTTAAAACGGAGGGCACTTCGACGTTCTGAAAATACGTTCACTTGAAGGGCGTTTGGCCGACTTGACTTTTCACGAGTACTTCAGTCATAAATAAACGACAATGGCAAAGAGCGCCTTTAGCGCCGACGTGATGACTTTATAGAAAGGTAATACAAATATAAATAAGTCCGAATTTTTGTATTTGTGAAAGATCAAACAGGTTGCAAGACGCAGACGGAATAGCAGGAGCGCAAGCAAGAAATTACACTCGTATCAGCGATGATGCAATAAAAGATTCGAAAAATCCCAAATATTATGGCTTTCATTTACTCTGCTGTCTCTTGAAACATTTATTTTGCAAACAATCTACCTGAAATATTGCACTAATTATCAGAAAATAAATCTATGCAACAATCCTCTGAGGGAAGTAGAATGTGGTCCATTATCATTGAGAAGCAATCGCTTTCACCTGCAGTAAGTTCTTACAGATGATGAGTTGGTTACTTCTTTGTACAGCACATTTTCCAAGAGTCGTTCTGCTTTTCCGAAACGAGCTCCATATTTTGCATCACAAAAAAACTGCTGAATACGGAAAGAATATTAACCCTAACTGCCTGGCACATAAAAAATAGATTGAATACGAGGGGCAAATAAATACTGAATTGAATATTGAACATTTGTTGTGAGCACAGAAACAATGAATGAACTCTGAGTATCTATGCAGCAGCGCAATCGAGAAGCCTCACTGAAAGCAATTGAATCCAGGTACAGTCGCATCAGTTTATGTGCAATTTGGATATATTGTTTAATCTGTGTGTATCAGATTTCACTCTAATAGCATTCCAGCGGATTTTAATACAAATCTATGCTTACAGGTTCTGGAATAGATCCGAAGCAAAACATAAGATAAATACCTGATCGTATTCATATGATTGACATTTGGGCTGGCTGCCAGTTGTCTGTACCGTATCCAGATATAACTGAACATTTGACATCTGAAAGGCTAAGCCAAGTTGGATAAACCACCGATGGGAGGAAAATCATAAGCATTGGACTCCTGGCATTTACTCTCAGGTTCTTCCGCACAATGCATCATCTGTTCTAGGTTGGCTGTGTGATAAAATCAGAGCAGTGTTGATCACATACACTAGGTGGTATTAGTGAACAGTATTACCTACCCCATGCTTGTTGTAGTGGATCAATTTGAATGGGGGTGAGGGAGAGAAAAGGGGGAACTATTTACATACTGCTTTTTTTTTTGCACGATAATCTCATTTGTTTATTGCAGAATCGTACATGAAAATCATTTCACTTGAGGTGTAAAAGAGTGGCATGGCATAAGATTGTGTTTTTTTTGGTGGCTGAATTATGATCAGTTGCAGAGCTTCAACAATCAGCAGAGGACAACGAAAAGCTTGGAGCAATTACAAAGCAACAACCCCAATGAGGTGGTCATGTCAGACGATAAAGAACTCCAGCTGTTTCTGTCTATCCTCTGCACACTCAATTTCTGGTAGTGGGGTTGTGGTGAATCATACTGACTGCCAATATATTCCATGTGGTTGACAAGTGATGACACTCACGATGAAGGCGCAGTGTCACAATTGTTGCCGAACTGCTGCAAACACATTGAGTAATAATCAATCGTTCAATACTGCAAAAACAGGGCATTCAATATATATTGCAATGTTGATTATGAATACGTCGCGTGCTTCCAAGAAAATCTCACCGAGAGATTCGGACATCGAATAAAGCATAATTTAACTGTCACCTGAAACTAAAGTCAGATTGATTCCAGGTGAACTTACTTCTACTCATCCGATGTAAATCTATTATTTTATTCATATTGAAGTGTTGTACGGGCAATTTTCTTTTACATACCAGAAATCGGCAGTGAGAACACTTAGTTTAATTAACGCAAAATGATGATCCCACTGAAAAGTGCAACTTCTGTTGCAATATCAAATGCAAGGATTATTATTATTATTATTATTATTATTATTATTATTATTATTATTAACCATGCCGACGGTTTAAGCTGCAATGTGGGCCACTGGAAAATGGTACATTTATGATATATAGAGCCATACGAAAACATTAAAAAAAACGTGGTATGAACTCTTTCTAATCCTAGATCACCATTTTAGATGTCAGTTGGCTGAGCAGACAACACATTTCTGTTGACCTGCAGCCTGACCCAATTCCCAGGCAGTGCATGACACACTACAAGACATGATACACTCAAAATCACATTGTCTGTGTGTGTGTCTCTTTCTGGAAATGTGTTTCTATCTGTGTCTCCGAGTGTGTGTGTGTCTCTCTCGGGGTCTCTGTCTCTGTATCTGTGTGTGTGTGTGTCTCTCTCTGTGTGTCTCTGTCTGTGCCTGTGTGTGTGTCTCTCTCTGGGTCTCTGTCTCTCTCTATATATGTGTGTGTGTGTGTGAATGTGTGTGTGTCTCTCTCTTTGGGTCTCTGCCCCTGTAGGCTCGCAGTCAGGATACTGGTCCTGAGTTTTTTGGCGGATCTCCAGACCTTTCGGACCTGTGCTGGTGTCCCCCCAACACCCAAATAGGTATAATTAAAATATAATTAAAATATAGTTACAGACTTGTGGATAATGGGATCAATTCTTAATACTGTGGTACTATTAGCAATACACAGTGGTAATGACAACAATATCCATTAATGATAAAAGGATGCAAAAGTATTTCTATGAAAAAATAGAGGTGAAAAAACATGAGTTTATAATGCCAAAACCACAATGTAGTGCACAAATTCTGTGAGATAAGAACAAATTGAAAATCATTGATATTGAATATCAATAATAATTATGTCATTATGTAACACAACACACAGGAGTGTCAATTCTGAACATTTCCTTGGAATTAGAAAAACTAACAATCGTGCTGAAAGCAGATTATTCTGTTGCATGTTACTTTGAATTATGTTGGGGCTGTTGTACTCACCTAAACTATAAAGATAACAGTAGAGGCTCCATTTCAATTTCACAAAACTGAACATTGTCCAAAATCAATAGCTTTCAATGGAAAGGAAAGAACACTTATTTTATTCAAGAATAAACAAATTCGAAAATCATTATCACGTTGGATGGTGAAGAACTGGTAATTAAAGCAGTGTCATTTATTTATTGATGAAACCCAAAGATACCCTTTGTTTTCTCAGTTTACCAGACTTTTTTTCAGGACCATGCCAGCAGAATAAAGTGGCATGTAAAGCTGAAAGGCCAATCTTCAGAAATCAATTACGCATTTCAGAAATGACTGTAACCAGCGAGATTCAAGGAGAACAAACCCAAATCAGATCAGTTCATATCAATGTTGTGGGCTCAATGTATCTTCAGTACTGGACTGATACTATCTCTTGCTTGTCAGTCATTGCACCAAATATATTGCATTTAAATTATGCAGCATTCTAAGTTACAATATTGGAATAATGTTTTCATTTACTTAGCCAGGAGAGAGAAAGAGAGAGAGTGAATTTAGCTCATTGAGGGGCACATGGACTGAATTGTACGAATTCCATACTTTATGCATTCATGTACACATAAGTGGCCTTTGAAAGAATTGACCTCATTGAATTGTCCATAACCTAAACAAGATGTCGCTTTGTTGGCTGAATATGTAGGCCGTGGATTCAGTGTTCACTCTGAGGCATTACAGGAAAATTCTTAAAATCTCACTGTATATTACAAGGTGGACATGATATTTTCTCTCAAAACCTTGAACCCAAGCTCCCACCCGTGTATTATATTTGCCATGCAATTTGTGACTTTCTATAATAAGAGGTCACTGACCTCCAGGTGAGGAGCTGAATCAACATACGTAGCTGTATCGACGAGATTACTGAAGCACCAAAGGTTGATCACTGTGCGTCCAGTGATGTTAATTCAGCTCCATCATGCCATCAAGCTCAGTCATGTTCATGTTCATCTGATGCGCAACAGAACATTGCTATTTTAGAAGCTAGATTTTTTCATACAAATTTGGTCTACAGAAATTGCTCAATGAAAAGCACTGCCCATGTTAGCATCATAATATTGTACTAAACCTTAAACCGTGACCCACTAACTAATTAGAACCATGATCATCGCTCACTACCCTTCGTTACTTATTATTTTGTAAATGTATTAATTAGTTTGCATCAGGAAATAACTGTGAAGACCAACCCATTTAATTATTGAAGATTGTCGGGCATTCAACGTTTTTTTTCACTTCCAATGTGTATCTTGAGTTTCTCCCAAGTTTTAAAGGTCTGTTGTTTGCTGGTAAAGTTACAGAGTGCACACGTGCATCAGGAGTGATGCTACATTGCAAGAATACACAATGCATTAACCTTTACTTTGGTTCTGACCAGTTGTGGAGTTAGTGCTATGGGACCAAAATGTCAGGCTGTCAGTGCATTAGGTGGGAATGATTCAGAAGGTTGGCAATATCTCTGAACCGCTATTTTAAGATTCCGGCTTTTGATTCAAAATAAACATGGCATTTCATTTCATGCTGATGGGTCATCTTCCATCAATATCTTATATCCAGCGCTGTTTAATTTAAAGAAAACCATAATATTTGATAATGCGATAGATACTGAGAGTAGATAAAGCTTTCCATTGACAACTGTACACACCAGAATGCCTGCTAAAATTTCCGCACTCACTCTTTTATCAAGAGAATGTAAATGTTGCATTAATTCTTCTTGGATGAATCTCCAGATACTCCTGTATCCAAACACACAATCCATCTCTTGTGCTCTTTCAACCTTTTCAACTGCCGACATTCATTGGGAAACCGTAGCCAAGATGAAGCAATTTTTAAAAAAATATATCAATCATTCAGATAAGAAAACATGTATAGTAAAGGTTGCAATGTCAAATGAAGTCAATTGTGAATTGGTGCATATTTGCGATGCCTGTTTAAGGCAGTCCTGCTGTTTCCAGTTAAAGTGATTTGACTTGGGACAGGGCTGTACACAAAGCAGTACGTCTAAAAGAAGCCAGGTTGGAACTATTCGTGTTAAACGTTTGGACAAAGAAAAGCTCATTGTCTTTAGACCACAAGGAGGATAGATATTCACTTGTTACAGTGAATAACAACCAGATACATTGTGAGGTGCGTAGGGTAAACATTGCCCATCATCAGGTTTTCCTAATCAAACTCCATTTACTAACTGGATGTGACAATGCCAACCTTGAAATATTGTTTCAGTCCCGAGAAGGTGGGCTGATGTCAAAAAGGACCTGGTAATCGCCCGCCTGTCCCTGTAATGGCTGTACTTTCATAAAGTCAATCACATTCAGTTAGCACCTGGTGCAGTTAAAAAACACAAATGATAACATTGCAACCTGGTACTTCCCCAGCGAGGGCTGCTTTCTCGGTTCTGTCCTAGGGAGAGTTGCTTCCCTTACCCCAATTGAGAATATTTTTAGATATCTTATTCACCTGAAAATGGTGAAGGGCTGAGTGGATACACTGGGGTTCAAAACCAGAAGCAAGTCTTTGTGCTCAACTGACTACTTGGGAAGGCAGTTGGCAGCTCGAGAGGAAGAAATAAAGAACAGGAGCATTAAATTGTTACGCAGTTAAATGCACTCATCTCGAGTGCCTTTATAATAAAGGAACTTCACGTAAATGGAAATGAATTAAAATCCAAATTTCATTTAACACTTTTCAACGAGACAAGCTCTGCTTAATTATGTCTGTAGTGTAAATATGTCAAGCAGGGTAAAGCAATATAACACCAAGTTTCTTTTCGTTTATGAGGGTATCTGTAGGTCAATGAATCTCAACTGAGTTATAAAGTCTTCCTCACTTGGCAAATAAATGAGCTATTTCATTGTTTTCTATAGTGTACCTGTTATTTAGAACAATGCTACAGGCTAGATATTAATTGCCTTTCAACAGAAGATCAAAGGAACAATTCAATCCAGCCAGCGCTACAACTCGGTAATTTAGATGTACAAAATGCTTTCAGAGTCCTCAAAGAATTAATGAGAATCCTGCTAAAGGTGAATTGTATTGATTAAAACATACGGATCTTTCTGTACTTTAGAAAACTGTGTGTAAATACTTTCTGGTCTCCAAAGAACCTGCCAGTTATTTTTATGGAAGGTTCAGTTTTATCATCTTTGGGGATTTATTTTACAGTTTTGTCTGCACTAACTTTTATACAGAAACTCCCACCAACATAGGATTCATTCTTGGTATCGGTGCCAAAGAAGGAATACAATGCGGATAAATTAAGTCCTTCTCAATAATTCGTTGGTTATCTGGGATGATCATCAGATTCAAGCATTTAGGTTGCAGCATTTTGGTATTGTGGATAATTCATTGTTCTGTAAGAAAGGAGCTAAGAGATCAGCAGAAACTCTGAAATGCTTCTTCAGAAGTTATGTAGAAGTGCTTTTGGAGTCTTGCCTTGTTTAGTTTGAAAGAAGCTGGTTAAGAAGTCAGTCTAACAAGACTAAAGCATGTAACATTGTCCCCTAGCTTTACAGACTTCAATGGCTAACTTTACAGATTTCAGTGGCTACCACTTGCTGGAATACCATAACATGTTGCTGACCCAATGTAATCAGAATGTTTAATCATCTAATATATGGTAATTTTAGGATGATTTTTTAGAGCAGGGAGCGAGATAGCACGGTTAAGTGATCAGGGCATATCGCCTCAGACTTTGAAATTCCAACCAATTTTCACATGTATATATATATATATATATACATTGTTCCTGGGAAAATAAGATTCACAGTAGAGATAGTATTCAGGGTTTGGTTTATTTTCAGAATGCTGTTATCCATGTGTGACACGGTGTACTCCTGGCAGTGCAGTTACAGAGCAGGACCCAATTAGATTAGGTTCACATAATAGACAGAGACAAAATTCAGAGACAGAGAAAGGCAACTTATTTGTTCATGCCCAATGGAACAATTTCCTCTCAGAAAATACCAGCATTCTTACATTGAACAGTATGCTCCGACCTTATGTAGCCCAATTTGTATTAGCCCGTGCCCAGAAGAGTCACTGAGTAAAGGATAACGATAATAATGACATGGCATTTCTGCTGGATGCACCTCTCTTCTTGTGGTTTGCCTTGATTTGTCAGCTGGGACTCAGTATATTAATATAGGGGTGATGCAGGTGAAAGAACACAGGGGTGTATATCTGTGTCTCCAGCTGTTTATAGTCCCTCACTTCAACTCATTCAGTAATTGAAAGCCTGAATCCTGTCCAAGAAAGGGTTCCTACCCTATATATCCAATTTTTTTCCTTTTGCATTCCAACGTAAAACAATCCCCAAACCTTATTTTTTTAAACTTGATTTTTCAAAAAGATGTGCTAGATTAAGACAAAAATATATTTTCAAATAGGTTTCAAAAATAAAGTGGCTGAGAGCAAGGGTCGGCACTTTTAAATAAATTCATCCAGGCACCCCACCCACCCACCCACCCACCCACCCCGGTCTCAGGTAGTTATCTTGCATTCTGTTAAAAATATGAAAATCGTTCATATTGCATTAAAAAAATGAAAGTGGCGCGGTCAAAATGTGCTTTCTTGAAAGTCATCAACGCTGCTTCATGTTACAATATAATTACTGTATATTGAACTGGTTTAGAGATGCGTACGAGAAAGTGTTCAAAAAACATAATTACGGCTAAAATGATGGCAGTCTCAATGACCGCTGCCAAGATGGATATTATCAATTTGCCTCTGTGGAATTTTTATCTTGCAAAACACAATTTTTCCTAAGTGACAGTTTCTTTCAAAGTGCTTTCAGCAAGCTGTTTTGGGGCTATGATAGTTTGCAAATACATTTTATGATATGTTCAATGCACTTGATGGTTATTTAGCTGAGCGTAATTGCCGTTGCACAAGCACCTCCAGATGAATGACAGCATTCAATCCAGAGCACAAAATGATCAATTATTAATCTGTCATTGCGTTTTCTGCATACATTTGCTTTGGATGAAGAGCTGTGTTGTGTTCCTAGTTTTGTTTGTCAGCTGGATCATTGGTTTTAATGGGATTTGTTCATCATCATCATTCAGATCATTAGAAAGCTTTGCCTGCTATGGCCATATTTCTATTCTGTAGCATGTACTCAAGCAACATTAATAAGTACAGGGAAAGTTGAGCACGGCATGCGCATGACCTTGGCCTCTCGTGAGCCTTGCAATAGTTAATTAAATCCTTAAAGTTTGAAAAATGTATTACAAAGAACTTTGTAAACTGCTGAAATACTAAATAAAGCCTACCTCAGCTTAGAATTGGGATTTTTATCACATGATCAGAGAAAATCTCAGTTACATTCAGCTATAAGACTGAATTTTCAGCATTTAGGGAAGCAGGAGAAGTAATCTGGGAAGAAATTAGTAACAACAAGGATGGCAACATAACAACCGCTCTCATCCCCTAACTCTAGCCAGCAGGCAGACAGCTGTTTGTAAGTAAGGGAGGTGGAGGAACATTTTCTAGAGATAATCATTGATGGTTCTTAATACAACATGAGAAGCAGAATACTAGAGTGGACACTAGATATCAGATTTACTGTTCCGTTGTCTTCCAGAACTGATTAGAAACATGGAAGTGTGAACTCTTGGCTCACTATTGGATAATTAAGTAGCTCTCTTTAAAAAGGCTGTTTGTAATTGCTGGTATCTTAAACATTGCATGTCACTGTTTTAGTGATAAAATAACCTTGTTCATTTCGGCCCAATCGATGTTCCCAGCTTATGATTCTGCTGCTTTTCTTATGATGGAACTTACACTATCATGAAGACGAAGGTCTCACATTTATTGTGAGATTTAGCAAACCAGGAGCCATTTGATTGGGTTTGGTATTATTTGAGCTTAAGATTCATATCTTCTCTGTTGAGTTTGTTTTTGTACAAAGCACTTTACTAATTGTTTACTCGTCTCCGGACCCAATTTCATCTCCTCACACTGCTTCGAAAACTGGTTTCTGTAAACATAAGCAGGTAGAAACAGCCGTAACACACGGCAACAGTTGAAAGGACAATTTTAACCAAACCGTTAAAAGAAAAGTTTTACAGGTTGCCCACTCGTCCCAGGGCTGCTGTCAAATTTGCACCGGAAACAGCGATGCCCCTTTTATAGACATTAATATTGTGCTGCAGTGAACCAGTTCCAGGACTTTAAATTGTTAAACTTGACCATGTTTAGTGGGCAATTGCTGGGCACATTCCAGCATTGCACCTTGTATTATCCAACCTGCAGGAAGAGGCTGCAGTGGCAATACTGATCCACTGGGCAGCGCTGTTACACCAATAATTTTTACAGACCACTTGGCCAAATGTCTTGACTGACTTGACTGCAATGTTCAATGGAGCTGATTTATAATATGAGGCTATTTGTTTGAGACGTGGAATTGGGTCGCACATTTGCCTTGTAATGTTGCTTCTGTAGCGAGCGAAATGCGAACTTTGTGAGGCTTCAAAAAAAAAAAATCAATCAGCCAGTGATCCAGCAAATCCATCTTTTTTTTTCAGTCCTGGTTTACAGTCTTGCAAACTCCTGTATTGTGTTCAATCCCCCAGGACAGGAAAAAGCTACCTTTACAAATCACTCTTCCAAGGTATCGGATATGATAGTGACCCCAGAGCTATGCTGCGCTCTCAGATCTTATTTGTTAACATGGTGTTCTCTCTCTTGTGAATATTTTAGTGCAACCCGTTTGGTTCACTAGTGGATTGTTTGTACTGAAGAACAAGTTTACCTTCCGTTTGTGCCGCTGCACAGTGGGGCTGCACCAATACCTGCAGCTGCTGCCAGAGGCTCGGGCTGATATTGTGTAGCGTGGCTTTTGCCACAGATCGAAGCAGTCGTTGCTCTACATTGTAAAATGTCCCCAGGAATCACTGCTGCCTCTCCTTCCACTGCTGTTGGTCCAAATCCCTGACCGTCCAGTGCCTTGGGACGGTCCTCCCGACGTGAAGGGCGCTATACAAATGTAATTCGTTGTTGTGGTGGTGGTTGGAGCAGCACTGCCTGTGGATCACTGCCGTAAACCATCTCTTTTGTGGGACAAGCCCCTGAATGCACCATCTTGTCTAATTCACAGAGAAGCCAGCAGCGGCAGGATTGGTAGATCATTGTTGGCCTCTGGTGGTTGGCAATAGTTCACCGCCAGTCTACGTTCTCCATTCACTGCTCAGTTAGTTGCTTTCTCAAGATGAAATGACCAGTTATTGCCCTATCTCCAAATACAGGAGGGGTCTGTCATTGTCTGCCTGTTGGCTCATTCATAATGACTGAAAGCATTTGTCTAAGAGGAACCTTCCTGTTCTTTACCCTACGCCCCCAAATCACATTGATTTTGCTCGCACCAGTGCTCGTATGCTGGGCGGCTTCACCGAGATTGGGAGCAGAGAAAGGAAAATGTAATAATATGTGTAATGGCCTTCAGCCTACCTCAAGAGAAACACCAGCTGGGCTGTTGAGGGTAAAGGAGGTGATAGAGGAGATATCATTCAGGCAGATGTGAAGAGAAGGAAGCAGAAAGAGAGGGTGAGGTGAACCTGCACTGGTCTGACCTGTATTTCGATGGCTGGTTACAGTGACTTTGGAAGTTGCAGAGCCAAGTAGTGAGGGGGAAATCTAGCCTGTTTGATCTCAGAGTGCAACTTAAAGGGAAATAATCTATTAGAAGAAGAGTGTTGCACTCGATGTGTCAAAACATGATCTAGCCCTTCATAATACATTACCCCTGCCCTTTTTCGTGCTGCACTGAAACTACTTGACTAACAGTTAAATTGCACCGCGTACAAACATGCATCATTAAAACTACCCGCTGTCACACACAGTCTCTCAAATTGAGCAAGAAGCAAGATTTCCATTAAATTATGCATGGAAATCGTATGACTTAAGCTGCTCTTATCAACACCATGTCAGCCTAAGTAGACGACAAATGAAATGACTTGCTTCTGGCATCGATGGGTTGGGAGATGTGGAGCCTTTGTCATATTTATCATGTCGGACTTGTTGTTATTTTATTCTCAGTTTAAGTCTCAGCAGCAGCCTGAAGTTCAAGGTAGGAAATCACGCTCAAGAGAAAGGAACGTACTCACATCATCACACAAAGTTACATCCGTCAAGAAGCATGCAGAAGTTTAGTAGCACATAAGTCGGCCGTAAAGCTCTCATGGTCCCAGTGAAATGTGAAGGAATGTCTTCTCCACAACCACCAACCAAGAGCATCCTCACCGCAGGGTGCACTGTTGGCTTCTGAGGCCGCAATCGATTCAATCTCTGCTGCAGTTTCCTTGACATTCAACCTCCGTCGTAGTGTCAGGCCTAATCCTTCTAGAATCGTTGCACCCGTAGAGGCTGACATTACGAGAGTCTGGCGTTTGTAACACTCCCCAAAGATACTACAAAGCTTGGAACCTGCTCCCTCCAGTTTCGATTTTCTTCTGACAGCAAAGTGGCACTCAAGCACATTGCTCTGCACTTTGCCAGCAGTTCAGGGCTGGAGTTGTGCCTGGCACTCTGCACTTGGCTGGTGCAGGCACTTACAGGAAATCTTCAAGCTTTACATCACCCTGTGAGCGCTACAACATCTAATAAAAACATTAACAGCTTCTGGCTGTGGAATGGAGCCCTTGTGCACTTGGCCTAGGGTCATCTAATAATACATCTGTATTCACTCCAGCATATCTGCGACTCTCCTGGATTGGTGGATGTGTGCACTCTTCCATCCCCACATTCCCAAGGCACAATTCGATTCATCATATCTTCAGGTTCAGTTTGACCCTGTGTCAGAAATTGGAACAGTCGAACTTCTCAAAATAACTTCCCTGGAGCAAAACCTGTTAAAATCTTGACTTTTACCTTTTTCCAAGGGTTTTTTGATGTTTCCTTTAGCAAATTCCCAAATAGTTTTCTTGTTGCAGGGCATTGATTCACAGGTACCAGTCATCCTCCAGTACCTCGCTAACTAGTTGTTATCGATGTATAAGCCTTGTGGGCAGTTTATTTGATGGGGAACGGAGGGAAGCGAAGGAGAGAGATGATTTAGCAATTGGATGTACACACTTGGGAGATGGGTGGGGGTGGGGTTGGGTTGGGCGGAGGGGGAGGTCTCTAAATAGCTATCAGGGTCTCCACCCGGTCTTGGCCTATGAGATTTTGCCTTAAAATTTAAGGTAATAAAAACAAGCCTTACATTTGATACAGTGCCTTATTATGATGTTGAAAAGTCTCAAAGCGCTTCGTGGATTTTGTGTAAAGTGTAGTGACTGCGTATTTGTAGGCGAATGCGGCAGCCAATTTGCCCCACAAACAGACAATGAAGTGAATTTTATCTGGAAGATTGCTAACCAGGACACTCTTTTCAAGTGGTATCATGGAATCTTTAGTTGTCCGAGAGGGAGGGAGAAAACCAATCTATTGTTTGTATGTGTGTATGGCTGATGTTTGTACATGGATTAGCTGCTCACTGAATAAAGTGGCTGAGGTGTCGGGGTGACCTATTTGCATCTTTAAAAATTCTATTTCATGACTAATCCGTTGGGGGTAATTAACTACAAGGTTAACAAGAAGCAACAAACCAAATTAGCATCAACTGTCTTTTTGATCTTTCTCATCTATTTGCTGGATTACAAGAGGCAGAATTTCACCAGAGGTAGGAGTTAATTATTGCCATAATTAGGAAAAATAACATGCTTCTGATTAAGAGAAATAGCAAACTAAAGCAAAGCAGTAAATCGTCTGGTATCACTTTGTCTTCAAAACACAACTGACCCTTATCAATTGGGAAGAGAGTTCATCAACTTTCATCCCAGTTTCCAATCAGAGGGAACGTTCTTGCGTATCAGGCAGCAAGTTTGGATATAACTCGATGGAGAATAATGGATCTGCCAAGACAAAACTGCATGTCGCGTAAGCAGAAGGTCTATAGAGTAAATCCTTCTGCAAGAAAGAAACCGAAGTGCGAGGTTGCTGCCACCATTTCTGAGCCTGGACGCTCAAACACGACATGGAGTCCTGTAGCGTACTGGTTAGAGCATTCGCCTCGCAAGCGAGAGGACCTGGGTTCAATTCCCGGACAGGGCAAAACTTTGGGCAAGTTTCCTAACTCCATACGCCTCTGTTTACCGAGCAGTAAGTCAGAACCCAATTTTAGTTGATTGGCGAATTGCTTTCGGGGAGCAACAATACCTTCATATAAAAAAATTATAATAATTTGGACACTCAACGGACGACTATTTGTGGAACACTGCTGTCGAAATTGGCTGCCGCATGTCGCCCAAAAAATATACAATTAATTCACTTTGCAGTATATTCTGTAAAGCGTTTTGAGACGTCTCGACGACGTGATAAGGCGCTATATCAAATGCAAGAATGATTATTGTTATAAGATATATCTTTGACTAGCTCATAGTGTTCAGTGAGGGAGCAGTGCGGTGAGTATGGATCATACAGCAAAGCTGTTGACTCTGCCAGCTACCGTGCAGTAAATTTAAAGGGAAATAAATATTAACTGCATGTCATGTTATTTTCCCCCAGAGGAACACAGGTTATTTTAAGGCTTTTACCCCACAGAACTGTATTTCTTTAATAGTTTGAGTTTACCACAGTGGTGCTATTGCTGGAGGCTCTCGTCAATATTCAGCACCAAAAGTACAATGCAGTTTACGTGGTGTATTGATATATACTTAATATAACATTGCTCCACAGTGTGTGGAGTATAGAATAAAATTTCACACTACAGTGAGAAGCCTGCCTTTGTTCTTTCAAACCCTTAACGGGATCGAGAGTGGCAGTTTTGTAAAAAAAAATTGTCTGCTGCTAGTCCCCACGTGGAAGGAATCCTGCTCTGCATTCTCAACTGTAATAAGGGCCCACTGAATGTATTGGGAATGTGTGAGGCGTTCAAATACATGCGTGTAGGCGAACATACACACACACGCACACACAATACAAGGCATTGCTCTCAGTCTTGCATACATCTTATTATTTTGCTAAGCAGACACAGGTGATTGTCCTACATGTATAATGACATTTCACAGCATTTTCAGTGCTGTGACAAAGGAGACAGCAGCCTAACCTTTTTACTCTGTCCAGGCCAGAAAGCTGGCCGAGAAAGCAATCAACTGAAATGCTTGACATCAAAACGTGATCCCTTCTGCTCTCTTTCCTTCCTCCACTTCAAGTCAATGACCAAAATGTGTCAGGGTTGTTTTAAGGGAAGTTCAATACCTCTGTGAAATCCCGTTTTGCCCTTTTGAAGGTGAAAGGGCCCAAAGGGAACATTTTATTCCGCCGTTGTGCATATAGTGTATATTCCATAGAGAACGATTAAACTATTTAGCTCACAAAGATTAATATCATCGTCAAAACGTTCTCGGCTGTGCTCTCCAGTTCCTGCCTTGAGTTAGTAAAAAGTGAACTGCAAATAGTAAATAATTGACACGATGATAAATGATCAATGTGGTTTACAAGGCAATATATTTACGAGAAAGAGGAAACATTAATTGATGACTTATTATTAATGTGTTTATAATGTAAACCTGCTTTTTGCTAAGATCAGCATTAGTGCCAATTAAAATGTGACTTATTCATAAATTGAATAAGAAGATAATTAAGATGCAATAATGAAGTCATTAGTGGATGTTAGTCAGGTGAAACTGTGCTGCAATTAGTTGCTGATACATTAAGCTGGTTTTAGAATCCAGTTTATTCCCTGGTCGGATGCCAATACAGTGACTGCTGGGGTCAGAATTCATTACTTGATCAAGTTGACCTTGCAGTTGACACAAAAAAAATCTGAACTGATCAGCCTCATTTTTTTCTTTCTGCCTGGGTTTGAAATGTCCGCAATCTGACACTTTTACATTTGACAACAGCAACCACTAAACACAGCAAAGCTCTGGAAACAAAGTGCGAGGAAGATCTTGTGATTCTAAATACAATCCTCAGTCCCTATAGCCATAATACACGCATCTCACTAATGGATACGACGATGGAAATCAGTAAAAGACAGTGTACATGCATGAAAAATTACAATCTTATTTAAACCGACAAAGCACACAGTCCCCACACTTTACAACATATCCTGTGAAGCGCTTATTATAGTTATTAGTAGCTATAGTATTATCTGATTACAGTTGTGTTGGAGATTGGTTGGGTAGCACTTACAGTGGGATTTCAACAACAACAAGATTCCATTTATAAGGCGCCTTTCACGTCAGGAGGACGTCCCAAGGCGCTGAAAGAGATTTCATCTTTGCCAGGTGATCTTACATTACCAGCTTTAAACGTCCAATTTCTTGGTGATGTACAGCATTGGTGGTAACCCAGTGCAAACAAATGAACTGCATCAACACCCCACTGGAAAGCAGTATATCTCGCATAACATCTCCAAAGGAAAGCGCAGCATAATTCAAACTAGAATGACTTTAGAATAACCTGAATTACCAGCAAGAAAACGTGTCCATCGCATCTGTATCACACCTGGTAATAGACCGTTATCCTACAAAATACACTTACTAAACTTTGCAATGAAATCCTGGGAAGCGCCTTGTGACGTCCTCTCGATATGAAAGGCGCTATATCAACTGTGAGGATTATTTATCGTGAGGAATGCTATGCTTTCAACCTCTGATGTTTTTATAAAACCTGTCTATCCCATCTCATAACCAGAGAGGGAATCATGTTCTATGTTGATTCATTGATGTAAAATGTTTTAATGGAAGGAAGTGGTCTATCTCATCAGAAATTGTTTCACACTGAAACCATCACATTGAAGCACAGACCAGATGAAGAGAGGAATTTGCCGTAGGAAGAAAACTGCAGTACTCTACACGCATTGTGAAAATTAAACCTCACCATGATAGATCTTATGAAAATCTCCTAGATTTTCTTAAATTAATGGGCTGCATTGCACAAGAAGTTTTGAATAGTTTATGTACAGCAGTGCTTTCCGACGACTGGAGATTAAGCGTCTCAGTCATGGTATCAATATTGTTTCTACAGAGATCAGCAGCAGTGATACATTATTCAGGAAATAAACAGCAGATGGTACAACATACCGGTCGTTAAAATCAGCCAAATGTCAAATATACATGTAAGTCAGCTCTAACCCTGAATCTAAGACAGTATCCTGACTGAGCACATGCATTCTGACTATTAAATACTATTGATGTGTTGAAGACAAGTTCACTGAATAGAGTGAGGGAGGGAATTAATTTTTATTACTGAGGTCATGGTAATCCATTGCCAATAAGGATTATAGTCATTTTCCAATGTCATTGTAACTTGCTGGAAATCATAAAAGTTAGCTACTCTATAAACTGATAAGCCCAAACAGTTAGGGTGGTCTGAGCTGAATGATCAGTAGAAAGCATGCCAGACAGTGCTTTCAATGGCAAACTATGGAATTTTAGCTGGTTAGACTCCAGAGGTACCAAAATGCACCCTCTGGGATCTCCAAGTCTTGGCTCTTGCCAACCTGGACCCAATACTCTCTGGAAATAGGCAAGCAAGGTGCATATTTCATTGCAGTGAAGGCAATTTCCACACATGGAACTCTGTCTGGTTTGAATACTGTTACTCTGCTGCAACGAACAACACAAATGTAATATGTCGAACCCTTTTCTAAATTCCTTTCTGTTCACTTCACACATCTTTGGGTCACCACAAGTAATAAGTGATGCTGCAGCTGACAAACACATGGGAGCCTTGGCTGCTTTAGTTACCAATTAGACCATTCCTGGGGCCAAAGAAAAGTTTCTACATGAGGTTTGGATAATGGTGAAAGACTTTATGATGGATTGTCCTCTTTCCGTGCTGGTGGCAGGAATTGTGGACACAAGTAGCTATGAAGCAGTAGAGATGAAAGAAACAAGAAAAAGTCGTTGAAAAACGGACTCTTGAGGAAAGAATGATAGCAGCCGAACCTTCCTGAAGTAGACGGTGTGGCAGGTTTATTTGATAACACACTTTGATTCTCGTTATTGTGCCAAAAAAGCTATTTCAGACCAAGGAGAATCAGAAGGAATGTACAGAATTCCACTGTGAAAAAAAATATCTTTCTCAGGCAGTCAATTAGCATTCAGCCAGACTGGGTTCGATGCTTTTGTGAAGCTCAGACAAATAACAGCTTTTCCTCCTGGGAATGGTGGAGTACAAAAGCTGAGGGAATGTGGTGGCTCGACTGAATTCTCTCTGAAGGGGGATGACTTGTTCTTTTAGTCTTGCATCACTTGAAATGCATCTCAAGTTGTACTACAAAAACAGGAAAGTGTGTGGAATTCATACACATTGACCTTATACTGAAATATACCCGTGGGATAGTTTACACAAGATCATAATACCAAAGGGATTAAAAAAAAAGTTTATTGTATAAGTGTTAGCGAAAATACATTTCACCTGACTCGGAATAGAGCAATACCAAGACATGCTGAAAAATAACCCCATAGAATATGCTGGATACCTGGAGCAGGTCAAACGACGATTAAAAGGTGAACAAGGTTCTGACACATTGCTGTGGTGCCAGTTTAGTCCATGAGTATAATACCCAAACTATAAAATATTGCAAAGGGTTAGACTTGCTGGGTCAGGGCTGCAATGGTCTCTATAATTCTGCTGTTGCCAGTACATAATCCACCTTCAGGTATTGGTAAGTGGCAGACCGGCTCTGCCTTTGAGTCAGATGGTTGTAAGTTCAACCCCCCACATCGGGACTTTGATCTGACAGGTTGAGCTGACACTCGAGTGCAATGTGGGCCTGTTCATGGCACGATTTAAAAAGAGAAGGGTGTTTCTCCCAGGGTCCTGGCGATCAATCCCCCAAAATAACATTTGTCACTTACTTTGTGTCTGTTTGTGAGTATTCAAATTGGCTGCCGCGTTAATATACACAGTCATCGCACGTTTATAGTAAAACTCTTTGAGATGTCCTCCTGCCGTGAAAGGTGTTATATCAAGTACAAGGATTATTATGATGGTTTAATATTTACTGGCTTATTGTTTGTTACCCATGACTATCATGTTTATTTTCAAGATCTATCAGGAATCAGGTGTAAACCTCACGAAGCTGAAGGGTGGGAAGAAGCCCTCATCCCAATTTCTTATTGAGATAAATGCTTGAACGTGTCTTGCCAAGTTTCATGCACAGTGAGTGGTTTCAGTGATCTCTTCTGTTATAAAAAATGAAGTTTTTTTTTGTGTGTGACTGGCCACATGACAGGCCTAAATAACAGATTCTTATGCATCAGGGATTGCTTACTGCAGCTTGCAAACCTATCAGTTTATTTCAATGTTCAGCGAGAGATAGCCAAAAGCAGACAAGTAAGGAGAAAAGAACAATTATGTAAACGCTACAAAAAAAAAGGAAAAGAAAACAGCTCAGTTTATTGTTAGGTCTTTTTGTTTACAAGAGAAGATGGCATCATCTACAGAATGGCAGATGGGCTGGAGTGAGCTTCAAGTGAGAAGTTGAGAAGCTGACAAAATAACAGAAGCTTGATGGCTTACCTGTGTCAAACTAGAGATTGTTACTGTCTTGGAGCACACTTTAGCCCATATTTTTCTTATGAATATTCACACGTGGACTGTGCAGGGGCAGCTTCATTCTGTTTTTGTTTTGCCACTGGCGGGTGCCGTTTTGAATGATGATGGATGGCAGATTTCTACAGAGTGAAGTAGGTTGTTTGACAAGAATCAAATGTCAACTGGATCAAACCATTATAATATATGATTTGGTCAATCGCGGTGCAGGAATTTACTTCAATGAACGTTACACAAATTATTATCATGGCTAACGACAACAAGATTTCATTTATAGAGCGCCTTTCAGGTCGGGAGGATGTCCCAAGGCACTGGACAGTTGGGTCGGGACCCGAGCATTGGGGGGAAAATGGGGAGGGCAGGGAGTGAGGAGGGGGTAGGGAGTTGAGAGAGGAGCTGAAGGCACGGTCGAAGAGAAAGGTCTTGAGACCGGCCTTGAAGGAGGAAAGGGAAGAGGCAAGGCAAAGGCATTGGGGGATGGAGTTCCAGAGCCTCGGGGCTGAGAGGCTGAAGGCCCGACCACTGATGGTAAGGCGGTTGGGGCGGGGGATGTGGAGCAGACCGGAGCCAGAGGAACGGAGGGTACGGGCAGGTATGTGGGGGGATAGTAGGTCGGAGAGGTAGGAGGGAGCGAGGCCGTGAATGGCCTTGTAGGTGAGGATGAGGATCTTGAATTCGAACATGTGTTTTTTCTTTTACTTGTATTTCCACTGGACATAGTATATCTCGTGTACTAATAAAATACTTGATGACAAAAGCGTCGCACAGAAATACACAAGTCAAATTGACACATCTGTAGAGATGGGCAAATACCTTGAAAGGTAGGTGTTGGTTATTAAAGAAGTTAAACAAGTGTCAGGTAGTTTAACAGTCAGATAGCCCAGCAACATAAGTGAAAAGTGAATAGACGTTATGTTCTTGTGACTCCAATATTTTTTTAAACTTAAATAATGATTTTAATTTTCTTCCTTGTCTTTTCACTTTACTTCTCTTGATATTAATAATAATAATCCTTGCCCCAAAGCACTTCACAGAACATACTGTAATGTGAATTGACTGTATATTTTGTGGACGTGCCAGTCAACAGCACACAATGTTTGAGTGGGGGAGAATAATGCACTCCTAAAGATATCAGTCACCATAAGCATCCTGGCAAGATATAAGAGCTGATTCTGCACCAAACGAACTGGCAGTAACTGAAAGCGGAGGTTTGTGTACCTATTTCATGCTCAGTTTATGTATGTCGTCAGTTGGTTCAAATGGGTAGGTGTACTGGCATAAGAGAAAGAGATTAAACTCTGGCCAGCGTTCACTGTTATTACAAGCGTCCTGCTGGTTGATTCATTTGGCTTGAAAATCTAGGAGAAGCTGATGGACTGACCTCTTAGCTGGAGGACATTACTATCAAGCTGGACTGTAGCTAGTGTCTCAGACTGTTAAGGCTGCTGTGTCTCCCTACACACTGTGGGTGAGGCTTACTCATGTAGATCACATTAGAAGAGCTTTCGCTTTTTTTTAAACATATATATTTTTGGAATTTATTTAGCATTCTTCTCATTTTTCAGCTCTCTCTGTACCAAGCCTCAAACTCTGAATTGAAAGCTCAGGTATCTGACCTTCCCTAACTATAGTTCAATCCAGCCTGTAACTCTGCCAGCCAACTGCTTTGGGGACATTGGTTGCCCTACTGTTTCCCCTCATTGCCCACAAAGTACAGGCTCGCTCCACTTTACAGCATATCCTGTGAAGCGCTTCGAGATGTCCTCCCAACATGAAAGGCGCTTCATCAAATGTAAGGATTATTCTGATTAACTGTGTGGAGGGCACCTGCTTGAGAGTACATCAGAGATTAGGAGCTCACTATGTCGGGAATTTTGCTACGGTTGTGATTCACCAGGCGTCTTAGCGGCAGAGTGATTAGGAGCAGGAAAACAGGATTTATATTTCTCGCTTCATAAACTGCTGTCGGCACAGGCTGAGGAGAGCTTTGCACAAGGATGACTAAACCAGTCACGTGAACAACTGTTTAATAACATTAAAAAAGCCCAAGGCCGGTGCATAAGTTTAAACGTTTTTGAATACTTTTTTTTGCAGCTGATGCAGCAACTTCAATCTTGAAGCCACCTCTCGAGGCAGCTTCAGGAGTGAGTCTCAGAATCAAATCGATCACCAGAAACTTGATGTGTATATTGTACCTGCAGCATTGATCTGATGCATAAAGCAGTGTTGAATGAACCCTAACTGGAAGGTATAAGTAAGGCATTTAAAAGCTCCTGATTTTGGAGTGGTCTCAAATTCAAAGCGGATGTTGTAATCAGAAATTTTCAGATCACAAGCAGTCTGCGTTACGCTAGTTTTGTGGTTTATTCACCTTAACATCAGTCCACGGTAGGATGTGAGGTGTCTGATCCCTTTAGTTGTGTCACACACATCAAAGATTTCAAAACATTTGAAAGAAAATGATGCACAGATAAAATGCTGATTGTCAGGATACAGTAGGATACCTAGAGCCATGCTGGCTTTCTCATTACAGACTGCACTAATACTGTGATTAAAAGGATATGTAATAATCCTGGATGTGTTTGCTACTCATTATGACGTCTGACAAAAATCCCTGAATATGTCATTGCTCTCTCTTTTTGATATGACAGATTTGCTCAGCAAATCTTCATCAGTTTCACCACAAATACAGCAGTGCATGATTATCCCCAATGTCTATTTAATTGTTATTTCCTGGGACCTTTGGCTCATCACCCTTTTCTTTTCTGCTGACACGCATTGCAACAAGCTGCTCGCGAGCATCACCACATCCCACTGATGCGTGGAGTCTTGATGTCTCTTCCTGTTTAATTTATCTTCTCAGGGCTTTGAATTTATCCAAATTAAATGTCACCTGTCACTTCTTAGCACAGCCGTCCAAACCACTTTGCATCTGCTCGCCTCTTTCCCACCAAGTATAATAGTATAATTATCACTTTTAGCCACAGTTTAGTATCATTATCAAACTCTGTTTCTCTCTCAGCTTGCAAATAATGTGACGTCAGCGTAAACATTAACCACTCCAGCACAGACTCTTGAGACTTTCCACTGGTCGTTTCATTTCACATTGATTTAGTTCAGGTGCAACCATCCTTTATCTTCCCCTGATTCAGCCGATTTCCGATCCACTTCAGAAACTCCCATCTACTCCCTGTCTTCTGCCTTTGTTCTCCAATCAATGTGTCAAAAACACTGCTGAAATCAAAATACAGAATAATATCTACTGTCCACCAAGTGATCACCCAAGTCAGCTGGTTTAATTGTGAAGAATGTACAATATATTGATCAGGTGTGACCTTCGATAAAGGTTACTTGATTAAAATATGGCATTTGGCATTCTTTTCCAGTCTTCTGTTTGGATTTCTGTGGATGGCTGAGTATCTGTGTGACAATGACAAGGCAATGGGTGGTACTGTCACTGCTTTCAGTAAATCACTGCTGAGTGAAGTAACAGCAGCAGGATAGGCTTTTACTGCTTCACAGGGAGTCCAGCTAACATCGACAAAAGATTTATTTCTTTTTCAGTTGTAATTTGATTTCGACTATGTAATCCTAATAAAAAACACAGTCGAAATAAAAACAATCAGCAATTCTTGTGATAAAACACAGAATATATTTTTACTCTGACCCGAGACTTGGAGGAAATTAATTATTTTTGAATTGAAATCCAGCATACACTTTGACTATTAGAATATCTGAATTATTATGGTTTGAATCCGCATGTTCTTGATTTAGTTAAAATTCAGCAAAAGTAGTCAATCTTTCTGTAGCTCTGTTTCGTTGAGAGCTGCACCTGATTCATCTTGAAAATGGATTAGGTCCCGACTTCAATCCGTTTTTCTCCACACCTGGACATTTAAACTCTCCATTGTGAACTTCCATATTGAAGGGTATTGACAATAGTTAAGTACAAATTTGTTCAACCTCAGCAGTTCAGCGATTGAAAGCTGTTGTTCCTTCTTCAGCAGTTGTGATACTCTTTCGTGGGTGTTCATTCTGATGCTCAATTTCTTTTTTCTCCCTAAAGTGCACCGGGACCCTACCCCGCGTGAAAGGCGCTATATAAATGCAAGTTGTTGTTGACGGGCTGTGTCCAGTTATTATTATTATTATTCATTCCTTGTAGATACAGTATCTCATAACACGCTACTGAAATCAGTACTGAACGTTATTGACTGTCCTGTTTAACTGATTGCTGTGTTCATGAGCATATCATACAATGGTACAGTGCATGTTTTTTTTTGCTACGCAGGGTGGTTGAGGCAATTAAAAAGCAGCTTGATGCTGTGAGGGGCTGATGGTGGAGTGGGTATTCTGGAGGTTGGAGATCAGATGGGACGCAGAGTTTTCATCCAAACCAATCTTCTCCCACAAAAAATACGCAGTCAATTCACTTTACAGTATATTCTGTGAAGCGCTTTGAGATGTCTCGAAGACGTGATAAGGTGCTATATCAAATGCAAGGATTATTATTCTTATCTTGTGATTGGGGTTGTTCAGATGTTTTTGGGGGTGTTTCTAATTTATTTTATGCATCAATAATGCAATTTGCTGTTGATGTGGAAACGATATTATCAATTGTTTGCAGGTCACCTGGCAATGTTATTTTGATTGGTTCTTTTGATCTCATGGATTCATTCAGTTGGTGTGGGTTGATGTATTTAGCTTCAGTGTGCATACAATGCAATTCAGGTACGTGCTATTACTTCGAATGGTACACGTGATGTACACACATCAGTTCTTTTGTAAGAACTTGAAATTAAAAAGTTTAAGTGATTAAAAAGGGGAAGCTTACACCAGCAATGGCTGCTTTCCTGCTCATTTTATAGATAATTCCAACACACCAACTTGTTGTCAAAAAGTCAAAATTTAGAAATTAAATGCCAATTAATTTAACGAACGAGAACAGAATGCTATTATATCTTTATCATCAGAAATAAAGGTGCTGAAATTGAGCTGGATGAAGTTGGGTGAGGGATTTCAACAGTGGTATGAAAAAGGCCAACAATGTAAGATTTCAGGCAGAGATGAATTATAATTCAGAGAGGATAATTGCTCAATTTATATGTAAATGCCCTTATTCAGTGAAGACTAAGCTACACGAAAGGAAAGTGAACATTACATATAAATATTTTGTGAAATCAACATCCTCTTTTTCAGAGCTCAATTTTATCGCTGTTTGATATTGGCAATTTTGGTGCAAAGTAACAGCTCGGATGAGAAGCATTAAATTTAGGTCTGTTGCATTTATATCCCAAAGTTGTGGTTCAGTCTCGAATACCAAATATAGTTTGAGGATTGACTTAACATCCATATCCTCTCTCTGGTTGGGTTTACCAGAGTGCCTTTTTTGTTGATTTGCCACAGAAATTGTGCTGGAGTCTGGCTGCTGAGTCAATGGGGAGATCCTGGGTCAATGGTCGCACCAGGACAACAATTCAATAGAATCACAGAAATTTACAGCATAGAAGAAGGCCATTCGACCCATCTTGCCTGTGCTGATATTCACATCACAGTTGTGTGAATGCACAATAGATTAACCTCTGCTCAAAAGTAGTTCCTTAAACGTTCTTGGTCAATCTATTTTAAGGGACCATCTTTGATACTGTTAAAGAACTGGTCACTCACACAAACACACACACACACACACCACACAAACACAATAAACGTGTACTTGCTGATTATCTTTCCAGACACACACCACTTGGAAATATTTAATTCAACAGACTTTCAAGACTTTCATGAACCTAACAGAAAGGAACATTTCTTACTAAATGATTGTTACATCAAGTTATGAAGCTTACCCATTTTGAGTTTCTCTGACAACTTTGTTCTAAATCCCAACGTCTTGTAAAGAATAAAACAAAATCAATAAATCTGATACAGTTCATTAGATGGAGGCCGCATTTGTACACTGACGATTTATGACAGTGAAAATGGAATTTATAGCCCAGATTATGTAACTAACAAATCAACCAGAGAAAATAAATTGAAGTGGGTTCTCTCTTGCTGCTTTATTGTGGTTGCAATTAAACATACTATCATTGTAACTTCCATTTAATTATAATTTCCTTTCCAAGAATATACACATTGTTTCACTTATAGACCAATGATCCATGCTAAGCATCATTCAGACAGAAGACATTTTTCTATGGAGCTTCATTGACATGTGAGATTGTTCTTTGCAACAGTGAAGCTGCAATCTTTTAAAATGGTTTAAGGTTATGGCAGCCTGCTAAGCCTTATATTAATTATACGTTTCAGTTTGCTGATTGTTGACTTCTGGCTCTTCAAGGTGACTGATGTATAATTATAGTGTGTCTGCATAATTTTATGTCAGTTATTATCCAGTGTTATAAGGGAGAGTTGTCACCTCAAAAAATTGTAGATCAGCATACGAAACATAATAATCATTTACTTTTTTTTTGAAGTTGCAGTAACCCTTTCGGCTGTTATGTATCAAACTGTATATTTAAGGAATAGAAAAAGACCCATTTCTCTCTTTTTCAGAGTTAGTGCAGCACTCTGTCATGCAATACAGATTTAATTGAGACTGAAATTTAAGATTTTAATTTTACAATTCTGTGTGATCTTACATTTTAAGACTAAATGGTCTTACAAGCTAAGACCAGGTGGCTTTCTGGGCTTCAGATGTCTTTAATGTACATTTTCCAGCAACTGTCACTGGTTAGCTATGTGGAGCAGAAATCCTTGATACCCACTCTGTTAGACAAAGTGTGTTTGGCACTGGGGATATTGAAAGCACTAAGAATAGGGAACTTTACGAAACAAGAGGGAAACAGAAAAAATCTTTTGCTTCCTTGTTCGCACTAAACCAAGAGTTGAAAATTGTGAATTAACTGCTGATGTTTAATGGAGTTTCAATGGATTAATGGCCATTAAAGACTAGATTAAAATCTGACAAGCCAATTTACTTGAGCTGTCAACATAATGATGACATTTAGTTCCTTTTTACTGTTTGTCTTTGAACCAAATTCTCCACAGGCAAAAACCAATAAGTGAGGACATGATTAAATTGGTCCGAACACACTCAATGTCTTAACCCACGAGCTTTTGGCTTTGTTAACTGGAGAACCTTTTTAAAAGACTGACAAAACAATACATCTGTCCTATGCATCACGTCACTGGTTAAGACATTTAGTTTATTTGCTGCCGTGTCACTAAGTGCTCTGGGACGCTACCCTGTGTGAGGGGTGCTATATAAGTTGTTGTTATTACGTGCCAAAGGTATTTTCAATATTTTTCAGTCCTTCTTACAACAACAACAAAATTACATTTGTATAGCGCCTTTCAGGTCAGGAGGATGTTCCAAGGCACTGGACAGTCAAAAAGTTTCTGGGGTTCGGGATTGGGGAGACTGAAGGGCAGGGGGGGAAGCAGGGTGATCGAAAGCATGGTTGAAGAGGTGGGTCTTGAGATGGGTCTTGAAGGAGGCAAGGGAGGGGATGAGGCAGATGGACTGTGGGAATGGAGTTCCAGAGGCTGGGGGCAGAGTGGTAGAAGGCATTCGGATGATTATTTTTCCTCAGAACAAAATAATTGCAAATGGTTGGTACTGATGATAACTTGGTGAGGAAACCAGTTTGAAGCAATTACCTGGTAGAGTGAGAGAACTGAAGAAATGTGCATCGCTGAAGCACCCTGTGTTAATGACTGTGGGCGAGATCCTCTTGTCTCTCGGCTTAAAAGCTATTTGGGCACTAACTGCATGGTGATTATGCATTAACACCGCCCAACCATAAGAATGTCATTTTACGCTTTTTCACTTGATGATTTACCTCTGACAGTGAGTTAAGCTGTCAAATGGGACACAACATGTAATGCTCCAAATTAAATTGTGTAACGACCAGAAAACACCCACTTGACCTCTGTATCAGGGAAGCATCCAAAATACAACAACAACAATCCGCAATGGCAGGAAAAGGCACACAGATGTTTGTAAGGTATTTCTAAAAGAGAAAAAGTTTCATATTTTAACTAACCATTTAAAAAACGGAAATACGATCTGTTAAAAAAACACTCATATCTGTCAACATGCCTTGGGCTCACACTTTTTCAAGTTCTTGAAGAGTTAAAAAAGCACGACTGCAAATCCCAGTTTGGGCAGAGGATTTATGTGGGCTCACACTTTTTCAAGTTCTTGAAGAGTTAAAAAAGCACGACTGCAAATCCCAGTTTGGGCAGAGGATTTATGGAATAATTTGCTGAGTGAGGGATTCCTCTTTATGATACAAAGCATACCTAGCTATCTGTTTTTGGGATACGTGTTTTAAGCTACAAGGTATCAACCTCCAGTCAACGTGGATTACCCACAGATTTTCTATTTAACATTGGCATTTCATGTCTCGCCTATTGTCAAAATTGATTTAGTGGCTGGAAGTCCAACATCTTTGCTCATAAATGTTTCACACATACCAAGTGCAACTAGGAACTGAGCAGGAAAATGCTGAAGGTTTAATAAATGCGATCGTTGGCCTTGAGGAGTGGTTTACACAGCGATGAGGATCTCACATCTAATTGCTCAACATTGAGGTATGTTACACTTAACAGCAGAAACATTAACCTTGAGCAAGCATCGATCCAAACTTGTCTTATTACTGTCTGTTATGAAAAAAAGAGTGCTGGATAACCATCTATATCCAGGCCTCTACCGATATTTGTTGAATCAGATTGAATTACTATTAGGGTAGAATTCCTCCATTTCCCTCCATTCTACGCCAGTGGAGACACCTCCTTCCTCTTTCAATCAATGTCTAACATTGATGACTATTTTCTGCTGCTAAACCCGATTTAGTATTTGCCGTGTTTGATCAAACTGTCAGTAGTTAACACTGATCTGCCAGCTGCTTTGAAAAAAAAAGCAAAGATTATTGGTGTATTAAATGCAGTTTCACAGAAGGCCCTACCATGAATCAATTTTACTGTGTTTTGAAACTGTGAGTATAAAATATCCTGGTGGCTCCCTGAACTGATGATGTACTCATGTGCTGTGTGATTATTGAGCGGCAGAACATAGGTTCCTTATGTGAACCGAGCCAACTCAGTCAAGATGTCAGGTGACAGTTGAGGTTCATCCCTTGAGAAAACGTCAAAGAATAAGTCCATCTGGACTGTCCCAATTAGCTAGCAGGAGAGTTTCACTGACAGAGTTAGGGGAGCTTGTGGTTTGCATTTTCTCCTTGATGAAGAGATGGTACATGGATTGGCAACTCATAAAGAGAAAAATATTAATGTTATTTATTCAAGTCTGTTAACTTATTTCTGCCACTTACTCTGAATTTTTTTTCTTCTGAATTTATCAGGAATTTGTTGTTGCTTCAATCAAAAGCCGAGGGAATCTTCCTTTCTTCATTCTCTCAGTCGATCCCGTCAATCTTTATTTCTACGGCTGAATTTCAATGCAACATCCAAATATTTTAAGTTTGTTTTGCTTTTTTTAAAAAAAAGACTTGCTTTATAAACATAATAGACTCTTTTTACTTAACTTATCATGTTCTACCATTTGAGGAAGATTAGAGTTTTAATAATGTAATTGTATGTGAAATGTTTTTTTTTAAATATCTACGCCGAACTCTGCATGAGATGTACCGTACTCCCAGTACAATTTGAACTTCACGTAAAATAATAATACTAGCATTTTAGCGAGTCTCTTCTGACATTAATACATCTCAAGGAGCTTCGCTGCAATTATAGTTAAGCATATGGGTCGTGTATTTGTAGGGAAAAAATATAAAATGCTGATTCAAAAGCAAGTACTTTATTGAAAAGTACTTGTATTATTATATCAGAATGATAAAATGTCACAATTTCTAGTGCTCGGATAAACTGCGTCCCCACCCAATATCCAAACCCTCTGAGATGCTACCCTGTGTGAGGGGCCTATGTGAAGTTGTTGTTATTGTTAAGTTCTTAATATTTAAATCTCTTAACAAAAATATCTCTATTAAAAAACCCAAGCCATAATTTTTTTTACGTCTTTCTATAAAATTATAGCCAGTTAAAATTTGATTAAATTGTATTAATATTCCATCTAAACCGAGCCTCAAGATGACATATTTATGAATTCAAATTGGAAGGACAAAATCTGTGGCAAACTATATAAGTCTCCTAAAATTCCAGTTACACTGGTGACTGTACCAATTAATGTTACTGAGCTTCACTCTGCTAATTTTTGACCCGTGCCCCCACATTATTGCAGATCATTTATTTTATTTTTCAACCTATTATTGGGGCTGATGTTGTGACAATATCTGGCAGAAAACATGAGGCAGAGGAGCTACTATGATGTCAGTGAGCATCAATATGCTTCAGATCTTGACCTAGAATAATCTGTGCTCCAAGCAGGTAAATGTCTCAGGAGAAAGAAAGAAATAGAGCTTGAAGTACGGAGCACAGCTGTGGTAAATAAGTACAACCAGTTGGGCAATAAATTATTTATACTTCATTTTTCTCTGAAGAATGTGAATATTTGTCCTGCAGGAAAAAANGGGCAAGTGGAGATATCTGGACTTCTTTTTAAGATTATAGCATCAAAGAGCACTGACACTGTGTCTCAGATTAACAGAGGAAGAACAAGCTGTGGGTTGTCAACAGAAAAATACCTGCAGCAAATGTCGCTGTGAATAAACGGTAAACCTCTAAGTTGTCTTTCTTTATATTATATCTTATTTTCGCCCCCTCATCATCGAATTGTGAAAGTAAGGCAAGAATGCCATTTTATCGCATTCACAAAATGTAACTGTTTGTCATTGAACAATCTTGAACTGCAATTTTTAAAAAAATATGCGACACATGGTTTTAATGAATGTGCTTTATCAGCTGTGGTTTATCTCATTGAAAACACTGGAAAAACGAGGATGGTGGTAAAGAGCGGATTTCTGGAGAGCGCCTATACTGCTTCAGGTATGAGTTTATTATATTTCAGATACATTTGCGAAAGATGTGGAGGAAGCACTTAAGCACTTCTGTTTCTCAGAAGTTCTCACTGTTCTGTTATAGTGATCTGGATGTCGATCTCGCCGTACATTTGTTCTGGAAGGCGATGTCTGTGAAGTTGAGTCTGTGTTTGTGGATTCTGAAGGCGGGATTTCAGCAACCGTAAAGTTTGCGTTTAGCTAAAAAGTCAGAGGTTCAATGTGAAGTGGGGTGGTGGTGGGGTAGTGGTGGTGGGGGGAGGGGGGGTGTGGGGGATATGGCGGAGGAGGCTTCATAGATGTGACCAAAGAGAACAATGTAGTGGAGGGGGGAATCATCTTCTACACGTTGAATGTGATCAATATGAAGTGTAGCGGTAAATTGGCTCTGTCACGTGCCACATTAGTTTATTCAGGCTTATCAGCTCTACAGTCTTAAACTTGCAAATTATAGAACCTATAAATGTAAATTAGAATTTTAAAAAACAAACAGCTGGGAAAATTGCTAAGTTATTCTAATGCACAATTCATTTTGGGGATTGTGCACAACATCAAAAGCTAAAAACAGTGCTGCGTAAAACAATCCTTGCATTTTGATGTTTGATGTTCCTGTAACATCTCCAAAGAGTTTCACAGAGAATTACTGTCAAGTGCCGTTTTATAGGCAGATATGGTGTGAGGTCCCACAAACAGCCATCATGTGAACAATCAATTCTTATGGACATATGTGAGTGGGTGGGAAAGAGAAACTTTCAAATAGGATCTTTCACAGCTACATGAACAGGCAGATGGAATCTTGGTTTACCATCTCATCTGAAGAACAGTTCCTTCAGCGATGAGATGCTTCCCTGGTATTTCCACTGGAGTGTCAGCCTTGGCTGAATTCAAAGTCTCCAAGTGGGTTGACCTCACAACCTCTGATCCAGAAGGGAGAGTTGCTGCCAACTGGATCAAGTCAACATTATTTCTCCCAGTCTTTCAAACTTTAGTGAAAGTCAGTTGAGAACAGCTGTTAGGAAATAGATCTGCTCTCACAAGCTGGTCGCAACAGAGAACCGAGAGAATTGGAGATTTTCGGCACCCTGGTGGTAAGAACCATTTAGCTCAGTAACTCATGTCATGCTATCAGGATTTGATTGCGGGACTCGGCAAGCCTCAACAATCAATCCTTGATATCCATAGGACTAACTGTGAACTAAATGGCCCTTACTGATGGAGTAGAAGAATGCTCTATCTCCTTCACAGTTGTTGTCGCAGACATGTGGCCTGAACATTGCTGCTACTGCTGCTGGAATTGAATTTTTTTTATCTACTTATTTATAGTGAGTGCCAATGCGGTAATCCAAACTCAGGATGTAAATCCATGCTTGTGGATTGAATGCAGATGCCTTGTTTATACTCTCAATGGGGAAACTCCACAGATGTAATTGACAAAAATGGCCATGATTCACAGCAGCCATGATTCTGTGAATGTATTCACACCAGGCATTGCGGACGTCAAAGTTGCTTACATGCGAATATACAAATATTTGTTTTTTGCAAAATTATAGGGTGGAAAGGATGTCAGAGAATGAAATGGAAATATAACTCACAGACATATTCAATGGAACTGAATCTGATGAATTTAACATACTGCATTAACAGGCTGCTGATCACACTGGTATGGAGTCACAGCAGAACAATTGGGCACAGATTCAAGATAACACTGTACTGTTTCAGGAATCACCAGGAAATATTTCTGTACCCAGAGGGTAATTAATGATTGGAACGGGTTACCTGAAGGGTCATTGACTGTAAGGTGGATATACTGTAAAAAGGACATCAAATGGGCCGAAGGGCTTTGTTAATCTGAATGAATCTTATGATCTTCAGCAAAAGGAATCTAAATGTAGGATACATCTTATGCAGTCTTACGACTTATGATCTCTGTATCCAATACAGGCCTTTAGTTGTTCTTTGACCCAAATTTTATTCATGTCACTTCTCTCACCGTTTTGTTTTGAGATCTGTTTTACATCCTTTGCATTCCCCAATGTTCAGAAAGTATCTGATGCAAGGCACCTCCAGAACTATAATAAAACTCCAAAGCTTTGAGATTAGTTTACTGATGTACCATTGTTGAAAGTCTGACACACTGGCACGAAGAAATCCACAGAGGAATAGAACTCTTTTCAAGAGCTCTGATGAATGAGACACACATACTGGAGCAGGGTTAATTGCATTTAGTAACTATCTTTTACGTGGTCTCCTTTTATGGATATTTTACCGAATTGTGATTCTGGTTAAGTGCCTTGGGACGTCCTCCCGACATGAAAGGCGCTATACAGATGTAATTTTGTATTGTAAGTGTTTAATTGCGATTGTTCAAGGTATTGTTTTCATGTGATCTACACAATACTAATAATTTTGACGAACCTAATATTTAATAATTTTTACTAAGCTTGCAACAAAATTCAAAACAAGTTAAATTGTAAGACTGAATCAGGTCAACACATCAAAACACCTCAAGTGCTTTATAGTAGGAACGTTAAAATAGGAAGAGAATCAAATGCATTGTGAAATGCCACAAACCTTTATTGTCAATAGATTGAATCATTAAATAACTAACATATTTATTTATATGCCCCTTTCCTGAAGTCATTGCAGTATATTGAGGATAATGAATGGTGTAATGCATCAGGTTTCTGTCTTTATTATCCAGTGCCTAGACTTGAAGTTAGTCCAGATAGATGGGTTGAAGGCTTTCTTGATCTTAACATTTATTTATATAGGTCTAACTGTGTAACTTCATATTATTTCAATAATAATTGTAACTGGCACAATCATTTGAATTTACACGCAGCATCATGAAATTCTCCTTTTTAACCTTTCGGGAAAGACTAAGATAGATCGGTGAGAATTTAAGGGGTTGGGGGGCGGGGGGCACGAAATGGCATAGTGACAGAGAGTCCGTTTGGAATATCACTATGGAGGCAGTTGTCAGTTATTGGTAAAGAGAAATGGTGACCTTGAAATGTCAATTTGCTGTACTTCAGTGCAGAGCTCCAACCTGTAGGTGTCCCTGCTGCTACATGGAACAGTAAAGCACAGCCTGTCAAACATGATGAGAAGGAAAAACACATCACTGGATAAAGAAAATGGAAGTGCCTTTGCCAGTAACATAGCACAAGAAAGGTTTTCTGATACTGGGCTGGCTGCTCAGTTTGCAAAAGAACAGGGAGGATGGAGGGGGGTGGTGGGGGCGGGGGGCAAGGGATGAAGCCTTTGGATGCTAGCCATATGATTTTATTAGCTCAATGCCCCTGGGAACAATCATATAACATGCAAAGTAATAATGACATGCAAAGTAATATAGTACCAGGGTTATGACAATGATTCTGTATATGCAATGAGCGAATAGTGAATGGAGTACAGTTTTTCAATGAAGCAGACTATCATTTAATCATGGCCAGTCCTAGGTTTTAAGCAAAACTAGCACCAATTGGAAGGTGTGGGAAGGGAACAGGTAGTCTTTCCCGAAAGGTTAAACCTCTCACATTGCATAATGAGGCAATACTCCACTTACTCAAGGTTAAAAAGCTTGGAACCAATGACCTTGGAAGATAAGAGAACATTATATTGACAGTATATTCTCCACTGACAGTATGAGTTTTCAAACACATCATGGTATGACAACACTACAATTATGTCAGTGTAGCATAGCAGTATAATGCAGAGCCACAACACCACAGGGGATACATGTATTGCTTAGAACTTGTGAGAAAAGGTAGCTGCAAAGTATTGCAGCTTTCAATAAGTCTGCATTTCAGTGGGATTCAGGCATAAACTACAATCACATTCCCATCAAACTCTCCTGATTCAGAGACCAGGCTTCCAGAGTTTCACATTGCTGTGGTTAGTCTGTATATTAAAAGAGTTGGTGCATGAATGCATTAAAGCAGAGCTTGGCGTGTGAATAGTAATAAGCAGCATGTGGCACAGTATTGACTGTGAGGTTACTGCTCAGATCTGTAAATCAGGAAATCTTAAGTTTATAGGGATCAATAGAGTGAAAATAAATTGTCCACAAAAATTTTTCAAATCCTGATAAACCCATGTTCTTGGGCATCTTTCCCATATTATTCTATACAATCGACTCCTTTGTTTCACTTGTTTGGTGTATACTGTATTATTACATTGCTGGTTTGTCTTAGTTGTACAATGCCGAGAGGGTTCCTCTAAGGACCTTTAACAAGACTTTAACAAGCCTCGATGAGCCAGTTTACTTCATTTTATACTGTTGTTGGAGGAGTAGGAATGTCAGGAGAAGCAAAGATTTATTTGTTAATGTGATCTCCAGTCACCAGAGCAATGTTAGCGCCACTGTGTTTTGAAGTAACGCAGAATCACACTTGATTGTAATCTATGAATCTGGCTGTGAAAAATCTGTTTTAAAAGAATTTACAGACGACTGGCTTCGAAATTAAGGCTGTGGTTAAGAATTTGCCACCATGGAATGATTAATGGGATAGCGTCACATTTAAATAACAAAATAAGTAATGAATAAGTTATGAAACAATCACAATAATTGTGCTTCATTGAAAAGGTCCATAGTGACAGCTCATGCCCACTGATTTCAAGAAGACAAAGTGGATCTCTCAATGAGCAACACCCAAAGGAACAGCGTATCACTGACTAGTGCCTAATATTAAAATAGAAAACAAGTGTCAAAGATTCTAATAAATCATGTTGCTTTGCTATAAAGAGGTCAATGAAAAGTACATTGCAGCCTAGAGGTCTCGATTAGAATGAGCTCAACTAGTCAAATGGCTTTCTCATTCCCAAACTTCTTCGATTTTTAATTTGGGTGGTTATGACACAAACGACTGCCCTCCATTCTGAAATGCACATTTAATGAACAAATGACTCAGTGAATAACAAAATCCATTACGCAAATGGAGAACTTCTAAATGGGAAAACTTGTAATCACCACAACATTCCCTTTATCCAATCTGCCTTATTAAACAATGGAATGAGAAGAAACTAAAAACTTATTCTGCGCTCTCTTTATACCAGCATTATATAAATTGGGAAGCTTGTGAAGTGGTTCGATTGTAAATCATTATTACAATACATTACAATACTTACACTGATGTGACATTATCCAATTTGTTTTGGACTATGTTGCATCATTTCCAAATTTACTAAAACAGAAGCCATACAAAAGCTTAAATTGGAATAGCTTTTACTAATGGCAACATATTATGCATGACAATATATCTGAGGGCAGACTATGCTTTCAGGGGCTAACATTAGTTTTTACCAATTAATCACGGAAAATGAAGTTTTCATTGAAGTTTTTTTGTTGTGTGTGATTTCAAAATTGATGAATAACAGAGAATTAAAAACATTGAACAGAATATAGAGAAGGTAGTACAGAAGAGGAAGAAAGAACTGTGGTCTTTAGAAGATAAACATTACAGGCTGTTAGGTTTCCAAGGTTACGAAAGTGAATTAATTAGTATTCCATTGACTTGTCAGGGAAAATAATGCTCTTCACTTTGCTTTCTATAAAAAATACCTTTTTAGTTGTGCACTTGGACAATTCATTATCTACTGTATTACATTTTAATTTTTATTACTTTCCTTCCTGATTTCGCCATACTATTTGTTTCCCATCATCCAGCTCAGCTAAAGGGGTCTGGCTGCTTTTCATGGATACCGGTCACTCTTGGGTACATGTAGCAATTGTTCGTACATCAACTCTGCCAAATGTATTAGTATTCAAATGTGTACAAAAGATCAGCTTTTAAGATGGTTTTCACGCAAGGAACATTTTTTCTTAAAAGAAAATCAGCTTTTGGAGTTAAAGAGTGCCACAGCTTGATTCAAAATCACAGCACGTCTGAGCACAAATTATATTCTTTGATTGGAAAAAGAACATTCCTTCATGTTTTTCCATGAAATAAATTGTGATCAACAAAGAGGTCTGCTCGGGCAACAGCTTATGCCCAAGACATATTTTCTCAGTTACTGAACAATTGCACAGCAATACGTTAAATGATGTTTTCTTTTGTATTAGAATTGGAAATGAGTTGAAATGTAACTCACAATTAGAGGGCTGTTTGTAGGCATACTTTTTGTACAAATGCTTTATGTAATAGAAATATGTGCTGAGACGCTAGTGAATTTCTTATCTCTTCTGCAGTGTTTGCTCAACAGAAAGGCGAACATTTCAATAATCAGAGGTTCCACCCTTGAGAAGCATTTACTGGGTGGTGTATTTTGGTTGGATCCAACCAACCAAATGTACTGTGTTAAAATTGGAACAAATGTTGACTTACATTTTGATAAGAAGCAGATATTTTCTTTTCAGAATTTGCTTCCACCTGGAAGTAACCAGACAAAATTGTTTTCTTGCTCCAAAAGTTTGCTGTGCATGAGGACTTGGATTTTCTGGCAGTGTGGTGGTGGTGGTGTAGACCCTAGAGATCTTAATACTAATTTGGCAGTACGAGCAGATCATAGAATAGCGGGTTAGGAAGCTAATTAAGAAGGAGATCACAACTAAACATATCTACCCTGAGGGTCTCGGTTTCAAAGAGTCTGCTGGTGGGTGTACCATGGTTATTGGCAGATAGATCATATATATGGCACCACCTTCAAATGCAACAGAATTCTCAGAGCTTTCTTAGAATGCAGTGCTCTGATGGGCCAACTTTGAGGCTTTTATAAAGTGTAAAATCGCTTTATCAATATGGGTTTTTCCTCTCAATTGAGGAAAAAATTATTTCTTGAGATGGACCTATGCAAAGAACAGGCAAAGCATTCATCGTCGCAGCAAATGTACTTATTTTCTATACTCGTATTTGCCAAACTTTTTATTGTAAACTCGGAACTGCATTTGTGGCGAGTATATTTTTACTGACGAGGAATTTTATAACTAATTGAAGATTCTCACAAAAAGCTATTTAATTGCAATTGGGTGTTGTAAGTTAGGATGTGCATGAGGATATAATAAATAAAATATTTTACCAATATTGGGCATAATAGAGATCTTTTCACTCACAAAGACATCATAAGTCATTCACAAAGTAGTTTGTACCTGTCAGTGTACCTGTGATTTATAGGTCTTTCACATTGTGGCAGAATTTGACTCCTATAATACAGTACGATACCACTTGTATAATGTCCAATGTTTATCAGAAAACAAATTGCACTTTCAGCAACGAATAATCTTGAAATTGCCAGTGCTTCGTGCAAAAACAAAACTCATTACGATTTTTGTCCATTTTGTGCAATAAAATGATTCTTTTCTAATTAATCACCTCGTTAATGGTCTGGGCAAACACCAACTATGTTGTTAGCATAACACCAGGAGATTATGAAATTGTGCTATAAAGGTTTGTTAACACTGGAAAATTTAGAAACAATTAGTGGTATGAATGTGAGGAAGGTTTGATGGAAATTGAAAGAAAATGAGTGATTTTAAAATGTCAAGGACATGGAAAGAAAATGACCAATTTAATTACTTGGGAATTGTTGACCAGGACACCAAGATCATTTCCAATTCTTTGCAAATAGTGGCATGGAATCTTTACTGCCCACCTGAACGGGCAAAGAGTACCTCAGTTTAATGCCTCATTTAAAGGATCGCATCTCCAACACTACAGCACACCTCTTTGCACTGCATTGGAATATCAGCCAAGACTGTGTGAGTTTTAGAGTCCTGATGTGGCACTGACTGAGCCAGGCTGACAAAAAAAAAATGTTGTTCACTTGTGGAACATTGTCATGCATAAATCGACTGCCCCATTCATTCTACAAATACACAGTTACTACACTTCACAGTAAATTCCGTGAAGGGCTTTTAGGCATTTCAAAGGCATGATAAGGCGCTCTATCAAATGCAATGGTTACAATGTGGTCCAGTAATATGGAAAACCTAGGGTTGAATCCCAGCTTCAGATGATACCTGCATTTTGGGTATTCTCCTGGGTACTAAGGTCCCCAGTTTAATGGCCCAACGAACATGGTGGTTCATTGACCTCACTACTGAGTTGAAATGAAATGTCCAGCTGACGGGAGGAAATAAAGAAAGGTAACAGCTTCAATTCAGTTCCACCACATGGCCAGGCAAGTCAGCAACACCGGTGGAGCTGGAGTGACCCATGCATGCAGTTTTTCCTCCTCATTTCTAATCACCGCTACCAAAAAATAAAACTGTTGCGAAGGCAAGAAAATACATCAAAATAATATCCAGAAATGTACAGAAGTGGATCGTGCAGTCGGCTGGAACAATTCTGCATTCTGATACATTCGGGGAGTGGTGGATGATTGGAAAGAAAACCCATGGATTTTTTGTTTCTCTGTTGCTGAGTTCTTTGTCACGCCATGTTTGTTGGGCCATTAATTTTTCGTGACAGTCAGGCTCTCTGATCAGACCCGAACCATAAAAACTGAAGCAGTGACATTGTGGAGCCAACACATGTAACCTACAATGTCACAGTAGAAAAGTCTGACAAATGCAAGTATTGTATTTTCAACTGACAACTAAAAATATGATGAGTAAGGGGACTGAAATGAATATCTGTTCTGCCTGAGCCAAAGTTTAACGATCTTTATGTGATCTGACAGTCTATTTATTTTAGGTGAAAAGCCTGATAAATCAGGAAACCATACATACCTGCTTTGGAGTCCTGAGGCTTTGGAATTTATTGTTCAAAGTAACTCGTAAATCAAAAAAAAATCATTAACCTCTTGAATCTCTTTATCTCGGAGACAGATGACGATCAGGAAATACATTTCAAAATGAGAATTCGGACAGTTACCACCACTACATGTGTAGTGCTGACAAACCTCAATAGAAAAAAAATAATAACTTTTCTTGATTTGTCTTTTTTTAAGAATGGATTATTATGAATTGTTGTTGGGAAAAGATTGGCAGCTAAATGCTGAACTTAAAAACAGACGGTACTGGACTGCAATTTTTAATATATGTTTTTTCTCGGTCTTTAGGTTTAAGCCCTGAATGCTTTACAATCTTATAACATCATTAACATGATGATTGAAGCAGAAAGCATCAATGAATCTAAGGAGGGACTCCCTGCATACATGAAGGAGAGGGAATCAAAGGGTAAAGAAGAGGGTATAAGCAGAGAGTGAAGGTGAATGAGGAGTACAGACTATAGACTAGATGGGACAAAAGGCCTGTTTTGTGCTGAACAGTTGAAGCAATTCTCTCTAATTTTACGTAACCTGGAAATAGTTTTGAAGGTTGCTTCAAATTATTTTTGGGCATGTTGAGTTGAATAATTCCTGGGAGATTTTAAACCGGTTTACGACTTGCAGAGGAAACACAAGCAACTGCTAACAAAGTATTGGCTGCAATTTCCGAATGCATGCTTTAGTGTGCAAATGTACATTATGCTTTATGTTATTGCTGATTTGATGGAAGTCAACACATAAGTAGCCTCAAACCAGCCATTATACACTCCCCCAAGGACACTGTTACCAGTCGCTCATAACGTGGTAATGTTTTTTGAATTTTAATTTTTAATTATTTGTGATCATTATTACATTTAGTTTATTGGCACAGCAATATCTTTGCAGCACTTACTGCCTATTTGTTTCAGTTTATTGTTACAGAATTAGGCTGCAGTACTTGAAGAAAAAACAGCTAGTAATTTACCTTGATTTTATTTACAATAACATATGGTCTAATGATCTAGAATTCAATTGGGCTGATGCTTTGTGTTTTGGAGAATGATGATTTATTACCCTTTGCCCACAAAATACACAGGTAATCCACTTTACAGTATATCGTGTGAAACACTTTGAGACATCTCAACAATGTGATAGGGTGCTATATCAAATTCAAGGATTATTATTATTAATTAATTGAAATGTTCAGATTAAAGTGGCTTTATAAATCATAAAGTATGTAGATCATGGAATGCAGTGTCATACTAACTGAAGGAAACTCTTTAGCAATGGATTAAAAAAGATTACTGTGCACAGTTTTAGAATTTACACTTTTTGTATAATGTTAGAATCACAATAGATGTTGCGAACGGGTTAACTTTTAAGTTAAGTGTGGGGACAACTGGACTGACAGTCATGGGATAGGACTCATCTGGTTTTCTCTGTTTTTGAAAGAATAACGGACAGGGGCAGGAAGTCACCTCTTATCAGTAAATGACAACAAGCCACAGAGGTAATGGTCCAAGGTACCAGTCGACACAGGATCTCGACTGAGCAATAAGTCGCTAGATTCTGACAGGTCTGCCAAGCAACAGAAGGCAACCCTCAAGAATAACAACTAATGAGCAAGTTGTTTAAACTGGAGGACCTTGGTACCATCCCGGGATACTGATAAGAAATAACCAGTCACTTAAAAGGAATGTACTAATGATCCCACACCACAAAATAATGAGCACCAGATACAGTCCTAAACTGATCAATCCTCTATCTTAGACAATTAAGGACAATGTGTATGTGTGTTGAGGCATGTACACCCCATGAGGTGTTCACGTGAACCCAGCATGATTTCAACCAGGTCCGCACCATGATTGGATGAACATTGGTATAAGAGTTCCGATAACTTTGTGTACGGGGCCGTCCCGGGTCGCGGAGACAAGGATAAGAGAGTTGGAGCCGTCCCGGGTCGCGGAGACAAGGATAAGAGAGGTGGACCCGTCCTGGGTCGCGGAGACAAGGATAAGAGAGATGGAGCCGTCCCGGGTCGCGGAGACAAGGATACGGGAGATGGGGCCATCCCGGGCTGCGGAGACAAGGGTACGGAGATGGAAGACTGAGAGCTAGAAACACTAAGACTGAGGATATCAGATGGAAGATTGAAAGCTGTAAGCAAGAAGACTGAAAGCATGAAGAATCAAGCTTGTGTGCTGTAAAGCCACAGTGTTGAACTCTTGAACTCGAGATATCTACAGTGGCGTTATTCTGTTATAAGATCTGTTGATTGTACCGGCCTTTGGTCTGACCCATCAGGATATTGGGGAATAACGAACGAATAATAATAAAACAGTCTGATATCTGGTTAGAGGAATTAGCGTTATTTCCTTACAGATTTGGCTGATTTTATTTTCTAACAACAGTTCAATCTGTGGTTTGAAAATAAAACTTTAATTTTACAGACAAGTGGTTCTAGACCTCTTGCAAGCAGCTTCGCACAGAATCTGGCTTCGCATCGGCCAGAATAAGTTTACATTAGGAAAGTTCCAATGTCTTTGTCAAAATTGCTGCTACCCTACCTTTGTACACATAAATCACTGACCTAGAACACAATAAAGCTTTCCCTTGCATGACTGGCTTTGACACAATCATTTTCTTAAGTTAGTTAATTGTTTGCTTAGAATTTTTTTNGGCTCCAATTCACATTCCACATTTCATCTGAGAGCCACAACACTCTTCCACTGGCCTTTGATGAGTAAGCACAATACTATCATGGGAGCTGTGAGTTGGCTATAAATTAAACCTGGCCACAAACTGATCTACTCAGCATCACTTCTCTTTCTTCTGCATCAAATACCCAGCATTGTGTTTGATAAGAAATAGTTATTCGCGTCCCAAGCTCATAGATGAACTATTTGATTTCCTTTGCTGCTGTGCTTCCAACACCGATGTTGACTTAGTGAAACATTCAAACCATTGGGTCAGCTTCTTTTCTGCAATGTGGAGATTGGAGCAGATACATGTGGTTACAACAAACAGCTCACTATGCTAATGGCAAACTGTTACCTGGGCTTCCAAATCTATTTGTGTAGCCTCAAGTGTCTGGTGTGAGTTCCAACCCCTCAACTAAGAATAATGGACTTAATTTTGTGTTAGTTAAATCGACTGAAGATGGAATGGGAGCTTGCACTGGCATTTTTCACTCTCATCGAAAGCAATTGGGAGAGTTCATGCACATGCAAAACCTAAACTCGCCCTTTTTACACTGAATACTTTCAACAGGGGAATGCTCACAGCTGCACCATGATTCAGCCCTTTACACATCTGAACACTGGTTAAGAATTTTCAAAGCGATAGGTTATATCCCCTATTCAAGCGCTGTGTAAGAATATACAGCGTCATTGCCTCATACAGCATCATGAATTATAGACACCATTGAGAAGTAGAGGCTGGGAGATGTGTTCAAATGTCAGGCAACTTTACGCCTGGCCTGTTTTTCCCTGGTTCTAATGTTGGGTGAAAAAGCCAATGTGAAAGGTTTTGCTCGTGTGCAAAAGAAACAAAAAAATCTTTACTGATTGTCCAGCTCCCACAGCGTTAATCCAGCATAACATTACTTTCAAACAGTGATGCTCCTATGTCGACCATTCATTTTGAGGTACAGACTTCAGGCATTTTGTCTAATATCGAAACATAATTTTTTTAAAATTTTAAGACCTCTCCCAATTCATAGCATCTGATTTTTTAAAAAGACGAAATGATATCACTGATTTACGCAAATCCTCGTTATCAATGTCAGTAAAAAACAAAGTGTTGACCCTGGGGCTTGGCCATTCTCAACTGATAACCATTTTGAGTCCTCAAGAAAATGTTTGGCATTTTAGAAAGCACTTTCCTAAAACTTCAAAGTTACCTCGGTTGTGATAAATTCCCTACTGAGCACTGCATATCCCCAAATGATTGTACATGAGGCAATTTAACTAAAACCTCCCCATATAAACTGATAGATGTAGGGTAGATGCACTCTAAGCAGCATGCTGTAATTCAGGAGCTTTGGCATCACAAATCATGCTTCGAAGACACTGAATACATTGCTGACTAAAATTGGAGAAAGTTTACGGCACAGAAGGAAGCCATTCGGCTCATTGCGGAATCAGATTATAATTTGTTTTTAGGTCAGATAGCAGTTCACATCAAGCAGAGAACCAGTAACCCAGGAAATAGCAAACAAGACATTAAACTCTTGTCTTGAGTGCATTTCGTGCAAGGTCAAGAGTTAACAGTGCACTGTTCCTGCTTTCATACAGTTCAGTGGAAACACACATATATACGTGTTTGTGGAGGAGGAGAGTAATGTCCTGTCAATTTCATTGTATGCAATACCTAGAGGCATACGGTTTACCAAAAGGCCCCATCCATTAAAAATGTGACAGTGTATTAAGAAAACTGCATTTTGTGTTCCTAATGCATACAGAAGATACAGAATGTGTAATAGTCTTTCACTTCAAATATTGTTAAGATGTGCCATTGCTCGCCAAGCATTATACGACAGCTGCTGCAACCTAATAAAGAATTTTCTGGTTAAAACCTCTTTAATATTCATAATGTACTTATTTATGTTAGAAACTGCACAGTTGTAGCTGAAGCTACTGTTGTGCCAGTGCAATTTCTGAGGTTCTACATGATTTTGTTTGGGAATTTAAGTCTTCTATCTCCATTCGAACAGGAATGTTAATCGTTGATATGAAAGGGAATATGTATTTGTCGAGGTGTGGATATATAACTTAGATGTCTTGTGCTATTCTGTGAACTTTACCCATTGAGCTCCTAGTCTAGGCTCCAGCACATTACCTGGGGAGCACTGCATTGTTGGTTGTGCTGTCTTTCAGATGAGAGGTTAAACCAAGTTTCAGTTTGCCTGTTCAGATGGACATTACTCAAAATGAAGAGAGTTTCAACCAATATCCTACCAAAAATCCTCCATACGTCTCATTATTCTTGTGGGACATTACTGGTGTAAATTAGCTTTGGGTGTTTGCTTATAAAACATAGGCACTACCCTTGACAGTCATTACTTGAAGTGCTTTGAGATGTTTTGACATGGTAAGATGCTATAAAATACAACTTCTATAAGTTCTTCTTTTCAAAAATTATTTTCCTAATTAGGCAATACCATCTCAATAATATCCCTCAGAGTCGAACTCTAATTCATTTTAACGACTTTCTTTCTGTAAGTTGCTGGTTAACAGAGCACATGCCAATCAGGCGATTATTACTTGTCAAGGGAAATCTGAGCGTATTATCATAAATATCACAATCCTTAGACTGTGGTTCAATTTCTAATTAGCAAATAACGATCTGTCCCTAAACATTAAGAATAAAAAAAATCCGTCTGTAACCCATGACAAATTTTCGTCTTTGAATGGAGCCCTATAGCCCTAAAGGTGCAGTCAATGAGCATTCAGGATTTTAAGAAAATTTCCAAATAAAGTAATTGAATAAAGTTAGGTAACACTTTAGTGTGCAAAAGAGTAGCAACAATGCCACTACTTAGTATTTTTTATTGGAGGCATATTTTGTGTTATCATTTAAGATTTTAATTAGTTTCCCAATCAACATTTTACTACTCTTTCCTTCCCCCCACTCCCTCCCACAACTCCTTTCATCACTTCACACTCTTTTTTTCTGAAAGGAAACAAACTGATCAAGGGTTTGACTGCTCTCAATGTCATTCCAGAACTGACGCAGAGGAGGCTTGACTCCTGTGTAACTATTTGTTATTACTTTATCCAAGAGGCAATGCTTCGCTGCAGCTCTGACTACCAGTCTGGTAGAGATCTGATGAGACTCAATCAACCAATGCAAGTGAATGAGTGACAGACCATCCTTGGAAAGAAAACCTATCACTTTCTGTTTGACAGTTAGAGTCAAATACTTGAACGCTGAGCTGCCCTTAGATAAGACAGACATTCTACACTCAGTACCATTGTGATCTTCTCAGGATTTAGTTTTCTCCTTCAGAATATTTTACCTCTGACTTTTTAAGCATCCCTGCCCATTGGACCCTTTCCTTCTGCTGCAGGAATCTGACGAGTTTTATAATTGGAACGAATGCAACTGTCATCTTTGAGTGCTCGCTCATTTTGATTAGGTATTTATTAATTGGAAAGGAAACAAAAATGCTGTCTTCTTCAATACACAAGAGTTTTTCAGTCCGGACACATTGCAAACACAAAATTTATTGCTGGTCATAAATTGGATGAAGTTGCATTGGTGTGATTGACGTGCTTCATATATTACCCGGTGACATGGGTTAGAGCAATAATAAAAGCGTTGGCAGGATTTGAGTCTTCCCTTGGGTTTTAAACCACCTAGAATCTCATTTGGTTTAACAATAAAATCTAACTGCTCGAGTTAAATCCGAATTCTTTACCAAACCTTGTTCTTGAACGCATGATTTCCTTTTCATTTCTTCATAAGAGAATTTCTAATTAAAAAAATGCTCTCAGCAATCAAATTGTGTTTCTTCATTTCTTCATTAGTCACTAAAACTTACCGGAGGTGCATACTTTCAGTGGCTAATATGAAAAGAAGCTCATACTCTTGAAACCTTCTTCAGGAACAATGCCGAGAGACTTTTTTAAATTAACTAATCTTACCGCCTAGTGGCAACAACACTCTTGAGATGGAAATGCTAAACAAAGCTTTAGTAAAGTGAATCCTCAAGGTAATTGTCCTCAAATAATTATTATATGTATGTATATATATATATGTTTATGCTTAAGTCTCAACATTACTAATAGCAAACAAAATGCTAATGAAACATGAATAGAGTCCTCCTCCCTATCCCATCTCATTATATTCCTTGCTCCTGAACACTGAAAGCAAAAGACTTTCATCTAGTCTCAAGAGTAATCATCTTAAACTCATATTGGATTCTTTCCTGACATTTATTGACATGAATGAAAAAATCTTCTGTGACAATATGCTTAGGTTCCATACACCACTTTCTAATATGGTGCCTCACTGAACAAAGACAATTCCAGTTTTTGGAGAACAGCAACTCGATTCATTGAGGGATCACATTATTTCACTGTTGACCCCCGTAGTATTGTTCAAGGCAATTTAAAAAGCTGTAAAAATCTCCATTATACGTCCTCCCAGCAGGAATTATATGTTTGTTGATTCAAAACTTTTGTAGTCTTCAACCTACTGGCATGACACAGCGTACTGGCACCACAATCTAAATGTTTTAGATTAGATATTTGGATTGCCTGGTATGCATTCCACAATAAGAATAATAATCCTTACACTTGATATAGAGCTTTATCATATTATCGAGATATCTCAAAGCGCTTCACAGGATATTCTGTGAAGTGGATTTTGACTGTATTTTGAGGGCGAAATGCAGCATCCAGTTTGCACACAACAACATCCCACAGTTTTATTTGGGGATGTGTTTGCCAGGAGATGGGAAAAACTCCCTTCTCTTTTAGAATAGTGAGATCTTTAACGTCCATCCGAACAGGCAGATGGGACCTTGGTTTAATGTCTCATCTGAAAGATGGCACTCCAACAATGCAACACACCCACAGCACTGCATTGGAGTGTCAGCTTAGGCAATGTGATTCCAAATCCGAGTTGATTACCCTCCGACTAAAAAAAATTCAAAAAAGAGCTGGTCAATTTTTGTTTTCAGGTATGAGGCAAGCAGCCAGAGCGATTCATGTATTCGCAAAAAATTGATGCAATTGTTTGTTAACGTTCGTGGCAACAGTGAGAAAAATGGGCATAAGAGAAATAACCAATGTGTCAGTTATAACATATGCAAATTCAGTGTTCAATTGCTGACAGTAACATCTAAATAGCTAAATGCTGACTGCAACTAGGTTCTCAATTTCCTGCTTTGCCAAAAAACGGAAAACAAGTTATAAAACACTTAAATACATTTGAGGGGTTCCAGTGCAAAGAGAACAAAATAAATCAGTTGATTTATTTAATGTTGTAGTTGACCAAATTTTAAGGTTCCTGCAAAAAAAAGATAGGGAGAAAGAGTTGATTACCATACAAACCTGTGTTGATCGGTCCCAGTGCACTCTGCTTCTGTCCAGCTTGTTAGTTTTAATATGCCACCTTTCAAATAAAAGTTATGGACTTTGACAGCTAACATCAGCAATTATTTGAAACTGAACTGTACAAGGAAAACATCATCTCCAGAAATAAAAACACATCAGTACCACAGATTCTATTGTCAACTGGTCTCCCAAAGGGAGAAATCATGCGCAGGGAATTTCAGCAGTAATTTGAATTAGCGTGCTGAATTATTGAGAAACTAATTAGGCAAACAGTTTATAACTCGAATAAGCTCGGTTTTCCATATTAATAAATTGTTAACAAGTTGAGTGTAGCTAGTGTTTGAATCAATATAAATAACAGAACGTTTCATTTATGAAGCACCAGAAGTGAAAAAGGAAACATTATCCTGGTGCAGTTTTCAAATATTAATGACTGAGTGCTACACTGGTATGGACTTGGCATAAGACATATTGATTGGCCTGTGTCATGATTACAATGATCTATTTGCAACTTTAATGTATTTGCTAGTAATGATTTCATCATGACAATTTGATAAATGGCAGAAGTCTATGGATTAAATTCTTACGACGGACTAATAGAAATGATCGATCTTATTTATTAGCCCCTCTCCTCATGCTCAGTTGTATTTTATATTCTTTATCTACTGGGAATAAAAGCCGTTATTGAACTTATAAACTAATGTCAAGAAAAATAAGGCCCCAAATTACTTTGGAAAGGCAGAGTAGTTAACGAAGGAATTTTAAGAGCTCAGCAGTACATGCTTTTTGACAACATAAATAATTCTGTGGGTCTTCTTTTTGGCATTAAAAGAAACGGCCTACAATACCTTAATTAATAAATAATTTGTCCATTCATTATGTCGGGTAAATGTCTCAAAGAGCTTAAAAGCATTCACTGTAACGGTAGTTTGTAGATAATTATGGCAGCTAATTTGCACACAACTATGTTTCATGTTGTGAAGTGAAGGACCAGTGTAAGTTGGCCGGGATGCCAGGAGAAACTTCTCTGTCTTGTTTAACTGCTTACTTCTGGCCCAGCATTGTGGTGGATCACCTGACTGAAGAGCTACACTTTTTCTGCTTCTTTGGCTTCATCTGATATCTACTGTCCTGAACATTTGAAATATCATTCCTCAGTCGGATATTTAATAATAATAATAATCCTTGCATTTGATATAGCGCCTCATCATGTTGTCGAGACGTCTCAAAGCGTTTCGCAGGATATACTGTAAAGTGTAGTGACTGCGTATTTTGGGGTGTTTTTGTTAAGTATGTGGGCATATGTAAAACTTTAAGAATAAAGCCCGGGTTAGTTTTTGCTATTTCAGAATGGCCTATAGTTGCAAAAGCAACTACTATATTCTGAATTGAGCTCCGACCAAAGAAGTGTTAGCAGCCAAAAAAAAATCAAAAGTTTCTTTGAAATCCAACTTAAAAAAATGCAGTTTTGACTCCAATACAAAGACCACAAACTGTGGCGATCAGTATGTAGGCAGGGAGTTAACAATTTTGAACAAGCTGGGATTGCCAAGGGAGAAGAGAAATGTAGGCAGAGGAAGGAGCGCAGGTCTGCAGTCACCACACCATCAACTGGGTCATCTCTCATCTGTCACATTTGTGGTAAAATCCGTCTCTCTTGGATTGGTCTTCAAAGCCACCTAAATGCCAACCAAAGGCGAGGCCAATCGTGAAACTCAAATCCCTTCCTGTTTTTTGTGGTGGATGTTGGAGCAACAATTGCTTTTACCTTTAAAACGTATTGAAGCTATCGCATAAAACATTTAGACCGCGACGAAGCCAGGAGTGCTTTCGAGCTAGCAGAACGTGAGAAAGGTTTCAAAACATTTCCAAGGAGCCCGCTTAAATTGGAAAGGGTTGCAGATCTGTAGTGTTATGTGACCTTCCAGTTGACTCATCATTTTAATTAATTTCCCTAGTAAGTCACAAAGCTCACGGCAGTTTTATTCTTGCTGCTACACACAAGGAACCAGATGTAAATTACATGAAATAGACCTACTTTTTTTTGGCAGGGGAGGGGTGAATCTTCCTTGGAGTATCTATATTGAAATTCACTCTCTCCTCATTATAAACCTTGGCCTTGGGAGCCAAGCATCAAACATGTCTGATCGGCAGAGCATTAACGTGTAATTACAATATTTCCTGTGGTATTCCAGAAATTTAGCAAGCTCATTTGTACAAGATACAGAATATTGGAGCTGTTTATCTATGTATGGAGAGACTTAAAATAATAATAATTTCAGAATACTACTGGCATATAGTCAGACAATTCGTATTGAGGGATTTGGATACCTCAGTACATCCACCGCTAATTTATATTCATTGCCAGTGATATGAAGACATGCTTGCTGAGTAAAGAGTGAGTGTTAATGCTAGACTCACCACTTCTGGCAAAAGGGTGCAAACATTCAAACCACAGAAGCAAACCTTTGGTTTACCAAATCAGAAATTAGCCTTCATTTTCTCCAATACATTCAATTAAAAATCCTTGTGTTTGATATAGCACTTTTCATGTCAAGAGGACATCTCAAAGGATTTTCTACAATGTTTAGCGATTGTACATTTTGTAGGCAAACTATCCAGAAAGAAACAAATAATCATGCTGTAGTGACTGTGTATTTTTGTAGGTAAACGTGATAGCCAATTTTCTACCAAACAAGTAAACAAACCCACCAATATCTGATTTAGCACATCCTCCCGAGGTGAAAGGCGCTCTATAAATCTAATTTTGTTGTTGTTGTTGTTGATGGTTGGCCAATAAGGCTCTTATTCTGTATCAATTGCTTGTTCATGCTGTTAGCATCAGATGCATTTAGTATCCTCAGAACAAGAGAGAGGCTGATCCTAGCAAGATTAAAAAGGGGAATAAGACAAAGGTAAGTACTGTAAACTAAACGCCACGATCTGCAATACAGGATAGCGGACAAGAAGCAAATGTATTTGAATATCAGAAAGTTTAGGGTTATCTGCCTTGATTCTCTGCCCTACTCCCTTCTCTTCTGCATTGCAAACTCACCACTTCTGATTATGTGTCAATTGTAAATGTGCCTCAATAATTTACTTTCAATGAGTTGGTGAAAGGGGAGCTTAATATGCTGCTGAGTGTGAAGAATCGTAATGAATTGTGCTAAACAAATTAGAAAATAATTACCACGTTCTGCCATCTAATTTTGTGATGATCGCATAGAATGTAAGCGTACATGTGTTTATGTATAGGAAACATGTCACTGATAATAAGTTATGAAAAATGTATTCAACCGCAGATGATTTCTTCATTTCCAATATAATGAATACGTTGAAATATGCGAGTGTTCCACTCATGCAGATACGCTGCTGTCATCCTCAAATGGTTAATTTATATAAAAAAAATAAAATGTCATGGTGGAAAATGGAATCTAACCCATACTCCTCAAGAAAAAAAACACAAGCAAGTTTTGTTCTGAATAAAATATTTCTAATCATGATAGGAGGAACTGGAGTGCCTGCAACTGCATTAATATCCCATTTCAGTGCGAGGGCAATCTCTTTGCTGATCTTTCGGTTTATCTACTGGTACAGATGCTCAAGCTCGTCATTGAGAGTAAAGCTACAGTACCCATGTTGAAAAGGAGCTCGCGCTGTGTGAAATGTTTGCTGAATCTCCCAGGGTGACAGTGAATTAGTTGAAATTGAAAGGCTGAGTAACTGTTTATGATTTGAACAATGATACAATGATTGCACGAGCAAGAAAGTGAGCAGGAAACATTATGCTCTGGTGATATTTGCAGGGTTGGTCTCAAAATTGACATGTTCTTTTCTGAGCTGGTCTCCTGCAGCTCATTTGGAAATGTGTTTACGAATATGGGACTCTCTGAATCATAGCAATGTGCCAACCAGACAGACAGAATAGTTAAAGGGACCCCTATATGTTTTCACCCTTTACTTTTTTGGCATTTGTCACCCCCAAAATATTTCTGCAATGTGGCACAGTCACTCTACTTCACTATATATCCTGTAACGCGATTTGAGGTCTCTCAACAACGTGATAAGACGTTATATCAAATGCAAGTATTATTATCAGCAGAAGTATGATACTCTTTTTGCCTGAGATGACAGTAAAGATAACGAGTTCTTGTAGATGAAATAAACTAGTCGCACATTTTTATTTATTAAATTGCAAAAAAAACCTTTTGTTGTCTTTGTGACTGATGTGCAGGTGCCACACTAGCGCTCACTGTGAATCTAGCCTCCGACAGTGAATTGCAATAAAGCTGTCATCAAACACATCAACATTTGGTACTGAAGGCTACAATGACCACAACTGTGCAATATCATACAAAGACAGAAGTTGCACTAATCATTAACGTCTTTCCACCTTCATACTCAATCGGCAAGGAATGCGACAATTTAAGCAATTTCCTGTTCCATACAATGATGCTGTAGATGCTAAGTTACAGTGCAAGTTCATTGCAAAAGGAGGAAATAAACTTAAGATGGGTGAAACAATACACAATGAGTTGCAAGGTAATGAGAGCTAGATCAGAAGGAGAAGATTACCTTTTAGTTAAGAGCAGAAAAAGGAGAGACTTTGACTTCACAAGCAGCTGTGATCAGATCTCCTATAGGAAACAGAACAAGGCTCAAGCCAGATTCAGTTTACTTGGATCCGTTATATTCAGGGGAGTCCTATATATATTGGCCAACAGCCTTGAATTTCTGTAGAACTCATCAGAGATTGGAGTAAGTACAACTATTTTGCTTAATGTTGTTCTATGAATGGCAGCAATCCAATCTAATCCCAACCCATCATCTTTCTCTCTGGTAATTATTCTCCAACCCTCGAGAAAGATGGATGACTTATGAAACACTGGTTAGGCATCAGCTAGAAACTGTGTTCAGTTCTGAGCACCACACTTTAGGAAGGAAGTCAATGCATGGGAGAGGGTGCAAAGGAGATTTACCAGGATGGTACCAGGAATGAGGGACTGCAGTTATCAGGGGAGGCGAGAGGAGCTTGGATCGTTCTCCTTGGAGCAGAGAAGGTTAAGAGTAGACTTCATAGAAGTTTTCAAAATTCTGAGGGGATTCGATAGGGTGAACAAGGAAAAACTATTTCCACTGGTGGATGGGTCGGTAACCCGAGGACACCGATTTAAAATAGTTGTTCAAAGAAACAGAGGGGAGGTGAGAAGTTTTTTCACGCAGCGAGTTGTTCAGATCTGGAATAATTTGCCTCAAAGGGTGGTAGAAGCCGATTCAATAACAACTTTTAAGAGAGAAGTAGATAATTATTTGGGGAAGACAAATTTGCAGGGCTATGGGGAGAGAGCAGGGGAGTGGGATTGATCTGGATAGCTCTTTTCAAAGAGCCAACATAGACACGGTGGGCTGAATGGCCTCCTTCTGTGCTATATAACTCTATGATTCTGTGACTTCTTAAAGTACTTCTCCTTACACAAGGCCATGGCAACCTCCCACCAATCCCTCTGAGGGTAAAATCAATTGGAGAGAAATTCTTGTATGGAAACAATAGCCTGGAGATGTTAAAAGTGATTATTAATAAAATTAAATCTTATCAAACGTGATCTTAATGAGATCCCAAACAGCTCATAATTGTTTAAACCAAGTATTGAAGTTGCATTAATATTAGTTTCAATCAAAATTATTGTAGCATTTCAAGATGCATCTCATCTTCCGACAATAAGGATTAAAATGATTCCAAAGGGTACTTGCTTTTCCTAAACTGAGACATGCCAACCTTTGCCTAAAATATTTTCTTCAATTAAAAATAAATTGCCTTGTGAAAATTGTAGCGTCATTTATAGATATGAAACATTAAAGATGACAACAGCACTCCCCATAACAGACATCCTCATATCCTGGTTGTAAATTTGTATCCACCTCTCATAAATCTATAACATATTTGCATAGCTCTATGGAATCACGAGGGCAAACCGGGAACCTGATTGAATATTCATAAGGGAAAGTTGAGGATCTGTCACATGACAACTAAATTTGGTTACGTGTAGTAGGTCAGAATGGACAAGGCAGTTACTTATAAACTGGGGAGAATCGAAGAGGATTGTGCCATTATGAGCTGAGGAACAGATTGGCATTTTCTGTCAGACTTGTAAAGATACATGAATGTGTCTGCATGCCTGAATATATTTGTTCCACTTCAGCATAAAAACACACATCACGTGTCTCCACCTTTTTCCCTGAACCTATGTTTTAGCATTTGTAACTTGGAGTTAATGTTTTCTTAACATATTTTTTAAAAATCAGGAACTAATGCTTTTCGTATTGTTCAGAAAAAAGAGTTTTTTTCTCTTGTTCTGTTACCCAAGGGAAAGTGAAACACCTGGGCTTGTAAGCATCTCATGCCTGTACCCTCTGGGAAATAAGAGTACATTGATGAATCCCTGTGAGGGAAGTAGAACAATATGGTTAATCCCAGAGAGAATGTGGAGCAGTGTGCCAAAAGCAATGAACTCCGAAGAGAAGCCAGTTTGTGTCTCCAAAATCTAGGCGGAAAATCTTGTTCATAGCCACTTGAGTTGGAATGTGCACACAAGCTTACTTTGTTATGAAATATTTACAATTAAGATTGCATTCAAGATTTTGAATAAAGCAAAGAGACGTTGTGAGTAACATTTTCAATTATAGCTTGTGTAGACTTCAGCACAGTACTCATAAATCTGACAACCCACAAAGCCATGAAATAGAAGGTTACAGTGTAAGGCAATCATTTAATCAGAGCATCTGGACGATATCATAAACAACAAAAAAGACACAGTTCAAATGTTTTGTGGGTGACACTGGCATTGTTATTAAAGTTAACGCCTTTTTCAGTGCTATCTAGTAATATACGTACTTGAGCCTCAATAAAACAAAACCGCTATCAATGTGGCGCTGTAACGCTGTTGACTGACGGTTGCTGAGATGTTATCATTGCGGTCTAACGCTGACACATAATTCACAAGAGAGCAGAATATTCAAGACATGTGACTTTTCCACTCCTGAATAACCTGGCCTGCCTCGCGTGTGAAGATGCATCTCGGAAATGGCCTACACTGCCACGACCACTGACATGTAACTGCTTGCGGCACTCATTCAACTGAGAGAACAGCATTGAAACAGATACTGTTGTATTCTGAGCTGTTTTCTGGTGTGAAATTGTAATTTTGCTGTCACACTCGTGCGATATTCATATCTATTTTTTACTTGCTTTTATATTTTCATAGGCAAATGAAATAAAAAGGACATATTTTGCACAAGTCCATTCCTCCTCTTTCTCACATTACAAATTACTCTCCAAGACCTCTTATTCACCCCGTTTATAATATTTTCACTCAGCTTTCAGTCAAGGATCTTTGCCACAACACTTCATCTCGATTTATCATTTCTCCTCCACTGAATTCCCCCAAGTTTCCTCATGAGGCTTCAAGCAGCTGTTTGCCTGAAATCCCTGATCACATAGATTCCCAATCTAAATGATGTTAATTTTGGTGGCACTGACACGGCCAATGACAAGAATAACGTTCAATAATAAAACATTATTTAAATGAGACTGGGCTGTCCCTTCCAATTTAACAGGAAGAAGCTGAAGGGACACAGAAATTATACCGATTCTGAAACAACTACTCGGGTTGTTGACAAATTCCTTCTCCCCCCTACCCCGGCAGGTTCCAAGGACATTCCATTACAATTTCCAGCGTCCCTCCTGCTACCTCAATAGAACTTTCTATAAATCGTGAAAATATCAATTTTGAATCAGCACTGCCCCTTGGGTTTACCATCCGCTACCAATTGCTTCAGTCAATATTCTCATCATGATGAAGGAAAGCTTAAAATACAGACAGAAAAGCATTCAGTGGAAGTTTGTTATGATGCCCTCCACAGATGGAATTTGGTCACAGCACAATACACAGTGGCATGACTGAGACTGGTAACTTATTGGAGCTTTCTATACCCTCGACTGATTCCTTGGGAGACAGCTTGTGTAAATAGGCTGCACTGAAGTGTTTCTGAGAAGGAAAATGAGGGCTCAGAGCTGTATGAATGTGTGAGAATTTAAGAAAGGAATGGAACTGAAGGAGCAAGATAAATACAGTAACAGTGCCATAAACTCCCTGCATTTGCTTATACAATCTCATACTGGACTCATTTAAGAAATAGCTTGATTTTGTAAGCGGTGGGGAGGGGTGGAATGATAGTGTCTGGAAGGACGAGTTCAAATGGGACAAAGGACCTTTTTCATCTGAACCGCTGTGATTTTGTAACGTGCCTTTTTAAAATGCTGCGAAATATACCGTGTCATTGGATCAAATAATAATAATAATCCTTGCATTTGATATAGCACTTTTCACGTCGGGAGAACGTCCCAAAGCGCTTCACAGAACACACTGTAAAGTGAATTGACTGTATATTTGTGGGCGAACGCGGCAGCCAATTGCGCACAGCAATGTCCCACAAACAGTCGTAGATTGAAAATGACCAATTTATTATTGTTCTTGGTTTTGGAGGGATTATTATTAGGCTCTGTGTGGAGTAAGGAAACTTGCCCAAGGTTTCGCCCTCTGCCTGGAATTGAACTCAGGTCTCTCACTTGCAAAGCGAGTGCTCTAACCACTGAGCTACAGGACTCCGAATCTAACTTATATGAACCTTTAAGGCTCAATACTACATGGCAGAAATAGAAATGTAATTATACCAACTAATTTCTAGATTCTGGTGTTAGCCTGGAATTTGCTGAAGAAACTCTGAGTATAAACTATCGTTCCACTGTTGGCTGCTGCAGGCGAGTTTTGTTTTATTAAAAGCAGCAAATTTGTACATTTGCCCCTGGATTGCTGCATCAAATTAGAAAAATACCAATCTTGCAATGAAGAAACAATTGCATAACGAGCAGATTTAAGTAGGTCGGACTAGCTGAATTATTTATTCTGATTACGTCAAATTTTGTAAAATTCAGAAGGACAGCTGCATTGGAATAATGCACAGCACAATTTTGAGCTCTGTCAGTTACTTAGAAAGCATATTACTCTGACACAGAACACTAATACAACCAGACTTCAAGTCAGCATGACTAACCTATTGACAGCTTCCATTTCACGACGAAATGTCAGACAAGAAAATTTCATTGCATTTGATCCATTAGGTTTTTTTCTGAAGCTGTCGGCTTTGACAGCTGTATATATAATTGTCTCCCAATTTTAAGGAATAATTTTGATCTTTTATCATGCTCTTCTCTGTCCACACAATCGAATCATAATGCTGCAACTAATTTCGAGTTTTATTTCCACAAAAAAGCAATGGTTGTCAGTATTCATTAGAGTGAATGATAACGCTAAACTGGGGAATGGAGTATTCTCCCGAGAGTATTATGATATTACAAAGCAAATTTACTGTGGGTATATTGAAAGTTACTGACCTGCAAATGCTGCGTACCAAAGCGATAAGGTAAAGTAGTCCATTTCATATCAGCTTGCACAACTTGGGTCTCTTAAAATTGCATTTATTGCCTCTTTACAATTTGAGTAAATTCAGAATTAAAAACGTTTCTGTTTGCAAATTAATCCTAAAAGTGACAGTAACAACTATTGTATTCAAAATAGTGAGTCAACATTTTATCTCAAACTGATCTTTTATTCACGGAAGGTGCACTTATCAGAACAATGAGACACTCGGATGAAAAATGTAGCATTTTTATTGTTTGCTTCACGACCGTTTGACTGAAACAAAATGATGTACCATAATCCAGTTGAGAGGAGAAAATTAATTTTTTCTTGATTGTTTTAAAACGTAGTTTTTATTCGGCTTTTGACAGCTATCTACACACAAGTTGTTTCTATACCTTTTTTTTCAGAATCCAACAATAAATTATCAGAATTTGTTGGAGTACAAACAATGCAAGGCAGACTTGATTATCCGAGCATACCTCCCATTATCCGAGAGACTCTGCTTTGCTCACTTGCAAGTGTAGTGTCCCCTTTTTGATTAACGTGGTATATTGAACATCAGTTATTCACCGTGTAAAGAAACCCACTGAAATGCATAAGCATCCTCAACAAGTACTGGGCCTTTTGTCAAATTTGCTCTGGAGAGAATTTGCCATAATCCCCACGAGAATCACACTGAAACTAATTTTGAAATGTGAACTCGGACTAATTCGCTTGTGGCTCTTAACAGTCAACTTTAATTTCCTTTCCAAGTACTGGATTTAAAGCCAAACCTCTGGAAGTCCACAAAGAGTATTGGATAAGTCTGCAACATGTTTTGTCCACAATCTAGCTCTCTTTAATCTGTTTTAGGACTATTTAATCAATTTTACTGCTGTAAAAAGATAAACATTTTACTAAAGGAACAGAAGCCCTTCTATTAAAATCTATCAGCCACATAGAAGAATTTAAGACACGCAATGATAGATGAAAAGATAGTTTCTGCAAATAGGATATTAGTTAGACTAATTAAAGTCCAGAATATGTGGTAATGGCAGCAAGACACAGTACAGTAAAGTATCGATTTAGGCACTGAATGAGGCCAAGGCTCACAGGTACAGAAATGTAACGACTCCGTTAGATAATCCTACTTTATTTAAGCATTTCAAAGCATAATTATCATAGATTGGTGTAGATGCAATCAAATAAGTTATTTTTGTGTGATGCAATGGTATAGCACACTAATGTCCAGGTGCACTTTCCTTAAGAATGGTAGAAAGTAGGATTTCTAACAAGGTTGAGCAAGTAATTCTGTCAGCAGCTACATCAACATCAGTCATGGCATACATCTGGGAAGAGGTTGTAGTTAGTCAGTGTACGATGCATGGCTTGAAGGACCCAGTCATCTGAGCGAGGGAGGCAAGATCCTGGCACAAAATCAAAGACATTCTGTGATGTCAAGGAACCGAGAAGCAAACTTGAATCACTCGGCCAGCAAATGAAATGGAGAGGAGCAATGGTTGTTAAGGGACACACAGAAATCCCTGGTGTAAGTTGGTGTGTATGGGGGAAGTGGGTGGGCAGTTGTATGGTGTGTGTGAGTGAGTGGGTGCGTTGGGTGGGATGGGGGGGAGTGGAGAAGAGGGTGTGTGTGTGGGTCAACTGCTAATGTTGAGAGCTTCATTCTTGACTGTTTCACCATTCTCTTCCTGTGACATCCATAGTGGGGTTACTCTATTTCTTTTAACTGTGAACAAAAAATGTTTTATCTTGTGTAATTTCTGAGAATGAAAAGGTGGGTGAAACGAACACAGTTCGATAAAAGTTTTAAAGATTTTTTTTCCAAAAGAATTCATATTACGTTCTCCTATTGGACCTTCACTCCATAATAAGACTGATGATCTAACCAAATTTCCACCACTCTTTTGATCTATGGGGAAAATATTTATTGATTAGAGACTGGCCAAAGAAATGCATGGATGAAAGATGTATCATTCTGTGGAAACTGACACCTTGCAGTCCATTTTCCAGTTATGAACACTGCAAGCAATGATTAATAACCTTCAGTCTTGCCCTCAATACAGCTCGTAAGGGAATTGCATTCCCCTTATGACTACCACCGGGACTTCATAATGGTCAGTACAAACCAAGAATAGAAAAGACAAACACAATTTCAGGATATTTTCACGTCTGCTATTGAGCTAAGTAATAAAAATGTACAGGAGTCATTGCTGTGAATATCAACCGCAATCTGTAATCTGATTACCAAGGGCCGCACGAGCTTTCAACATGAAAGATTCATAGCACTGAGCAAACTCACAACGCAAAAGGCGTAGCTGAAAGGATAGAGTGCAATGAAGCTACCACCTTGTCCAAGATGAAAACGATTCAGTCTGTGCTTGGACAAACAGAATAAGAAAAAAATAAACTTTCTTAAAAAGACTAGACTGAACTCCATTGAGTTTTGCAGACTATTGGATCGAATTTACCGTGATTCCTTTTTACAGGGATTTTACCTCCACGTCCAAAGTCCACAAGTGGAGTCAGTTGTAGAATATTTACTTTTGGGCTTGAAATAGGTTTGTAATTTTTAAATGTACATCCGCTTTCCTCAAATCACAGCTACACTTGATACAGAATTTTTGCAATTGCACATGCATTCTATTTAACAGTAGTGAATGGAAAATGGTTTGTATACAGTGGAAATCCATGCATGGATCACAATTATATCCTGATGATGTGATACAATTCTGAGGATTTGACTGTGTAAAAAGAATAGGTTCTGAATTTTTAATGCACGCTACATTTACCTTAAATTAGTAAGCACTCCAAGCAGAAAGATAAAGGTGCAAATGAATTGACTAGAATATACTTTATGGACATTTTCATTTTCAGTGACAACAAAATCTACCAAGCCATATTTTAAAGGGCAGACATTTGTCTGTAAAGAGCCTTTTCTGATATGACCTTCGAGTCGTAAGCTCTTTCAGAAAATTATATAAAGGATTACTACATGTATTATTATGGGATTAGAATATCAATTAATTCATTCAGTCAAAAATTGGAAATTTAATACACTTGTGCTACAGAATGATTTCTGCAATCCATTATTTTCCCCCAAATCTCCTTTCCCTGAATAGTTCTAATAATTATTCTTGACAATAGGAAAGAAGGCTGAAGATCATCTCATAGGCAACAACACTGTTGGGAGACTTGCTTATCATTACTGGGTCTTCTTTTGCAAAGATACCATGAAATTCTGTTTTGTATTATTGCGTCTTGTTATCTGGGGATTTTGCTCTGTACACTGGATTGCTTATATAAACACTGGTTCAAATAGCAGATGTATACAAGCACCAATGACAGCTCAATAAAT